>NC_135888.1:127691455-128317226 GCF_964194155.1 Cetorhinus maximus
AAATGGCCTCGCAAGCCACTCAGCTCAAGGGCAATTAGGGATGGGCAACAAATGCTGGCCTTGCCAGTGATGCCCATGAAGGAATAAAGAAGAAAAAGATGTGTTAACTCCTGGATAACATGAGGAAGTTGCATTGATTAATCCATTTCTCATTGTCCCATTTCCCACCAAAATACCTCAGGTAAAGATGGGATAACAGGGGATTGTGTTACGATCTCTGTGGAGACCAATAATTTTAAAAAGGAAATTTGAACTTCCAGTTAATAGCAGAAAGGAAGTTACAACAAGATTTCATGTTTTAAGCAGTTTCCTGTAAAAAAGAGACAAAAAGCACTTTTGAATAAACTATCTTTTTTGACAACTTATACTTTAAACCTCAGAATGAAAAACTGTCCTTATTTTTGCACAACAGAGACAACACACTTCACAGGTATACATTACACACTCCATTAAGTAGATATTTAAATCTCACAAAATCAGTCCAAAGTGATTTTAAAGGTTGAGTTCTGTACTTTTCCTTTCTTAGCCTGGAACATTTTAACTCCAGAAATGCCATTCATGGTACAAGTTTTCCTGGAGACTTCTTCCTCCAGCTAAACCTAGACAAATATTCCAGTCCAGTTTCAACTCCTCATCAATTTGGTCTTTTCAATCTGAGTGTGAATTCTCACCCACATTCCTGCATAATGAACCATCAAGACTTTTAGCCTCTACCTGCTCTGTTTCTGATTACCAGCATCTGCAGCATTTTGCTTTTATCTATTATGTATAAGGTTGAGTTGACAGAGTTTTAATCTACAAGGGATTCAAGGGTTTTGAGGAAGGACAGTGGAGTTAAGGCCATAATCAAATCAGTCATGATCTTATTGAATGGCAGAATAAGCTTGAGGGGCCAAATGGCCTACTCCTTTTTTTCATGTTCCCCTCTTTTTCCTGTTTTGAGCAATTTTGGATCTCAGCCGAAACACCCATAATTCTACTGATGTCTAAATCCTGAGCTGGAAATGGAGAGGAAGCTCACCTGTCCTGTAATTTCACAAGAGACAACGTCAATTACTTTACGTAATGTAATAACTGAAAACAGCAGCTTGTTGAGTATCTCTGCACCAGGAGCTTTGCTGCATACTCTCTGAACCACTTTAATACTCTTTTCCCACAAGGTAGGTTATCTTACTGCAATCATAATTCTATTTAAAGGATTTATCAATAGGCCTTTGAATAACAGCAATTTGCTCCACAATTTTACATCATTTTTGATCTTTGAATTTAGACTGAACAAGGACATCAAGTATTTATTGATAAGGTTTCATCTGCTTTTGCATAAAACTCCAGTGGAGTTCTAACAACACAATGTCTGTCAATTACCATTTTACACTTTTGAAGCTTTCCTGTCTGTTGCTCGATCAATGTAACAGTTTCCTTCTATGTTTTTGTTATCTCTTGCTCTAGACTTGACTAAACCATCAGACTCCTGGCTGGTCTCCCACGCTCTTGAGCTCTGTAAGCTTGAGGTCATTGAAAACCTGGTGCTTGTGTGCTAACATGCAATAATTTCTGTTCACCCATCACCCTGTTGACATACAATCCATTGAGATATCTCCGATCCTCCAATCTGGCCTCTTGATCATCCCTGATTTTAATCATTCCATCATTGGCAGTTCTGAATTCATCTGCCAAGGCTCCAAGCTCTGAAATTCCCTCCATAACCTCTGCAGCTCTCTACCTCTCTTTTGTAATTAAGGCACACCTTAAGATCTATGAAGCTTTTGGTCATCTGCCCTAATTTCTCCTTATGCAACTTGGTGTCATATTTGATAACTTTCCCTGAATTGCTTTGGGAGGTTTTAATATTTTCAAGGTACTAGGTACAGAAGGACACATTGTGGTAACAACTCAATTTGGTGTTTCTGGTTTTCCAAGTGACCCTCTGGTTCTGTTTGAGGTTTTCATTGTTGAAGAAAAGAACCTTCTATTTATTTAACAGAATATCCTGAAAAATCTCAGCAGGTCTGACAGCATCTGTGGAGAGAGAAACAGAGTTAACGTTTCAAGTCCACATGCCTCTTCTCCAGAGCCTTACGGACTCGAAACGTTAACTCTGTTTCTCTCTCCACAGTTGCTGTCAGACCTGCTGAGTTTTTCCAGAATTTTCTGTTTTTATTTCAGATTTCCAGCATCCTCAGTATTTTGACTTTTATTCTATTTATTTAATGACTTCTAAAATAATAATAGATTGCGAGATGCTTTCCGGAATGTTATGAAGCAAAGTTTGTTTCCAAGCCACTAAAGGAGTTATCAGAGCAGATGAACAAAACTTGATCAAAGAGATGGACTTAAAGGAGTAACTTAAATGAGGAAATAGGGAAAGAAATAGAATGGCAAAGATATTTAGGGAGGGAATTCCAGAGCTTCGGACATCATCAGCTGAAGGCCTGGTCACCAAGGTTCCGCTGGCTATTCAATTCTTTGACTGAGCAGTGAGGCTCAACTTAGTTGAACATATCTCCCAGAGGAATAAGAGCTGCAAAAGTCACAAAATAAAATATAAACGAAAAAATTGAAATATTATGGATGAACTTGATTGGCAAATTTTAGTGTGTGCTTGAATACTGTCCTGACTTTGCATTCAGTACTTCCTGTACTTGAAAGCTCCTTTCAGTAATGGCGACAATGAAACTGTCATTTTTTTAGTTGTAAAAACCCATCTGGTTCATTTATGCCCTTTTGAGAAGGAAATCTGCCATCCTCACCTGGTCTGGCCTACAGTGACACTAAGAGAGGCATCATCAAACATTAAGATGCACTGCAGCAACTCACCAAGACTCCTTAGGCAGCACCTTCCAAACAAACAGCCGCTGCCACCTAGAAGGACAAGGGCAGCAGATACATGGGAACACAAATATACTGCCGTTCTTTCACTGTTGCTGGGTCAAAATCCTGGAGCTCTATCCCTAACAGTACTGTGGGTGTACATTCATCACCTGAGCAACAGCAGTTCAACAAGGTAGCTCACCATCGCCTTCTCAATGGCAATTAGGGATGGGCAATAAGTGCTGGCCTTGCCATCGATGCCCATGCCCTATGAATGGGTATATTTTGGAAATACTCAGCTGGACTGGCAGATGTGGAAAAGAAACAGTTAACATGTCAAATCAATGAACAAGAAAATGAGAGAGATTTAACTGGTATTAAACATGTACAGTGGTAGGTGTTACAAATATGGCATTTTTAAGATTGTTATGTTTTGGGATTATGGGCGGAATTGTCCCAGATTTGCATTAAGTGCGGGGATAAAGGATGTGTTACCTCCCAGCTGCAATGGCGGCTTTTCACGCTGCATTGTCCGCTTCCCGACTCATTAATTATGTAGCCACAGGAAACATGCTGTCTCGCTGGTGGGCAGCCTCTGTATCACCCACTAAGCCATTACCTCACCATTTCCTCATATCGAGCGCCATTTCTAAACTGCAGCTGCGCACACAGTTCTCAATGCTTGCAGCCCAGGACTGCTCCAGAAAAGACATGGCTGTGAAAACCAAGAAGAGTTTGGTGACCCATCACTGGAATGCCTTTCGGAGGCCCACCAAGATGTCCTCCACCCCCACTTTGGCCACAGGAGGTCCATCAATCTCACCACTCCAGCTTGGGAGGTGTTGGCAGTAGTGGTCAGTGCCAATGCTGCACAGAAGAGGTTGGCCATCCAATGCAGAAAGAGGATGAATGATCTCATCTGCACTGCCAGGGTATGGCAACAATCTCATCACTCTAAACTCAAGCACTCACAAGGCCATCATACATTCACTGGCATCTCACTCACTGCCAGCTCAAGGGACGTCACAACTCACTCTCTCACACACACCCTCACATTTCCATCTGGCCTCATGTCCTCTGGAGGCTGCCTCTTCAGGCCTCAATATCATGAGGCCACTTGTATAGATCAACATGTGCCCCCGCGACACACCCTGGGAAACCTACTTACCCCAGTCCAGCCCTCGCCCTGCAGCCTCTTCCCTTACCTGAAGCCTCTTCTCCCCCTTCCCCAAACAAGCCCCAGTCCTGCAGCCTATAGTTTTTTTTTTGATTCGTTCACGGGGTGTGGGCATCACTGGCTGGGCTAGCATTTATTATCAATCCTTAGCTGCCCTTGTTCAGAGGGCATTTAAGAGTCAACCGCATTGCTGTGGGTCTGGAGTCACATGTAGGCCAGACCAGGTAAGGATGGCAGATTTTCTTCCCTAAAGGACATTGAAAATACACTTCCATAGAGACCTGCCTGTGAACCCTCCTAACAATGATGTGGTGCAGCCTGGGAACCCTGGCGCTGATGACCGTGAGTGCTGCCTGAAGCGCGGGAGGCAAACAGACTTCGAAGTCCCGAGTGAAACAAGTCAGCGTGCAATCACATCGACGTGCCCGGATGATCCAGCATGGGGGATGATTCTGGCTGGCAGGGATTATAATTACAGACAGATGTATTAAAATAACATTCCTGATGTCTGGCAGAAGGAAACGCCGACTGCCATTGACAGGTGGAGCAGGTGATTGCAAACTGGTTTCACGACATCGTGAAGCTGATTTTTGGCCTTCCTGCCATATTGTCTACTCACGTCCGCCATGATGCACAACACCAACGTGGTCAGGAACTTCCAGCCTATGTTTTGAATTTTGGGTAAAATGAATGAGTGTCGTGTGACCTGGTCTGAATTCTGCTGACAACAGTCTTGGGCAATGTGGCTGTTAATGATTAATGAGGGGCCCCTTTACTGGGAAGATGATGTGAAATGTTCACAGTTGTAGATAATGGCAGGAGCACCTGTGCCTACAGTGAATAGTCTCCAAAGTTCCAGGAAGGTGTTAAGAATGTCAGGTTTTAAAAGAGGTTATGCTTTAACTGTCTATTTAATTTATAGATAGAATGGGGTTGGGTTCTAAGCGTGGCTAATTAGTATTTCTAGCTGGATACAAAGATTCACATTGCTATGGAGATGGGTTTTGAGAGGGGAAGGGCTCATTGGAAGGAATCATGGGAATGGATTAAAAGATTCTCCTAAAAGATGTCCCTGAATTTCACACAAATATCAGTCTACAGTGTCCAAGAGAGAGAGAAGGAGCAGATAGAGGCACAAGCCCCTATGGTTCACTCTGCAGGAATGTGGGTGGGAGCTTGCACTCAAATTGAAAAGGTCAAATTCATGAGGATTTAAAAATGAGGCTGGAAGATGCGCCTGGTTCAAGCTAAAGGGAGAATTTCCAGGAAAGTTCTGATCGAGAAAGATTGTTCTGGGGTTAAAAGTTACTGGGCTGGGAAAAGGAAAGAATGAAAGTAAAACCTCTGGAGCTAAGAATCACTTTGGACTGTCTGGCAGAATTCAAATTCCTACTTAAGGGACAGTGGACAGTATAACCATAGAGTGGGATTTTCAGTTGTGTTAAAAGTAAAAAGGAAAGCTAAAAGTAAAAAGTCCTGTTTAGATCATAAGCTGCCTACTGAAATAATGGTTAGTCACTGGTACTTACAGTTCGTTTGTTACAGTAAAAGCCTTATAAGTTGAAATTTGTCAGGTTATCCTGTCAGCTATTGACTGAAAGCTCACATTTGTTTTTAGAAGTTATTGCCTTCTACAGAGATTGTAAAACAGGAAAGGAGAGATAGGGGAAAAGAACATAACAGAAATTCTGAGATAGGGTGAAAAACAGGAGAGAGTAAATGAAAACTGGGGTGATGGTGGAATACCAAATGATATGGAAATGAGACAAGTAAAGAAAGAAACATGGGTCAAGATGAGTTGTAAATGGGAATAGCAAAATTAGCACCAACATTCATCAATGGAGCAGCAGTGAATATGAAAATGCTACTTGTTGTTAATCCATAGACTAGTATAAAATTCATCAGTTTTCTGATCAGTTTAATTTAACTATTTATAAGTGAAAATTATGGTGAAGTATTTTGCAACTGTAATATTGTCCATTCTTCCTATAATAGGTAAATTACATATATTTTCTTTTTGCACTTAAATTATTTTAATATTAAGCAGAAATTCTTTGTGGGTCATGGATACAGGATGGGTTCAAGCTGCATCACATATCACTCCGAATAGATTGATTGCATAGTTTAAAATTCTATGAAATGACTTCTGCTACAATCATCACAAGAAGTGGTGGAGTACTTTACTGAAAATGTTTATTGTACATTTTAAAGTTCCCAGTTCCCATGTGTCTGCTGCCCTTGACCTTCTAGATGTTCATGCTCATGGGTTTGGAAGGTACTGTCAAAGGAGCCTTGGTGAATTCCTGCATCTTGTAGATAGTTCACACTGCTGCTACTGTGATTCAGTGGTGGAGGGAGTAAAAGTTTGTGGATGTGGTGCCAATCGAGCGTCTGCTTTTTCCTGAATGGTGTCAAGCTTCTTGAGTGTTGTGGGAGCTGCACTCATCCAGGCAAGTGGTGAGTTTTCCATCACACTCCTGGCTTGTGCCTTGCAGATGGTGGACAGGCTCTGGGGAGTTAGGAGGTGAGTTACTTGTCACAGGATTCCTAGCCCCCAACCTACTCTTGTAGCCACAGTATTTATATAACTAGTCCAGTTCAGTTTCTGGCCATTGGTAACACCCAGGATGTTGATCGTTTGGGTAAAGTCATTGAACATCAGAGGGTGAAGGTTGGATTCTCACTTGTTGGAGATGGTCATTGCCTGACACTTGTGTGGTGCGAATGTTAATTGCCATTTGTCAGCCCAAGCCTGGATATTGTCCAGAACTTGTTGAATTTGGACATGGACTGCTTCAGTATCTGAGGAGTCACGAATGGTGTTGAACAATGTGCAAACATCAGCGAACATCCCCACAGGTCACTATCCTGAGGAACTCCTGCAGTGATGCCCCGGAGCTGAGATGACTGACCTCCAACAACCACAACCACCTTCCTTTGTGCTAGGTATGAATCCAGCCCGCGGCCAGTTTCCCCTCTGATTCCCATTGACTCCAATTTTGCTAGGGCTCCTTGATGCCACGTCAAATGCGGCTTTGATGCCAAGGACAGTCACTCTCACCTCATCTCAGGAGTTCAGCTCTTTTGTCCATGTTTAAACAAAAGCTGTAATGAGGTCAGGAGCTGAGTGGCCCTGGCGGAACCCAAACTGAGCGTCAGTGAACTGGTTATTGCTAAGGAAGCCCTGGAAGAGTAAAGAAAGTGTAGCGGAGGTGGGAGAATCTTAAAAAAGTAGTTAGGGGAATGAAGATGGGGCATGAAAAAACACTGGTGGGCAAGATGAAGGAAAATCCCAAGACATTTTATAAATGTATTAAGAGAAAGAAGATAACCAGGGAAAAAATAGGGACCATTAGGGACCCAAGTGGCAATCTGTGTGTGGAGCCGGAGGACCTATATGAAGTTTTGAATTATTACTTTTCATCTGTGTTCAATATGGACAAGGACAATGTCAGTGTAGAAATCAGGAAGGGGGATTGTGATATACTTGAAGAAATTAGCATTGAAAGGGAGGAGGTAATAACGATGTTAGCGGGCTTAAAAGTGGATAAATTCTCAGGCCCAGATTAGATGTATCCCAGGCTGCCATGTGAGGCAAGGGAGAAGATTTCAGGGGCTCTGACATTAATTTTCAAATCCTCTCTGGCCACAGGAGATGTGCCAGAGGACTGGAGGACAGTGAATGTGCTACCATTATTCAAGAAGGGTAGTAGGGATAAACCAGGTAATTACAGGCCAGTGAGTCTAACATCAGTGGTAGGAAAATTATTGGAAAAAATTCTGAGGGACAGGATTAATTTCCACTTGGAGAGGCAGATATTAATCAGGGATAGTCAACATGGCTTTATCAGGGGGAGATCATGTCTAACAAATTTGATTGAATTTTTCGAGGAAGTGACCAGTTGTGTCGATGAGGGTCGTGCAGCTAATGTGGTCTACATGGACTTCAGTAAGGCTTTTGAAAAGGTCCCGCATGGGAGAATGGTCAAGAAGGTAGGAGCCCATGGGATCCAGGGCAATTTGGCAAATTGGACCCAAAATTGGCTTAGTGGCAGGAGGCAGAGGGTGATGGTCAAAGGTTTGTTTTTGTGATTAGAAGCCTGTCATGAGTGGTATACCACAGGGATCAGTGCTGGGACCCTTGCTGTTTGTAGTTTATATTAATGCTTTAGATGTGAATAGAGGAAGCATGGTCAGTAAATTCGCAGATGACGCGAAAATTGGTGGTGTGGTAAATAGTGAGGAGGAAAGCCTTAGATGACAGGATGATATAGATGGGCTGGTAAGATGGGCAGAGCAGTGGCAAATGGAATTTAATCCTGAGAAATGTGAGTTGATGCATTTTGAGAGGATTAACACGGCAAGGGAGTACACAATGAATGGTAGGATCCTGTGAAGCACAGAGGAGCAGAGGGACCTTGGTGTACATGATCCCTGAAGGCAACAGCACAAGTAGATAAGATGGTTAAGAAAGCATATGGGATACTTGCCTTTATTAGCTGAGGCATAAAATATAAGATCAGGGAAGTTAAGTTGAAGCTGTATAAAATGCTAGTTAGGCCACAGCTGGAGTACTGTGTGCAGTTCTGGTTGTCACACTATAGAAAGGGTGTGAGTGCACTGGAGAGTTCACAGAGGAGATTCACCACGCCTGGGCTAGAGAGTTTCAGCTATGAAGAGAGACTGGATAGGCTAGGGTTGTTTCCCTTGGAGCAGAGAAGGCAGAGGGGTGACCTGATGGAGCTATACAAAATTATGAGGAGCATAGATACGTTGGATAGAAATAAACTTTTCCCCTTAGTTGAGGTGCCAATAACCAGGGGGCATAGATTTAAGGTAAGGGACAGAAAGTTTAGTGGGGATTTTTTTCACCCAGAGGGTGGTTGGAATCTGGAACACACTGCCTAAGGGGGTGGTAGAAGCAGGAACCCTCACAACATTTAAGAAGTATTAGATGATCACTTGAAATGCCAAAGAATACAGGGTTATGGGTCAAGTGCTGGAGAATGGGATCAGAATAGATAAGGTGCTTGATGGCTGGCACAGACACGATGGGCCGAAGGGCCTGTTGCTGTGCTGTATAACTATGTCTCTCTGACTCAAGTGCCACTTGATAGCACTGTTGATGGCCCCTTCCATTACTTTACTGATGAACGAGAGTAGATTGATGGGGTGGTAATTGGCCGGGTTCGATTTGTCCTGCTTTTTGTGTACAGGACGTACCTGGGCAATTTCCCACATAGCCAGGTAGATGCCAGTGTTGTAGCTGTACTGGAACAGTTTGGATAGGGGTTTGGAAAATTCTGGAGCACATGACTTCATTACTATTGCCAGAATATTACTCGTAGCTTTTGCAGTATCCAGTGCTTTCAGCCGTTTCTTGATATCACGCGGAGTGAATCGATTTGGCTGAAGACTGGCATCTGTGATGCTGGGGACCTTCGCAGGAGGCCAAGATGGATCATCCACTTAAGCTCTACTGGCTAAAGATTGTAGCAAATACTTCAGCCTTATCTTTTGCACTGATGTGCTGGGCTCCCCCATCATTGAGGATGGGAATATTTGTGGAGCCTCCTCCTCCAGTGAGTTGTTTAATTCTCCACCACCATTCACGACTGGATGTGATAGGACTGCAGAGCTTAGACCTGATCCGGTGGTTGTGGGATCTCTTAGCTCTGTTTATCACTTGCTGCTTATGCTGATTGGCATGCAAGTAGTCCTGTATTGTAGCTTCACCAGGTTGACGCCTCATTTTTAGGTATGTCTGTTGCTACTCCTTGTATGCCCCCCTGCACTCTTCATTGAACCAGGATTGATCCGCTGACTTGCTGGTAGTGGTAGAGTGGGGGATATGCAGGGCCATGAGGTTACTGCCGGCGTCAATGGAGTTTTGAACAGCTTGCCGCATTTTTCAGTCTCACGACTGTCACGATGGGGCCATTAAATTCCTACCCCCCACTATTACAGGATAAAGGGAGTGAAGACCCAACCTATCTGTATCCTGCACCAATTTCTCTCCCACCAGCCCCTGTTCACACTGATAATCCTCCTCACAAGGAGATTGGGAGCCTTTATTTTCAGTAACATGGAATTAACCATGTTCTCACTTCTTATTTTGACTATTTATTTTGTAGTAATGATACATATTCAGATAACCCTCCTAACAGATACACTGAATGTATAATGGAATTGTTCTGTTTTCCTGAGCAATAGTGAGTGAAATGACAGCAACATGATCAGCTGAATATAAAAAGATGACTGTAATAAAACAGCAATGTTAATAATTGTAAACATTGAATGAAGGAACTGTGATTTGTCATTATTCCTCTTTCTAACAGAAAATCCAAATCATGTTTATTTATTTGGATGAGGGAGATGATATTTCATTAAAAGGATCAGACAATCCTGGAGATGGAAACAAAAAACTACTGCGGATGCTGGAAATCCAACACAAAAACAGAATTACCTGGAAAAACTCAGCAGGTCTGGCAGCATCGGCGGAGAAGAAAAGAGTTGACGTTTTGAGTCCTCATGACCGTTCAGCAGAACTGAGTGAAGTTAGGAGAGGGCTGAAATATAAGCTGGATTAAGGTGGGGGTGGGGTAGGGGGGGAGAGAATTTGAGGGGGGGTGGTTGTAGGGACAAGCAAGCAGTGATAAGAGCAGATAATCAAAAGATGTTACAGACAAAGGAACAGAGAGGTGTTAAAGGTGGTGATATTATCTTAGAGAATGTGCTAATTAAGAATGGATGGCAGGACACTCAAAGTACAGCTCAAGTTGGGGTGGGGTGGATAGATTTAAAAATAATGGAAATAGGTGGGAAAAGAAAAATCTATATAAATTATTGGAAAAAAACAAAAGGGAGGGGGAAGAAATGGAAATGGGGGTGGGGATGGGGGAGGGAGTTTAAGATCTAAAGTTGTTGAATTCAATATTCAGCCCGGAAGGCTGTAAAGTGCCTAGTCGGAAGATGAGGTGCTGTTCCTCCAGTTTGCGTTGGGCTTCACTGGAACAATGCAGCAAACCAAGGACGGACATGTGGGCAAGAGAGCAGGGTGGAGTGTTAAAATGGCAAGCGACAGGGAGGTTTGGGTCTTTCTTGCGGACAGACCGCAGGTGTTCTGCAAAGCGGTCGCCCAGTTTGCGTTTGGTCTCTCCATTGTAGAGGAGACCGCATTGGGAGCAATGAATTCAGTAGACTAAGTTAGGGGAAATGCAAGTGAAATGCTGCTTCACTTGAAAGGAGTGTTTGGGCCCTTGGACGGTGAGGAGAGAGGAAGTGAAGGGGCAGGTGTTGCATCTTCTGTGTGGGCATGGGGAGGTGCCATAGGTGGGGGTTGAAGAGTAGGGGGTGATGGAGGACTGGACCAGGGTGTCCCGGAGGGAATGATCCCTACGGAATGCCGCCTGGGGGAGTGAAGGGAAGATGTGTTTGGTGGTAGCATCATGCTGGAGTTGGCGGAAATGGCGGAGGATGATCCTTTCAATGCGGAGGCTGGTGGGGTTGATAAGTGAGGACAAGGGGGACCCTATCATGTTTCTGGGAGGGAGGAGAAGGCGTGAGGGCAGATGCGCGGGAGATGGGCCGGACACGGTTGAGGGCCCTGTCAACGACCGTGGGTGGAAAACCTCGGTTAAGGAAGAAGGAGGACATGTCAGATGAACTGTTTTTGAAGGTAGCGTCATCAGAACAGATGTGACAGAGGCGAAGGAACTGAGAGAATGGGATGGAGTCCTTACAGGAAGCGGGGTGTGAGGAGCTGTAGTCGAGGTAGCTGTGGGGGTTGGTAGGCTTGTAATGGATATTGGTGGACAGCCTATCACCCGAAATTGAGACAGGTCAAGGAAGGGAAGGGAAGTGTCAGAGATGGACCATGTGAAAATGATGGAGGGGTGGAGATTGGAAGCAAAATTAATAAATTTTTCCAGGTCCCGACGAGAGCATGAAGCCGCACCGAAGTAATCATCGATGTACCGGAGAAAGAGTTGTGGGAGGGGGCCGGAGTAGGACTGGAACAAGGAATGTTCCACATACCCCATAAAGAGACAGGCATAGCTGGGGCCCATGCGGGTACCCATAGCCACACCTTTTATTTGGAGGAAGTGAGATGAGTTTATGGAGAAATTGTTCAGTGTGAGAACAAGTTCAGCCAGACGGAGGAGAGTAGTGGTGGATGGGGATTGTTCGGGCCTCTGTTCAAGGAAGAAGCTAAGGGCCCTCAGATCATCCTGGTGGGGGATGGAGGTGTAGAGGGATTGGACGTCCATGGTGAAGAGGAAGCGGTTGGGGCCAGGGAACTGGAAATTGTTGATGTGACGTAAGGTGTCAGAGGAATCACGGATGTAGGTGGGAAGGGACTGGACAAGGGGAGAGAGAAGGGAGTCAACATAACCGAGAAATGAGTTCCGTGGGGCAGGAACAGGCTGACACGATCGGTCTGCCGGGACAGTTCTGTTTGTGGATTTTGGGGAGGAGGTAGAAGGGGGCCGTCCGAGGTTGGACGACTATCAGGTTGGAAGCTGTGGGAGGAAGATCTCCAGAGGAGATGAGGTCAGTGATAGTCCTGGAAACAATGGCTTGATGTTCAGTGGTGGGGTCATGGTCCAGGGAGAGGTAGGAGGAAGTGTCTGTGTGTTGACGCTCAGCTTCCACGAGGTAGAGGTCAGTGCGCCAGACAACAACAGCACCACCCTTGTCAGTGGGTTTGATGACAATGTTGGGATTGGACCTGAGAGAACGGAGTGCAGCAAGTTCAGAGAGAGACAGATTAGAATGGGTGAAAGGAGCAGAGAAATTGAGACAACTAATGTCATGCCGACAGTTCTCAATGAAAAGATCAAGAGAAGGTAAGAATCCAGAGGGAGGGGTCCAGGTGGAGGGAGAATATTGGAGGTGGGTAAAAGGATCTGTTGAACGGGGAGAGGACTCCTGCCCAAAGAAGTGAGCACGGAGACGAAGACGGCGGAAGAAGAGGTCAGCATCGTGCCGAGCCCGAAATTCATTGAGATAAGGGCGCAAGGGTATGAAACTAAGTCCTTTGCTGAGCACTGAACGTTCAGCATCGGAGAGGGGAACGTCAGGGAGTATAGTGAATACGCGGCTGGGGTTGGGATTGGAAGATGGGGTGGGGACGGAGGGGTGGAGGGTCCCAGATGGGTGTTGGTGTCGATGAGTTGTTGGAGCTTGCGTTCCTTA
Source organism: Cetorhinus maximus (assembly GCF_964194155.1). Lineage (NCBI taxonomy): Eukaryota > Metazoa > Chordata > Chondrichthyes > Lamniformes > Cetorhinidae > Cetorhinus > Cetorhinus maximus. The sequence continues at coordinate 127,704,642 of NC_135888.1, forward strand.
GCACTTGAGAGAAAGTGAAAAAGTTTCTTGTTGAGGCGTCGGATGAGACGAAGTATCCCTGTTGCCTGGAAATGGAAATCACACTCAGGGCAAGAAATCCAACAGCTGGTTTCTTTATATAAAACGAGACTGGGCCAGTGGGATGCAGAATGGAGCGAATACTTTAGAGACAGTAATTTGTATAATAAGATAAAAGAGGATTATGGTACCAATCTGAAAATTAGAAAACCCACATTTAAACTGGCAGGATTATTCATCTTGATTCAAACCCAGCCAAGCAATAAAATCCTCAAATGGTACGAAATATTTGGGATCAAAGGTGAGTGGAAACAACGTCCAGCAATAAAATGGTTCTCTGTAAAAAATGTAATTGTAATCAGGAGACTGAGGAGCAAGTGAAAATTATATCTCCTAGTGCAGAGTACACCGCTTATTAAAACAATCAGAGGGAAGAGGGTGTGTTGGAAACATGTTTCCATAGAATAAGTCCTTAAAAATGTTCCAGTTTTAATCTGTTCTCAATGTGCACGCTACATTTCAATTAGATCACCCTAAACATGCACAGGAAGCCAACTGAGGATAAGAGTATTTGAGATCCCAAACCTGAGACCAAGATCGTTGTTTACCAGGCAGCAGTGATCCCCTTGTTTCTACATGCTTCAAAGTCTTGGACAACCTACAGCAGATACCTCAAAGTACGGGAGAAGCACCACCATTAACGCCTTGTCAAGATCCTCCAAATCCATTGGCAAGAAAGGTGGCCCAACAGCTGTGTCCTCTCCCAAGCCAGCAATAAAATGGTTCTCTGTAAATTTAATTGTAATAATGAGACTGAGAGGATCAAGTGAAGTTTATATCACCCAGTGTTCACTATTTCTCCTGAAATGTTCAACACGAGTAAATGCATATCGATAATTTTACCAGATTCTAGTAAACTGAGTGTTATTTTGTTATTTGTTTGTAAATAAATAGGAAGTAATTGTTGTGGGAATGTACACCTGAGGTGACACATTTTACTGCAGCACTGCAGTCATGTGCTGCGCAATAATGCATCAGTCCACCAGCCACATGGAGAGCTGAAAGAAATACACCAGAGGAAGCTCCAGTGTTTTGAGTCTAAAATGTGATGATTTTTACTTATGGGAATTAGGAGATATAACATGGTGGAAGCAGGTTTTCTGTGAGTAAAAATCCAAACGTTTTAAATCAATTTAATTCACTGAAAAATCAACGTGAATTACTGCCAGGGAGAGAAGGGGAGGATTTTCTCCCCGTCGGGCAGGCTCGGCGGGAGCGGGTGCACAGTCGATTGCTGCCCACAATCGGCTGCGTGCCGCCATTTTATGTGGGCATGCCAATTAAGGCGTTATGCATGCCTGGAAGCGCTCAGCGATACCTGTGCGGGCGGGTGAAGGAGGGAGAGTCGGGGCCTGCGCTCTTTCGTGTATGTGTTGATAAATGACCTTAATAGACCTTTGACAGTTTGGCGGGTGCGCATCCGACTCAGGCACACGCCCTCCGAATTGAGGATCAGAACGACGCGTGGTGGCGTCGGGACGCACGCCCAACGTCACCGCGCGTCATTTTACACGTTGGTGAGCGGGGCCCACCCCTGAATGCCGACCAGAAGATTCAGACCACAGGAAAACAAAATTGACGCAGCTGCAGCAATGTACATAAAGCTCCAACCCAGGGTGAATTGAAAGGCTGATGATGTTGTACCAGCATTTGAGAAGATTAAACAAAAGTGTGAATTGACATTCAGCAACGTTCTAAAAAGATAGTGAAGAGGAAAGGGTCATGATCAGCCACATCCTTTTGTGGAGAGGAGGAAAAGGGTTAAATTTATTTAAAAGCTGTGGGCTGAGTGAAGACAACAGCAGAAACCCAGACAAACTTTTTGCCAGACCTGCTGAGTTTTTCCAGGTAATTCTGTTTTTGTTTTGGATTTCCAGCATCCGCAGTAGCTTTTAGCTTTTTGTTTTTAAACTTTTTGCAAAGTTCAGTCCACATCTCTAGCCAGCCAAAGTCAAATCATCTGAACTACCGGTGTGAATTTCAAGGACTGAGGCAGGAATCAGGTGAGCCTGTTGATGAAGCTGTAATGAGGTCTAGAACCCAGTGTTCCTGGTGGAAACCATACCAAGCATCAGGCAGCAGGTTATAGCTGAGTAAGTGTGGCTTGATAGCACTGTTGACAACCCCCTATATTACTTTACTGATGATCTCCAAACTCTCAGATACAGTCTGTCTTCACTGGAAACAGAGAGACTCATCTCAGCAGAACAAGAGGAAAATTGATCGGGTCCAACTAAATGACACAGTCTATCTGATAGTCAAACATGTTGCAGTAGAGGATGGGAAATTTTATGTGTGAGAAGTGAGGGAAAATGGATCCATCATTCTCACAGGAAAGGCACATTTTTCAGTGGATAAAAGTAAGCACAGTTTTCACACAGTTGATATTAAACAGTTACTAATATATATTTTTATTCATTCAAGGGATGTGGGTGTCACTGGCTAGGCCAGTATTTATTGCCCACCCCTAATTGCTCTTGAGAAGGTGGTGGTGAGCTGCCAATATCAAACGATTATTTATAATCCCATGAAAGCATAAGAATTTTCATAATATTTTTCTGGTTAATTATAAGGTAGGTTTATGGGGTTAAGTATAGTTGGGTGTGTGTGATTTAATTACATTTGGAGTCAAATAGACTAAGTTTGAAATCATCAAAAGAAGCTGGGTTCAGCAGCAGAGGAACTGAGGCAGGGCTGAAGTCGGGTAATGTTACAGTGGTAGAAATTGGCAGTCTTAGTCGTTGCACAACCACATGGTCGGAGCTCACCTAGTGGTCAAATATGACACCAAACAGGGAACAATCTGCCTCAGCCTCACACAAGTTGCTCGGGAGAGGGATCGAGTTGGTAACTACGGAATGGAGTTTTAGTGGGGGAAAAAGTAGCTTTGGTTTCCTCAATGCTTAATGGGAACAACTTTATGCTCATCCAGACTGGATGTCATTTAAGCAGGATATGTACACTGGTTGTGCTGCTGCTTACACTGGTTTTAATAATATCAAAGAGAGAGTTGAGAGTTCAGTTGATCAAATCAGTTGCTGAAGAAAGATTGTGGTAAACAGAGGGCCAAGGGTTAGAAGGTTAGGATTTTGAAAGGGCCATATTGGACGTGAAAGGAATGCCTGAAGGAAACCATCCTTCGATCAGTGTCAAATTCCGCAGTGTTTTGCTTTTATAAAATTCAACATGTCCTGCAGCTGCCACCAGCAGGACTCAACATTGCTGACCAAAATTCAGAATATTGGGCCTGTGATGGCTTCATAATAAAAATCAAAAAGATTTCATTTTTAGAATTTCCTGTTGTCTTATGGGTATTATATTCACCCAAGTTTATAATGTTTAAACAATTCATATCTTTGACAAAATCATGATCAAATGACATTATGATAATCTGAACTTTGATGATCATCTAATTGTGGCAGCAAATTATTTTTAATTTTCTCTGTACCTCAGCAACAGTAAAATTCTAACACATTGTTCTCTGTCTCTCTTTTGCAGGTTTCTATGGTGAGAGTTACACTCTTCATCGATCAGGCACAGATCACAGTGAACTCTACCTGATTTGCAATAGTTATTACAATAGGAATTATCACATTTGCTCCACTGCTGCTTGGAGCTGGAGGCCACATCATCCTTCAAATCAGGAGAAAGAAATAGCATCTGCATCGGAATATCAGCCCATCAATGTAAACAGAACTGACTTTGGGAATTGACTGGTCCCCACAGAGACAAATTTTAATCAGTGTGAGGATTGTCCCCGTGCTGTTTGAAGATGATGGAGTTTACACATGTTCCCTGGCTGGAAAAGCATGGGTGACGATTACACGAATCACAGTTAAAGGTAGGAGACAGAATGTTGCTGCTGTTATCAATGATCAAGCCATTGTTTAAAATGTAAATGATTTTCTTGTTTACACAGTGACAGCCGAACCATCTGATGCAGTGACTGAGGGAGACACCGTTACCCTGACCTGCTCTGTCTCTGATGCCACTGAATCAATGAGACTTGTTTGGATCAATAGTGATGGCAAAACTGTTGTAGAGAAAACATTGAAGGAAGAGAAACAGGAACAGGGTTTGTTACAGCTGTTTATTCAGAATGTCGACCGAGACAGAAGGAACTGGACATGTGTTTTGTTTCATCAAAACACACCCAAAATTTTACTTCCATATTAACTGAATGTTAACAGTATATGTCTCAGATTATAATCTTTGTAATCCCCATCCCAAGTTTTTAACTGCATATTGAAGGTTAACAGTAAGTCTTTCAGATTTGTTCTTTGTAACCTCCATCGCAAGTTCTTGTCACTGACCGGTCTGTCATAACTTTTCACTTTTCATGTATTTTTGCACTCCACGTTGTTAAGAGTCTCATAGGTGTTGCATTGAAGGATCAGCTGGTTGACCAGAGTACTTTCCTTCATCCCTTGTCTGTATTTATTCCGATAATAACAAGGTTGAGTCCATGAGGGTTCTGCCAGAACATAGAAAGTGAAGGTATATCTCCGATTTCCCCCTTGAGGTGAGAATTGGGACTTGGGCCATTTCCTGACATCGCGATCCTGCCTCCTGGGTGGCCGTGTCCTCTCACTGTACATTCCCCTGTCAGAGTCAGGGGCAGGTTGGAGTCGGGACCATGACCTCCCAAAGCAGGTGATTGCCGAAGCAGCCAAGCAGCCTCTGTTCACTGGGACATTGGCCCAGCTCTGTAAATGAGTTTGGGGCTTCCTAATCTTCACCCCACCTCTACCTCCGTAACCACCCCTCATTCCCCATGCCCCATATTGCCATCATATCCCCTCATCCTCACTATACCCCTCCATATACCCATCCATATGCCCAATGCCGACCCTCACCTCATGCACGCTCAGCCACCCACCTCACACCTTCATCCCCACATTCCAAATTACTCGCACCCTCATCCTTTCACCACATCATGCACACTCACCCACCTCCCTCATCCATTCACCCCCATGCTCCTCATCCACCCTTTACCTCCACATGCCCACCCACCCAGTATCCACTATGTGCTGAACTCTTGAGCTCTTTCATAATATTGGGAAGTCTTTGCAACGCTCCTGAAAGTGGCATGATAAACATTTAAGAAACTACTTTAAAAAATCCTCTGAAGTGGTCATAAAACTGTTAACAAAAGTAAACTCACAGGCCTGGATTTTCATCTTTCAGATGGTGATCACTCATTGGGCCATTTCTCAATATTGCGATCCCACCACCTGCTGGGCAGTGCCCACCAAGCCCCCCGCCCCCCACATGCTATTTTCATTGTGTGGTGTTAGGGGCCACCGCCTCCCAAAGCAGGTTGGAAGTGGGAGTGGAGGTAGGCGAATGCCAATTTAGAAGGCCTGCCTCTGTTCCCTTGACATGGCCCAGTTTGGTAAATGAGTATAAGACCCCAGAATCCTCATGTCCTTCCTCTCTCACCCCCATGCCATTGATGACCCCTATGCCATCTATGACCACCACCCCATGCCACTCATGCCCCCCATATCTCCTTCATATCCCCCATGCTCCCGTATATCCCTACAACGCCCTATGCCCACTTGCCCACCTCCATGTCTGCTCACACCATACAGATCCGACTCCGGTGCTCGCCCACCGAACTGAAGATCACAATGACGCACGGTGACATCAGAACGCCTGCCCGACGGCACCGCGCATCATTTTATGCGTCGGCGAGCGGGGCTCACCCCCCACGCTGACCAGAAGATTCAGGCCATGGTCACAGACAGTAGTGAACATATGAAGTAGAGATTACAGGCAACAGTGAGCATCTAACATGGAGGCTGTACCTTTAACTCTGCAGTCTTACACATGGTGATGTCATAGCGATGTCACTATGCAGCTTCTTAAAGGTACATGTCATTGTCCGCATTAGCATGCGTACAATGCCACAACATCCCCCTTTTCCTGTTCGATAAAAAAGAATAACTTAGTGAGAACATACATGACAGAGAATATAAGACATGGCAAGACTGAGTCATGGTGTAGAGTCTTTCATGCTGGCTGGCCAATTAAAGGCCTGTCAGCATGTGATGGGCCCCCACATTGGGGAAGGGATGCCAGAAGTGGCGGGAGCATGGCAGGTGCCAGGTCCAAAGGGAACCCATCAGGGGGTTTTACATCAGCTGAGGCAGCACACTGAAGGCTGCCTGGAGTTCCACAGGAGGCACAGGGAGCTGTCCAAGCTGAAGGTATGGCATCAACGTCTGCTTGACATGCCAGGTAGGAGTGCAATGCAGGCGGGCATTCTGCCCCCTAGCATCTCGGACCAGTGCCTGTGCAATCTTGTGGAGGCAGTGAGTGTCAGGCGGGACATCCTGATGCCGCGAGATGGCAAGAGGAGACCACTCCACCAAACGAAGAAGACCTGGGCAGAGGTGCAGCCCAGGTCACTGGGCATGAGGTGGTGTACCGCATCTGGATACAGTGCCAAAAAAGGTTAAATGATCTTCTGCACTCAGCAAGGGTGAGGACTGATTTGGCATGATATTGTGTGCAGAAGCCATGAAGGGTGGTTGTCCTTTGTGGCACTCAGAGGTGTAAGATTCAGGGTGACAGGAGACACATCTACCTGTGCCTGCTAAGGGTGGTAGATCAGACGAGTAGCCATTGGTGCCTATTAGGGTCAGGTATGCCAATATGACAGGCACTTCAACCTGCTTCCCTGGGGGTAGTGTGGGGGGGAGCGAGCTTGGTATAGTGTTCCAAGTAGGAGGTGGACTAATGAATGGACCTATCTATGGAATTCATTGCCACAGATGACCGTGGAGGCCAGGTCATTGAGCGTATTTAAGACCGAGATAGATAGGTTCTTGATTGGTAAGGGGATCAAAGGTTATGGAGAGAAGGCGGGAGAAGGGGTTGAGAAAGTTATCAGCCATGATTGAATGGCGGAGCAGACTCGATGGGCCGAATGGCCTAATTTCTGCTCTTATGTCTTATGGTCTTATGGATCTTTGCCTGTCCAGGAGCAGAGAAGCTGTAATGCCACTGAGTGCACAGGAATGGGTGGTAAGGTGGTCAACATTCTTCATCCTGAGCAAATGTGAGATGGACTCCCTAGCGCTTGAGTGTGAGTGGGCACCAAGGTCATCAGGTCACAGAGAGGCAGGCATCTCAGAGGAAGGTAAGAGTCCAGTGGACAGATGCGGGACAGGCAGAGACTGCAACAATGTAGGATCCTCTCATCTCAAAAGATAACTTCTAAGCAAGAGTCCCCAGTGATCCAGCAATGACGATGCCACCATGATGCTGTTGTCCATAATCTCACCAGGCCGCCTAGCATGCATATTCAATATGTGATGATCGATACCACTGGCATATTGCCTTCCTCCCTCAGATGCATCATCCTCCAGGGGCACCCAGGACCCTGAGGACCTTCAACTGACACCGGAGGAGGACCCCCACACGCAGATCCACCCACATCACACCCTCGCTACCAGGCATCAGCTCAGGTAGAAGGAAGTTGGTGGGCTGTAGTTCGTCAGCTCAGATGGTTATGCGCAGTGGAGAGGTAACAGCACATACGCATGAGGAGCTGGTGGAGGGAGAGAGTGCCCAGGGCACCAGTTATCAGAGGACTGGTGGAGACCAGGATGATGCTGAGTCTGAGGCAGATGATGAGCCTCTGGAGTCATCAGTAGGTGGCAGATGCTGGATGTCCATTGGGATGTACAGGAAGATCTGATGGGCAACGCTGAGGGTCTACATGCCATGTTCTCTGTCATTGGTACTGTGTTGACCTGAGTACTTAGAGCACAGCCTCCTCCATTGAGAGTGTGATGACTCTCAAAGAGAGGCAGCTCCAGGAATGGAATCAAGGGTCCCTGGGGTCGCGCTCGGACATGCACGCCCACACAGCGGCAGTGACCTCAGGAGGTCACTACCAGTTTGAGAGTTGGATGAGGCACCAAGTCTGTCTGCTAAATAATAAAGTTTTTACATAGCGTACAAACATATCCCCACATGCGACTCAGTCACATGAAGAGGGACATGTAAAAAAGGATGTTAAAAATGTTTTATTGTTTTTATTAGTTATCATTGGAAACCTCACCCCATCTATGGATGAGGCTGTATGGCCTATTCCCCTGCCCGCCAGCCAATACCCACAACTTAATTAATTACTTCAGGGCATTAATAGGCTTCTTAATTGTTGGCGGGTGCACTGCCGCCTCCCACGCGTACCCATCGATTGAAAGATCGCAAGAGTGCACGATGACATCTGGATGTTTGTCCAATGTCATTGCGCCCCAGTCCACTCCTGTGTGGGTCAGGCGTGTGCTCACCGGTGGGATGAAAAATTCTGCCCACGGTGTCCCTAGAGAGGCACAGCCTCCTGCAGCACTGAACCTCAGACATGTTGAGGTAGCTGGATCGCTGCCTGGCAGCTGGATAGTGGCGTCTCCTGTGGTCCTTTCCACCTTGCTCTCCCTGCTGGCCCTGCACCCCCTATGCCTGTGCCCCTCCTCCCACAGGTCTCTCCCTGCAACACTGCCTGCTGACACCTGGCCTCCTCTCCCTTCTACCCCTCTCTTCTTCCTCAGAGGAGGTCCCCCCAGCGGAGTACACAATCCCAATCTGCTGAAATGCAGATGGCTCTGTCCCGTGTACTGAAGGCTGCACTCGGCACAAATGCTCCAAGAGAGTTGACAAAACAAAAGAGTCCTCAAAACAAAGCCAACAAAGCAAAAACTTCAGAAGAAACCACAATAAAAGGTCTGAAATCTCAGCAATAAAGCAGCAGCAAACTCTTAGCTGGACTCCTGACAACTCACACAGGCAATGCTCTGCTCGCATTTTATCCCACACTTGGATGTGAAAAGTGAAAAAACGAGTTGCTGCCTGCCCTTGTTGCCTGTGCAATGAACACAAAATTGAATGGACAACGTAAAATTCACTTCAAATGCACTTTTAATTGTCTTATGTGGCCCATTAATTGTCGGTGGGCGTGCTTCTGTGTCCCGTGTGTGCCTGCCGACTGAAATATTGCACGAGTGTGCAATGATGTCGGGACGTGTGCCCGATGTCTTCTTGCGAGATTTAACGCTGTTCCAGTCGGGCATGCTCCCGGTACTGGCGCATAAAATTCGGGCCTCTGTGCCTGAATCATCAACAGTCTGACCTGTTTGTGGTTCAGCATGCGCGATGAGAATGTGCCAACAGTTCCTTCTGAGGATCTGTCTGTTTGACATCTCAACCACGAATGACTGTGGCTGTGTACAGTTTCGCAGTCCCTTTCCTTGTACCATCTTTGTGCGGTGATCTGGTATGCACACACTTTAACCTACGTTCAACTGTGTCTCTCCGTTGCAATAGAATATCATGAGCTTCCATCTGGATTGCGAATAGAAAGGACAGGAGAGAGGTATGGACTGCCTCAGAAACATCACAATTGATGAGTGAGGGTAGACCATCTCCTTGTGGTGTGGCACGAGGATTGAGCATGGCGATTTGAAAATCTTACTTGGTTGCATTGCACTTTATAAGTGATGCTTTGACTGCCTTGATGGTCTGTTCTGCAAACCCGCTGGACTGAGGGTAGTGCGGAAATGATGTGACGTTTTTCACACCGTGTTTTGTGCACACGACCTGGAAGGGATGTCCTGTGTTATGACCACAGCCGGTGCTAATTGCTGCACAAACCAAATCCCAGAGGGAAACTTGACTTATGGGCCATACCCTTTTTTGGTATTCTGAAAATGAGAAGACATTCTGATCTCAGCAGTAAAAAGTCCGTCACACTTTTGGGATTTTAAAGATTAAAAGTAAAAGTTTTATTAACAAGAATAAAAGAAAATTAAGCACACAATATTACAGTTGCACAATTAAGGTTAGTCTCACAAAACATTCCCCAAAAAGACTCTCCACTTGGTCAGACCCCCAAGTAAACACCTTCCAGACAATACTCCCTAATAGATGTTTAACTATAAAAAAAGTCCAGTAATATTACCCATGGCAAATTGCTGTAGCTTTAATAGAGGCAAACCACATTCCCTTTCAACTTTCTCCCACTTTGCTGTGGAATCCAAACTTCAGAATAAAACTGCTTGTTGCAGCCAAAAGCTTTTCTGGCTTGACTAGATGGCTGGTTCAAACACCACCTCCTCCCAGCCCAGAGCTGACAGCTCCCAACTCAGCTTCAGCTGCTACCAACAGTTCAAACAGCTACATCTCCAACTGCAGCTCAACAGCTATCCTAAGCTCCCTGCAGTAACTCTAAAATACATTTTTCCCCTTTCATCTCAGGTTCCATTATGTTCACAACTCTTTGAAACTCAAATCCTTCCAAATATAAGATCTTTCATGTTTCCATCTTATCTTTGCTTTCGGGTCCATATAATATAATATCCCCCCCTTATATTTATCTATGGAACTCCCGAAAGATGCAAACATGTTTATTTCTAACCTCTGAGTCCCCTTTGATATTCAAACAAACTCTCAACTTATCTAAAAATGCAAATACTAGATCTAATGTAACACCTCTATCCTGTTCATGTTTTATGCCCCCTTGACAACCTGTCTCATATTAATCCCTGCCCAGCTGAATTAAATCACAACACATACACACACAGTCACACAGAGCCTTTTCCACAGAATAACACAATATTCCCCAAAAATATTGCTTAAAAAATCCATATCTCACACCTCCCTCCTTGACAAAAAATGAACCATCATAATTCCAAAAAGATGGTTTCATTTTTCAACCCATTTCTTATTCCTTACCACATTTAAGTATGCAAACAAAACTATTATGCTATAGGGTACATCTGTTAAACATTAAAATATATACAAATCTTTTGTAAAAATAGAGTTCATTCCAGACCATTCTCTATGTGCCAATATCCAAGTTCGATTGAATTTTAAATTCTTGACAATGCACCTGCTGCAATCAAACTTTCCCATCCAGCCACATGTATAATTTGTTTATTGAATGATTGCAATAATAAACTCCACTGAAGCAGTCTTGCGTTCTTGGCCTGAAACTTTTCCAGAAAACTCAAAGGATAGTACATATAGTATAGTCTCTGAAGAATAGTTTGCAACATATACTTCAAAATGCTGCAAAGCTAACACCAACCTTCAAGTCTCTTTCTCTATAGTTGCATATTTCTTCTGGTGTACATTCAACTTTCATGGGAAATGTCCTACCGGCTTCTCATTTCCCGTTCACCTTCTTGTAGCAACACAGCATCAACACCCACATCACTGGTAAAATCAGGTGCTGATAGAACAGGTGTACTTGTACAACTTCCAAGCTGTCAAATGCATCCGGACACTCCAGTGTCCATTGGAATTTTCTGTTCTATATTAAGAATCCAGTCAGTGGAGCAACTGCACCGCTGAGGCTTGGCACTAATTTCCAATAAAATCCTAGAAATCTCAAAACTTCCTGTTTTGCTGTAGACACTGAGAATTCTACAATAACTTTTACTTTTGCATCTCATGGGGCCACTTGACCATGTCCAACAGTGTGGCCGAAATATGTGGCTTGCGGTTTTGCAACTTCACTTTTAGCCAAATGTACAACCAAATTGGCTTCCTGCAGTCGATCAAACAGTTCCTTTAAATGTTGTAAATGTTCCTCCCACATTTGACTGAATACTATTAAGTCATCAATATACACAGCACAATTGCTCCACCCCTCAGCCACTTTGTTAGTCCCTGAAATGTTGCTGTTGCAATATTCATACCAAACGGCATTACTTTGCTTTGATATAGACGATCCAGTGTCACAAAAGCTGATGTCTCTTATGCCCTTTCCGATAAGGGTGCTTGCCAATATCCACACACCAATTCAACCTTTGGTGATAAACGTTTACTGTCCCAATTTCTCAATACAATCCTGCAATCATGGAACGGAATATGAATCTGCTTTTGTTTCTGCATTCACTTTTCAGCAATCAATACATAGTCTTTGTGGTCCACCCAGTTTCGACACCATTACAATGGGCGAACTCCATTTACTGTGACTGGGCCCTATGATGTCATTTTGTAGCCTGAATTGAACATATTTCACACTTGAGCTAATTTTCCTGGATTTAATTTGTATGGGTATTGCCTTATTAACTCTGACTCCCCCACATCAACATCATGTCTAGCATATATATATATATATATATAAATATATACAGTATATCATGGCAGCAATACTAACACTTTATCCCCAGCCACAGAATGATGAGCCTTTGCTCTCTACTCTGCCTTTACCTTCATTACTTGTTGGGGTATCTTTAAATATTTCCTAGCAAGCTCACACCTATTACTTAATCTCTCTCTGAATTTCATCACAAAATCCAGGAGAGTTCTTTCAGAGCTTTGACCCACTAATTTCTCCTGAATCTGTTTGAGAGGTCCCCTTAATTCATGACAATAAATTAACTCAAAAGGACTGAAATAAAAGCAAAATACTGCGGATGCTGGAAATCTGAAACAAATCGGACTGAACGCTGCTGACTCATTAGGGGCGTCTCTAATAGTAAACAACAAGAATGGAATCCCTCGATCCCAATTATGTGGATAGTCTTGATTATGTGCTCTAATGATAGTCTTTAAAGTCTGATGCCACCTTCCTAAGGCACCTTGTGATTCAGGGTGATAGGCTGACAACCTACATTGCTTTATTCCTGCGCTGTTCATTACTTCTTTAAAAAGCTGTGACATGAAATTCAAACCCTGATCCGACTGTCTTCCTTTTGGTAATCTATAATCTAGTAAAGAATTGGGCTAACTCCTCCACAATCACCTTTGTTGTAATTTTCTATAAAGGAATTGCTTTCATTATTTTTAATACATTTAAAAGTCGAAGCGATCTCCCTGAAGCTGCACTTAGCCTCAGGGAGATGTGCGCTCTTTCGTGAGCATGCGCAAAAGAGCACACTCTCGCTTTTGGGGATTCCCCCGCCCACATAGGGAGCGCATAGCGCTTCCCAGTGGATGTCACGCTGGGCGGGCTTTAATTGGCCCACCCACGTAAAATGGCGGCGGGGCCCGCTTCGCTGGTGGGGATCAGCTCCGCACCCGCTGGAGATTGGGTTGGTCCCGCCCACCTGACAGGCAGAAAATCCTGTCCTGGGAGTTTGCCTGAGCAGGAAATTGTCAATTTACATCATGCAGTGTGACAATATTTTAGTATCTAAGATTTTGAAATAAAATAATAAATTAAATGTGCCATAGTTAAGTGTTATTTTTAAAATGGAACTTTCTAAAGCATGTATGGTAGCACAGTTGGATATGAATAATTTCAATAAAATGGCATTTATCAAAATAGGTGCTTTTTTGAAATAATTACCTGTTTCAGGCCTGTGGCTGTTTTGCACCTTGATAGTTAATGTCTTCCTGGGCAGCACAGCCAAGATTGGGAATTTGCCACCTAGGGAATCTCAGGTGTGAATCTGTTCTTTACCAGTCTGGTCAAGACAAAACCTTTACATCCGGTTTATTCTAACGTAGATAATGAATATCTCCCTTTTCATTCAGTCAGAGCTGCTCACTTTAGTTCAAAACCATTCCACCCACAACAATCTGTGAAAATATGTGCAGATATATAAACTGTGATTAAAAAAAGAAACTCCAGGATAATTTTTCACAAAGATCCGGTGCTCTGGCTCTCATGTTTAAAGCGGAATATTTTCACTTTCCACATCTTTCCTAGAATAAATGGCTGGAGTTTTTAAATTTTAATTGCAATGGAGAGTCAGACTAAATAATAACTTTGTCCTTCACAGTGAGAGCGAGAACACTTGCAGACATTTGGATCATCGCAGTTTCCGGTTACTTGTTTGTTAAACTGGGCTTTGCTGTTGGACTAATTTGCTGCTTGAAGAGGATGGACAGAGTAAGAATTATTTAAAGCTTTCCAATAAGTCAGGAATTAGCGTTGAACTGTCACTTGACATTGAGAAAAGTGATGCCTTTGAACAGATATTATGTGGTCACAAACTGAATTTTAAAATGTGGTACATTACCAGGATTTAAAGGGATCATCCATTGGTTAAGATAAACAGAACAATTGTTCCAAATTGGGTGAAATCTTAGAGCTTTGGCACTTTTCCTGATTTAAATGCCAGAAAGTTCCTTGTTCCCACTTTCCACAGGACTCAAGGAAGAAATTGGGAACAACTTAGATCACCATCCCTGTTTATCAATGAATGGACAATGCTCAAACTCGGAGTCCAGTCTTTTAACATTATTCATTGACTATCACCAATGTTCCTTTTTTGCAAATGATTACTTTGAAGCAACATTTTAACAGTTAAAGCCTGAGATCTAAAAATGAAGATGTACTGAAAATACTACTATATTTTGTGACAATTTGAGTATATTTTCTGTGTGTGCTGTTATTCTTGTTATTGTGGGCTGGTGTCACTAGAGAGCTTCAGTAGGGTTGGGTTTCAAAATCGGTTTGTCACTTTGCAAACCTCTTCCTCTGTGGCAGGGTTGGCTTACCTATTTCCCCATGGTGAAATCTCAATCAATTCAAAATGAAAGATTCTATTTCGGAGATCCCTGACCAGTTTGTGTTCCAGGGAGGAATGTTTCAAGGCTGTATACTTCTCAGTGAAGTGAGATTTGTAGAAAAGGAACCAGTTGGGTAAAAGGCACAGAAATGTTGTAACCACTGGGAAGATTGAATTTACCTCAAGGGTGTGAGGTAATCTGTATTGTTTAAGATGTTTACATAGAATTATATGTTAGGTACAGCACAGAAACAGGCCGTTCAGCCCAGCTGGCCTATGTTGGGGTTCATGCACCACATGAGCTCTTCCCACACTTTTGACTTTTCCTTCCATTCATGTCCCTTTCATGTGATCTCTCGCTTCCCCTGACATGAATCTTCAATGTAATGCCTCAACTACACCAGCTGTTTATGAGTTCCAGCAATGAATGAATCAGGGAAATCTCTGATGGTCAGAACTGATTATAAATGAATGAGGTTGGTCAGCCACAAGGAGATCCTGATAGAAATATGGTCACATTTTGGCCATGAGCTTTGGCTTCAGTGGCGTGAATCTACTTTACATTCAGATTTTCACAGCTGGAAAAATCTTCCACAAAACATTCTATCAGCAACTGGAGCGAGTTTATAATTCCAGTCAGGTTTGTTCCTTCCAATTGCTTCCAATGAAGCCTTTGAGTGGAATTTTGCAATAGCCTGCCATTCCCAACGTTGGGTTGAATTCCAGGTCAGGAATTTGGATGTGGTTGTGGTGGGATATCGGACGCAATTTCCCTGAAGGCGGCCAATTTATCAGCTGCCTGCAGGTGCCTCGTCCAATTAGGAACAGCAGCCAGGTTCCAGTGTTCCAATCAGTGTGGGCTGTGGATAGGGAATTCAGCCATTCTGATAATGTGGGTAGTGCCAGGGCAAGAAGAGTGGCAGTGGCACCTTGGAGGCACTTTCAATGGGAGAAAAGAGTCTGTCACTGGAGCAAGGCAAGGATTAGTGGAGACATCGGGCTCCATGAAGTGGGTGTGAGTGCATGCCTGCTCTCTGGGGATAGCCCCACTTTGTGAATTACTGCTGACAAATAATCTGAAACCCTCAACTGAGTCCCAGCTCGGAGCTCCTGCTGCAATGCCAACTCTGATCTATTGACAGATCCCTAACCCAGTGAGATGCCTATGCATTCCAGGGACAATCTCTTTCCCCATGCAGATAACTGGTTCATGGCCACACTTCATTGGCACCGTACTACTCAAACCCGTTAGTCCACCTCCTGGAAAATCTCATGGAGGCAACAATGCATTGAGGACCCAATCCGATCTAGACCTTTCCAAGTTTCCTCACTGCCACGTTCCAAAGCCGCCTCCGGATGCCTGGGAAAACTCAGCACTTTACCTGTTACAGTGATCCCATTAACAATGAATCAGTTTTGTGTGGGTCAAGTTTGGTTCAGTTTCCCATTCTGTAAAACTGTCTATATTCGATTTCCACTTCACCCATCGATTAAGCCCAGTGTTTGTTCCTGAAGGATTTATTTAAGTGCATTTTTTCCCTTTTCTTCGATATCAAACAACAGGAATCCACCCAATGCGACAGGAAATAAAGAAACTGTCCAATTACAGACCCTGAACCCTGACACTGATTTGAGATCATCGAATGAATGACACAGCACAGAAGGAGACCATTCAGCCCAGCATGCCTGTGGCCAGTGATCAGTCCAAACTCGGAAATTGAAGATTTGGTTTTCTTTTGGATATACCCTGTGGTGATATTTTTATATAGCTACATTAGTTTACATTACAAAGTATCATTTCAGTAGTTCCCAGTCTCAGTATCTCTTATTTTACTTCACAAGCACTAACTTTCCAGGCTATTTTATGAAATTGCAATGGGTGGAAATTTGTTTGGAAGTTATTCTGAATTCCTGATCTCCATTCCTGTCTGGTGAGGCTCCACACTGTCGTCATGTTTTTATGACCATCGGGACTGATGTTGACCCTGTCATGCACCTGAGCACACAACGAGGCAGCAGAACCTCAGGGGTAGGTTGTGTCCATGCTCTCAAACAAGGGATTGTTTATAACCAACCATGGCTAAAAGCTTAACAACAAAATAATCATAATAATATCACCATGAATAAATGATGTGGAAAAGTAAATTTGCAAATTCAAGTTGGAGTAAGTAAAGTTTTGGGGAAGATTTATTTGTCTATCCTCAACAATCATTTAAAAACCCCAATAATCAACTGATTGTATTGATAGATTGTGGTGATGAGATTGGTTCAGAATGGAATGGGAAAGTATTTCCTATAGTCATTGAATGACTCCTGCCATCTGCCCAATCACAGACCTTCCCCTTTGATCTTTCCCTATCAGGGAATGTTTGACCTGTTTGTGAAGGGAGCTCCCAACATTCTGTGCAAGGACCTAAAATTGTAAACTTTGAAAGGAAATTAGCAAAATTATTAACCTGGATTTTCAATTCTTTTAGCTCATAATTTTTGAATTTTGACATTGAAAGTTTGTGACTGTTCATTTACGATATGTATATAGGTGTTTGTTTGTATCTATTGAGCATAAATTTATAGTCCAGGTATCTGCCTTGGCTCAGTGCCAACACTTTCACCACTTTTCTGAGATGGGGATTGTAGGAGAGTCTGATGGGACGTCCATTAACTGAATGGGTAAGTGTGCTTAGATTTGTGATTGTTCAATGAAGGAATGTTCTATTTGATAAGGGAAGAAGTTTAATCCTGAAAGAGAATTTCAAATAGAGACTGAAAAATCATTAGCAAGCTTTGTAAATCTATTATTAAAAAGAACACTTTAAGGACGACATATTTGGACAATTTTTGAAGTTTAATTGATCACTATATGTCATGGTCGACACATTGAACTTTAATTTCTGAAGCTAATAAATGGTAAAGGAAAGACTGTACACAATAAGAGAACAATAATAATGTTTTTAAATAAAAGCAAAAACTGCGGATGCTGGAAATCTAGAACAAAAACAAAAATACCTGGAAAAACTCTGTAGGTCTGACAGCATCTGCGGAGAGGGATACAGTTGACAAATTGAGTCCGTATGACCCTTCATCAGAACTAAAAAATGTAGAAATGAGATGAAATATAAGCTGGTAGAATGGGGTGGGACAGGTAGAGCTCGATAGGGGGCCAGTGATAGGTCGAGGCCAAGAAGAGACTGCCAAAGTGTTAATGTTTTTAAAAACCTTTAATGCATTTAACTTATGTAGTAAAAAAACTGCCAAAAGAATGATTGTACAGAACAAAGGAATAATTCCAATGATGTAAATATTTTTAATGTTGAATAAATATAATATAAATTAATACACTCACCTCTGATTGAGACATTGTGGGCTCAAGTCCCAGTCCAGATACTTGATCGCTACATCCAGGCTACTTCTGTGCAGTACTGAGTGAATGCTACATTGGCAAAAATGATGCCTTTGGAATGTGAAGATAAACTGAGGCCCCGCCCACCCTCTCAGCTTTCCTCACTTTCTATTTCGAAGAAGAACAAGGGAATTCTCCGTGATGGTCTGACCAGCATTTACACCTCAACCACTTTCTATAACAACAGATTGACTGATCGTTATTCCATTGTTGTTGGTTGGATCTTGCTTTGTGTGAAATGCCTGGTGTGTTTTGCACATCACAACAGTGACTCCATTTCACAAGTAAAGACACTTTGCTGTAAATCACTTTGGGACATCCAGAGGTCACGAATGGTACTATATAAATACAAATCTTTATAATCTGAAATTCTTCTGAGACAGGAGTTTGGTGCTCTGATTTTTAATGCGCGCTGTTATTTGTGTTGCTGTGAATTGCTGTGCTAGAGAGCTGAAGTAGGGTTGGAGCCAAGAAATGAAGAGGCTGGATTTTATGATCAGCTGTAAGGCAATGCTCTCGCTGCTGCCTGAGAAGAAAACTGCCTGGAAAGATCCGGAAATATCTGTGGCACAGACTTCCCCTTTCCTGAAGGCAGTTTCAAGCTGCAGCTGCGCCAAAGGGATTCTCGTGCATGCAGTGGCAGAGATACTCTGGAGTAGCACTGAATCATTGACAGCAACATCTGGATTTCCATCTATGGAGAGAGAAAAACAAAGTTAACGTTTCGAGTTTGTATGAACCTTCTTCAGAGCTGAAGAGAAGTGGAAATGTGATGAATTTAAACAGTTTAAGGGGGGTGGGGCAGGTGTAGCTGGACAGAAGGGCAGCAACAGGTGGGGACCAAGCAGGTATTGGCAAAGATGTCATGAACTAAAGGACAAAGGGGTTGTTAATGGTTTTTCATCACATTCCCACTTCTCTTCAGCTCTGAAGAAGGGTCATACGGACTCAAAACATTTACTTTGTTTTTCTCTCTCCACAGATGCTGTCAGAGCTGCGGAGTTTTTCCTGCATTTTTGCTTCAGATTTCCAGCATCCACAGTATTGTGCTTTTTTCTGAATTTCCATGTTATTCTGCCCTCGTGCAGACTCCAGAAATTGCTCAGTTTCAGTGAAGCACTGACGGCCAATGCTGACAGATTCGCTAATATTACCACTGCAAAACTGGGGTAATTTGCTACTCTGAGTGGAATTTAATTCTGCCCCCCTGACTTTGGAGGCAGAAACCATATATTCCGGTCGGGGGGTGGGGTTGGTGGTGTATTGTGGGAACCCTGCTACCTTACTGCCGGTGCCCCTTTAATTCTGGGGGGGGAAGTTTTGTGGACGGATGGCAATTGATGAAATTAATTCCCACGTGAGGACCTCACCCCACTGCCAATGGTATTTAATCAGCAGCGGGTGGTGGAGTTGTCACACGGGAAACTGTTCCTGTTCATCTCAGGTTTCATATTTTTACCCAGCTCCTCTAGTTTTATATTCATAATTCGACTCAAATAACTTGCTCACACCTAAATTTTCAGTCACTCCCATCAATGTAAACACTTGGATCAAGTCACCTGTCCACCTCAATCATTTCCTGTAAAATGATCTCCATCTGTCACTCATGAAACTTCGATAAAACCAGAAGTGAACATTCACTCCATTGTTCCTTCCTCTTTATATGTAATTGTTGCCGTTTTTAAACAGCTTCCAATTTCATTATTAAATGGACTATTTTAAAATAAAAGCTGCAAAAAATCTGACGACATGTCAAGATGTCTGAGCAAAAGACAGAGATGGAACAAATAGAGATAAATGTTTTTCTAGATATAAAAGCAGAAAATGCTGGAAAGTCTCAGCAGCTCCGGCAGCATCTGTGGAGAGAGAGAGACAGAGTTAATGTTCTGAACCCAATTGGACTCGATGCGATAAGCTAAAGGCCCGACCTTGATCATATGAATGTGGCTGTGCCTGAACTCTCTCAGCTGCAGAGGAATGGTCAATTTATACAAGGTGTCCCTCATGCGTGCTGCTTCCCTCACCCACCACCCCCACCCTCCGGCACCCTAAATGTGCTTGTGCACTGCCTTCAAGCGCAGGGCAGACTTTTCTCCACCCCAACCACACCACAAAGTCACCTCAGCCACAGGGCTGCATTTGCCCTTCCCCACCGCCCCTCAACACACCTCAACATTGAAGTCCAACAGGCATCCCGAACGGACACTCTGCAACATTACTGTGCACTCACCTCCGAGTTCCTGAAAGAGACACCTACAGAGATAATGGATGCACTGGCTATAATTTTCCAAAATTCCCTATATTCCGAAAAGAAGGTTGGAAGTTATGACCCCGCTATTCAAGAAAGGAGGAAGAGAAAAACAGGGGCATAGAAACCTTGGTAAACCAGGTCAGCACTCTGCAGTCTGTAATCTTTATCAGGCCTGCAGCTTTCCGGAGACCTCCCCTTAGCCTGGGTTTGGGTTCTGACATGTCCACTGGAGGCAGCTCCTCTGAGGAGGAAGGGAGGGCTAGAATAAGGAGGAGGCCAGGTGTGCACATTCAGCCTCCAGGGGAGCCACCTCTGGGAGTACAAGCGCAGGCACAAGGGGCGCATGGCCAAGGGGTAGTCCAAAGTGGAAGGGGCTGCAGAAGACGCCACTATCCTGCTGCCAGGGTATACAGGCGGCGAAGCTGCTACCTCAACATGACTGAGGTGCAGTGCCGAAGGAGGCTCCGACTGTCAAAGGATCCAGTCAACTACACCTGTCGGATGATTGGCCCTGTGATCTCTCCTAACTGTGTGGGCAGCACCACATGCCAGTGTCTCTGAAGGTCACAGTTGCCCTCAACTTCAATGCCTCTGGCTCCTTCCAGGGCTCGGTGGGTAATCCTTGCGGTGTCTCCCAATCAGCGGTCCATACTTGTGTCAAGCAGGTTACAGACGCTCTGTTCTTATGTGTATTGACCACTTCTGCTGGGACCAGGCAAGCCAGACACAGCGAGCCAGAGGTTTCGTGGCCATTGCTGGCTTCCCCCGCGTCCAGGGTACAATAGACTATACACATGTGGCCATCAAGGCGCCAGCAGGTGAGCCCGGTGCCTTCGTCAACAGGAAGGGCTTCCACTCCATGAACGTGCAGATAGTGTGTGATCACAGGATGCTGATTCTACAAGTCTGTGCAAGGTACCCAGGCAGCTCCCACGATGCCTACATCCTCAGACACTCCCAGGTGCTGGGGCTCTTCAGTGCTCCAGCTCAGCTCGGCTGGATGGCTGCTGGGTGACAAGGTCTATCACCTCTGAAGGTGGCTCTTGACACCTCTCCGCCATCCAAGAATAGAAGCTGAGCAGCGGTACAATAGGAGCCATGCCTCCACAAGGACTGTGGTGGAGAGAGTCATCAATCTTCTCAAGATGCGCTTCCGATGCCTGGACCGCTCAGGGAGCGCACTCCAGTACCCCTCAGATCGAGTGTCGGTGATAGTGGTTGCATGCTGTGCTCTCCATAACCTTGCACTGGAAAGGGAGGACGCAGTGGACAATGAAGACTTTGATGCAGTGGATGTGGCTGCGCACGATGAGTCCAGCACTGATTCTGAGGATGAGGAAGCACAGGGGAATGCTGAGGGGCAAATTGCTGACCCGGGACTACACCAAGGAGGCAGGGACACCCGAGAGGCTTTAATCTAACGAACCTTAAGCTAGCTCCACACAAATGGATCAGAAGGACCAGCCTTGCCTGGCACTTCCATACTCAGCACCTAAGTGCTAAATCGGCCAGGTCATCAGCTGCAACTAAGGGCTTTGGACATAAACTATGGCAGACCCTGCAGCCTGGCCCTGCTCCTGTAGCAGACCCTGCAGCCTGGCCCTGCTCCTGTAGCAGACCCTGCAGCCTGGCCCTGCTCCTGTAGCAGACCCTGCAGCCTGGCCCTGCTCCTGGGGCAGACCCTGCAGCCTGCCCTGCTCCTGTAGCAGACCCTGCAGCCTGGCCCTGCTCCTGTAGCAGACCCTGCAGCCTGGCCCTGCTCCTGGGGCAGACCCTGCAGCCTGCCCTGCTCCTGGGGCAGACCCTGCAGCCTGGCCCTGCTCCTGGGGCAGACCCTGCAGCCTGGCCCTGCTCCTGTGACAGACCCTGCAGCCTGGCCCTGCTCCTGGGGCAGACCCTGCAGCCTGGCCCTGCTCCTGTGACAGACCCTGCAGCCTGGCCCTGCTCCTGGGGCAGACCCTGCAGCCTGGCCCTGCTCCTGGGGCAGACCCTGCAGCCTGGCCTACTCCTGGGGCAGACCCTGCAGCCTGGCCCTGCTCCTCTGCCCTTCCCTCCAGTGTGCTCTTCTCAGCTGACCACCTACGGTGTGACCTGGACGTGGCCATTGTGAGCAGCCTACAGGAGGCTGCCAGGCCTTCCTTTAAACAGGCTGCCAGGCCATCCTTTAAACAGGCTGCCAGGCCTTCCTTTAAACAGGCTGCCAGGCCTTCCTTTAAACAGGCTGCCAGGCCTTCCTTTAAACAGGCTGCCAGGCCTTCCTTTAAACAGGCTGCCAGGCCTTCCTTTAAACAGGCTGCCAGGCCTTCCTTTAAACAGGCTGCCAGGCCTTCCTTTAAACAGGCTGCCAGGCCTTCCTTTAAACAGGCTGCCAGGCCTTCCTTTAAACAGGCTGCCAGGTCGCTATTGGACCCAGCAGTCTGTGCACGCCCGCGCCGCCTACACACTCCTGCTATTCATGGGAGTCGGCAAATACGCTGGGCGGACCTTAATTGGCCCATCCGCGTAAAATGGCAGCGTGGACCCGATCACGGGCGCCTTTCAGGTCAGTGCCCAGTCCAACCACGCCCGCCCGACAGGCAGAAAATGCTGCCCTTGATTTCTTCTGTTCAATCCTGTTTTATCCTTGTCACCAGTTTATTGTAGGGTGGCCGAGTTATACTATTAGTAATAGAGTTGATCTGCAGACACTTCTTGTGCGGACATCTTAAGTTTATTTACAATATACTTAGCAATGACTACACGTGTGTTTTCAGGTCCAACTCTATCTCTACACTGACTGCTGAGGTACCTGCACTACTCTCCTATTGGTTACTACAGATCATGTGATCTTCCTTACAGGTATTATTCTTAAAGGTAAGTTACACACTAAATAAAAACATAATTACCATTTTCCACCCCCTTTAACTCTGCTATACAAATTATATTTACAAGTACATATTTTTCAAGACAACATAATATTTACACTGGGGAAGGAGCTTACAATTTCAGTCTTTCAGGTGGCTTCCTGATATGTGTGGAACATGCTCCACAACTTCAGATTCTTTGTCAGGTTATCTCCTTTTCCGGAGTTCAATATATAAAATATTATTATAATATTTTCTATCTCAGCTTGAATGTGAACAGCTCTGATCATGTCACAATCCAGAGCTGCAAAGAAAGTGGAAGTGCCCGTTCTGTGGTTTCACAAGAGAAAACGACAATGAATTAATTGTGCAGAGTAAGGACTGAGAGTCTCAGTTTGTTGTCTATCTCTGTACTGGGAGCTTTGCTGCTCAGTCTCAGTGTTTCTGCAAGTCTCTTCCCACAAGATAAGCAATCTAAATGTGATCATAATTCTTTTTAATGGATTGATTTAAATGTGGTTTGAGTAATCGAACACGTTGCTCAAAGATCTGCTACTTTCTGAACGTTTACACTTTCAAATCAGTTCTTCTGCTGCACCCTGTTCCTCATGAGGCTAAACAAGGACATCAAGTGCCTGTTCATGTGGTTTTGTCTTTTTCATAAAACTCCAAGGAGGTTTCTTACAACTGAATGAATGCCATCTGCCATTTTACACATTTTAATCTCTCCTGCTTGTTGCCTGGCCAATGTAATTTTTTTTTATCTATAACTAGTCTTGGTTTCTCTAGTTTGCCATGTGATGTTCTGGTTCTACTTGAGGTTTTCGTTGTCCTTCAAACTTCAGTTGTCTATTCAATTCTTTAACCAATCCATGATGTCCAATTGAAATGAAAATGCCTCGTAGGAAAATAAAAAATTAAAGTCAGCAAATACAATGCAACAGAACAGGTGAATCATGATGGACAAACTTGATTGGTTGTCTTTAACATGGACTCAGCAGCTACCCCTAATTTTAATTCAGCTCCTCCAGTGAATATGATACAGGAAAAAGCAGATACTCTAATTGACCTAAGGATCTGCCAACCTGTTACCTTCTAATTCAGCTTCAAAAGCACGGCAATGAAATCTTGCAGCTTCATATTGTCAAAGTTTCCCTTTCTCAGCACAGTGCTTGTGATGTGGTACAATGCTCCTGTTCTTACAAACCACCCTCAGACCTACTGTGAGTAGCACCATATCAGATACCTTATCCTTCAAGTATGCAGTATGTAAATATATAATCAGGAGGACTTGTCTCTTTAAAATGTTGGAAAATAATGTAATTTATGGGCTTGCCTCACGGTTCCTGACTCTGGTCACGTGACTAACCCGAAGCAGTAGATGATTATCTTCCTGTCACAGTTTTAGATGAACCACATTGGGGTCTTAGGCAGAATGTTGAAGGATGTGGCTGTGGTTCTAAATCTGTGAAACAAAGATAACCATTTACTTCATTGTGCTGCTCACATGATCAAAGTCAGGGCAATTAGACAACCAAATGACAATTATGCCCAACATTTACTGGCCTGGAAATAAATAATTTAACTTGTATTCCAGAGTTGGTATGATGTATTTCATTTGTAGTGCCACATTTAAAAATCACTTGTTACACATTTCAGTTGAAATGTTCAAAATATGAAGTGTTCGTCTGGACTTATTTGTGGCCCTTTCCGATCAGAGTCAGAAGATTGTGAATCCGACTCCAGGGGTCTGGATATCTAATCTCAACTGATTCTTCAGTCCATTCTGATGAAAGGTCATCTTGACCTCAAACATAAACTCTCTTTCTCTCCACAGATGCTGCCTGACCTGCTGAGAATGTCCAGTATTATTTGTTTTTATATCAGGTTTCCAGCATCCTGAGTGTTTTACTTTTGTATATTTGAAATTTTATTTTTTTTGGAGGTGTCGTCATTTGAATGAGGTGTTAATCTGATGCACTGTAGCTTCATGTTTCACAGGAGGCCCAGGTTAGTGTGAGGCTAGTCCCACTCAAAGTTATTTGGCACTTCTTAATGCCAACCTTTACCTCTTAAACGGGAGGTGTATTCTGACTGCTGCAGGTGCTGGACTTGGATGGGAGAGACTTTTTCCAGCAGGATAAAACCGGAGAATTAGGGCAGCAAGAGCTGGGGAGCGGACTCCTGGGTTCTCAGGTACAGCGCTAGATGCCCTAATGCAGGAGGTGGCAAGGAAGGGAGAATTCACCTTTCCACAGGAGGTTAAGAAGCCTTCCCAATCAGCACTTAGATGGCAATTGGAGCAAATAGCTACAGAGGTCAATGCCAGGTTTCTGGCCCTGAGGATCTGGACACAGTGGCAGAAAAGGTTCAATGACCTCAGACAAGTAGTGAAGGTCAGTGAATGCATTTTTCAATGCTATTGCCTCCATCCGCATCACCATCCTCACACATTAATAAATGAGCCACACCCCTACCTATAGCTTCTAGTAATCAGGGATCATGCCTAACATTCAAATGCTCTGCATCTCCTCTAAAATACATACTCCCAGCTATTCATCCATGGAAGACAAACACATGGCAACACATTCACTGACCCTCTCCTGTTTCATTTTCAGTACATAAGGTAACACATAACAGGAGCGAGCAGCAGAGAACCAATGGGGACAGGCTCGATTGCATCCTCTAACCACCTAGTGCTCAATACTATTGGAATGACCATCATTCAGGCTGAGCCAACTAGGTTTGCTGAAACCATTGAGGATGACAGACTGTTCCTGCCTTATGTACCTTCTGAAAGACCACATTACACTCATCTCACAATCTGGTATGATGTAGAAACAGGAGATGGTGTAACCATACATTTCATGATTTCTAACCACACCCTCTTCACTCACCTCAACTCTCCCCATGTGAATTTATTCCTTCAGAGGCACGAGAATACTTGGCCAGTCATTAGTGAACGAGGATGCTGGCCGAGAAAAACCTCCGATGAGAAAGGACCACCACTTGATCTGACACACAAAGGCACCGGCTCAGATACAGGAAGAATGAAAACTTGAGTGGGTGTTATAGAGGTGAGATCTGCATGTGGTGAGTCAGGCCAGTGTCCCAGCTTCCTGGAGAGTGAAGTTACAAATGTGTGCTCCAGCAGAGGGCTCAGATATGGACTGTGATGTGGTGGCACATAGAAAAAAGCTGGTGGGCATGTCGACCAAAATGTTTGATGCATTGGCGAGCCTGCCACAGATCTATTGTCACTGTCAAGGACCATGGAGCAGGGATTTTTATGGAGCTTGGAAAGGAGAGCGGGAAATAGTGGTCAACACCATAAGAATATTTGTGAACCCAGCAATGTTGCAGCGTTTGATGATCAATGTCTCAACTTCCATTGTGGCACAATCTGAAGCCAATCATTGTCTCAGTGTTGACGTGGAAACTCAGGCTGAGCTCATGAGATCTCTGTTGGTTTCCATGTAATTCAGCTTTTTGACTTCCAGGCTCAGGCAGCTGTCATCATGGCCGAGGATGCCAGTGTTCAAAGGGATTCCCAGTTTCAGACAGCACTCCAGTAATCTGTCCTCAAACAGACGACTCGGATTGATGTGGCAGCTTGGAGATGGCGGGAACGGCTGACTGGTGCCACCACACAGGACACAGACTTCCACCAAAACAGCAAAAGAATATCAAAAACTCTCTCCCTGGATGTTCCATAGTGAACCATTTAAATAATGCTGATTGAGGGTCCCTCATTGCAGCTGAGCCCAAGTTCAGGTGTGTTGTTAAGACCGGTGGTAAGAGGACGTGTGAGGTCCAAAATTGCAGGTCACCTATCCAATCAATGTTAAATGCTGACTGACAATGTGGTCTGCCCATTCTGCATTCTTATGATGCACACAGGACAACTGAACGAGTGCATTTCAAAAGATGGCAATCGGCACCGACCACCTCAGGAGTCATTGGAAGCAGAAACAGCGCCATTTTATTCTTCTCCAGCTCCTGTAGTGCTGAAACCATCAAACTACAGAGCCAGACCGCATAGCTCGAGATCTGAGGAACAAACGGTGTTTCTCTGCGCACAGGCAGAAGCACCATCATTTTTCATATATAATACACACCTAGTCTGTAGGTCATAGATTTTGGAAGTCCTGTGATACAGCCTTGTTGTGCTGTGCAGCGCATCCTGTAGATTGAACACACTGCATCAATGTTATGCTAGTGGTGGAAAAAATGAATGTTTAAGGTATTGGATGGGTTTCCAATCAAGCAGATTAATTTGTCTGGGATAGTCAAGCTTCTTGTTCAGTTGCAAATGTACTTACCTTGGCAGGAAGAGAATATTCCATCACACTCCTGACTTTGGCCTTGTAGAAGGTGGGGAGTTTATTGGGGAAGCACTTGCCACAATGTACCCTGCCTTTCACCTTCTCCAACAGCCACAACATTTACATGGTTGGTACGATGGAGTTTCTGTTCAATGGTGATCCCCAGGCTATTGATGATGGGTGATTTAGCGATGATAATGCCGTTGGAAGTTTATTATTATATTGGTATTATCAATAAGCTTTACATGAGTGCATAAATATTAATTGCTGTCAATTAATACACTCATTTGCATAAAATTCAATTTTTTTTGATCAATATCATTTAAATAGTTTTGCTGGAGAGATCTTTTGTAAATGTATTTTTTGTCTATTCTTCCTATAATTGGTAATTACATTTCTCTTTTTAATTCCTAATTCAATTACTTTATTTTTAGTTTAAAAGTCTATGGGCTGGATGTTACAGGGCATCATGATCCCTACATCCCCGTCTTAAAAGTCACTGGGGGTTCTGCCCATCACACTGGCAGCAGCGTTTATTGCCTTAAGGTGAGACTTTTGTCCCTATTGTGGGAGGAAATTCTGACATAAAGAGCTGGCAGCCAGTCATATGGCCAGCAGTCTCTAGTCACAGCAGTGGCAGATGGAAGCAGCAGTCTCTAGGCACTCCCAAAAAAGAGAAGCGGGGAATTAAGATAAGTTGAGGGTATCACCAGGACCAGGCTGACAGACCCAGGTGAGGAAGTTGATGGGAATGGGGCCAGGTTGGAGAGGCCAGTAGGGAGTGGGACCATTGTGGCTGAGGAGTCTGACACCGATAAGCACAGGATGCCCACCAATGAGGTCACTCCCTTGCCCGACAGCAGTTCGAGCAGCTAAAGCAGCTGGGCTTCCCACATGGCATTGGCCTCCCCCCACCACAGGTGAAATGGCAATGTGTACGTGATGAGGCCCTTATGAATGTGTCGCTAAAGGTACTCATTGGTTGTTTTGGGCTTGATTTTCCAGACAGGCTTCTCATTAGAAACATTAAACTTTATTTACAGGCTGTAGCAGCAGTTACATGCTTCCAACAAGCTCCACAACGAGAAGAAGAACTCCCACTCTAAGGTTCCCCACACTTAGAGCTGATTCGTTACGTGTCACATGATACTATACAGCAGAATAAAATTTGAGACAGTTTAGCAATGGGTGGGTGGGCAGTGGGCAGGACACCCATTGGATTTTATGAGCCCTCCTGCCTTCAAACCTGCCGGCAGAGGAGAGTATGTTGCTGTGGGATAAATGTGGATTATATATGGTCCGTTGTATGTGAATATGTATAACTTTTATTACGCTTATCAGAGGGAGAGATGGTATCATGACTGAAGAATTTCATTGCACGTTTTATATTTCCCAATGAGAATGAGGAAATAATGTGTTAAGATGTTTTACTTCATTTCATTATATACACAGTCTGAGTGATAAACACATTGAAGAAATGTGTTTCAGTTACACTTCATGTTTTTTTGGTGCTATATAATCAATAACTGTATCTAAATGTATATTTCTCACAGGCAAAGAGACTGAATCTGTGAAATGAGTCTACTATTTTCCTGCAGCAAATTGCCAGCTGGTTCGATGTTCAGTTTCTTTGTGTTTCTACTTCCGCCTGATTTCACACAAAGTAAGTGCCTTATTTCCATCAGTCACAATTATCTTACTTTACACTATCATAGTGTTTAATGAATTTACATATCTACTATTGTGAAAGGAAATAATGTCTTTATTATTATGTTCCTGCTCCTTTTAACAGGACATGTAAGTTCACTTTTCCGATTCCAGCAATGGAACAATTTAATAACATGAAAACTTTGAACATATATCTCATTGCTCTTAACTCCGTTTCCTGAACTATCTCTGAATTTCCCTGTTCACCTCTACATATACTCTTGCATATAACAAACTTCTATCATATAGCTTGCTGTCACATTTCAAAGTATCACAATCACTCCGTGGAACTCTTTCTGGAATCCATATATTTGATATTTAAACATTCAATTGTCAACCGGTTACATATGTTACAGAATTCAGGTTTCCAATATATAATAATATTCAAATGTGAATTTATGGTTCTAAAATGAGGAACAGTTGAAAGTACTTTATTGTTTGAGCCTATAGAACCTATTGTAGCGACGCAAAATGATGGAAATACTCAGGTCCGTCAGAACTGACGATAAGTCATTGACCTGAAAAGTTAAAACGAGTGAGATTTTAATTCAATTAAAGCTCATTCGTTAAAACAGATTTAAAATTGGGCCCATTGCCTCTCTTTCTCTCTCCACAGATGCTTCCGGAGTTGCTGAGTGTTTCCAGCAGATTGTATTTTTATCTCAGATTTCCAGCATCCCCAACCATATTTGTTTTTTTTTTACACGATAATGTTCAACTCAAATTTAATTTGAAAAAGTTTAATAGTTTTACACAGTTTGGTTTTTCAACCAGAGCTATTGTGATTCTAGTATTTGTGATGTGAAAATGTAACCAAAATATTGGTTATAGTGAGGATTTTACTATTTCACTTTTACCCTTTAAAATAAAGGCTGATGATGATTTGAAGGTGGAAATATATTCCAGTGAATGACGAACTATTGACTGAAAGATGGGACTAATGTCACAAGGGGCCATTTGGAAATATTCAAATGCATTAAGTACATTTTTCACCATCACAGCCATGGATGTCACCTGCACTGATAAGGCACAGCACCTGAAATACACTGCCAGTCAGAATCCTAGAGCTGGTTTATCCCCGTCACATTTCAGACACAGTGAAGAGTGGACGCAGGAAACACCTGAACTCATCCCAACTTGGGAAACCCCATTACAAGATAAACAGGATGGAGACCCACATAACTGTATCCTTCCCCAGTTTCTCTCCCATGAGCTCCTGTCCATCCTGATAATGTCCCCTGTAGACCAGGAGTCACAAGGAGTTCTGGAACCTTTATATTCTGTATAAGGATTTAAACACGTCCCCTCTTTTTATTTTGATTGTTTTTTTTTTCGTGTTGTATATTCAGCTAAATCTCATAATCAATAGACTGAATATAATAGGATTGTTCTGTTTTTCTCTGTAATAGTGATTGAAATGAAGACAATATTATTCGCTGATTATAAAAATATGACTCTTAAGTTAACACTATAATTATTACATCTGCCGCCATATGTACACACTCGACCTCTCCCTTCAGCAGCACACACTCACCCGATCTCAAAGCTCTCCTTGTCCCCAGTTCCACTTCATTCTTTGTCTCATCCAACGCCTGAACAAGAAATATTTTCTCTTCCTTTCAGGGGTTGAGGAATGCAAGTTCCAACAACTTCCTTTATTCTGCTACTAACACCTGCTTTACTCTTTAATACTATTATTACCATGGTCTTTTCTTGTGTTCTGTGACATATTTGTCATTTAATCTCTCCAGACCTCTAACCTATCCCTGACCTTTTATTTTGCTCCACCTGCAACCCCCCCACATTTTCAACAGCATAAACCTCATCACATTTCTATCTAATCCCAGTTCTGAAGAAGAGTCATATTAGACCCAAAGTGCACTAAGTGTGGTTCCAGATGGGAAAAAGGACGCTTTCCCTGCCAGCCACAATAATAGATTTTCAAACCGTATCGTAACATTCCCAACATTTCCAGACTCATTAATAGTTCAATCCCGGCAAACACGTTGTGTTGGTGGTGGGGCAGCCTCTGAATCGCCTGCCCCGCCATCACCTGAGGCCTTCAGTAATCTGGGCAACATATTTAAAGACCTCCTCTGCAAAGAGCTAATTATCAAGGTATCGCTGCAGGAACTGAAGTCAGAAAGTCACCATCTGGGTGTGTCGGCACACCAGCGCCTGAACGCCCTCCCTAAGCGGGAGACTCAGAACCTCAACAGCGGCCCAGTGCAGCCTTTTGCCCCAGAAGAGTCCAACGAGCATTCTTTGGATTTTAGTGACAATGTCTGGGGGAGGGTTCAAAGTGACTAGCCGGTACCACAACATGGCGGCAATCAGCTGGTTTATGACCAGAACTCGAACATGGTAAGACAGCACTCGGAGCAGTCCTGTCCAGCGCCGCAGGCGAGTGGTGACTTTGGCCTCCAGCTCCTGCCTGTTCACCGGCCAGGATTCCTCAGCAGGGCAGAGGTGGACCCCCAGGTAGATGAGGCTTGTCCTGCTCCAGGTGAAAGGCCTGAGCTCCTCAGGTGCGGGATCCATCTGCCGCTGACCAATCAAAAGTCCAGAACACTTGTCCCAGTTGATCCTGGCAGAGGACACAGCAGAGTAGACCTCCTGGCACTCGTCCATCCTCCACAGGTCAGCTGGGTCAGTGAACATGAGGAGCACGTCATCCGTGTAAGCTGAGATGACCACCCCGATGCCCGGCCTGCGCAGAACCAATCCCGACAACCTCCTCCACAAGAGGTGCAGGAAAGGCTCCACACAGATAGAACACAATTGGCCACACAAGGAGCTGCCCTGACGCACTCCTCTCCCAAAGTGAAGGGGCGCCGTCAGGGACCCGTTAACCTTAACCGGACAGCCTGTGGCAGCGTACAGAAGTCAAGTCTGAGCGACATGATGCAGCCCGAACCCAAATACTTGCAGAGTCCTGAATAAATATTCGTGATCCACCCTGTCGAACGCCTTCTCCTGGTCAAGAGAAAGGAAGGCACTCAACACACCAGTCCTGTGGGAAAAGTGGATAATATCCCAGACCAGACGGATGTTATCGAAGATGGTGCATCCTGGGACTGTGTAGAACTGGTCAGGGTGGATCATGTGGTTCAGCACGGTGACAAGGTGAAAAGACATTGCCCTGGTAAAGATTTTGTCATCCGTGCTGAGGAGGGAGACTGGGCACCAGTTCTTCAGGTGGCGGAGATCCTGCCTCTTAGGCAGCAGGATAATCACAGTCCTGCGCCACAAGAGGGGCATCGGTTACAATACTCTCCCCCAGGACCCTCACAAAGCTAGCATTGCCCAGGCACCGTTCAGGAATGATGGTAACTATCTGTAGATGCAGCTGGCTCTGGGCACTGTTAGCAAACACAGGCGGGGCAAGGGAAGATAGAGTAGGGTACAGGTCTCCTTCCCCTCAAAGTTCAGTCTCTCACAGCCCTCCCTGCACGAATGTTGCATTCCTACCCCTGCAGACAGCCAGAGAGACAAAATACAGTTCATTTCTCCCACAGGCTCCCACCTCTTGCAGCAAAAGTCCTCCCCCTCGAGCTGTTGTTGAGTGCTCTCCCCTTCAGCTCTCCCCAAACTCCCACTCCCAGGCTCTTCAGACCTTGCTAGGAATCACAAGGCCCTACCCTGCAGTAGCAGGTTCTACTAGACTAGCAGCAGCAGACTTTTTGGCAGCAGTCCTCTTGATCCAGTTGAGGACTAGAAGGAAGTACCACAGCAGCAGGAACAGCCACATGAATACTTCAGCAGCAGGAACAGGAACAAAAAATTGCACAGCAGCAGGAATAAACACTGGAATACTGCAGCAGGAACAGCCTCAGGAAAACAGCAGCAGGAACAGCCTCAGGAAAACAGCAGCAGGAACAGCCACAGGAAAACAGCAGCAGGAACAGCCACAGGAAAACAGCAGCAGGAACAGCCACAGGAAAACAGCAGCAGGAACAGCCACAGGAAAACAGCAGCAGGAACAGCCTCAGGAAAACAGCAGCAGGAACAGTCACAGGAAAACAGCAGCAGGAACAGCCACAGGAAAACAGCAGCAGGAACAGCCACAGGAAAACAGCAGCAGGATCAGCCACAGGAAAACAGATGCAGGAACAGCCTCAGGAAAACAGCAGCAGGAACAGTCACTGGAAAACAGCAGCAGGAACAGCCACAGGAAAACAGCAGCAGGAACAGCCACAGGAAAACAGCAGCAGGAACAGCCACAGGAAAAGAGCAGCAGGAACAGTCACAGGAAAACAGCAGCAGGAACAGCCACAGGAAAACAGCAGCAGGAACAGCCACAGAAAAACAGCAGCAGGAACAGCCACAGGAAAACATCAGCAGGAACAGCCACAGAAAAACAGCAGCAGGAACAGCCACAGGAAAACAGCAGCAGGAACAGCCACAGGAAAACAGCAGCAGGAACAGCCACAGGAAAACAGCAGCAGGAACAGCCACAGGCAGCACCAAGCTCAACCACAGCAACAGCCACAGCTCAGCAGTAACGAGCTGCATCTGAGACCAACCAGGAAGCACAGGCTGGGCCCTGGTGTGAATCACTTGTACATAATGTTCACTGTTGTAAATAAACTCCCAAGGATGTCTCCTTGCCTATGGCTCCTTGTTCTGATGAGCAGTGTCCGTGTCACTCTGATGTGAAATCTTGGTTCCTGCACAAGATAAAGGCAGGTGTCTCAGTCCAAGGCCTCTTCCCTGTGCTTATGCAACCTTCCCAGCACACTGATGGTGCCTTCACTGTCACTGGGCACAATAGTCATGCCTGGACCTCAATAGGCTTATCTTTGCTGCCAGAGTGTCCTGGGCCGGTGGCACAGAGTACCATCATTTTCTCTGTGTGCTCTCAGCACCTTTGAGGTGTGGCTGGCCCACCATCTCATCAGCATCTGTGTCCGGTGACAGTGTGGTCCTGGAGGCATCTGCTCATGAAGGATGCCATAGGAACAGGAGAAGTTAAAGTTTCCCCAGAACATCCCCATGATATGATCCTGTTCACAGAGCGCAAGAGGGTTGCCACAAGCCAGACAGGAGCCAGACATTCACATAAGTTATGTGAGGATCTACGGAGTGTCTCCACCGCGTGTCATCATCATCCTTCTGGAATGTAGGGACTATGGGCATCCGCTGCATCTGCATGACAGGAGCCTTATCACAGAGGGTATGTGCACTGTCATCAGCCAGACAGGAGTCAAATGTTCACAGATGCAAGGTGAGGATCTATGGAGCCCCTTCACGGCAAGTCGACAACATTCTCCATGAATCTAGCAGCTATGAGGGCCTCCCGAACGTGCCTGCCTCACCTGGACAACACGATAGCCTCATCGCTGTCATCCTCCCCTTCGAGCACCTCATCAAACTCATCCCTGTTGACGTCCTCTTCAATGGAGAGACAATCAACTCCTCCATCTTCTCCTCAGGCAGCTCCTCCCCAGGTTGCAGCGCCAGGTTGTGAAGGGCGCAGCAGTGATGACGATGCGTGAAATCCTCTGGGGAGTATATATTGCAGAGTCCAGGCACCACAACCTCAATTTCAACATCCTGATGGTCTGCTCCACCAAGGTGCAAGTTGCAGCATGAGCCTCATTATACCGTCGCTCTGCTGTATTCTGAGGCCGCCTCACAGGCGTCATCAGCCACGTCCTCTGTGGGTAGCCCTTGTCCCCCAGGATCCAACCCTGCAGCCTGTGGACGCTGGAAGATGTCAGGGGTCTGAGACCTGCTGAGAATATAGGTGTTGTGGACACTCCCTGGCAATTGCCTGCAGACCTGTAGGATGCGTTTGTGGTGGTTGCACACCAGCTGAACATTCAGAAACTGGAAGTCCTTGCAGTTGACAAAGATGTCCGCTTGTTGTCATGGAGACCTGAGTACCACGTCAGTACAGTCAATGGCACCCTGCACCTGTGGGAAACCTGAGACCTGCACAAATCCCAGTGCTCTTTCATCCTGGCTTTCCTGATCTGGGGCTCATTGCACAAAGCTGTGTGCCTTCATGAATATAGCATCCATGGCGTGTTGCATCTTATGTATTATGAGAGTTTCTGACTCAAACACCCTTACAGACACTGAGTTCCAGGCTCCCACCACCCTCTGGGGGAAAATGTTTCTCTTCAAATCCCCTCTTATCCTTCTACCTCTTACGTTAAATCCCTGCCCCCAATCCATGCCTCCGGGATGCCATTGTATGTGGAGGCTTGTGAGATCCCACAGAGATCACCTGTGGACCCCAGAAAGGAGCCACTGACTTAAAAATTGAGTGCTTTGGTCACTTTCTAGGCCACTGGCAGTGGATACCTTCTATGTCTCCATGGCAACAAATCCTGCCGTCACTGGCAGATGTGACTTATCAGTTCCCTGGTCATGCGCGGTCTTCGGCGACACTGTTTCTCACTCATCTACAGGAATGACAAGTGTCGTCTGTAGACCCTGGGTCTAGTTGGGTGCCAATCACAAGGCTCACTGTGGCTCATCAGCGCCATGCACAGGAGCCCCAGCTGCCTCTTCCTGAGGGTGCTGCTCCCCCCCTGCCCACCCAGGTGCCTCCATTGCTTTCCTCTCCTTCATTTCTGCTCTCTGTGCACCACGAGGTATACAGATAGTTCACCAGACTCCATGCTCCTGCCAGATGAAAGAGAGAGACGCGTGGGTTAGCATGGGTGTACATAGAACCTCTCTTGGTTAAGTCTAAAAGCCCCTTAATGCATGTTGGAGACTGCTGGCCACCACTGGGATGACCAGAGTTCAGTGCACTGCATGGCTGCCCAAAACCCCACCTACATCTACCCTACTCCACAGGACCAACTGACGGCAGCTTTGCCCACTGGACTGCATGGTGTGCTCTCAGCTCGGGTGCAGGCATTCTCCTAACCTGCACTGCAAGGCTGCACTGTTAGCTTGAACCATGGGGGAGACTAGTCCAAAACTGAATGAAGACATTGCAAGGGGCTGTGAGCACCTCCACTAGTGACTGCTCCATGACCAGCTTTTGCAAGGAGATTGTATGACTTTCCCATTCGTCCAGTTGTTCTGTAGTCCACTAAACCGCTCAACTGTTTGCAGTTTGTTCCCGAGTGGTGAAAATTTCAGGGGCATTTGGTGGCACTTTCATGCCTCTGCATTGCTTCACTGGGAAGAGAAGCTAGAGGCCCGACTCCAAGCATGTCAATGTGGCTGCATCTGAACTGTCTCAGCTGTGGAGGAACGGTCACTTCATACAATGTTTCCCTAACGTGTGGCCATCTCCCTCCGCCTCTGCCCCGCTCCCTGCATGTACTTCTGCACCACCATCAGGCTGTGCTGCCTTCCCACCCCCCACCAACGGCAGAGCAGCACTTGCTCCTGAACCGCACAGTCAGCCAGTCGGGAAATAGCGAAATGCCTGTGCCCTCGCCTGAATGTGTGGCGCCTGTTCCTTAAGTTCAAACAGGCGACCCTGGCGAGCGCTGTGTAACGTTAGTGCACACTCGCCCCCGAGTTCCTCTGGAAACTCAGCTCACCAGGTGCACCGTCTTTTACATGTTGCTGTGAAACACGTCGACGTATAATCTCGCCGATATTCCCAGATGATCCAGCACGGGGGGATGATTCCAGTGGGCAGGGCTTATAATAATATGCAGATGTATGAAAATGACATTCCTGATGTGTGGCAGCAGGAAACGTGGTCACCTATTGACGGGTGGAGGGGACGTTCGCAAAGCTGGTTTCACAACAGAGTGGAACCGAATTTTGGCCTTCTCGCCATATTGTTCACTCACGCCCACCATGACGCACGACACCAACGGGGACGGCAAATTACAGCCAAAATATTAAGTATTTTTCTCTCTTCACAGATGCTGCCAGACCTCCTGAATAATCCCAGTATTTTCTGTTTTAATTTCAAATTTTCAGCATCTGCAGTATTCTGCTTTTATTATGAATTATTACAGACATTGGATTAAGAACTTGGATTAAGAATTTGAGATTTACCATTAAATAATTACATTTCTTCTTTCTAACAGGTAACACAAATCATATTTATTTTTTGGATAAGAGAGGTGATATCTCACTAAAAGGACCAGACTATACTGTAGATGGTCCTGTTGTCTGGAAATGGAAACCACACTCAGGGCAAGAAATCCAACAGCTGGTTACTTTTCGGAGAGACAGATCGGGCTGGTGGAGCGCAAAATGGAGCAGACAATTTAAAACCAACGAGTTGTTCCAGAGGATAATAAAAGATCGGAATACCATTGATCTGAGAATTCACCATCCCAGAATTCAATTTGCTGGATTGTTCACCTTGACTCAGACACAGCCAAAAAATGAAATCCTGAAACGTTATGAAATATTTGGGATCAAAGGTGAGTGGAACATAATACAGAAAAAAACAATGATTCTCCGTAAATAATTTCAGGTGTAATGATGAGAGATTGCCGGGATCACATTGTTCAGGATTTTGGATTTTGGGTCGGGACGCCGATGTTTGGGTCAAATGGGGTTTACAATCCTGCCCCTGTATGGGCACAGTCACCCAGCAATGATTTTCCTTGAATTGGTCAATTAGAGGGCAGGCTGGCCTGCTATTTGAGGATGGTGGCCGGACTCTCGAAGCTGAGGACCAATGGGAGGATCAGATAAAACAGCAGCCTGCAGCTCCGGTAAGAGAGAGGGGTTGCATCCATCTTGAGGTGTTCCTTCTCCAAACTTCTTAATCTTTTAAATTAAAATTTTGTCCCAGCAATCGGATCATAATTGTGGAAGTGGAACCCTCTACAGTGTGGCCTATGGCTGTAGCTGTGGCTGTGCAAGTGGGGAGGACCTGAAAGCCAGTCATGAGTATTTGTCCCCCTGCTCAGCCACCGGGTGGTAGCCGGCAGGTAGCTGGCCTAGTTCCCCCAGGCCTCAGGAGGCCCACAGACCGACTGGAAAATTTCAGTCTGAGTTTGCTGATTGCCCTTGATAGGCCTTTAACTCCTCCCACTTTGGGTAGCCTTCCTGACTCCCAAGCTGCCTCCAGGAAAATGGCCCAGGGATGGGATAGTTCCAGGAAACAGGGCTGGGGGTGGGGTTGTGGCATGAAAATTAGCCCAGGAGCTTTATATTAGCCAGTGCGATGCACATCTCTCATCATAATTATCAGGGGAAAGATTCTGTTCATTGTTTCTATTGAAATGGTCAACCTGAGTTAAAGAATATTGACAATTTAACCAGAAACAACAAACTGAGGAATCTACCCGATAGACACTATTATGGTCTATACACTGACAGACTCTCTGTAAGATGTACTGAATTCTGTTACCAAATAGCTCCCTTGTGCTAATAACTTTCATCATTGTGAGATAGAGGGAAAATCAGAGAATCAAAGGGCAGAATTTTCCCTGTCCCCAGGAGGTGGGAATGGAAGTGGTGTGCCCAGAATTTCACGGGGATCTGTGGCAGATTATCTCCCCGACCATGTCCTGCCATGGGGGGATTTTATTAATGGTGTGACCAGAATCGGGCAGGCTGCCCATCACAAGGAGGTGGGAACCCAATTGGAATATGTAAATTCCTATCAAACTCCATTTTTCCGGGCCATCAGCATTTTGCCATCAGCGGATCGACTCCCCGTCGTGTGGAGAGGCCACCAGCTAAATGAAGATGGCTTCTCAGTGACAGCCTAGGGGGGAGGGATTTTAACATTAAAAAGGGGGCCACGGCCCACTGGGGAATTCATGCACATTGATCTTTGAAGTTGCTGGAACATATTGAGAGGAGTTCACAAAGCATATCCAACACTGGGTTTCATTTATGAAGTTACTGGCCAGAATTAACCTGGAGGTAACCCGGAAGATGTGCTTTGCACCCCCCTACCCACTCCCCCGTGCCCCCCGACCACCTCCAGCTGTCCCCAGGCAAGGACTACACAGGAATTGCCCAGGAAGGTCAATCTTCTATTGGATAACAACCCTCCACCTGGAACCATCCGAAACTCCGATTTATATCGGAGAATTTGATTGGTTCCAAATATTTAAGCAGAATTAAAGCCAGGATTAAAGCCAAGTCTAAAACAAGGATAGATCGTAAAAATGTTCTGGCAGTTCCTCCAAATGTTTGGCACCATGTGCAGATTCCAAAGTCCCTCATAATTCTGGTTTCCTCAAGTAGAGTTTAACTCCTTTCCCTCACGCGGGGTTTAATCATCACGTAGCCTCTGACAACAGACTTACTCCATCCGAGTTCCATGGATACAGTTATCACCAAAAAGGCACATTTCAGCTCATGACAGTCCTGATGGCGTAAATTCCCCAGAGTCAAAGTTCCAGTGAATCCCTTTTACAGTCACTGGGTTTAATCCCCCACGTGAGCCTAATTTAGTTACAATCCCGGTGGGGAACCAAAACAACCAAATTTATCAAATCCCTTCCAAAGAAGAAACTTCCAACAAGATTTCACTTTTTATAACTTTAACACAAATTAGAATCAACTTAAATT
This sequence comes from Cetorhinus maximus, assembly GCF_964194155.1. Lineage (NCBI taxonomy): Eukaryota > Metazoa > Chordata > Chondrichthyes > Lamniformes > Cetorhinidae > Cetorhinus > Cetorhinus maximus. The sequence goes on from NC_135888.1 coordinate 127,744,193, forward strand.
AAACATGAATCTGTACCATAATAATCACTCTATGACTCCAGGAATGGTAATTGTGCTGGTGGATGGCGACCGAGAATTGTCATCCCCACTGTGTTGTTCTACTGGTAAGATGCACTTGTGTTTAATCTGGCCAGACCCTTTAATGCAGGAAGGTACAAGTGCTGATACTCTTTCGAGTTATCAACAGTCACAGATTGCAACTCTTTTGAGTACAATCACAGTTCTTGGTTTCCAGGAGTGGGACATTAACCCACAACCCTCTGATTCAAAGGCATGGGTGCTATGAACTGAGCCACAGCTGACACCTCCACATGTGCTGATGATGAGCACATCCCAAGATCAGTTAGAACCTAATCATTGGATTGTAAATGCCACTAATTACATTAAATCTTATTGATCTGTCTTTCACAGCTGAAGCAAGTCCACAGCAGCCTGTGGTGGGCAGTGACATCACTCTCAGTTGTACCATCTCCAGACTCTCAGATACAGTCAGTCTTCACTGGAAACAGAGAGACTCATCTCAGCAGAACCGGAGGAAAACTGATGGGATCCGACTAAATAATACAGCCTATCTGATAGTCAAACATGTTACAGTAGAGGATGGGAAGTTGTATGATTGTGAAGTGAAGGAAAATGGATCCATTGTTATCAAAGGAAATGCAGATTTTCCTGTTTTCCAATGTAAGTGCAATTTCCTCACAGTGAATATTCAGAGTTACTAACATAAAACTGGGACAGAGAAGTGTAGTCATGCATGTGAATCATGAACACTTCATACCAACAGTCACAATGTGGGGTTCTGATAAACATATCAACATTGAACAAAAAGCTGAGCTCTCTCCTCTCAATACCACTTCTAGTCAAGTGCTGCTGCTACTTAGTGATTCCAGTTGGTGCAGACTGTAGGTTTCAAATAAGCATTGAGTTGGGAACAGGACTAAGGGAAGAGGGAAGGACAGGGAATCAATGACAATGAACGGGAGAGGGAAGGATGGAAGTGATAGGAACGTAGATTAGTAATGGTGGACAGAGGGAATGGCAGTGACTGGGAGTGGAGCTCTGGGAGTGGACGAGGGGAAAAGATGCGAGTGACAGTGAACAGAAGATCAGAGCTTGTATTTACACAATGTATAGAAACAATCCAGGTAACTGAATGGGGAAGCAGTGACCAGCTATAGACAGAAAAGTGGAGTTTAAGGAGCTAGGACATAACTGATATTTGCTTTTCTTGTCTCTCACCTTATTGAGACTGGAATTGTCAAATTAAGTGAGGCAGTTCAACAGCGGAAGGTAGAAACTCTGAATTGCAGCATGTGTTTTATAAATGGTGACGCACTGTTTAATCAAACCAGCAAATGCTTTCAGTCGCAGAGCGACTTGAAGAGAGAAAAGATATTCTTCACTAAAGAGGGAGGAAGTGGGTCTCAGAATGAGTGAGAATGTTCAGAAAGGCGAGTGAAAGCTTAGAGAAAGAGAGAGGCTTTCAATCCGTGCGAACACAATGGAGGAGGGGGAGAGGGTCAAGAAGGGAAAACTGGAAGTTAGACTGAAGGGAACAGAAGATTTTGATACCAATTGTGGAATAGAGGTAGGGGACAATGAGAGAACGACAGAGAATGTGAAGGAGATCATCCTGCAGGAAATTGCTGAGTTAAATTGGGATGAGGCTGTGGAGTGATTTGTTGATGATGTTGAAGATTTCAGATTTAATGCATTGAGGGACAGGGAGACAGTGTCTGTTAGTGAGGATGGTCAAGGAGGATTAAGTGTGGGATAGAAAATGGACAGATAACATGTTCAAAGTTGTCTTTGTGAGATGTTATAGGTGCTGTTAATTTATTATTCCCCATTCATGATTGCTCCCTGGACAATAAGTAAAGGATTCCCAACCTTCCAATTTTGCCAGCTGGCAAGTGTATTGCTCGAGCAAATAAATTGACTTTGGGTTAGTCTGGATGATGAAATTTGAAAGATGTGATAATAGAGAAATAAAAAAAATCATGCAGGAATTGCACAGGTATAAATCCTGTACAAGATATTAAGTGTAACAGGAGACAGATGTTCACTGTGAAGAAACCATCACGTTGACAGCAACTCAAGCAGCAGCAACTGGATTGTGTTAAAGTGGGCCAGGGGCATGGAGCAGGTATCTGCCCATTTCATATTAGTGAGATGAGAACTAGAGGCAGAATTTTTTCATGATATTCTGCATCATGCTATTTCTGAATAATTATTACATACAAATGTGGACTGCACTTGCCTGAAGGGAATCATATTCGGGACATTGCAAAAGTCTATACAAACTGTAGCCCCATCAGCAGAACTCGATGTTGTTGGCAGAACCTCATAATATTTGGGCATGTGATGTCATAGTGTCATTCGTAGCCAAAAAAACATAGTATAACTCAAAAAGATTTTATTTTATTTTCAAGACAATCTATTGATTTTTCATTTTGAATTCAGCCAATTTACAATGTTTAAACAACTCTTATCTTTGACAATAGTGTGATGAAACAAATTTAAGATGATCAAAGCACAAAATATTTTCGCAAAGTTAAGATTATTCATTAATTTTACTGTTTTCTGTACCTCCACAATCTACAATTCTAACACATTGTTCTCTGTCGCTCTATTACAGATTTATATGGGAAGAGTTACACTCTTTATCGATCAGGCACAGATCACAGTGAACTCTACCTGATTTGTTATGGTGATTATAAGAGTAATTTTACCTCTGCCGCATGGAATTGGACATCACATCATCTTCCAATTTTGAAGGAAACAGTAACTTCTGTATCAAATTCCCAGGTCATCAATGTAACCACTGTCCACTTTGAGAATCGACTGGTCCCCACAGCGGCAAATTTTAATGGTGCGAACTTCAGTCTGAGGATTGTCCCTGTTCTGTTTGAAGATGCTGGAGTTTACAAATGTTCTCTGGGACCACATAAAATGGTGACCATTCAACTAATCACAGTTAAAGGTAGGAGACGGAATGTTGTTGCTGTTTTCAATGATCAAGTCAGTGTTTAAAATGTAAATGATTTTCTTGTTTACACAGTGACAGCTGAACCATCTGATGCAGTGACTGAGGGAGACACCGTTACTCTGACCTGCTCTGTCTCTGATGTCACTGGATCAATGAGACTTGTTTGGATCAATAGTGATGGCAAAACTGTTGTAGAGAAAACATTGAAGGAAGAGAAACAGGAACAGGGTTTGTTACAACTGATTATTCAGAATGCCGACCGAGACAGAAGGAACTGGACATGTGTTTTGTTTCATCAAAGCATTCCAAAGGTTTTAATTCCATATTACCTGAAGGTTAACAGTAAGTGTTTTAGATTTTACTCTTTCCTCCATCGAAAGTTTATACTGCTTTTTTATTATGGTGAGCGCTTACTTTTCATATCTTCTTACACGGGGGAGGGCAATGCGTAGTGGGACCATCGCTGAGCTAGTAATCCAGAGACCCACAGGGTAATGCTCTGGGGTCCCAGGTTCCAATATTGCCATGGCAGATGGAGGAATTTGAATTCAATACAAATGTGGAATTTAAAGTCTAATAATGACCATGAAACCATTGTTGATTGTTGTAAAAAACCCATCTGGTTCACTAATGCCGTTCAGGGAGGGAAATCTGTCGTCTTTGCCTGGTCTGGCCTATGTGTGGCTCTGGGCCCACAGCAAAGTGGGTGACTCTTAAATGCCCTTTGAAATGGCCTAGAAAGCCACTGAGTTATATCAAACCACTACAAAGCCTCAAAAACGGAATGAATTCCTGACTGAGCAGCTGGCGCTGCCACTGGCACCGGAATTGACAACACAAACTCAGCCCTGTCAACACTGCAACGTCCTCCTTACTAACATCTGGGGGCTAGTGCCAAAGTTGGGAGAGCTGTCTCACAGACTAGTCAGGCAACAGCCTGACATAGTCATCCTCAGGGAATCATATCTTACAGATAATGTCTGAGACTCCACCATCACCACCCCTGGGTATCTCCTGTCTCACCGGCAGGACAGGCCCAGCGGAGGTGGCCACACTGTGGTGTACAGTCGAGAGCGGGTTGACCTAGGAGTCCTCAACATCAACTCAGGGCCCCATGAAGACTCATGGCATGAGGGTAAACATGGGCAGGGAAACCTCCTGCTGATTACCACATACTGCCCTCCCTCATCTGATGAATCAGTGCTCCTTCATGTTGAAAACCACTTGGAGGAAGCATTGAGGGTGGCAAGGGCACAGAATGTACTCTGGGTGGGGGACTTTAATGTCCATCATCAAGAGTGGGTCAGTAGCACCACTACTGACCAAGCTGGCCAAGTCCGAAAGGACATAGCTGCTAGACTGGGTCTGCGGCAGGTGTTCAGGGAACCAACAAGAGGGAAAAACATACTTGGCCTCATTGTCACTAACCTGCCTGGCACAGATTCATCTGTCCATGACAGTATCGGTAGGAGTGCCCACTGCACAGTCGTGGAGACAAAGTCCCTCCATCGTGTGTGTGGCACTACCACCGTGCTAAATGGGATAGATTTCGATCAGATCTAGCAGCTCAAGACTGGGCATCCATGAGGTGCTGTGGGCCATCTGCAGTAGCAGAATTGTATTAAACATAATCTGTAACATTATGGCCCAGCATATCCCCCACTCTACCATTAACTTCAGGTCAGGGGTTCAACCCTGGTTCAATGAAGAGTGCAGGAGAGCATGCCAGGAGCAGAACCAGGAAACATAAAAATGATGTGTCAACTTGGTGAAGCTATAACACAGGACTACTTGCATGCCCAACAGCATAAGCAGCAAGTGGTAGAAAGAGTTAAATGGTCCCACAACCAACGGATCAGGTCCCAGCTCTGCAATGCTGCCACATCCAGTCGTGAGTGGTGGTGGACAATTAAACAACTTGCTGGAGGAGGAGGCTACAAAAATATCCTCATCCTAAATGACGGAGGAGCCCAGCACATCAGTGCAAAAGACAAGCATTTGCTGCAATGTTCAGCCAGAAGTGCCAAGTGAATGATCCACCTTGGCCTCCTCTGGAGGTCCCCAGCATCACAGGTGCCAATCTCCAGCCTTTGCAATTCATTCCACGAGATACCTTGAAATGGCTGAAGGCACTGGATAGTGCAAAGTCTATCTGTACTCGTGACTGTACTTCTGGAAATAGATCTGAAGACTTATGCTCCAGAATGTGCCGTGCCCTTAGCTAAGCCGTTCCAGTACAGCTACAACACTGGCATCTACCCAGCAATGTGGAAAAATGCCTGGTTATGTCCTGCCCACAAAATGCAGGACAAATCCAACATGGCCAATTACAGCCCCATCAGACTATTCTTGATCATCAGTAAAGTAATGGAAGGTGTCATAAACAGTGCTATTAGGCAGCCCTTACTTAGCAATAAGCTTCTCACTGACGCCCAGTTTGGGTTCCGCCCGGGCCACTCAGCTTCTGACCTCATTACAGCCTTAGTTTAAACATGGGCAAAAGGGCTGAATTCCCTAGGTGAGGTGAGAATGACTGGTCTTGCCATCAATGCAGAATTTGCCCGGGTGTGGCATCAAGGAGCCCTGGCAAAACTGGAGTCTATAGGAATCAGGGCGAAAACTCTCCACTGGTTGGAGTTATACCTAGCACAAATGAAGATGGTTGTGATTGTTGGAGGTCAGTCATCTCAGCTCCAGCATATCACTGCAGGATCATGTCACAGGTGCGACCATCTTCAGCTCCTTCATCAATGACTTTCCTTCCACCAAAAGTTTAGAAGTGGGGATGTTTGCTGATGATTGCACAATGTTTAGTCCCATTCACGGCTCCTCAGATACTGAAACAGTATATGTTGAAATGCAGCAAGACCTGGGCAATATCCAGGCTTGGGCTGACAAGTGGCAAGTAACATTCGCGCTGCACAAGTGCCAGGCAATAACCATCTCTAACAAGAGAGAAGCTAACTATCACCCCTTGACATTCAATGGTATTATCATCACTGAATCCCCCACTATCAGTATTCTGGGGGTTATCATTGACCAGAAACTGAACTGGAATAGTCATATAAATACAGTGGCTATTAGAGTAGGTGAGGCTAGGAATCCTGTGGCGAATAACTCACCTCATAACTCCCCAAAGCCTGTCCCCCATCTTCAAGGCACCAGTCAGGAGTGTGATGAAATACTCCCCACTCGCCTGGATGAGTGAAACTCCAACAGCAGTGCAGAAGCTGGACACCATCCAGGACAAAGAATCCCTCTTGATTCGCATCCCATCCACATCATTCACTCCCGCCACCACTAAGGCACAATGGCAGCAGTGTGTACCATCTACAAGATGCACTCCACGAAATCACCAAGGTTACTTAGACCTTCCAAAACCTTGACCGCTCCCATCTAGAAGGACAAGGGTAGCAGCAACCCCACCACCTGGAAGTTTCTCTCCAAGCTACGCAGCATTCTGACTTGGAAATATATCGCCATTCCTTCACTGTCGCTGGTTCAAAATCCTGGAACTCCCTCCCTAATAGCACTGTGCGTGTACCTGCACCACATGGAATGCAGTGGTTCAAGAAGGCAGCTCACCACCGCCCTCTGAAGGGCAAATAGGGCTGGGCAATAAATGCTGGCCTAGCCAGTGACACTGACACCCCATGAATGAATAAAAAACAAGGGACTAACTGGCCAATTATTGACCAATTAAGGGCTGTTTCCCATCAGGCCATTCCTGTCCATTGCAGCATTTGGCGTTGGAGAGCTGCTGGCTAATCAGATTGGTCGGCAGCTCTGTTATGATATGGCAAATGACGTGTGCCAGGTGGATCAAATCCACGAGGGGAATGTGATCACATGGTCACAACTGTTTCACAATTTGTATTTCATCTTGTGATGCATGCCCTGAATTCAGAATTAATAAGACTATCCCGACCTCATACGTTTTTAGAAAACTAAATTAAACATTTATTAACAAAAGAAAAGATTTCAAGCACATACATAAGTCTACAAATTGCTATTATAATAACTCCTAAAACCTATAATTAATCTGACTCCCAGTTACACCTCCATTAAGGCAACAGTAAAAACATATAGATTTCAATAGACCCAGGCAATGCCCACAATACCCTGCACAGTGAGTTACAAAATGAGTTCTCTCAGCTTCAGTTCCTGTCGACAGCAACTCGATGCACAGAGTCTGGAGGCTTTTCACACTTGTGTTAGATCATAGAATGCCCTCCCCTCTTACACATAAACTCATCTCATGTATTCATGTTTCTCCCTTTATAATGCAAATTCCATTGTCTTTGTCTTTGGAAGTTTACCTTTCTCAGAATATAAATATTTTTATAGTGCCAATTTTATCAGTAAACTTTAGGAAAAATAAACACACTGTTTGGCTTAGCTTCTTCTGGCTAGGTGTAACACCTGACCATCTCTCTTTGAAATTCAAATTAACCTAATTTATCTAAAAACGCAAATGTTCCTTACATCTCACATTCTAAAATTTCAGCCATGTTTACGTATTTAGCATTTCAAACCTAGCTTCTTGTTGAATGCTCAAAGATGATGGAGGGCTTGGCGCAGTTTTCACGTTGCTGATTCCATTTAGGCAGACAACTCTTTGAAATTCAGCGCTGGTAAATGCAGTACCATTATCTGAGACCATTACTTCTGGCAATCCATGGAGAGAAAAGCTTTGGCGTAACTTTTCTATAGAAGCACCTGATGTTGACGTTAATCTCATAAATATCTAACCACTTGGAAGGAACATCAATAACCAGTAGAAAAATGGTTCCAATGTGCAATCTCACCCAGGGCCTACCAGGCCACTCCCATGAGTGTAATGGGGCTGCCACTGGCAACTTCTGTAGCTGTTGGCACTGCACAGTGTTTAACAACCTTCTCAATACCGCTGTCCATTCCCGGCCACCTAAGATAACTTTGCGCGATCATCTTCATTCTTGAGATTCCCGGATGGGCACTGCGTAACTCTACTAAGAGCAGTTCCCTTCCTTGTGAAGGAACTACTACTTGTGCACCCCATATTAGGATACTATCTTGATTGCTCGCCTCGTGTCTCAGGTCGAAAAATGGCTTCAATTTATCAGGGGCTCGTTTCTGGGACCATCCACTTGACACTTGGTCTCTCAATTGAAATAGGACTGGAACACGATCCATCCAGTTTCTTATCTGCCTGGTACAGACTGGTGAGGAATGCAGAATATTCATCGCGAATATGATCTCTTGGGGAATTGGGAAATGTTCATTGCTCTCTTGCAAAGGAAGGTGACTAAGGGTATCGGCATTGGCAATATGCACCCCTGGTCTATGCACATAATTGTATTCATATGCTGATAAAATTAGGGCCCATCATTGAATTTGTGCAGAAGCTATGGGAGGGATAGCCTTTTCCTCGTTAAACAGACCCAAGGGTGGTTTGTGGTCCGATAATATCGTGAAGTGTCGCCCATTGGTGGAATTATTTTTATACCAAAAATAATCAACAGGCCTTCCTTTTCGATTTGAGAATTTCCTTCCTCGGGCATGCTAAGTGTCCTGGATACATAGTCTATTGGCCTCTCTGCACTATCGTCCATGTGAGATAGTACCACTCCCACTCCATAGGGAGCGCATTGCAGGTTAGCACCAATTCCTTAGTTGTGTCGTCGTGTACTGACAAATTTGAAGAATGCAAAAGCTGTTTGACTTTCATGAAGGCTTCTTCCTGGGGTGACTTCCAAATGGTTTTTCTTTAGCAGAGAGTGTAGAAGACCATTGTTAGATTGGTAGGAATCGACCATAAAGATTTAACATTCCTACAAATGATTTAAGTTCAGAGGCGTTCTTAGGCATAGGTGCCTCCCTGATAGCTTTATCCTTCTCTTCAACAGGGTGTACCCCTTGGGCGTCTATCCGATAGTCCAAATAAATGACTTAATTTGCCTGAAAAGTACAATTTTTCTTCCTTAGGTGCACTCCTGCTTCGAAAAATTGTTTCATGACTCCCGCCAGATTAGCCAAGTGTTCCATTTCCGTGAATCCAGTTATTAGTTCATTGTCCATATAGACCACGACTTGAGGTAATCCTTGTAGCAAGCTCTCCATTGTCCTCTGGAAAATGGCACAGGCCGAAGGAAAACTGAAGGGCAGGCATGTGTAGATATAACCCTTTGTGGGTGCTTATTGTTACAAATTTTCTGGAGGCATCATCTAGTTCCGGTTGCTGATATGCCTGATACACATCAAGCTTTGTATATGTTGTCCCTCCTGCTAGTTTGTCATTGAGGTCTTCAACCTTGGGCATCGGGTACCTGGCCAGTTTGGCTGCTTTGTTGACCGTTAGTTTATAGACCCCACAGATCCAGATGATCTGGTCTGGTTTTAGGACAGGGATGATAGGTGCTCTCCTCTCTGAGAACAGAACCGTTTTTACGATACCCATCCTCTCTAGCTGGTTCAACTCAGCGTCAACCTTCTCTCTCAGAGCGTATGGCACCGGTCTTGCTTTCATGAAGCCAGGGGTTGCTTCTGAGTCCACGTAAATCTTGGCCTGTAGGTTTTCAATTTTCCCCTGTTGATCCCGAAAGTCAGTGTCATTTTTGTTGCAGCTCTGGCAGTCCTCCTACTCGCAACTGGAAGATTTCAGACAAGTTTCACTTTATTTCTTTCAACCAATCACGACCTTGAAGGCTTGCTCCTTCGCTTTTCAGCAACATGACTGATAATTGTGCTGTTTGGTTTAAATAATAAACAGGTACACTGGTAATACTCTTTACTTGGATTTCTTTGCCCGTATACATTTTCAACTTAATGGTTGAGCACCTTTATTGAAACATCTGAAGGTGTGCTCTCCTGCTACAATGGTAGAAGCAGGATTTGCATTTTTAAGGGTTTCCCATTCACCTGTAAAGTGACAGTGATCGGCTCTGTCTTCCCTACTTTCATGCTGAATGAGGAATAAATGTCAGAATTGGTTGATTCTGATGCTTCTGCATTATGTACTTCATTTGACGCTGTTCGTTGCCTGGAAGCCTGTTTCAATTTTGCTTTGCAATGTTTCAAGATCTGCCCTCCTTCATGACAAAAATAGCAGTCCACTTTTTTACATCGGCAATTGTCAGGAATATGATTGTTTCCATGTTGATACCAATTAGTTTTCGAATTTGCTGCTGAGCGGTTTCCTCTCATTTAGCATCGGAGTCCTGGCTTTTCACACCACTTTTGACTGACCGTTCCCACCCAACTAGGAAAATGGCACCATTTTGTGCACCTTGAATTGCTTGTGAAACCCTTACAGTGCTTTCCACCACAAATGCTTTCTTAAAATCAAGATCCACTTCAGCCAGCAATCTTCGCTGAATAATATCATCTTGCACACCACAGAACAAACAATCCCTGAGCATATCACTTAGGGTTTCATGAAAATCACAATATTCCGTTAGTTTTTATTTTTCCCTGTAAGTAGCAATGGTCTGCCCTGGGGCTCTACTCCGTGAATTGAACCTGAACCTCTGTATTGTGACTGAGGGCTTGGGTCGAAAATATCCCTTAACGAGGTTCACTAATTCACTGACGGTCTTTGAATCAGGGGCACTGGGTACTGTCAAGCTTTGAATTAAACTGTGGTCTTGCTCCCACAAATACTGAGGAGAATTGCTCTCCTCGTTTCTTCCCCTGTGATTTCAGTGGCTTGTAAATGGTAACCAAGACATTCTATGTATTGAGACCAGTCATTTGTGGTTGGCTCAAAAGGATTGATTCTGCCAAACTGTGGCATCTCAGATGAGTGTATCTTCCTTTCCTTTTAATTATCTTAGATACTCACAATCGCTGGGCGAGGGACAGCACTGGATCTGATTGATCCTTGTCACCAGTTTATATAGAAACATAGAAACTAGGAGCAGGAGTAGGCCATTCGGCCCTTCGAGCCTGCTCTGCCATTCATTATGACCATGGCTGATCATCCAACTCAATAGCCTGCTCCCGCTTTCTCCCCATACCCTTTGATCCCTTTCGCCCCAAGAGCTTTCTCTAACTCCTTCTTGAAAAAATACAATGTTTTGGTCTCAACTACTTTCTGTGGTAACGAATTCCACAGGCTCACCGCTCTCTGGGTGAAGAAATTTCTCCTCATCTCAATCCTAAATGGTCTACCCCATATCCTCAGACTGTGACCCCTGGTTCTGGACTCCCCCACCATCGGGAATACCCTTCCTGCATCCCTGTCTAGTCCCGTTAGAATTTTATAGGTTTCTATGAGATTCCCCCTCATTCTTTGAACTCATGCAAATATAGTCCTAATCGACTCAATCTCTTCTCATATGTCAGTCCTGCCATCCCAGGAATCAGTCGGGTAAACCTTCGCTGCACTCCATCTAAAGCAAATACATCCTTCCTCAGATAAGGAGGCCAAAATTGCACACAATACTCCAGGTGTGGTCTCACCAAGACCCTGTACAATTGCAGCAAGACACCCCTGTTCCTGTACTTGAATCCTCTGGGTATGAAGGCCAACGTGCCATTTGCCTTCTTTACCGCCTGCTGCAGCTGCATACTTACCTTCAGCGACTGGTGTACAAAGACACCCAGGTCTCATTGTACATTCCCCTCTCTCAATCTTTAGCCATTCAGATAATAATCTGCCTTCCTGTTTTTGCTACCAAAATGGATAACCTCACATTTATCCACATTATACTGCATCTGCCATGCATTTGCCCACTCACACAGCTTGTCCCAATCACACTGAGGCATCTCATCTAAATCATAAATCTATATTGTGAGTAACTGGGGTCCCAGCACCGATCCCTGCGGTACCCCACTAGTCACTGCCTGCCATTCAGAAAAAGACCCGTTTATTCCGACTCTTTGTTTCCCGTCTGCCAACCAGTTTTCTATCCATCTCTATACACTACCCCCAATCCCATGCGCTCTAATTTTACACGTCAATCTCTTATGTGGTACTTTGTCGAAAGCCTTCTGAGAGTCCAAATAAACCACATCTACTGGCTCCCCCATATCAACTCTACTAGTTACATCCTTGAAAAATTCCAGTAGATTTGCCAAGCATGATTTCCCTTTCATAAATCCATGCTGACTCTGTCCGATTCTGCCACTGTTTTCCACGTGCTCAGCTATTAAATCTTTAATAACGAATTTTCCCCACTACCGATGTCAGGCTGACTGGTCTATAATTCCCTGTTTTCTCTCTGCCTCCCTTTTTAAGTAGTGGGGTTACATTAGCTAACCTCCAATCTGTAAGAACTGCTCCAGAGTCTATATAATCTTGGAAGATGACCACCAATACATCCTCTATTTCTAGGGGCACTTCCTTAAGTACTCTGGGATGTAGATTATCAGGCCCCGGGGATTTATCAGCCTTCAATCCCATCAATTTCCCCAACACCTTTTCCCTGCTAATACTGATTTCTTTCAGTTCCTCCATCTCACTAAACCCTGTGTTGCACAACATTTCTGGTTTGTTATTAGTGTCCTTCTTTGTGAAGACAGAACCAAAGTATGTATTTAGTTGGTCAGCCATTTCTTTGTTCCCTATTATAAATTCCCCTTTTTCTGAATGTAAGGGACCTACATTTGTCTTCACCAATCTTTTTCTCTTCACATACAAATAGAAACTTTTACAGTCAGTTTTTATGTTCCCTGCAAGCATACTCTCGTACCCTATTTTCCCCTTCTTAATCAATCCCTTGGTCCTTCTTTGCTGAATTCTAAACTGCTTCCAATCCTCAGGTCTGTTCTTTCTGGCCAATTTGTATGCCTCTTCCTTGCATCTAATACTATCTGTAATTTATCTTGTAAACCATGGTTTGGCCATCTTTCCTGTTTTACTTTTGCACCAGACAGGAATAAACAATTGTTGCAGATCACCAATGCGCTCTTTGAATGTTTGCCATTGCCTATCCACCGTCATCCCTTTAAGTAACGTTTCCCAATCCATCATAGCCAACTCGTGCCTCATACCATCGTAGTTTCCTTTATTAAGATTCAGGACCCAAGTCTCAGAATCAACTACGTCACTCTCCAACTTGATGAAGAATTCTATCATATTATGGTCGCTCATCCCCAAGGGGCCTTGCACAACTGGATTGCCAATTATTCCTTTCTCATTATACAATACCCAGTCGAGGATGGCCTGTTCTCTTGTTGGTTCCTCAATGTATTGGTCCGGAAAAAACATCCCTTTTACACTCCAGGAATTCCTCCTCTACGGTATTATTACTAATTTGATTTGCCCAATCTATATGCATATTAAAGTCAACCATAATTACAGGTGTTCCTTTATTACATGCATCTCTGATTTCCTGTTTAATGCCATTCCCAAAATCACCACTACAGTGTGGAGGTCTATATACAACGCCCACTAACATTTTTTTCCCCTTAGTGTTTCTCAGTTCTATCCATACAGATTCCACATCGTCGGAGCTAATATCTTTCCTCACTATTGCGTTAATTTCCTCTTTAACGAGCAATGCAACTCCACCCCCTTTTCCTTTTTTTCTGTCCTTCCTAAATACTGAATACCCCTGGATGTTCAGTTACCATCCCTGGTCACCCTGCAGCCATGTCTCTGTAATGCCAACTATATCACACCTGTTTACATCTATTTGTGCAGTTAATTCATCCACATTATTGCGAATGCTACTCGTGTTAAGGCACAAAGATTTAAGGTTTGTCTTTTTAACATTACTTGTCCCGTTCCGACTATTTTTCACTGAGGCCCTGTTTGATTTTTGACCTTGATTTCTCTGAATATCGCTTTTCTTATTCCGCTTTCTGTCTTTTGTTCTTGTCTTTGATTCCCCTTCCTCTGACTCTTTGCATAGGTTCCCATCCCCCTGCCATTTTAATTTAAACCCTTCCCAACCACTCTAGCAAATGTTCCCCCTGGGACATCAGTCCCAGTCCTGCCCAGGTGTAAGCCGTCCAATTTGTCCTGGTCCCACCTCCCCCAGAACTGGTCCCAATGCCCCAGGAACCTGAAAACCTCCCCTTCACACCACCTCTTCAGCTAGTTTGTTATAGAGTTGATTTTCCAGGCTAATTTTCTTGGTGGAAACAATGAACTTTGTTGATTTATTTACAAGACAGCATCTTATGTGTGCATCTAAGTCTATAACAAAAGAAGAACTCTCCCTTAGAGGTTCCCCGCACTGATTGGTTTATACAGATTATGTGATCTTTCAACACAGATTTATTTTTAAAGCTACAGACCTACGTTTATCAAAACTATAATTACTACAAGAGTGAAAGTATAAATAATATCTTTGTCCTTCACAGTGAGAGCGAGAATACTTCCAGACATTTGGATCATCACAGTTTCCAGTTACTTGCTTGTTAAACTGGGCTTTGCTGTTGGACTAATTTGCTGTTTGAAGAGGATGGACAGAGTAAGAATTTTTTGGGGCTTTCCAGTAAATCAGGAATTAGTGTCAAACTGTCGCTTGGTGCTATGAAAACTGATGTCTTTGAATGGATATTATGTGGTCACAAATGGAATTTTAAAATGCCATTTAAATGTGGTACATTGCACAGAATTTAAAGGAATCATCAATTGGTAGATTTAAGCAGGGCAATTGCTCCAAATTGAGTGAAATCTTAGAGTTTGAGTATTTTTTTCCAGATTTAAATGTCAGAAAGTACCCCATTCCCACTTTCCATCATAATCAAGGAAGAAACCAGGAAAATCTTAGATCACCATACCTGTTTATCAATGAATGGACAATGCTCAAACCCAGAGTTGAGTCTTTTCACATTTTTCATTGACTATCACCAATATTCCTCTTGGAAATTATTATTTTGAAAACTGTCAGAAAGCAATATTTGGACAGTTAAAGCACGAGCTGTTAAATGATGATGAACAGAAAACACGACTATATTTAGTGACAATTTGAGTATATTTTTTGTGTGTGCTGTTATTCTTGTTGCTCTGGTCTGGTGACACTAGAGAGCTTCAGTAGGGTTGGGTTTTGAAATGATTTTTTTCACTCTGCAAACCACTTCCTCTGTGGTAGGTTTGATTTCCCTGATTTACTCATGTTGAAATCTCAGTCAATTCAAAATTAAAGGTTCTCTTTTAGAGAGCCCTGTTCAGTTTGTGTTGGAGGAAAGGATGTTTCAAAGCTGTATACTTTTGGGTAAATTGACAACTGTAGGATAAGAGCCAGTCAGGTCAAAGATACAGAAATATGGAAAGATTGTGGAAAAATTGAAGTTACAGCAAGGGTCTGAGGTAACGTGTATTGTTTATATGTTTACATAGAATGATATGACAGGTACAGCACAGAAACAGGTCATTCAGCCCAGCTGGCCTATGTTGGGGTTCATGCACCATATGAGCTCTTCCCACTTCACTTTATCCCATTCTTCTGACTTTTCCTTCAATTCATGTCTCCCTCATGTGAACTCTCGCTTCTCCTGAAATGAATCTTCAATGTAATGCTATCCTCAGCTACACCAGCTGTTCACCAGTTCCACAAGGAAAGAATCAGGGAAATCTCTGATTGTCAAAACTGATTATAAATGAATGAAAAAAACAGAAAATGAATGAACATTGCTCACATTAGGAGCCCATTATTCTAGTGTTAAAATGTTCAATTAATTTTTGATCCCAACAATTCGTCTTGGAAATTAGTAATTGCAATTGCCAGAAATTAATCTATTTGAAGAGTTGTTGGCTACAACATGACAAATAAAAATGCCGACAGGTTGATCAGTGATACAGAATGTTGTGAAAATGAATGATTACGTTAAACTTCACAGCAAATCACAGATCAGGGAGGTAAAGAAAGAGACTGGATCAGCAGCTCTGGGTGGAGAACATTGTTCAGTCAGAGGCAGAGTCGTAAGTTTAAGGTTCAATGTGGTAACTTTACTGGTGAGGTTGGTCAGCCACAAGGAGATCCTGATAGAAATATGATCACATTGTGACCATGAGCTTTGGCTGCAGTGGCGTGAATCTACTTTACATTCAGATTTTCACGGCCGTAAAAACCTTCCACAAAACATTCTATCAGTAACTGGAGCGAGTTTATAATTCCAGGTTTGTTCCTTCCAATTGCTTCCATTGAAGCCTTTGGGTGGAATTTTGCAATAGCCTGCCATTCCCAACATTGGGGTGAATTCCAGGTCAGGAATTCGGATGTGGTTGTGATGGGACATCGGACGCGATTTCCCTGGAGGCGGCCAATTTAGAAGCTGCCTGCAGGTACCTTGTCCAATTAGGAACAGCAGCCAGGTTCCAGTGTTCCAATCAGTGTGGGCTGTGGATAGGGAATTCAGCCATTCTGATAATGTGGGCAGTGCCAGGGCAAGAAGAGGAGTGGCAGTGATGCCTTGGAGGCACTTTCAATGGGAGAAATGAGTCTGTTATTGCAGCAAGGTAAGGATTGGTGGAGACATCGGTCTCCATGAAGTGTATGTGAGGGCATGCCTGCTATCTGGGGATAGCCCCACTTTGTGAATTACTGCAGACAAATAAACTGAAACCCTCGACTGAATCACAGCTTAGACTCCTGCTGCAAGGCCAACTCTGATCCATTGTCAGACCCCTGACCCAGTGAGAGGCCCATCCATTCCAGGGACAATCTCTTTCCCCATGCAGGTAACTGGTTCATGGCCACACTTCATTGGCACCATACTGCTGCCTGGCAGGTTACCATCAAACCCATTAGCCCACCTCCTGGAAAAGCTCATGGAGGCAGGAATATATTGAGGAGCCAAGCCGATCTAGAACTTTCCAAATTTCCTCCCCACCATGTTCCAAAGCCGCCTCCATGGCTCTAGGAAAATTCAGCCCTTTGCCTGTTGCTGTGATCCCATTAACAATGAGTCAGTTTTGTGTGGGTCAAGTTCTGTTCAGTTGCCCATTCTGTAAAAATGTCTTTATTCGATTTCTACTTCATCCATCACTTAAGCCCAGTATTTGTTCCTGAAGGATTTATTTAAATACATTTTTTGCCTTTCGTTAGATATCGAACAATAGGAATCCACCCAAGGCGACAGGAAATAAGGAAACTGTCCAATTACAGACCCTGAACTCTGACGCTGATTTGAGATCATCGAATAAATGACATAGCACAGAAGGAGACCATTCAGCCCATCATGTCTGTGGCCAGTGATCAATCCAAGCTCGGAAACTGAAGATTTGGTTTTATGGATATGTCCTGTGGCCATCTTTTTATATAGCTAGATTTGATTAAATTGCAAAGCGACATTTCAGCAGTGCCCAGTCTCAGTATCTCTTATTTTACTTCACAAGCACTAACGTTCCAGGCTATTCTATGAAATTGCAAATGGTGGAAATTTGTTTGGATTTTGTTCTGAATTCCTGATCTCCATTCCTGTCTGGTGAAGCTCCACACTGTTGTCATGATTTTATGACCGGAGGAATTGATGTTGACCCAGTCATGCAGCTGAGTGTAATCCTTGAAGAAATGCAACATGGATTTGTGACTGTGCATCCCCAGTGCATGATCACAAGGGATTGTTTATAAACAACCATGGTAAAAAGCTTAACAACAAAATGATCATAATAATATCGCCATGAATAAATGATGTGGAAAAGTAAATTTGCAAATTCAAGTTGGAGTGACTACAATTTTGGGGAAGATTTATATGTTTATCCTCAACAATCATTTAAAAACCTCAATAATCAACTGATTGTATTGATAGATTGTGATGATGAGATTGGTTCAGAATGGAACGGGAAAGTATTTCCTCTCGTCATTGAATGACTCCTGCCATCTGCCCAATCACAGACCTTCCCCTTTGATCTTTCCCTATCAGGGAATGTTTGATCTGTTTGTAAAGAGAGCACCGAACATTCTGTGCAAGGACCTAATATTGTAAACTTTGAAAGGAAATTAGCAAAATTATTATCCTGGATTTTCAATTCTTTTAGCTCATAATTTTTGAATTTTGACATTGAAAGTTTGCGACTGTTGATTTACAATACATAAAGATGTTTGTGTGGATCTATTGAGTGTGAGTGTTAATTTATTGTCCAGGTATCTGCCTTGGCTCATTGGCAACACTTCCACCACTATTCTAAGATGGGGATTGTAGGAGAGTCTGATGGAACGCCCATTATCTTAATGGGTAAGTGTGATTAGATTTGTGATCAATGGAGGAATGTTCCATTTGACAAGGGAAGAAGTTTAATCCTAAAAGAGAATTTCAAATAGAGACTGAAAAACCATTAGCAAGCTTTGTAAATCTATTATTAAAAAGGACACCTTAAGGATGACATATTTGGACAATTATTGAAGTTTAATTGATGAGTATATCTCATGGTTGACAAATTGAACTTTAATTTCTGAAGCTAATAAATGGTAAAGGAATAACTGTACACAATAAGAGAACAATAATAATGTTTTTAAAAATCTTTAATGATGAATTTAAATTCTGTAGTAAAGAACTGCCAAAGGAATGATTGTGCAGAACAAAGGAATGATTCCAATGGTGTAGATATGTTTAATGTTGAATAAATATGATATAAAATTAACAAACTCACCTCTGATTGAGACATTGTGGGCTCAAATCCCAGTCCAGATACTTGATCACCACATCCAGGCTACTTCAATGCAGTACTGAGTGAATGCTACATTGGCAAAGATGCTGCCTTTGGAATGTGAAGATAAACTAAACCCATCCTCTCAGCTTTCCTCGCTTTCTATTTCGAAGAACAAGAAGGGAATTCTCCATGATGGTCTGGCTCGCATTTACCCCTGAACCACCTTCTATAAAAACTGATTGATCGTTATTCCACTGCTGTTGGTTGGATCTTGTTTTGAGTGAAATGCCCGGTGCATTTTGCACATCACAACAGTGACTACATTTCGCAAGTAAAGAAATTTTGCTTGAAACCACTTTGGGACATCCAGAGGTCAAGAATGGCACTATATAATTCCGAACCTTTATATTCAGAAATTCTTTTAAGACAGGAGCTTGGTTGTCTGATTTTTAATGTGCGCTGTTATTTGTGTTGCTGTGAATTGCTGTGCTAGTGAGCTGAAGTCATATTGGGGACAAGAACTGAATAAGCTGGATTTTATGATCAGCTGTAAGGCAATGCCCTCGCTGCTGCCTGAGAAGAAAACTGCCTGGAAAGATCCGGAAATATCTGCGGCGCAGTCTTCCCCTTTCCTGAAGGCAGTTTCATACTGTAGTTGCGCCAAAGGGATTCCCATGCATGCAATAGCAGAGATACCCTTGAGGAGCACTGGATCACTGATAGCAACAGCTGGATTTCCATCTATGGAGAGTTAATGCTTCGAGTCTGTATGACCCTTCTTCAGAGCTGAAGAGAAGTGGAAATGTGATGAATTTAAACAGTTTAAGGGGGGTGGGGCAGGCGTAGCTGGATAGAAGGGCAGCAACAGGTGGGGACCAAGGAGGGATTGACAAAGATGTCATGAACTAAAGGACAAAGGGATTGTTAATGGTCTTTCATCACATTTCCACTTCTCTTCAGCTCTGAAGAAAGGTCATATCGACCAGAAACATTAACTCTGTTTTCCCCTCTCCACAAATGGTGTCAGGCCTGCTAAGTTTTTCCATCATTTTCTGTTTTTGCTTCAGATTTCCAGCATCCACTGTATTTAGCTTTTATCTGAATTTCCATGTTATTCTGCACTCGTGCAGACTCCTGAAATTGCTCAGTTTCAGTGAAGCACCTACGGCCAATGCTGATAGATTCGCTAATATTACCACTGCAAAACTGGGGTAATTTGTTACTCTGAGTGGAATTTAATGCTGCCGCCATGACTTTGGGAACCCTGGTGTGTTTTGCACATCACCACAGTGGGAACCCTGCTGCCTTACTTCCAGTGCCCCTTTAAATCTGGGGTGGGAAGGTTTATGGGCGGATGGCAATTGATGCAGTTAATTTCCACTTAAGGATCTCACCCCTCTGCCAATGGTATTTAATCAGCAGCGGGTGGTGGAGTTGTCACATGGGGAGCCTGTCCCTGTTCATCTCAGGTTTCATATTTTTACCCAGCTCCTCTAGTTTTATATTCATAATTCAACTGAAAAAACCTGCACACATCTAAATTTTCAGTCACTCCCATCAATTTCAACACTTTGGATCAAGTCACATGTCCACCTCAATCATTTCCTGTAAAATTATCTCCATCTATCACTCACAAAACATCGATACAACCAGAAGTGAACATTCACTACATTGCTCCTTCCTGTTTTTATGCCATTTCTGTCATTTTTAAACAGCTTCCACTTTCATTATTAAATGGACTATTAACCCCGATGGGGAGAAAATTCAGCTCTAGGGGTTGTCATTCTTGATTTATATAAAACAGTTTATGGAGTTCTGACCCATGGAACAAACAACGCTATATAAAGATTTCTGGAATATAAAAGTGAAAAAAAATATTTAAACATCAGCAAGAGATTGCACATAAGCCTATCAAGATCTAAATCTTTATTCAAAGATCATGCTGACTTTTCGCAAAAATCTCATACGTACGAATACCAGTGAGTGGTGAGTTCAGCAGTGATTCGACATAGCTGTTTAACTAACAACTGATCAAGTTACTTCCTTGACCACAGCAGTGAGTAGCTTTACATTACACCTATTATACTTTTTCCTTGGACTGGGCTTGCATGTTAAACTGACAGGACCTTAGGTCCTATAAAAGTTCTGTTTAATACAAAATGTACAATAGAATGTTGAGTTTTTTGTCTAAAACCATGGAGTTAATGCCCACCCTCACACGCAATTCCCAGGCAAAATGAATTGTTTCACAGATTCTCTCATCTACCAGAAGAAGTCATATTGGACTCAATATGTGAACTTTGTTTCTCTCTCCACAGATGCTGTCAGGCCTGCTGAGTTTTACCTGCATTTCCTGTTTTTATTTCAGATTTCCAGCATCTGCAGGACTTGGTTCCGACTTGTCCAGCCTTTGACCTGTCGAGCACTTACTGCCAAGCAATCTAAGAAATTTCGCAGTAAATTAAGTTCCTGTGGAACTGGGACTTGCTCATCACTTTCTTGTGAAGGCAAAAGAATAAGGACATCAGCATTTGTGATTTGATTGCCAGGCCTATGTACAAAAGTGTATTAGTGCGCTGCCAGAATTAAGGCCCTTCCTGCTGAGGCTTTGGGCGGTATAGCCTTTTCCACACTAAACAAACCTAACAGTGGTTTGAAATGACTGTAAGATGCCAGCCATGTACATACTCTTGAAATTTCTTGACACCAAAGGTGATGGACAGCCCTTTTTTTCTATCTGTGAGTGTCCTGTTTCCGCTGTGGTGAGGGTGCTTGATACATAACCTATTGGCCGTTCCTTGCTGCCATCCATCCAATGAGGTAGCACTGCGCCCACTCCGTAGGGAGATGCGTCACATGTCAGCACCAGTACAGGAAAATCAAACATTGCCAACTCATTCTGCAGTTTGTTCAGAGAGGTGCTGAATTCTTCCTGTTCCTCTTCATAATTTTCCAGAGGTACAAACTTTGACCTGAGGGAATCTTGTAGTGTGTGAAGGTCCTTTAACAGCTTTTCTTTTTCCCTTCACAGGTTGCTCACCTTGTTTCAAACTCTGTGATCATGAGGGTCTCTACAAGATTCTTCTGCTGTTCTTCCAGGTTTTGGTTTAAGACATCCTGCATTTCTTCAGGTTGTTGAGTCCTTACACACTCCTTCCACAAGACAGGAATGCTTCCAGCTTCCATTTGATACCTCAGTGGCCAATTACAGTCAATTTCCCTTATCCAATTTCACCATAGAGGGCTTGGTCCTCTGCCTCTCAACACCAACACTGGTAGCTTTGCCGACTGGCTTCCATAATTGACAATTATTCTGCTTATGCCTTTCACTTGAATGTCTTCACCTGTGTTAGTTTTTAGCTTGGTGGCTGCTGGTTCCAAACTTAACTGATGCTCACCATTATTCAATTTTCTGAAAGTATGTTCCCCGATTACTGCAGTGGAAGTTCCCGTGTCCACTTCCATTTTAACAGATTTGCCATTTACTTTCACTGTGACAAATATTGTCTCCCTCTTTCCAACTTTCAGATTAAACAACGAGGAATTGTCAGAATTTGTTCTTTCAGGCTCTTCCACATTGTAGATTTCATTGGGCCTCTTCTTTTGTTTCCAAGCAGCTTGAATCTTTCCTTGCACTGCCTCATGAGATGTCCATTTCTCTGACATTAGTAGCATTTGAATTTTTGAAACTGCCAATTTGCTAAAAGACTTATTGTTTCCACCTCCTGTTAAAATTAGTCTTCGATTTCGCTACTAAGTTATTTTTCTTTATTCTTTGGCGAGCGGGATCTGTTTCCGGCTTCTTGGCAGAGTCTCGCTTTGTCGCGCCACTTTCAGCTGAGGTTTCCCACACGATGTGGAGGACGTCGCCATTTTACACACCCTTTGTTGCTTTATTGCTGAATCTCTCAAAGCGCTTTCCATGGCCAGTGCTATCTCTAGCGCCTTCTTGAAATCCAGATTCACTTCGGACAATAATCTTTTCTGAATAGTGTCCCTTTTCACACCTCACACTAAATGGTTTCTGAGCATGTCGTTCAGAGTCGTACTGAACTCACAATGTTCTGTTAGTTACTTCAAATTTACCAGGTAGCATGTACTTGTCTCACCTGGGGCTGTATTTTGCGAATTAAACCTGAACCTATACATCGTGACTGCGGGCATGGGTTGAAAATGACTCCTCAAGAGGTCCAACAATTCATCGAAATTCTTCGAATCTGGGGCACTGGTTGCTGTCAAACTTTTAATCAAACCATAGGTTTTGCTCCCACACGTACTCAAGAGGATCACTTGCTTCTTCTCTTCCCCCATAATCTCATTCGCTTGAAAAAAGAAAGTGAGATGTTCTATGTATTGAGACCAATCGTCTGATGCTGGTCCAAAAGGATCAATTCTCCCAAATTGTGGCATTTTGAGAGAGGATAACTTCTTCAATTCTAACGGAGCTTGCTACTTACAATCACTGGCTGAGGTGCAGTGTCCATTTCTTTCTAACTCGGGACTTTGCGATATTTCGCTGGGCGGGCGCGCGATGAAGTTCGACGCGCGCCCGCCATTAATTAACGGGCTAGTTAAGGACCTTAATTCATCAATCGACGGTGATTTTCAGGTGCCCATGCGATCTTTGGGTTGGTGCACGGGTGCAACGGGCAGGCAGGTAAGAGACTTTTTAATTAACCTCATCCATTGCCAGACAAGAAGGCTCAGTGGGGCTGTGAAACTGGTATGTGAAGTATTTATTGGAGAAAGGTTTTTAAACTTGCCTGTGTGATCTGCAGCAGTTCAGAACGAATTCCTGCAGCTTTCTGTGTACTTTGAACCTTCAGGTCAGCACTCTGCAGTCAGTAATCTTTATTGGGCCTGCAGCTTTCCAGAGGCCTCCCCTCAGCCTGGGTATGGATTCTGACATGTCCACTGGAGGCAGCTCCTCTGAGGAGGAAGGGAGGGCTAGAATAAGGAGGAGGCCAGGAGTGCACATTCAGCCTCCAGTGGAGCCACCTTTGGGAGTACAGGCACAGGCACAAGGGGCGCAGGGCCAAGAGGGAGTCCAAGGTGGAAGGGGCCGCAGAAGGTGCCACTATCCTGCTGCCAGGGTATACAGGCAGTGAAGCAGCTACTTCAATATGACTGAGATGCAGTGCCGAAGGAGGCTCCGACTGTCAAGGGAGACAGTCAATTATATCTGTCAGATGATTGGCCCTGTCTTCTCTGCCAACACATTCTTCAGTTTGTTCAGAGAGGTGCTAAATTCTTTCTGTTTCTCTTCATACTTTTCCAGAGGTACAACCTTTGACCTGAGGGAATATTGTAGTGTGTGAAGTTCTTTTAACAGTTTTTCATTTTCCCTTCAAAGGTTGCTCACCTCATTTTGAACTCTGTCATCAAACAGGGTCTCTTTGAGTTTCTTCAGTTGTTCTTCCAGGTTTTGGTTTTAGACAGCCTGCATTTCTTCAGGTTGTTGAGTCCTGACACACTCCTTCGTCAAATCAGGAACACTTCCAGCTTCCTTTTGGAATCTCAGTGGCCAATCACGGTTGATTTCCCTTCGCCAATTTCGCCATAGATGGCTTGGTCCTCTGCCTCTCAACACCAACACTGGTCGCATTGCCGATTGGCTTCCGTAATTGACAGTTACACTGCTTATGCCTTTTACTTGCCTGTCTTGACCTGTGCAAGTTCTTAGTTTGGTGGCTGCTCACTCCAAACTTAACTGATGTTCACCATTATTCAAATATCTGAAAGTATGTTCCCCGATTTTTCATGTCCACTTCCATTTTAACAGATTTGCCATTTACTTTCACTTTGACAAATATTGGCTCGCTCTTTCCAACTTTCAGATTAAACAATGAGGAATTATCAGAATTTGTTCTTTCAGGCACTTCCACATTGTAGATTTCATTGGGCCTCTTCTTTTGTTTCCAAGCAGTTTGAATCTTTCCTTGCACTGCCTCATGATATGTCCATTTCTCTGACATTAGTAGCATTTGAATTTTTTAAACTGCCAATTGCTAAAAGACTTATTGTTTCCATCTCTATTAAAATTATTCTTCAATTTCACTGTTCAGTTATTTTTCTTTATTCTTCAGCTAGCGGGGACTGTTTCCGGCTTCTTAGCAGAGCCTTGCCTTTTTGCGCCACATTCGGCTGAGGTTTCCCATCCAATGTGGAAGACGATGCCATTTTGCCTACCCTTTGTTGCTTGTGAATCTCTTAAAGTGCTTTCCATGGCCAGTGCTTTCTCTAGCACTTTCTTGAAATCTAGATTCACCTCCGCCAAAAATCTTCTCTGAATAGCAGCTTCTTTCACACCGCACACTAAAAGGTCTCTGAGCATATCATTCAGAGTCGTAATGAACTCACAACGTTCTGTTAGCAGCTTCAGATTTCCCAGATAACATGCAATTGTCTCACCTGGGGCTGTATTTCACAAATTCAACCTAAACCTGTACATTGTGACTGCGAGTTTGGGTTGAAAATGCCACTTCACAAGGTTCACCAATTCATCAAAATTCTCCGAATCTGGGGCACTGGATGCCTTCAAACTGTGAATAAAACCATAGGTTTTGTTCCCACAAATACTCAAGAGGATCACTCACTTCTTCTCTTTCCCTGTAATCTCGTTCACTTGATAAAAGAATGTAAGGCGTTCTATGTATTGAGACCAATCATCTCTGGCTAATTCAAAAGGATCAATTCTCCCAAATTGTGCCATTTTGAGGGAGGATAACTTCTTCAATTCTAACGGAGATTCCTAATTACAATCACTGGGTGAGGTACAGTGCCAATTTCTTTCTAACTTGATTTCTTCTGTTTAATCCTTTTTTATCCTTGTCACCAGTTTGTTGTCGGGTGTCCGAGTTTTATCATTGGTAATAGAGTTGATCTTCAGACGCTTCTTGGGTGGACATTTTAAGTTTATTTACAATATACTCCGTAGCAACTACACGTGTGCTTGCAGCTCCAACTCTATCTCTACACTGACTGCTGAGGTACCTGCACTACTCTCCTATTGGTTACTACAGATCATGTGATCTTCCTTACAAGTATTATTCTTAAAGGTACATTACACAATAAATTAAAGCATAATTACTATATTTCTCCCCTTCAACTCAGCTGTACATATAATATTTTTCAAGACAAAATAATATTTACACTGGGTAAGGAACTTACAATTTCAGTCTTTCAGGTGGCTTCCTGGTACGTGTGGAACGTCGCAGCTCCACAACTTCAGATTCTTTGTCAGGTTATCTCCTTTCTGGAGTTGTATATATAAAATATATGTATAATATAAGTATATATAAAATAACATCCCAAATGTGACCCCTTTTCTCCCCATCATAAAATATTTTGATATTGATAAGTTCCCACTTTGAGCTACAATGTGTTTTCTATTTTGTGCCAATTTCCTGTCTCAGCTTGAATGTGAACAGCTCTGATCATGTCACAATCCAGAGCTGCAAAGAAAGTGGAAGTGCCCGTTCTGTGGTTTCACAAGAGAAAACGTCAATGAATTAATTGTGCTAAGGACTGAGAGTCTCAGTTTGCTGTCTATCTCTGTACTGGGAGCTTAGCTGCTCAGTCTCAGTGTTTCTGCAAGTCTCGTCCCACAAGGTAAGCAATCTAAATGTGATCATAATTCTTTTTATTGAATTGATTTAAATGTGGTTTGAGTAATTGAACACATTGCTCAATCTGCTACATTCTGAATGTTTACTCTTTCAAATCAGCTCTTCTGCTGCACCCTGTTCCTCATCAGACTAAACAAGGACATCAAGTGCCTGTTCATGTGGTTTCATCTTTTTCATAAAACTCCAAGGAGGTTTCTTACAACTGAATGACTGCCATCTGCCATTTTATACATTTTAATCTCTCCTGCTTGCTGCCTGGCCAATGTAATTTTTTGGCTAGAACTAGTCTTGGATTCTCTAGTTTGCCATGTGATGTTCTGGTTCTGCTTGAGGTTTTGATTGACTTCAAACTTCTGTTGCCTGTTCAATTCTTTAACTAATCCATGATGTCCAATTGAATTGAAAATGTCTCGTAGGAAAAAGAGAAGCTAAAGTCACAAATGCAAAGTAACAGAACAGATGAATCATTATTGACAATCTTGATTGGTTATCTTTAACATCAAAGTGTCAGCTACCCCTAATTTTAAGTCAGTTCCTCCAGTGAATATGATACAGGAAAAAGCAGAAACTCTAATTGACGTAAGGATCAGTCAACCTGTTACTTTCTAATTCAGCTTGGAAAGCACGGCAATGAAATCTTGCAGCTTCATGTTGTCAAAGTTTCCCTTTCTCAGCACAGTGCTTGTGATGTGGTACAATGCTCCTGTTCTTACAAACCACCCTCAGACCTACTGTGAGTAGCACCATATCAAATACATTATCCTTAAAGTATGCAGTATGGAAATAAATAATCAGGAGGATTTGTCTCTTTAAAATGTTGGAAAATAATGTAATTGATGGGCTTGTCTCACGGTTCCTGAGTCTGGTCACGTGACTAACCCGAAGCAGTAGATGATTATCTTCCTGTCACAGTTTTAGATGAACCACATTGGGGTCTTAGGCAGAATGTTGAAGGATGTGGCTGTGGTTCATCTAAAACTGTGATACCAAGATAACCATTTACTTCATTGTGCTGCTCACATGATCAAAGCCAGGGCAATTAGACAAACAAATGACAATTTTGTCCAGCATTTGCAGATATAGAAATAAATAATCTAACTTGTGTTCCAGAGTTGGTTTGATATATTTCATTTGTAATTTCACATTTAAAAATCACTTGTCACACATTTCAGTTGAAATGTTCAAAATATGAAATGTTGGTCTGAACTCGTTTGTGGCCCTTTCCGATCAGAGTCAGAAGATTGTGAATCTGACTCCAGGGGTCTGGATATCTAATCTCAACTGATTCTTCAGTCCATTCTAATGAAAGGTCATCTTGACCTCAAACGTAAACTCTCTTTCTCTCCACAGATACTGCCTGACCTGCTGAGAATGTCCAGTAGTTCTTGTTTTCATTTCGGATTTCCAGCAGCCACAGTATTTTGTTTTTGTGTATTTGATTTTTCATTTTTTTTGGAGGTGTCATCATTTGAACGAGATGTTAATCTGATGCACTGTAGCTGCATGCTTCACAGAAGGCCAGGTTAGTGTGAGGCTAGTCCCATTCAAAGTTATTTGGCACTTCTTAAACGGGAGGTATATTCTAACTGCTGCAGGTGCTGGACTTGGATGGGAGAGACATTTTTCAGCAAGAAGAAACCAAAGGATTGGGACAGTAAGGTGGGGAGTGGACTCCTGGGTTCTCAGATACAGCGCTAGAGGCCTTAATGCAGGAGGTGGCATGGGGGGTTAAGAAGCCTTCCCAATCAGCACTTAGAAGGCAATTGGAGCAGATAGCTTCAGAGGTCAATAACAGGTTTCTGGCCCTGAGGATCTGGACACAGTGGCAGAAAAGGTTCAATGGCCTCACACAAGTGTCATAGAGTCATAGAGGCATAGAGGCCTACAGATGGCCCTGAGGCCCATCGAGTCCGCGCTGGCCAAACAAGTACCTAACCATTCTAATCCCATTTTCCAGCACTAGACCTTGTATACCATTGCATCGTAAGCGCATATCCAAATACTCCTTAAATGTTCTGAGGGTATCTGACTCTACCACCCTTTCAGGCAGAGAGTTCCCTATCTATGCCACTCATAATTTTATAAACCACAATCATGTCCCCTCTCAATCCCCTCTCAGCGCTCCAGGGAAAATAACCACAGGCTATCCAATCTCTCATAACTAAAACCCTCCAGCCCAGGCAACATCCTGGTAAATCTCCTCCGCACTCTCTCTAGTGCAAGCACACACTTCCCATAATGCGGATTCCAGAATTGCATGTAATACTCTAGCTGTGGCCTAGCCAGCATTTTATACAGTTCCAGCATAACCTCTCTGCTCTTATATTTTATGCCTTGGCTAATAAAGGTAAGTATCCCATATGCCTCCTTAACTGCCTTATCTACCTGTCCCGCTACCTTAGGGGATCGGTGGACATGCACACCAAGTTCCCTCTGATCCTCGGTACTTCCCAGGGTCCTACCATTCAGCGGGTATTACCGTGCCTTGTTTGTCCTGCCCAAGTGCATCACCTCACACTTATCTGGATTAAATTCCATATGCCACTGATCTGCCCATCTGGCCAGACCCTCTATATCCTCCTGTAATCTAAGGCTATCCTCCTCACTATTTACCCCCCTCCAATTTTTGTATCATCCATGAACTTACTGATCAACCCTCCTACATTCAAGTCTAAATCGTTTACATAGGCCACACACAGCAGGACACCCAACACCAATCTCTGTGAAACCCCACTGGACACAGGCATCCAGTCACAAAAACACCCCTCGACCATCAATCTCTGCTTCCTGCCACTCAGCCAACTCTGGATCCAATTTGCCAAACTGCCTTGATCCCATGGGCTCTTATCTTCATATCAGTCTCCCATGCGGGACCTTATCAAAAGCCTTGCTGAAGACTAAGTAGACTACGTCAAATGCATTGTCCGCATCTACACAACTGGTCTCCTCTTCAAAAAATTCAATCAACTTGATCAGACATGACCTCCACTTAACAAAACCATGCTGACTGTCTTTGATTAATCCCTGCCTCT
This sequence comes from Cetorhinus maximus, assembly GCF_964194155.1. Taxonomy (NCBI): domain Eukaryota; kingdom Metazoa; phylum Chordata; class Chondrichthyes; order Lamniformes; family Cetorhinidae; genus Cetorhinus; species Cetorhinus maximus. The sequence continues at coordinate 127,773,368 of NC_135888.1, forward strand.
CCACGTGTAGATTAATTCTGTCCCTCAGAATTACTTCCAATAGTTTCACCACCACTGAGGTTAGACTGACTGGACTGTAGTTCCCTGGTTTATCACTTTCTCCCTTCTTGAATAACGGTACCACATTGGCTGTCCTCCAGTTCTGTGGCACCTCTCCTGTGGCTAGAGATGTATTGAAAATTATTGCCAGCGCCCCTGCTATCTCCTCCCTTGCCTCACTCAACAGCCTGGGGTACATTTCATCCAGGCTTGGAGATTTAACTACTTTTAAGCCTGCCAGACAACCTAGAACCTCTTCCCTTTCTATGCTAATTTCTTTAATTATATCACAATCCAAATGCTTGATTTCCATACCCATGTTGTCCCTCTCACTTGTGAACACTGACACAAAGTTCATTTGGAACCCTACCTACTCTTCGGGCTCCACACACAAATTACCACTATGGTCCTTAATAGGCCCTACTCTTACCCTAGTTATCCGCTTTCTCTTAATCTACTTGTAAAATAACATTGGATTTTCTTTTATGTTACCAGCCAGTGTTTTTTTCTTGTCCCCATTTTGCTCTCCTATTTTCCTTTTCAATTTCCCCCCTGCACATTCTCTACTCCTCGAGGGTTTCCATTGCTTTGAGCCCTCAGTATCTGCCATAAGCCTCCCTTTTTCTCTTTATCCAATCCTGTATATCCCTCAACATCCAGGGTTCCCTGGATTTGTTGGTCCCAACCTTTGTCTTTACTAGAATATGTTGGACCCTGTGCTCTCCCTACTTCCATCTTGAATGAGTCCCTCTGCTCTGATGCAGATTTACCTAAAAGTAGCTGCTCCCAATCAAATCTGGCCAAATCATATCTGATCTTATTAAAATTGGCCTTCTCCCAATTTAGAACTCTGATTTCTGGCCCATTCTTATCCTTTTTCATAACAACGTTGAATCTAATGGAGTTATGATCACTCTCTGCAAAATGCTCCCCCACTGCTACCTCTACCACTTAACCGGCTTCATTTCCTAAAGTTAAGTCCAGGACCTCTCTTGTAGGACCTTCTACGTACTGGCTTAAAAAGCTCTCCTGGATACATTTTAAGAATTCCACTCCGTCTAAACCTATCACACTATGGCTAACCTAGTTAATGTTGGGAAGTTGAAATCCCCCACTATTACTACACTATTCCTTTTACACTTCTAAGTGGTGGAGGTCATTGAATGCATCTTTCAATGCTATTGCCTCCATCTGCATCACCATCCTCACACATTAATCAATGAACCACACCCCTACCTCTCGCTTCTAGTAGTCATGGATCATGACTAACATTCAAATGCTCTGCATCTCCTCTAAACTACATACTCCCAGCTATTCAGCTGTGGAAGACAAACACATGGCAACACACTCACTGACCCTCTTCTCTCTCCTTTGCAGTACATAAGGTAACACCTAACAGTAGGGAGTGGCAGAGAACTGATGGGGACAGGCTCAATTGCATGTCCTCACCACCTAGTGCTCAATACTATGGGCATGACCAATTGGCTATGCCAACTGGCATTGCTGAAACCATCGAGGATGACAGACTTTTCCTGCCTTATGTATCTTCTGAAAGACCACATTACCCTCATCTTACAATTTGGTATGATGTAGGAACTGGAGATTGTGTAACCATACATTTCATGCTTTGTAACCAAACCCTTTTCATTCACCCCAAATCTCCCCATGTGACTTTATTCTTTCAGACACACGAGAATACTTGGCCAGTCAGTAGCGAATGAAGAAAATGGCTGAGATAAAACTCTGATGAAAATGGACCACCACTTGATCTGACACATTAAGGCACCGGCTCAGATACAGGAAGAATAAAAACTTGAGTGGGTGTTGTAGAGGTGAGATCTGCATGTGGTGAGTCAGGCCAGTGTCCCAGCTTCCTGGAGAGTGAAGTTACAAATGTGTGCTCCTGCAGAGGGCTCAGATGTGGACTGTGATGTGGTGGCACATAGAAAAAAGCTGGTGGGCATGTCGACCAAAATGTTTGGTGCATTGGCGGGCCTGCCACAGATCTATTGTCACTGTCAAGGACCATGGAGCAGGGGTTTTTCTGGAGCTTGGAAAGGAGAGCGGGAAATAGTGGTCAACACCATTAGAATATTTGTGAACCCAGCAATGATGCAGCGTTTGATGATCAATGTCTCAGCTTCCATTGTGGCACAATCTGAAGCCAATCATTGTCTCAGTGTTGACGTGGAAACTCAGGCTGAGCTCCTGACATCTCTGTTTGTTTCCGTGTAATTCAGCTTTTTGACTTCCAGACTCAGGCAGCTGCCATCATGGCTGAGGATGCCAGTGTTCAAAGGGATTCCCAGTTTCAGACAGCACTCCAATAATCTGTCCTCAAACAGACGACTCGGATTGATGTGGCAGCTTGGAGATGGCGGGAATGGCTGACTGGTGCCACCACACAGGACACAGACTTCCACCAAAACAGCAAAATAAAATCAAAAACTCTCTCCCTGGATGTTCCATAGTGAACCATTTAAATAATGCTGATTGAGGGTCTCTCATTACAGCTGAGCCCAAGTTCAGGTGCGTTGTTAAGAGCGGTGGTAAGAGGGCATGTGAGGTCCAAAATGGCAGGTCACCTATCCAATCAGTGTTAAATGCTGACTGACAATGTGGTCTGCCCATTCTACATTCTTATGATGCACACACAGGACAACTGAATGAGTGCATTTCAAAAGATGGCAATCGGCACGGAACACCTGAGAAGTCATTGGAAGCAGAAACAGCGCCATTTTATTCTTCTCCAGCTCCTGTAGTGCTGAAACCATCAAACTACGGAGCCAGACCGCGTGGCTCAAGATCTGAGGAACAAACGGTGTTTCTCTGCGCACAGGCAGAAGCACCATAATTTTTCATATATAATTCACACCTAGTATGTAGGTCATAGATTTTGGAAGTGCTGTGATACAGTCTTGTTGTGCTGTGCAGCGCATCCTGTAGTTTGAACACACTGCAGCAATGGTATGCTAGTGGTGGAAAAAGTGAATGTTTAAGGCATTGGATTTCCAATCAAGCAGATTAATTTGTCTGGGATAGTCAAGCTTCTTGTTCAGTTGCAGATGTACTTACTTTGGCAGGAGGAGAATATTCCATGACACTCCGGACTTTGGCCTTGTAGAAGGTGGGGAGTGTATTGGGGAAGCACTTGCCACAATGTACCCTGCCTTTCACCTTCTCCAACAGCCACAACATTTACATGGTTGGTACAATGGAGTTTCTGTTCAATGGTGATCCCCAGGCTATTGATGATGGGTGATTCAGCGATGATAATGCCGTGGAAGTTTTTTTATTATATTGGTATTATCAATAAGCTTTGCATGAGTGCATAAATATTCATTGTTGTCAAATAGTACTCTCATTTGCATAAAATTCATATTTTTTTGATCAATATCATTTAAATAGTTTTGCTGGAGAGATCTTTTGTAAATGTATTTTTTGTCTATTCTTCCTATAATTGGTAATTACATTTCTCTTTTTAATTCCTAATACAATTACTTTATTTTTAGTTTAAAAGTCTAAGGGCTGGATGCTACAGGGCATCATGGTTCCCACATCTCCATCTTAAAAGTCACTGGGGGTTCTGCCCATCACACTGGCAGCAGCGTTTATTGCCTTAAGGCGAGACTTTTGTCCCTATTGTGGGAGGAAATTCTGACTTAGAGAGCTGTCAGCCAATCAGATGGCCAGCAGTCTCTAGTCACAGCAGTGGCAGATGGAAGCAGCAGTCTCTAGGCACTCTCAAAATAGAGAAGCGGGGAATTAAGATAAGTTGAGGGTATCACCAGGACAAGGCTGACAGACCCAGGTGAGGAAGTTGATGGGAATGGGGCCAGGTTGGAGAGGCCAGTAGGGAGTGCGGCCATTGTGGTTGAGGGGCCTGACACTGATAAGCAGCGGATGCCCACCAATGAGGTCACTCCCTTGCCCGACAGCAGTCCATGGAGCTATAGCAGCTGGGCTTCCCACATGGCATTGGCATCCACCTGCCCCAGGTGAAATGGCAATGTGTACATGATGAGGCCCTTATGAATGCGCCGCTAAAGGTACTCATTGGTTGTTTTGGGTTTGATTTTCCAGACAGGTTTCTCATTAGAAACATCAAACTTTATTTACAGGCTGAAGCAGCAGTTACATGCTTCCAACAAGCTCCACAACTAGAAGAAGAACTCCCACTCTAACGTTCTCCACATTAAGAGCTGATTCGTTACGTGTCACATGATACTATACAGCACAATAAGTCTTCAATCTACAGTTACCATGTTTGTTAACGCTACAATTACTACATTCCTCTCCCTTTAAATTTTTTGTACAGTTTGTATTTACAAGATTATCTACCTTCATGACATTACAAATATATACAGAGGTCATTGAGTTATAAGTTCACTCTCTCAGGTGGCTTCCTGATCCTGGTGGAATCTCATAGATCCATGAATTTCAATCTCTTATAGGATCCACATTATCTGGAAACTCAGCAATGTCAGGTATCTCTTTAGCCACAGGCAGTTCAGTGTTATCTCCTCCGACAGAAGCATCTGGTATGTCTTTCCTTGGTTGAACAATTTCAACAGGGAGCACGATTTCTACAATGGAACATCATTTTTTTGCTGTTTTCTCCCTTCTTCTCAAATGATCCACATGTTTGTAGCTGATACGGCCACTTCTACATGGTACGAGCAAAACTATTTCACCAATGTCCTGGCAGTATCCAGTGATATAAGACTCCCAGGGCTTCCTGTGCGCCCTCCTCAATTACCAAGGCTTCCCTTGAGCCCTCCTCAATTACCAGGAATTCCCCTGAGCCCTCTCCAATTTCCAGGACTTCCCCTGAGCCCTCTCCAATTACCAAGACTTTCCCTGAACCCTCTCCAATTACCAGGGCTTCTCCTGAGCCCTCTCCAATTACCAAGGCTTCCCCTGAGCCCTCTTCGACTTTCTGCTGCTGTTTCCATTCAACTGTTTAAAACAGTCTTCACTCCTTCATGTTGCTGATGGTTACACATTATTTTTGCATTTGATTTTGAAGGAAAATCAACTGTTCTTTCAACTGTTTATTTTCTGGTTGCCTCCCTCTGGGTCCTCCTGTTGCCATTGGCAGGGTTGCCCTCGCTCTGGGTTCGCTTTGGCAGAATTGCCTTCTCTTTAGAGTCTCTTGTCTTTTGCAGAGTTGCCTCATCTCTGGGGTCTCTTGTTGCCAATGGACCTGTGCAGAGAGTTTCCCTCTCTCTGGGGCCTCTTCTAATTAGCTGTCAATAGTAACATTTTTTGTATTTATCACTTTAAATGCATTGCTGCTTTAAGAGCAGTCATTGATTTTTTTTACCAGGGCTGTCTCTGCAGTTGTTGACTTTTCTGGGCTGTTTTTGAGTTTCCTGTACTTTTTGTGATTTGACACCAGCAAATGTGGCTGTTTTTTTTTACTAACTCCGCAGGTTCATTTGATGTTGGGCATCCCTCACTTCGGGACACCCAGCGGCCTCGTGGTCCATTCAGGGCCATTTTTAAAAACAATTAAAGCTGTTGCATTGATTTCTATTCTGATTGCCCTTTTCTAAAACTTGCAATCTGTCAACTCTGCAGCAAGCTTTTTTTTATTTTTAACGCTGCATCCTTTTTTTTGCTGTGCACTGCAGGTTGTTTTTAAACCTTTCTTTACTTGAAGCTGTGTGCCAGCTTCTCTAACCTACTCAGCCAGCAGGGCTGCCACCTATTTTATGATTTATGTACAGATTCTCTTTTGTTTTTATTTTTTGCCTCTGCAGCTGCCGTTTTCTTTAAAATGTTCGGAATGCTCCGCAAGTTTTCTCAGCCATTTGGCTCGGGGCCTGTTTTTTTTCTTTAACTTAAAATGACAGAGCTTCTGTTTCTTCTGTTTGAACTCGGTGGCATACTGGGTGAGTATATTTTCCTTTTCATCTATTTAAACAAGACTCTCACAGTTGCTAGGCGAGGGACAACACCAAACCTGATCCCTTCCTCATCGCCAATACTTTATGAACTTGCTTTTCCAGACAGGTTTTTCATTAGAAATATCAAACTTTATTTACAGGCTGCAGCAGCAGATATATGCTTCCATCGATCTTCACAGATGGAAGAATAACTCCGACTCTAAGATTCCCCGCACTTAGAGCTGATATGTTCACACTGTCATGTGAAAGTAAATGGCACAATACGTCTTAAAGCTACAGCCGCTACATTCCTTAAAGCTACAATTACTACATTGGCCCAATGCCTCCACTGTTCCCCCATAATATTTGAGACAGATTGCCAGTGGGTGGGGAGGCAGCGGGCAGGACACCCATTGGATTTTATGAGCCCTCCGGCCTTCAAACCTGCCGGCAGAGGAGAGTATGTTGCTGTGGGATAAATGTGGATTATATATGGTCCGTCGTATGTTAGTATGTATAACTTTTATTACACTTATCAGAGGGAGAGGTGGTATCATGACGGAAGAATTTCATTGCACGTTTTATATTTCCCAATGAGAATGAGGAAATAATGTGTTAAGATGTTTTACTTCATTTCGTCATATATACAGTCTGAGTGATAAACATATGGAAGAAATGTGTCTCAGTTACACTTCATGTTTTTTTGGTGCGATATATCAATAACTGTATCTAAATGTATATTTCTCACAGGCAAAGAGACTGAATCTGTGAAACGAGTCTACGATTTTCCTGCAGCAAATTGCCAGCTGGTTCGATATTCATTTTCTTTGTGTTTCTACTTCCGCCTGTTTTCACACAAAGTAAGTGCCTTATTTCCATCAGTCACACATCTTACTTTACATTATCATAGTGTTTAATGAATTTACATATCTACTATTGTGAAAGGAAATAATGTCTTTATTATTATGTTCCTGCTCCTTTTAACAGGATGTGTAAGTTCACTTTTCCGATTCCAGCAATGGGACAATTTAATAAAATGAAAACTGTGAACATATTTCTCACTGCTCTTAACTCCGTTTCCTGATCTATCTCTGAATTTCCATGTTCACCTCTACATATACTCTTGCATATAACAAACTTCTATCATATAGCTTGCTGTCACATTTCAAAGTATCACAATCACTCCGTGGAACTCTTTCTGGAATCCATATATTTGATATTTAAACATTCAATTGTCAACCGGTTACATATGTTACAGAATTCAGGTTTCCAATATATAATAATATTCAAATGTGAATTTATGGTTCTAAAATGAGGAACAGTTGAAAATACTTTATTGTTTGAGCCTATAGAACCTATTGTAGCTACGCAAAATGATGGAAATACTCAGGCTCCGTCAGAACTGACGATAAGTCATTGACCTGAAAAGTTAAAACGGGTGAGATTTTAATTCAATGAAAGCTCATTCGCTAAAACAGAGTTAAAATTGGGCCCATTGCCTCTCTTTCTCTCTCCACAGATGCTGCCGGAGTTGCTGAGTGTTTCCAGCAGATTGTATTTTTATCTCAGATTTCCAGCATCCCCAACCATATTTGTTTTTTTTTACACGATACTGTTCAACTCAAATTTAATTTGAAAAAGTTTAATAATTTTACACAGTTTGGTTTTTCAACCAGAGCTATTGTGATTCTAGAATTTGTGATGTGAAAATGTAAACAAAATATTGGTTATAGTGAGGATTTTACTATTTCACTTTTACCCTTTAAAGTAAAGGCTGATGATGTTTTGAAGGTGGAAATATATTCCAGTGAATGATGAACTATTGACTGAAAGATGGGACCAAAGCCACCAGGGGCCATTTGGAAATATTCAAGTGCATTAAGTACATTTTTCACCATCACAGCCATGGATGTCACCTGCACTGATAAGGCACAGCACCTGAAATACACTGCCAGTCAGATTCCTAGAGCTGGTTTATCCCCGTCACATTTCAGACACAGTGAAGAGTGGACGCAGGAAACACCTGAACTCGTCCCAACTTGGGAAACCCCATTACAAGATAAACAGGATGGAGACCCACATAACTGTATCCTTCCCCAGTTTCTCTCCCATGAGCTCCTGTCCATCCTGATAATGTCCCCTGTAGACCAGGAGTCACAAGGAGTTCTGGAACCTTTATATTCTGTCTAAGGTTTTAACCACGTCCCCTCTTTTTATTTTGATTGTTTTTTGTATTCGTGTTGTATATTCAGCTAACTCTCATAATCAATAGACTGAATATAATAGGATTGTTCTGTTTTTCTCTGTAATAGTGATTGAAATGAAGACAATATTATTTGCTGATTATAAAAATATGACTCTTAAGTTAACACTATAATTATTACATCTGCCGCCATATGTACACACTCGACCTCTCCCTTCAGCAGCACACACTCACCCGATCTCAAAGCTCTCCTTGTCCCCAGTTCCACTTCATTCTTTGTCTCATCCAACGCCTGAACAAGAAATATTTTCTCTTCCTTTCAGGGGTTGAGGAATGCAAGTTCCAACAACTTCCTTTATTCTGCTACTAACACCTGCTTTACTCTTTAATGCTATTATTACCATGGTCTTTGTCTTGTGTTCTGTGACATATTTGTCATTTAATCTCTCCAGACCTCTAACCTATCCCTGACCTTCTATTTTGCTCCAGCTGCAACCCCCCCACATTTTCAACAGCATAAACCTCATCACATTTCTATCTAATCCCAGTTCTGAAGAAGAGTCACATTAGACCCAAAGGGGACTAAATGTGGTTCCAGATGGGAAAAAGGACGCTTTCCCTGCCAGCCACAATAATAGATTTTCAAACCGTATCGTAACATTCCCAGCATTTCCAGCCTCATTAATAATTCAATCCCGGCAAACACGCTGGGTTGGTGGTGGGGCAGCCTCTGATTCGCCTGCCCCGCCATCACCTGAGACCTTCAGTAATCCGGGCAACATATTTAAAGACCTCCCCTGCAAAGAGCTAACACTCTTCAAGGGACAGCAGCTGCTGGGGCCTGATGGCTGCCAAAGGGTGGAAACATGCTGCTCCCAAATTTAGCAACGCCTCCCTCAAGCACCTATTGGATGCAGTGGAGGCCCCGTCGTGATGTCCTCTACCCTCGCTCTGGGCGAAGACCAGCAAGAACGGTCACCAATCCAGCATGGGAGGCGTGGCAGTGGTGGTCAGCGCCAATACCCTGCAAAAGAGGACAGCCACCCAGTGCCAAAAGAGGATGAATGATCTCCTCTCTTCTGCTCGGGTGAATCACTCAACTCATCATTCTCAACTCACAAATCCACAGGGATCTCATTCACTGCCAGATCAAGGGACATCACCATTCACCCTCTCACACACACGTTCATTTACCCTGTGGATCTTGTCCTCATCCCACCCATGATACCAATCACCACACACACACACACACACACTCATACACACACTCTCACACACACTCTCACACACACACACACACTCACACACACACACACACTCACTCAGACAAACACACACACACACACTCACACACACACACACTCACACACACACACTCATACACACACTCTCACACACACTCTCACACACACACACACACTCACACACACACACACACACTCACTCAGACAAACACACACACACACACTCACACACACACACACTCACACACACACACACACACACACATGCCAGGCATGCTTGTTATCTGGCCCGGCAGGCATCCTGCTTACATGCATTCATTAGGACAAATCGGCAAACAACAAATGGGGGAGGTTGCAGACTGGGGGAGGAATGTCTGAAATCATGGTCCTCACGGGCTTTGAAAATACAGTCATCCCGCTGGCCGGCGATGATCTGGACTGTTCCTGTGCTGATGGTGAAGTTGGCGTTGCTTTACCAAGTTAGGATCCAGCAGCTCAGCATCTATCAGACAACCATGCTGTGAGGCAGTTCCCCTGATCGGCAATCCCCTGACATGCACTAATTTTCTCTCCTTGCTTTCGCTGGTGCATCTGGGAAGCAGCCGAGGGGGTCCACGAACGAGGTCCTCGACTCAAGCACTGAAGAAACCTTGGAAGAAGAATCTGATGACACCCTAATTGAAGGCCCATTGCAGTGCTCACCCTCTCCCTCCACCAGTGCAGAGACTCACACCTCGGTGGGGCCTAGTTCTAGAGTAGCCTCGGGATCACAACCTGGTGTGTAACATGGTACTGTCAGACCCACAGCAGGCAGCGGCAGGGACTTCCCAGGTTCCTGGCACTCGGAGGACTGCTGGACGCCAGAAACCCGCTGAATCTGAGTCAGATGAGGATCCTCTGGGCTTGGCCATGTCACAGTTGCTGGAGCTACAAAGGTAATCTCGGGAACATCTCGCGAGGCCACCATCTTCTAGACTTTGAGCATTCTCTGGATTTTAGTGAACAAAGTCCGGGGGAGGGGTCAAAGTGACTAGCCGGTACCACAACATGGCAGCAATCAGCCGGTTTATGACCAGAACTCGACCATGGTAAGACAGCACTCGGAGCAGTCCTGTCCAGCGCCGCAGGCGAGTGGTGACTTTGGCATCCAGCTCCTGACAGTTCACCGGCCAGGATTCCACAACAGGGCAGAGGTGGACCCCCAGGTAGATGAGGCTTGTCCTGCTCCAGGTGAAAGGCCTGAGCTCCTCAGGTGTGGGATCCATCTGCCACTGACCAACCAGATTTCCAGAACACTTGTCCAGTTGATCCTGGCAGAGGACACGGCAGAGTAGACCTCCTGGCACTCGCCCATCCTCCACAGGTCAGCTGGGTCATTGAACATGAGGAGCACGTCATCCGTGTAAGCTGAGATGACCACCCCAATGCCCGGCCAGCGCAGAACCAATCCCGACAACCTCCTCCACAAGAGGTGCAGGAAAGGCTCCAAACAGATAGAACACAATTGGCCACACAAGGAGCTGCCCTGACGCACTCCTCTCCCAAAGTGAAGGGGCGCCGTCAGGGACCCGTTAACCTTAACCGGACAGCCTGTGGCAGCGTACAGAAGTCGAGTCTGAGCGACATGATGCAGCCCGAACCCAAATGCTTGCAGAGTCCTGAATAAATATTCGTGATCCACCCTGTCGAACGCCTTCTCCTGGTCAAGAGAAAGGAAGGCACTCGACACACCTGTCCTCAGGGAGAAGTGGATAATATCCCGGACCAGACGGATGTTATGAATGATGGTGCATCCCAGGACTGTGTAGAACTGGTCAGGGTTGATCATGTGGTCCAGCACGGTGACAAGGTGAAAAGACATTGCCCTGGCAAAGATTTTGTCATCCGTGCTGAGGAGGGAGACTGGGCGCCAGTTCTTCAGGTGGCGGAGATCCCGCCTCTTAGGCAGCAGGACAATCACAGCCCTGCGCCACAAGAGGGGCATTGGTTACAATACTCTCCCCCAGGAGCCTCACAAAGCTAGCATTGCCCAGGCACCATTCAGGAACGATGGTAAATATCTGTAGATGCAGCAGGCTCTGGGCACTGTTAGCAAACGCAGGCGGGGCAAAGGAGGATAGAGTAGGGTACAGGTCTCCTTCCCCTCAAAGTTCAGTCTCTCACAGCCCTCCCTGCACTAATGTTGCATTCCTACCCCTGCAGACAGCCAGACAGACAAAATACAGTTCTTTTCTCTCACAGGCTCCCACCTATTGCTGCAAAAGTCCTCCCCCTCCAGCTGGAGTTGGGTCCTCTCCCCTTCAGCTCTCCCCAAACTCCCACTCCCAGGCTCTTCAGGCCTTGCTAGGCATCACAAGGCCCTACCCTGCAGGTTCTACTAGACTAGCAGCAGCAGACTTTTTGGCAGCATCTTCTTGATCCAGTTGAGGACTAGAAGGAAGTACCACAGCAGCAGGAACAGCCACAGGAATACTTCAGCAGCAGGAATAAACACTGGAATACTGCAGCAGGAACAGCCTCAGGAAAACAGCAGCAGGAACAGCCTCAGGAAAACAGCAGCAGGAACAGCCTCAGGAAAACAGCAGCAGGAACAGCCTCAGGAAAACAGCAGCAGGAACAGCCTCAGGAAAACAGCAGCAGGAACAGCCTCAGGAAAACAGCAGCAGGAACAGCCACAGGAAAACAGCAGCAGGAACAGCCTCAGGAAAACAGCAGCAGGAACAGCCTCAGGAAAACAGCAGCAGGAACAGTCACAGGAAAACAGCAGCAGGATCAGTCACAGGAAAACAGCAGCAGGAACAGCCTCAGGAAAACAGCAGCAGGAACAGCCTCAGGAAAACAGCAGCAGGAACAGTCACAGGAAAACAGCAGCAGGAACAGCCTCAGGAAAACAGCAGCAGGAACAGCCACAGGAAAACAGCAGCAGGAACAGTCACAGGAAAACAGCAGCAGGAACAGCCTCAGGAAAACAGCAGCAGGAACAGCCACAGGAAAACAGCAGCAGGAACAGCCACAGGAAAACAGCAGCAGGAACAGCCACAGGAAAACAGCAGCAGCAACAGCCACAGGAAAACAGCAGCAGGAACAGCCACAGGAAAACAGCAGCAGGAACAGCCACAGGAAAACAGCAGCAGGAACAGCCACAGGCAGCACCAAGCTCAACCACAGCAACAGACACAGCTCAGCAGTAACGAGCTGCAGCTGAGACCAACCAGGAAGCACAGGCTGGGCACGGGTGTGAATCACTTGTACATAATGTTCACGATTGTAAATAAAATCCCAAGGATGTCTCCTTTCCTATGGCTCCTTGTTCTGATGAGCAGTGTCCGTGTCACTCTGATGTGAAACCTTGGTTCCTGCACAAGATAAAGGCAGGTGTCTCAGTCCAAGGCCTCTTCCCTGTGCTTATGCAACCTTCCCAGCACACTGATGGTGCCTTCACTGTCACTGGACACAATAGTCATGCCTGCACCTCAATTGGGCTTATCATTGCTGCCAGAATGTCCTGGGCCGGTGGCACAGAGTACCATCATTTTCTCTGTGTGCTCTCAGCACCTTTGAGGTGTGGCTGGCCCACCATCTCATCAGCATCTGTGTCCGGTGACAGTGTGGTCCTGGAGGCTTCTGCTCATGAAGGATGCCATAGGAACTGGAGAAGTTAAGGTTTCCCCAGAACATCCCCATGATATGATCCTGTTCACAGAGCGCAAGAGGGTTTCCACAAGCCAGACAGGAGCCAGACATTCACATAAGCTATGTGAGGATCTACGGAGATTCTCCACCGCGTGTCATCATCATCCTTCTGGATTGTAGGGACTATGAGCATCCGCTGCATCTCCATGACAGGAGCTTATCACAGAGGGTATGTGCGCTGTCATCAGCCAGGCAGGAGTCAAATGTTCACAGATGCAAGGTGAGGATCTATGGAGCCCCTTCACGGCAAGTCGACAACATTCTCCATGAGGGCCTCCCGAAGGTGCCTGCCTCACCTGGACAACACAATAGCCTCATCGCTGTCATCCTCCCCTTCGAGCACCTCATCAAACTCATCCCTGTTGACGTCCTCTTCATTGGAGAGACAATCAGCTACTCCATCTTCTCCTCAGGCAGCTCCTCCCCAGGTTGCAGTGCCAGGTTGTGAAGGGTGCAGCAGTGATGAGGATGCGTGAAATCCTCTGGGGATTATATATTGCAGAGTCCAGGCACCACAACCTCACTTTCAACATCCTGATGATCTGCTCCACCAAGGTGCAAGTTGCAGCATGAGCCTCATTATACCGTCTCTCTGCTGTATTCTGAGGCCGCCTCACAGGCGTCATCAGCCACGTCCTCTGTGGGTAGCCCTTACCCCCGAGGAGCCAACCCTGCAGCCTGTGGACCCTGGAAGATGTCAGGGGTCTGAGACCTGCTGAGAATATAGGTGTTGTGGACACTCCCTGGCAATTGCCTGTAGACCTGTAGGATGCGTTTGTGGTGTTTGCACACCAGCTGAACATTCAGCAAGTGGAAGTCCTTGCAGTTGACAAAGATGTCCGCTTGTTGTCATGGAGACCTGAGTACCACGTCAGTACAGTCAATGGCACCCTGCACCTGTGGGAAACCTGAGACCTGCACAAATCCCAGTGCTCTTTCATCCTGGCTTTCCTGATCTGGGGCTCATTGCACAAAGCTGTGTGCCTTCATGAATATAGCATCCATGGCGTGTTGCATCTTATGTGTTACGAGAGTTTCTGACTCAACCACCCTCACAGACACTGAGTTCCAGGCTCCCACCACCCTCTGGGGGAAAATATTTCTCTTCAACTCCCCTCTTATCCTTCTACCTCTTGCGTTAAATCCCTGCCCCCAATCTCTGCTTCCGGGATGACACTGTATGTGGAGGCTTGTGAGATCCCACAGAGATCACCTGTGGACCCCAGAAAGCATCCAATGGCTTAAAAATTAAGTGCTTTAGTCACTTTCTAGGCCACTGGCAGTGGATGCCCTCCATGTCTCCATGGCAACGAATCCTGCAGTCACTGGCAGATGTGACTTATCAGTTCCCTGGTCATGCACAGTCTTCGGCGACACTGTTTCTCACTCATCTACAGGAATGACAAGTGTCGTCTGTAGACCCTGGGTTTAGTTGGGTGCCAATCAGTGAGGCTCACTGTGGCTCATCAGCGCCATGCACAGGACCCCCAGCTGCCTCTTCCTGACGGTGCTGCTCCCCCCCTGCCCACCATGTGCCTCCATTGCTCTCCTCTCCTTCATTTCTGCTCTCTGTGCACCACGAGGTATACAGATAGTTCACCAGACTCCATGCTCCTGCCAGATGAAAGAGAGAGACGCGTGGGTTAGCATGGGTGTACATAGAACCTCTCTTGGTTAAGTCTAAAAGCCCCTTAATGCATGTTGAAGACTGCTGGCCACCACTTGGATGACCAGAGTTCAGTGCACTGCATGGTTGCCCGAAAACCCACCTACGTCCACCCTACTCCACAGGACCAACTGGTGGCAGCTTTGCCCACTGGACTGCATGGTGTGCTCTCAGCTCGGGTGCAGGCATTCTCCTAACCTGCACTGCAAGGCTGCACTGTTAGCTTGAACCATGGGGGAGACTAGTCCAAAACTGGAGGAAGACATTGCAAGGGGCTGTGAGCGCCTCCACTAGTGACTGCTCTATGACCAGCTTTTGCAAGGAGATTGTATGACTTTCCCATTCGTCCAGTTGTTCTGTAGTCCACTAAACCGCTCAACTGTTTGCAGTTTGTTCCCGAGTGGTGAAAATTTCAGGAGCATTTGGTGGCACTTTCATGCCTCTGCATTGCTTCACTGGGAAGAGAAGCTAGAGGCCCGACTCCAAGCATGTCAATGTGGCTGCATCTGAACTGTCTCAGCTGTGGAGGAACGGACACTTCATACAATGTTTCCCTAACGTGTGGCCATCTCCCTCCGCCTCTGCCCCGCTCCCTGCATGTACTTCTGCACCACCATCAGGCTGTGCTGCCTTCCCACCCCCACCAACGGCAGAGCAGCACTTGCTCCAGAACCGCACAGTCAGCCAGTCGGGAAATAGCGAAATGCCTGTGCCCTCGCCTGAATGTGTGGCGCCTGTTTCTTAAGTTCAAACAGGCGACCCTGGCGAGCGCTGTGTAACGTTAGTGCACACTCGCCCCCGAGTTCCTCTGGAAATTCAGCTCACCAGGTGCACCGTCTTTTACATGTTGCTGTGAAACACGTCGGCGTATAATCTCGCCGACATTCCCAGATGATCCAGCATGGGGGGATGATTCTAGTGGGCAGGGCTTATAATAATATGCAGATGTATGAAAATGACATTCCTGATGTGTGGCAGCAGGAAACGTGGTCACCTATTGACGGGTGGAGGGGACGTTCGCAAAGCTGGTTTCACAACGGAGTGGAACCGAATTTTGGCCTTCTCGCCATATTGTTCACTCACGCCCACCATGACGCCCGACACCAACGGGGACGGCAAATTCCAGCCAAAATATTAAGTATTTTTCTCTCTTCACAGTTGCTGCCAGACATGTTGAATAATCCCAGTATTTTCTGTTTTAATTTCAAATTTTCAGCATCTGCAGTATTCTGCTTTTATTATGAATTATTAAAGACATTGGATTAAGAACTTGGATTAAGAATTTGAGATTTACCATTAAAATAATTACATTTCTTCTTTCTAACAGGTAACACAAATCATATTTATTTTTTGGATGAGGGAGATGAGATCTCACTAAAAGGACCAGACAATCCTGGAGATGGGCCTGTTGTCTGGAAATGGAAACCACACTCAGGGCAAGAAATCCAACAGCTGGTTACTTTTTGGAGAGTCGGATGGGGCAGGTGGAATGCAGAATGGAGCAGACAATTTATAACCAGCGAGTTGTTCCAGAGGATAATAAAAGATCAGAATAGCATTGATCTGAGAATTCACAATCCCAGAAATCAATTTGCTGGATTGTTCATCTTGACTCAGACACAGCCAAGAAATCAAATCCTGAAACGTTATGAAATATTTGGGATCAAAGGTGAGTGGAACATAATACAGAAAAAAACAATGATTCTCCGTAAATAATTTCAGGTGTAATGATGAGAGATTGCCGGGATCACATGGTTCAGGATTTTGGATTTTGGGTCGGGACGCCAAAGTTTGGGTCAAATGGGGTTTACAATCATGCCCCTGTATGGGCACAGTCACCCAGCAGTGATTTTCCTTGAATTGGTCAATTAGAGGGCAGGCTGGCCTGCTATTTGAGGATGGTGGTCGGACTCTCGAAGCTGAGGGCCAATGGGATTATCAGATAAAACAGCAACCTCCAGCTCCGGTAAGAGAGAGGGGTTGCATCCATCTTGAGGTGTCCCTTCTCCAAACTTCTTAATCTTTTAAATTAAAATTTTGTCCCAGCAATCGGATCATAATTGTGGAAGTGGAACCCTCTACAGTGTGGCCTATGGCTGCAGCTGTGGCTGTGCAAGTGGGGAGGACCTGAAAGCCAGTCATGAGTATTTATCCCCCTGCTCAGCCACCGGGTGGTAGCCGGCAGGTAGCTGGCCTAGTTCCCCCAGGCCTCAAGAGGCCCACAGACCGACTGGAAAATTTCAGTCTGAGTTTGCTGATTGGCCTTGATAGGCCTTTAACTCCCCCCACTTTGGGTAGCCTTCCTGACTCCCAAGCTGCCTCCAGGAAAATGGCCCAGGGATGGGATGGTTCTGGGAAACAGGGCTGGGGGTGGGGGTGTGGCATGAAAATTAGCCCAGGAGCTTTATATTAACCAGTGCGATGCACATCCCTCATTATAATTATCAGGGGAAAGATTCTGTTCATTGTTTCTATTGAAATGGTCAACCTGAGTAAAAGAATATTGACAATTTAACCAGAAAGAACAAACTGAGGAATCTACCCCATAGACACTATTATGGTCTATACACTGACAGACTCTCTGTAAGATGTACTGAATTCTGTTACCAAATAGCTCCCTTGTGCTAATAACTTTCATCATTGTGAGATAGAGGGAAAATCAGAGAATCAAAGGGCAGAATTTTCCCTGTCCCCAGGAGGTGGGAATGGAAGTGGTGTGCCCAGGATTTCACAGGGATCTGTGGCAGATTATCTCCCCGACCATGTCCTGCCATGGGGGAATTTTACTGATGGTGGGACCAGAATCAGGCAGGATGCCCATCACAAGGAGGCAGGAACCCAATTGGAATATGTAAATTCCTATTAAACTCCATTTTTCCAGGCCATCAGCATTTTGCCATCAGCGGATCGACTCCCCCCCGTGTGGAGAGACCACCAGCTAAATGAAGACGGCTTCTCAGTGACAGCCTAAGGGGGAGGGATTTTAATATTATAAAGGGGGTCACGGTCCAGTTGGCACTGCTGACACTGCTGAGCTACCAGTCCTCTGACTAGTGAATTCATGCACATTGATCTTTCAAATTGCTGGGACATATTGAGAGCAGTTCACAAAGCATTTCCAACACTGGATTTCATTTATAGAGGTATTGGCCAGAATTTACATTCCCCAGTGGGCCATAACCTGGAGGTAACCCAGAAGATGTGCTCGGCAACCCCCTACCCAATCCCCCGTCCCCACCCCTCCCCCCCAACCATCTCCAGCTGTCCCCAGGCAAGGACTACACAGGAGTTGCCCGGGAAGTTTAAGCTTCTATTGGATAACAACCTTGCACCTGGAACAATCCGAAACTCCAATTTATATCGGAGAATTTGATTGGTTCCAAATATTTAAGCAGATTTAAAGCCAGGATTAAAGCCAAGTCTAATTCCTGGGTAAACATGGTACTGAACCCCTGAACACCCCACCTTCTGACTCCCCACCTCCCCTGCAATTGTAAGATCCCCCTCTCTGGTCTAGAAGATCTTGCCTCTACTTTTGGTATCAATTGTACACAACAAGTGGGGATACTGTTTCACTCAATGTGAAACACCTTTATTAAATCTCTAAGTAATAGTACACACTCACAATGACACTGGTTGCTTCGGAATCCCACGTGCTCGGGTCCATCTCATGTGGCCAGTCCTTCAACACATCTCGCAGCGTGACTTTGGAATGTCTGACCAGGCCTCTCTACTGACTGCAGTAACAAGGTCCTTGAGGGCTGTGTCTTTATACACCTTCCTGACCCTGGGCCTTGGCATATAAATCAATACCTTAAATCAAATTGTCTGATTGGATTATTAATCCCACCATGGCCATCCAGGACCACCTCTATGTGATCATATCCCACCCTCAACAGGGGCATGGGGTATCTCCATGCCTACAACGGGTGTGATTACTGTAACCTGGGGCAGGAAGAAGGCCATTCACACTTTCCGAGTGGCCATCGTCTAGTTCAGTTTCTGTAGGTGAAGTGTTTGTGGAAAACCACCACCTCAGTGACCTACCCTGATATGTCTGTGTCTGTTTAGTTGGAACTGTCTTTATTTTTAATGTTCAATATGAGCATCAGCGATGTCTTCCATCAGAATTCTCCCTCCGTAGCTCCACCTTCTCCCACCATGAAACAAACTCTGCCCACAGGTCTCCATCATAACCAGTTTACTTTCATTAATATGAAAGAAATGAAAGCAGTCACATGGTTAAAAATGATTAATAAAATACAATTAAATGATTAATTGGCATTCACAACTCCCTCTCAACACCTCCAACACCCCTCCTGAACAGCCCCTCTCAGCCAGCCGAACCCCCACTCACTGGGTGGTCCTACTGTAATGGTCTGGGCACGTTGAGTACAGGGGAGGACTGGAGCCTTCTCTGTGACAGATATTATGGATAATACATTTCCAGCACATCCAGTGAGTTGCCAGCACCTGTCGATTTTGTTGGTCTTCCATAAATACCATTCCAAACTATGTAAGCTTAGCTTGATGGGCCGAATAGCCTCCTCCTGTGTTACAATCCA
Organism: Cetorhinus maximus; assembly: GCF_964194155.1. Lineage (NCBI taxonomy): Eukaryota > Metazoa > Chordata > Chondrichthyes > Lamniformes > Cetorhinidae > Cetorhinus > Cetorhinus maximus. Next base: position 127,792,669 of record NC_135888.1, read on the forward strand.
CATTGAGACAAACAAAGTGATAGAATCGAACTTCCCAAATGATCTTAAATGCCAGAAACCAAAAGACAAATTTTCACTTTTTCAAAACTTTGATTGTAAAATCAAACCAAAATCTGCATCAATTAGTCATGAATGAAGAGACAAGTTGCATTCATTAGGCATTTTAAATTGCACTGTAAATAGCCAATAAAACAAGGATACATTGCAAACATGTTCTGGCAGTTCCCCCCGAATGTTTGGCACCATGTGCTGAATCCATAGTCCCTCATAATTCTGGTTTCCTCAAGTAGAGTTTAACTCCTTTCCCTCATGCGGGGTTTAATCATCACGTAGCCTCTGACAACAGCCTTACTCCATCCGAGTTCGATGGATACAGTTATCTCCAAAAAGGCACATTTCAGCTCATGACAGTCCTGATGGCGTAAATTCCCCAGAGTCACCTTCACCCGGCCACTCACACACCCCAGGAAATGATACGGCCAGCTCTGGTAAAACTTGAAACAATGGGAGTATCTTTCATTCACTACACAGGCTGCCAAAATCCAGACTTCAGTTTTTCTTTCTATTTTAGCTATAGTAATTCCTCACTAAATTTAGGTAGGAAACAAAAATTCTTTGCCAAATCAAAATTGAGGGGAGTTCTCTCTGAGACAGCCTCACTTCTCCTCGGCAACTCAAGTTTGTGTAATCAGAATTCATGCTCCATTTGAAGCTTTTCCCTCTTGCTTCCTCTTTCCCTTCATGTATGTCACCTCTTTCTGTATCTCTTTGACCATCTTTTTCCTCCCTTGCTGATTTCTCCCTCTCTCAGTCAATCTTTCTTCGTTCTATTCCTCTTTCAATTCTGGTCAGTTGTACTCAATCTTTAAAGGAAACAATCCTTCCTTGGGCCCCAAGTGCCTAACCAATTCTTCAAGGATCCTGCCCCTGTTAGCTCCTGATCTTATGTTCATTCCCATGTGCTCTGCTACAGCCTCAAAATGGTCTTTTCTCAAGTGTATTAAGTCTCTGACAGTTAGATCCACCTATTCTACAAAGGTTTGAGCCTCAAAGGTTAATTTTCCAATAGAATATAGCACAAGCAAATGTGAAGTCTTGTTTGTTTAAATGCTGGAAAGTTCCAGTGAAGCCCTTTTACAGTCACTGGGTTTAATGCCCAGCTTGAGCCTAATTTTGTTACAATCCCGGTGGGGAACCAAAACAACCAAATTTATCAAATGCCTTTCAAAGAAGAAACTACCGACAAGATTTCACTTTTTATAACTTTAACACAAAACAGAATCAACATAAATTAAATATGAATCTGTATCATAATAATCACTCTATGACTCCAGGAATGGTAATTGTGCTGGTGGATGGGGACCGAGAATTGTCATCCCCACTGTGTTGTTCTACTGGTAAGATGCACTTGTGTTTAAACTGGCCAGACCCTTTAATGCAGGAAGGTACAAGTGCTGATGATGAGCACATCCCAAGATCAGTTCGAACCTAATCATTGGATTGTAAATGCCACTAATTACATTAAATCTTATTGATCTGTCTTTCATAGCTGAAGCAAGTCGACAGTGGCCTCTGGTGGGCAGTGACATCACTCTCAGTTGTACCATCTCCAGACTCTCAGATACAGTCAGTCTTCACTGGAAACAGAGAGACTCATCTCAGCAGAACAGGAGGAAAACTGATCAGATCCGACTAAATAATACAGCCTATCTGATAGTCAAACATGTTACAGTAGAGGATGGGAAGTTGTATGAGTGTGAAGTGAAGGAAAATGGATCCAATGTTATCACAGGAAATGCAGATATTTCTGTGACCCAATGTAAGTGCAATTTCCTCACAGTGGATATTCGGATTTACTAACATAAAAGTGGGACAGAGAAGTGTAGTCATACATGTGAATCATGAGCACCTCATACTACAGTCACAATGTGGGGTTCTGATAAACATATCAACATTGAACAAAAAACTGAGCTCTCTCCTCTCAATACCACTTCTAGTCAAGTGCTGCTGCTACTTAGTGATTCCAGTTGGTGCAGACTGTAGATTTCAAATAAGCATTGAGTTGGGAACAGGACTAAGGAATGAGGGAAGGACAGGGAATCAATGACAATGAACGGGAGAGGGAAGGATGAAAGTGATAGGAATGTAGAGTAGTAATGGTGGACAGAGGGAATGGCAGGGACAGGGAGTGGAGCTCTGGGAGTGGACGAGGGGAAAAGATGCGAGTGACAGTGAACAGAGGATCAGAGCTTGTATTCACACAATGTATAGAAACAATCCAGGTAACTGAATGGGGAAGCAGTGACCAGCTATAGACAGAAAAATGGAGTTTTGGGAACGAGGACACAACTGATATTTGCTTCTCTTGTCTCTCAACTTATTGAGACTGAAATTGTCAAATTAAGTGAGGCAATTCAACAGCGGAAGGTATAAAATCTGAAAGCAGCATGTGTTTAATAAATGGTGATGCACTATTTAATAAAACCAGCAAATGCTTTCAGTCACAGAGCGACTTGAAGAGAGAAAAGATATTCTTCACTAAAGAGGGAGGAAGTGGATCTCAGAATGAGTGAGTTTGTTCAGAAAGGCGAGGGAAAGCTTAGAGAAAGAGAGAGGCTTTCAATCCGTGCGAAGACAAAGGAAGAGGTGGAGAGGGTCAAGGAGGGAGAACTGGAAGTTAGACTGAAGGGAACAGAAGATTTTGATACCAATTGTGGAATAGTGGAAGAGGACAATGAGAGAACGACAGGGAATGTGAAGGAGATCATCCTGCAGGAAATTGCAGAGTTAAATTGGGATGAGGCTGTGGAGTGATTTGTTGATGATGTTGAAGACTTCAGATTTAATGCATTGAGGGACAGGGAGACAGTGTCTGTTAGTGAGGATGGTCGAGGAGGATTTAATGTGGGATAGAATATGGACAGATAGCATGTGCAAAGTCGTCTTTGTGAGATGTTAATGGTGCTGCTAATTTATTATTCCCCATTCATGATTGCTCCCTGGACAATAAGTAAAGGCTTCCCAACCTTCCAATTTCGCCAGCTGGCAAGTGTATTGCACAAGCAAATAAATTGACTTTGGGTTAGTCTGGTTGAGGAAATTTGAAAGATGCAGTTGCAATGTACAAAAAAAAAATCATGCAGCAATTTAATGGGTATAAGTCCTGTACAAGATATTAAGTTTAACAGGAGACAGATGTTCTCTGTGAAGAAACCAACACATTGACAGCAACTCAAGCAGCAGCAACTGGATTGTGTTAAAGTGGGTCAGGGGCATGGAGCAGGTATCTGCCCATTTCATATTAATGAGCGGAGAACTAGAGGCAGAATTTTGTCATGATATTCTGCATCATGCTATTTCTGAATAATTATTACAAACAAATGTGGACTGCACTTGCCTGAAGGGAACCATATTCAGGACATTGCAAAATTAAATGCAAACTGTAGCCCCCATCAGAAGAACTCGATGTTGTTGGCAGAACCTCATAATTTTTGGCCATGTGATGTCATAGTGTCGTTCATAGCCAAAAAAACGTTAAAACTCAAAAAGATTTTATTTTATTTTCAGAACAATCTATTGATTTTTGAATTCAGCCAATTCACAATATTTAAACAACTCTAAGATGATCAAAGCACAAAATATTTTCGCAAAGTTATGATTATTAATTATTTTTACTGTTTTCTGTACCTCCACATTCTACAATTCTAACACATTGTTCTCTGTCGCTCTATTACAGATTTATATGGGATGAGTTACACTCTTTATCGATCAGGCACAGATCACAGTGAACTCTTTCTGATTTGTTATGCTGATTATAAGAGTAATTTTCACTCTGCCGCATGGAGTTGGACGTCACATCATCTTCCAATTTTGGAGGAAACAATAGCATCTGTATCAAATTCCCAGGTCATCAATGTAAACAGTGTCCACTTTGAGAATCGACTGGTCCCCACAGCGGCAAATTTTAATGGTGTGAACTTCAGTGTGAGGATTGTCCCTGTTCTGTTTGGAGATGCTGGAGTTTATAAATGTTCTCTGGGACCATATAAAATGGTGACCGTTCAACTAATCACAGTTAAAGGTAGGAGACAGAATGTTGCTGCTGTTTTCAATGATCAAGTCAGTGTTTAAAATATAAGTTATTTTCTTGTTTACGCAGTGACAGCTGAACCATCTGATGCAGTGACTGAGGGAGACACCGTTACCCTGACCTGCTCTGTCTCTGATGTCACTGAATCAATGAGACTTGTTTGGATCGATAGTGATGGCAAAACTGTTGTAGAGAAAACATTGAATGGACGGAATGGGGAAGAGAAGTCATTGAAACTGATTATTCTGAAAGTTGAGAGAGGCAGAGGGAAGTGGATTTGTGTTTTGTTTCATCAAAACAAGCCCCAGGTTTCTGCCCCGTACTATCTGGAACCCAGCGGTAAGTGACTCAGGGTTTGCTCTTTCTATTTATACTCTTGATAGAAAATTCTTGTCACTTATTGGTCTTATTGCCAGTATAAAGTGAGCCTTTATCTCCTGTGGATGAGCCTCTACAGTGGTGCGGAGCATCAGAAAATTTACCCTGAGGTCACTCAGCACAGCCTGGGATCAAACTGGGAAAATTCCTGCTTTGTGCACCTCAACTCCATTCTTGGTAAACTCACTGAGACAGAGGAAGCATTTATTTTTAACAGCAAAATGGAGACATTTTCAATGTTTTTCTAACCCAGAGTCAATCAGAATTCTGAGACTGAATGCCCAACATGATCACACCAGATGTTATTCTGTGCTGCAAACATTGAAATTGAAACTCTTCATTCCTCAGACTCAGAGAATCTCTTCTTCTCTCTCTGCCTCAGCTGATCCTGGAAACATCTGAACCTCAGCACTCTCGTTCTAACTGAGGGGGAGTTCTTTGTGAGTGTAACTCACTCCAGGACTTGAACACAAATACCATGTTTGACATGAGGGCTACAACCAGTGGATCAGGTCTAAGCTCTGCTTCCTGCAACATCCAGTTCTGAATGGATGGTAGACAATTAAACAACTCACTGGACAAGGAGGCTCCACAAATACCTCCAACCTCAATGATGGAGGCGTCCAGCACAGCAGTGCAAAAGATAAAACTGAAGCATTCGAAACAATCTTCAGCCACAAGTGCCGAGTGGATGAACCATCTCGGCCTCCTCTGGAGGTCCCCAGCATCACAAATGCCAGTCTTCAGCCAATTTGATTCACTCCACGTGATATCAAGAAACAGCTGATGGCACTGGATACTTCAAAGGCTATGGGCACTCCTAGCCAAGCTGTTCCGGTACAGCTAAAGCACTGGCATCTACCAGGCTATTTGGAAAATTGCCCCGGTATGTCCTGTACACAAAAAGCAGGATAAATCCAATCCGGCCAATTACTGCCCCATCAGTCCACTCTCAGTCATCAGTAAGGTAATGGAAGGGGTCATTAACAATGCTATCAAGTGGCACTTGATTAGCAATAACCTACTCACTGACGCCCAGTTTGGGTTCCGCGAGTGCCACTCAGCTCCTGACCGCACTGCAACCTTGGTTCAAACATGGACAAAAGAGCTGAACTCCCAAGGGGATCTGAGTCTGACCGTCCTTGACATCAAAGCAGCATTTGACCGAGTGTGGCATCAAGGAGCCCCTATATAACTGGAGTGAATGGGTATCAGGGGGGAAACTCTTCACTGTTGGAGTCATACCTAGCACAAAGGAAGATGGTTCTGGTTGCTGGGGGTCAGTTATCTCAGTTCCAGGTCATCACAGTTGGAGTTCCGCAGGGTAGTGTCCTGGGCTGAACCATCTTCAGCTGTTCCATCAATGACCTTCCTTCCATCATGAGGTCAGAAGTGGGGGTGTTAGCTGATGATTGCACAATGCTCAGCACTATTTGTGACTCCTCAGATACGGAAGCAGTCCATGTCCAAACGCAGCAAGTCCTGGGCAATACCGAGGCTTGGACTGACAACTGGCAAGTAACATTCGCGACAAACAAGTGTCAGGTAATGACCATCTCCAACAAGAGAGAATCCAACCATCGCCCATTGATATTCAATGGTAATGCGATCATTGAATCCCCCACTATCAATATCCTGGGGGTTCCCATTGACCACAAACTGGACTGGATTAGCCATATAAATACTGTGGCTACAAAAGCAGGTCAGAGGCTAGGAAACGTGCGACGAGTAACTAATCTCCTAACTCCCCAAAGCCTGTCCACCATCTACAAGGTACAAGTCAGGAGTGTTATGGAATACATCCCACTTGCCTGGATGAGTGCAGCTCCCACAACACTGAAGGAGCTGGACACCATCCAGCACAAAGCAGTCCGCTTGATTTGCACCACATTCACAAACATTCACTCCCTCCACCACCAAGGCACAGTAGCAGCAGTGTGGACCATCTACAAGATGTACTGCAGGAATTAACCAAGGCTCTTTTGGCAGCACCTTCCAAACCCACATCCACTACCACCTAGAAGGACAAGGGCAACAGATAGATGGGAACATCACCACCTGGAGGTTCCCCTCTATGTCACTCAACATCCTGACTTGGAATTATATTGCCATTCCTTCACTGTTGCTGGGTCAATATCCTGGAACTCCATGCCGAACAGCACTGTGGGTGTCCCTACACCACATGGACTGTAGCGGTCCAAGATGGCAGCTCACCACCACCTTCTCAAGGGCAACTAGGGATGGGCAATAATTGCTGGTCCAGCCAGCGAAGCCCACATCCCTTGAATGAATAAGAAAAAAGGGATGGTCATTTATGCAGCAGCTGAAGATGTTGGGGCCTAGGTCACTGCACTGATGAACTCCTGCCGTGATGTCCTGGAACTGAGATGATGAACCTCCAACAACCGCAGCCATCTTCCTTTGTGCTTGGCATTCCTCCAACCAGCAGATAGTTTTCCCCCCAATTCCTATTGACTCCAGTTTTGCTAGGGCTCCTTGATGGCACAGTTGGTCAAATGCTGCCTTGATGTCAAGGGCAGTCGCTCTCACCTCACCTCTGGAGTTCAGCTCTTTTGTGCATGTTTGATCCAAGTCTTTAATGATGTCAGGAGCTGAGCAGCCCTGGTGGAACCCAATTTGAGCGTTAATGAGTAGGTTAGTACGAAGCAAGTGCTGCTTGATAGCACTGTTAATGACCCCTTCCTCACTTTGCTGATGTCCAAGAGCTGACTGATGGTGTAGAAATGGACCAGGTTGGACTTGTCCAGCTTTTTGTGTACAGGACATACTTGGGTAATTTTGCACTTTGCTGGGTAGATGCCAGTGTGGCAGCTATACTGGAACCGCTTGGCTAGGGGTGCGGCAAGATCTGGGGCACGTGTCTTTAGTGCTACTTCCGGTATATTGTCAGGGCCCAATGACTTTGTACTATCCTGTACCTTTCATTGTTTTTTGATATCACATGGGGTGAATTGAATTGGCTGAAGACTCGCATCTGTAATGCTGGGAGCCTCTGGAGGAGGCCAAGATGGATCATCCATTCTGCACATCTGGTTGAAGATGGATGCAAATGCTTCAGCCTTATCTTTTGGACTGCTGTGCTGGGCTCCACCATCATTGAGGATGGGGATATTTGTGGAGCCTCCTCCTCCTCCAGTGAGTTGTTTAATTGTCCACCACCATTCACGACTGGATGCGGCAGGACTGCAGAGCTTAGATCTGATCCGTTGGTTGTGGAATTGCTTAGCTCTGTCTACTACTTTCGGCTTATGCTGTTCGACATGCAAGCAGCCGTGTGTTTTGTAGCTTCACCAGATTGACACCTCATTTTTTGGTATGCTTGGTGCTCCTCCTGGGATGCTCTCCTGCACCCTTCATTGAACCACGGTTGATCCCCTGGCTTGGTGGTAATGGTAGAGGGGGGCTATGAGGTTACAGATTGTGTTCGAGTACAATTCTGCTGCTGCTGATGGCTCACACTGCCTCATGGAGCTGCTAGATCTGTTTGAAATCTATCCCATTTAGCACGGTGGTAGTGCCACACAACACGGTATCGGGTACCCTCAATATGAAGACAGGACCTCATCTCCACAAGGATTGTGCAGTGGTCACTCCAACCGACACTTTCATGGACAGACGCATCTCCAGCAGGCAGGTTGGCAAAGATGAGGTCAAGAATGTTTTTTCCCACTTGTTGGTTCCCTCATCATCTGCTGCAGACCCAGTTTAGCAGCTATATCTTTCCAGACACAGCCAGCTCGGTCTGTAGTGGTGCTGCCAAGCCACTCTTTGTGATTGACAATGGAGTATCCCACCCAGAGTACATTTTGTGCCATTGCCACTCTCAGTGCTTCCTCCAAGTGGTGTTCAACATGGACTCGTACTGATTCATCAATCAAGAGGGGGATGGTACATGGTAAGCAACAGGAGGTTTCCTTGCCCTCATGCCATGAGACATCATGGAAGTCCAGAGTCCATGTTGAGGACTCCCAGGGCAACACACTGCTACTGTTTCCACCACCTCTGCTGGATTTGCCCTGCTGGTGTGACAGGACATATCCAGGGATGATGATGTTTGTGTCTGGGACCTTATCTCTAAGTTACGATTCCATGTGTATGACTGGGGCCTAACCAGTGTTTTATACAGCTTTAGCATTACATCCCTGCTTTTGTGTTCTATATCTCATCCAATAAAGAAAAGCATTCCAGATGCCTTCTGTTAGGACGCAGTAGATGATGTGCCAGGCGGATCAAATCCCCGACGCAAACTTGATCGCGCTGTCACAACCATTTTGCAATTTGTATTTATTTCAAAATGCATGCACTGAATTCAGAAGTAATGAGTCCGCCAAGATTTGAGAAAATTTTTAAAGAAAACTAAAATTAAAAATTGTTAACAAAAGAGATGATTCCAAGCACATATATAGAACTACAAATTACTATGATAACAACTCCTACAATCCCTAATTAAACTGTCTCCCAGTTACAGCCCCTTTAAGGCAAAAAGTCTAAAAATATTATGGATTTTAAACAAACCCAGCAAATTAACACAATTCTCTGGACAGTGGAATTCAAAGTGGTTCTCTCTTGCTTCAGTTTCTGCAGACAGCAGGCTTAATGCACAAATACTGGAGGCTTCACAACCTTCTGTTAGATCTTACAATGCCTTCTCCTGACACATAGACTCATGCTCCTTTATGCAAGTTTCTCCCTTTTTAATATGTAAATTCCATTGTTTACAAATGTCAGCTATTTTGCCCATGTTTAAACCAAGTCTGTAATGATGTCAGGAGCTGAGCAGCACTGGCGGAACCCAAATTAAGCGTTAATGAGTAGGTTATTGTGAAGGAAGTGCCGCTTGATAGCACTCTTGATGACCCCTTCCATCACTTTGCTGATGTTCAAGAGTAGAATGATGGCGTGGAAATTGGCCAGGTTGGATTTGTCCTGCTTTTTGTGTACAGGACATACTTGGGCAATTTTCCATGTTGCCAGGTAGATGCCAGAGTTGTAGCTATACTGGAATAGCTTGACTAGGGGCGCGGCAAGCTCTGGAGCACAAGTCTTCAGTACGATTGCCTGAATATTGTCAGGGCCCATAGATTTTGCACTATCCTGTGCCTTCAGCTGTTTCTTGATATCACATGGAGTGAATTGAATTGGATGATGACCTGCTCCTGTGATGCTGGGGACCTCTGGCAGAGGCCAAAATGGATCATCCACTCTGCACTTCTGGTTGAAGGTGGTTGCAAATACTTCAGCCTTATCTTTTGCACTGATGTGCTGGGCTCCTCCATCATTGAGGATGGGGATATTTGTGGAGGCTTCTCCTCCTCCAGTGAGTTGTTAATCCACCATACACGACGGGATGTGGCAGGACTGCAGAGCTTAGATCTGATCCATTGGTTGTAGAATTCCTTAGCTGTCCATCACTTGCTGCTTATGTTCTTTGGTATGTAAGTATTCCTTGTTGTAGCTTCACCAGGTTGACACCTCATTTATTGGTATGCCTGGTGCTGCACTTGGGATGCTCTCCTGCGCTCTTCATTGAACCAGTGTTGATCCCTTGGTTTGACAGTAATGGCAGAGTGCGGATATGCCAGGCTATGAGGTTACAGATTTTGGTTGAGTACAATTCTCCTGTTGCTGATGGCTCACAGTGCCTCATTGATGCCCAGTCTTGAGCTACTAGATCTGTTCGAAATCTATCCCATTTAGCACAGCAGTAGTGCCACACAACACGATGTAGTGTACCCTCAATATGAAGACAGGATCTCCTCTCCACAAGGATTGTACAGTGGTCACTCCAACTGATATTTTCATGGACAGATGCATCTGTGGCAGGCAGGTTGGTGAAGATGATGTCAAATATGTTTTTCCCTCTTTGGATCCCTCACCATCTGCAGCAGACCCAGACTAGCAACTATATCCTTCCAGATTCAGCCAGCTCGGTCTGTATGTTGCTGCCGAGCCACTCACAGAGTGCATTCTGTGCCCTTTCCACTCTCAGTGCTTCCTCCAAGTGGTGTTCAACATGGACAAGTACTGATTCATCAATTGAGGGAGGGATGGTACATGGTAAGCAACAGGAGGTTCCTTGTCCTCGTGCCATGAGACTGCATGGAAGTCCAGGGACAATGCTGAGGACTCCCAGGGCAACACCCTCTGACTGTTGCCACCAGCTCTGCTGGATTTGTCCTACCAGTGGGACAAGACATACCCAGGGATGGTGATGGTGGCGTCTGGTACCTTACCTCTCAGGTACGATTGCGTTAGTATGACTGGGGCCTAACCAGCGTTTTATACAGTTTCAGCATTGCATTCCTACTTTTGTATTCCATACCTCATCCAAGAAAAGAAAGCATTCCATATGGCTTCTGTTATCATGCAGCAGATGATATGTGCCAGGTGGATCACATCCATGAGGGAAACTTGATCGCGCTGTCACAACCATTTTGCAACTTGCATTTATTTCGCAACACATGCTCTGAATTCAGAAGTAATATGTCCACCAAGATTTGAGAATTTTTTAAAACTAAAATTAAAGTATTTATTAACAAAAGAGAAGATTTCAAGCACACACATAGAACTACAAATTACTACTATAACGACTCCTACAATCCCTAATTAAGCTGGCTCCCAGTTACATCCGCTTTAAGGCAACAGTCTGAAAATAGATATCTAAAATCCATGTAGACTACATCCACTACACTACCCTCAACAACCCTCCTTGCTACTTACTTAATAAGTTCAATTAAGTTAGTAAGACAAGACTTTCCCTTAACAAACCCATGCTGACTATCCCTGATTAATCATTGCCTTTCAAAGTGACAAGTTATCCTGGTTCTCAAAATTGATGCTAATAATTTGCTCACCTCTGAAGTCAGACTGACCGGCCTATAATTATTTGGCCTATCCTTCACATGCTTTTTAAATATTAGTACAACCTTCACAGACCTCCAATTCTCTGGTATCTCACCTGTACCTAGTGAGGATTGAAAAATGATCCCCAGAGCATCCCTTATTTCCTCCCTGGCTTCCTTTAACAACCCGGGATACAATCCATCTGGCCCTGGTGATTTATCCACCTTCAAGGATGTCAGTCCCTCCAGTGCTTCCACTCTCATTATGCTTATTATATCTAATATTTCACACTTCTCCTCATTAAATAAACTGTCTGCACCATCCCTCTCCTTTGTGAAGATAGAGTCAAAGTGCACATTAAGAACCCTGCCCACATCTTCCACATCAACACCTAAGGGAAGGTAGTGTCACAGTGGCATTGCCACTGGACTGGTATTCCAGTGGCCCAGGGTAATGCTCTGGGGACCTGGGTTTGAATCCCACCATGGCAGAAGGCGAAATTTGAATTCCTTTAGGGGAAGTAATCTGCTGTCCTTACCTGGTCTGACCCACATGTGACTCCAGACCCACAGCAATGTGGTTGACTTTTAAATGCTCTCTGAACAAGGGCAATTTGGGATGAGCAATAAATGCTAGCCAATCTATGATACCCACATCCCATGAGTGAATATATAAAAAAAATCCCTACACTTTTCTTAATGCTCTTAGCATACTGGTAAAACATCTTGATTTTACCTGCCAATATTTTTTCATATCCTCTCTTTGATTTCCTCATTTCCATTTTTACTTCATCCCTTTATTTTTACCGCTTCTCTAGTCTTTCTAATGCATTCAATTTGTGCGTGACTGCCGTAAGCTTTCTTTATCTCCTATATATCTTACCCCATATACTTTCAGATAACCATGGGGTCTACATTCGGCATTACCACCTTTTTTCTTTCTGGGGATATGTCTCCAGTGTGCCTGTAGAATCTCGCTTTGAATGCTGTTATGTTCCGTCTGCCGGGTCGCTTTGTTCAGTGATCACGGTTGCATGTCTATCTGCTGGTGAGTGAGTTGGTAAATAATGTACTGCAGATGCAAAGACCAGTATAAGATGAAGCACATACTGTTTATTCACACAAGTAACAGAGCACTCACACTTCTCCAACCAGACCCTATTCTAAACTACTGATTAACATTGTAACCCACGCTAAACAGCAATTGGGTAATATGGTCACATGGTCAATCTGCTCACATTCTCTTAAAGGTGTATTGCACCTCAGATTGCCACATCCCTCCCCCTTTACTCGAAAGTACAATTTACAATCTTTATAATATATCAACTATTTACAAAAATAAACTGTATACAAATACAGTCCCTTTGGTGGCTTCTTCACATGTGTCAAATGTTGTAGTTATGTAACTTCAGATGATTTATCCGAGGTCTCCCTCCCAGCAATCATCTGTCCGCTAGGCTCTCCAGTAGGAACTTGTACGTTTGTTTCTTCGAATCTTTCAGACTCATTGGATCCTCCGGGCTCTTCCAAACCAAAGAAGTTCCATCCACATGTGGTGTAGACTCCAACAGGAATGCTTGGTACATCCTTTCCTGTAGGCCTGTTTTTGTTTTCCTGAAGTGATGTACGTGTTTCCTAATTATCCAACTTTCGACCGGTATGTGATAGGAAAGGGGTCCTGTCACTGCACCAACTTCACCTGATAGCCATTTGGGCCCATCTCCAAAGTTCTTTGCAAAAACTGTGAAGTTTCTTTCACGACTGTGGTAAGCGTGCCCATTTTTCTTGGCCTCCTGACTTCTCTCTACCCTCCCCCCTAAATTTGGCCTTATGGGACTCAAATGTGTCTTGAGACATCACTTCATCAAAAAATCACTGGGGGAAATACCGGTGGACGTGTGTGGTGTAGTCCCATAGCTGAGTAGGAAACGTGATAATCTAGTTGCAATAGAGTCTCCATCCAGTTTTTTCATTCTGGACTTTGAAGGTCTGGACTGCCCTTTCGGCCATACCATTGGACGCAGTGTGGTATGGTGAGGTCTTACAATGTGTTATGCCATTGAGGCTTGAAAATCTTTGGAACTCCCCGCTGGTGAATGCCGTTCCATTATCAGATACTATTATCTCTGGTAACCCGTGTAATGCTAAACTCTGATGCAATCTGTCTATGGTGGTGGCAGATGTGGGTGATCTCACCTTATATGCATCCATCCACCTTGTGTTAGCATCTATAATCAAGAGGAACATTGTGCCCAAAAAAGCCAACGTGGAGGTGGACCATTGGCCTTCCTGGCCATTCCGAGGGATGCAATGGAGTGGAAGTGGGCAATTTCTCTACCTGTTGGCACTGTATGCAGCTCGTGACTAGGTTTTCAATTTCTGTATCCATCCCAGGCCACCATAAGTAGCTGCGCGCCAACATTTTCATTCTAGAGATGCCGGGGTGAGCACAATGCAATTCCGTCAATAATGTCTCTCTTCCTCTCGGAGGCACAATGACTCTTGCTCCTCACAGCAAGATGCCATCCTGGCAGGTGAGCTCATATCTCCAATTAAAATAGGGCTTCAGTTCATTAGACTTTAGCTGGTTAGTCCGTCTCTGTAAGAATGGTTCCCTTACGTGAGACAAAAGTGGATCGCGGTCTGTCCACTCTCTTATTTGTTTGGCATGTACTGGTGACAAATCCAGAAAGTTTAATAACAAGACAATCTCTTGAGGAATTGGGACATTCACATTGCTGTCTTTTAGAGGTAATCGGCTCAGTGAGTTGGCATTTGCAATCTGGCTTCCCGGCCGGTGGATAAAAGTATATTCGTAAACAGGTAGAATCAGTGCCCACCTTTGGATGTGTGCAGAAGCAATTGGGGATATTACCTTATCTTCCCCGAACAATCCTAGTAATGGCTTGTTATCGGATACAATGGTGAAGTGGCAACCATGGATGCATTGGTGGAACATCTTAATGCCAAATACAATGGATAAGCCCTTTTTTCCTATTTGTGAGTATCTTCATTCTGCAACGCTGATTTGAACTTGAGACATAACCAATGGGCCGTTCAGAGCCCGGTCCGGTGGGAGAGTCCTGCCCCTACGCCTTAAGGGGATGCATCGCAGGTCAAATTATTTCTTTCTTTTTGTCGAAATGTACCATCAGGGCCGATGAATCTAGTCACTGCTTTCCTGTCATAAAAACCTGTCCTTGTGGACCTTGCCAAGTCCACCTGTGGTTTTTCTTGAGTAAACTATACATTGGAGCCTGTACTGTTGACACATTTGGGAGAAAACGGCCATAATAGTTAATCGTTCCCAAGTAGGACTTGAGTTCTTTGGCGTTTATCAGTGCCAGCGCCTCCCAAATAGCTCTCACCTTGTCTTCTACTGGGTGAAAGCCATGCGAGTCGACCCTATGACTCAGGTAAACCATTTTGCTTGGAAGATACATTTTTCTCTTTTCAAACATACTCCGGCTTGTGAGAAACACTTCAATACCTCTTCCAGTTTAGACAGGTGTTCCTTATCAGTTAATCCTGTTGCTAGGACATGATCGAGATAAAGCACAACATGGGGCAAACCTTGTAGTAAATTCTCCATTGGCCATTGTAAAATGGCACAATCCGATGAGACTCCGGCTGTTGGTGTAACCACCTGTGTGTGTTGATAGTCACAAAATCCCGAGAGGCCTTTTCTAGCTCAACTTGCTGGTGAGCGAGGCTCATGTTGAGTTTGTATATGGGGTTTCCCCTGCCAGCTTGGAATATAATTCATCAATTTTCGGTATAGGAGGCCTGTCAAGTCTGGTCATTTTGTTAACGGTCAACTTGTCGTCCCCGCATATTCACACACTCTGCTCAGGCTTCAGTACTGGAACTATAGGTGCTGTCCATTTGGAAAATTGTACATGTTGTAAGACTCCCATCCTTTCCAGCCTGTCTAATTCGACATCACCTTTTTCTCGTAATGTATAGGGGACGGGCCTCGCCTTCAAGAATCTGGGGGTTGCCTCAGGATCCATGTGGATTTTAGCTTCCTGCCCCTGAATCTTCCCAAGCTCTTGCCTGAAAGTAGAGGCATATTTCTGCAATAATTCTTCAGATCCTCCATTCTGAGTTGAAAAATCTCGGTCCACTCCAACTTTATTTCCTTAAACCCGTTCTGAACAAGTAGACTTGGACCCGACCCTGCTACCGCTGTCCGGGGCAAATTAACAGACTCATTTCCATACTGTACCGGAACCTTGCATATATCTCTTACTCAGATGTCTTCACCATCAGTATACGTCTTTAATTTAGCAACTGAATGTTCCAGATTTAGTGAGTGGTCTCCTCCATTCAGATATTTGTACGTATGTTCCCCTATAACTGTCATGGATGCCCCTGTATCCACCTCCATTCGGATGGATTTCCCGTTGACTTCCACTGTCACGTAGATTGGCTCTGTTTTACCCATTTTTAAGTTGTGTCATGATTAAATGTCTGACTCTGTTTCTTCTGGTTCCTCTATTATGTGGATTTCACAGTTTCTACCTTTCTGCTTAAAGTTTTGTCTTAATCTATCTTTACAATATCACATAATGTGTCCATTACGATGACTGTAGAAACACTCGATTGTTTTAAATTGTCATTTGCTTGCAGGCTGTCTGGTTCCATTTCTGCCATTGTTATTGTAGGTTTTCTCTGTTAAACTATTGCTTTTTGCTGGTCTGTTAATGGTGGCTGTTTCCCACCTTTCCGCACAGCCCAGCGCTTCATTGCATTTTCTAACCGGTGCTTCCCTAGCGGTGTGAAGGACGGCGCCATTTTCTGCTCCCTTCATTGCTTCTTAATCCCTGACTGTGCTCTTCATTGTGAGCACCAACTCCAGCCCCATGGTGAAGTCTAGATTCGTTTCTGACAACAATCTTTTTTGAATAGCGTCTTCAATAATCCCACATACTATTTGATCCCTTAACATGTCGTTAATGACACCCTGAACTCTCAGTGCTCTATCAGTTGTTTTAAGGCTGCTACATAGTGAGCGACTGTCTCTCCAGGGGTGCAACACCTTGAATTAAATTTAAAACACCGCGTTGTTACCGAGGGTTTCGGCTGAAAGTGGCTTTTCACAAGATTTACCAACTCATCAAAGCTCTTGGAATCAGGGTGCCGTTAGGCGATGAATTAGGCCGTTTGTTATCCTGCCACATGTCGATAAGAGGATTGTTCGCATCTTCTCCTCTCCCGACATATCATTGGCCAAAAAGAAGAATGTGAGGCGTTCAATATCATGTGACCAATCATTGGTGGTCTGATTAAATGGTTTGAAATGACCAAACTGTGACATACTGGAGGGAGATAACTTTGATGACTATGGTGAAGGCAACACTTACAATCACCTTGCAAGGTCCGGCCGAGTTACTTCTTTTCATTTTCGCGGCTTTCTTTGGTATCATCGACTGATCGTGTTTTGACTCGTCACCAGTTGTTACGTTCCTTCTCTGTCGGGTCATTTTGCTCAGTGAACAGGGTTGCACGCCTATCGACTGGTGAGTGAGTTGGTAAACAAGATACTGCAGACGCAGAGACCAATGTAAGATGAAGCACATGCTGTTTATTAACACAAGTAACAGAGCACTAACACAATGTGTGCTTCTCCAACCAGACCCTATTCTAAACTACTGATTAACATTGTAACCCGCGCTACACAGCAATGAGGTAATCCAGTCATGTTGTTAATTTGTGGGTTCATGTCCCACTCCCGGAAACCAAGAACTGTGATTGTACTCGAAAGAGTTGCAATCTGTGACTGTTGATAACTCGAAAGAGTTTCTCTTAAAGCACCTCAGATTACCACAAATGCCTCCCACTGGTCTGTCACTGATTTGCCTTCAAGTAGCTGTAACCAGTCTACTTTTGCCAGATCACCTCTCAGCTTCGTAAGTTTTGCTTTTCCCCAAATTAGAACTTTCGCTCCTGTTCTATATTTACCATTTTCCATAATTATGCTAAATCTAGCTGTATTATGGTCACTATCTCCAAAATGGTCACCCACTGCTTCATCCACTTACCCAGCTCCACTTCCTAAGACTAAATCTAGAATTATACTCCCTCTCGTTGGGCTTGTTACGTGCTGGCTAAAAATGTTCTCTTCAGTGCAGTTCAAGAATTTTGTGCCCTCTGTGCCCATTACCCTTTTCATATCTCAGTTGATGTTAGGGTAGTTGAGGTTCCCAACTTTTCTTGCCCTATTGTTTTTGCACTCAGAGATTTGTCTACATAAATGCTCTTCCATCTCCCGCTCACGATTTGGGGCTCCATAGTACACTCCTAGTAGTGTGGCTGCCCCTTTTTGATTTGTGGTTTCAACCCATGTGGCCGCAAATGATGATTCATTTCGAACAGGCTTGTCCAATCTTTTCGTGTGGGCGGCTACATTTCAAATTTTTCTCACTCAAGGGGCTGATGAGCAAATTTCAGAAAGATAATGTTCGGCACAACATTAAACATCAATTAAAACAAAATGCTGAGGTGTGAAAAGAAACAACTTAACGTTGGCGGGGGGCAGGTGAAGAGCCCAGGGGGCCTTTGCATTTATCATGACACCTCATCCACGGGCGGGGGGAGGATGAGGTTTCATGAAGGCTTTATAAATCAATTAATTTTTTTCTTAAAATTCATTGACATGTCCCAGCTCATGTGACACTGTCACATGAGGTGACATGTCTCAATCATTTATTTCTTTTTTTTTGAAGTATTCAAATTGAAAATAGTCTCCCTGAGGCAGCTCTGTGCCTGAGGATGGTTTCTGCACTCTTTCACGCACATGCGCATAAGAGCTCAGGCCCCAACTCTCCATCCTCCCCCCCACCCGCACAGGGAGCGCTCAGCGTGTGTGTCACGTTGGTTGGGCCTAAATTGGCCTGCCCACATAAAATGGCGGTGTGCAGCTGATCGCGGGTCACGGTCAGCTGTATGCCCTCCCGCGCCCACTCCCGCTCAGCCCGCACGACGGGGAGCAAATTCTCCCCATAATGTTCGACACAACATTAAACATAAATTTCAAAAAAATGCTGAGGTGTGAAAAGAAACAACTCGCTGAGCAAAAGGCAATGATTAATGAATAAATGAGGATTAAAAATAGGAGTAATAAATAACTGAGTGCAATAGCATGTGAGTCACTCCCAGTCTCTGGGCACTCACTGTCTCACCCTCACCCACTGTGAGAGTCGATAAGAGTGCATGATGTTGTGTGCGGGTGAGTGTTAATGGGAACCCTGATACTGGGAGCGAGACCAACCTATGGACGCACTCTGCTGCTGCACACACATTCTGTCACACTGTTCCCCTCTCACACACCCTCCCTGCCCTCTCACACTCTCTCTCTGCCCTCTCTCATGCTCTCTCTCACCCACCTCACACACTCTCTGCCCCTTACACATACTCCCTCCTCCCTCAACTATGCGCTCCATGGCTCCTTGGCTGCTTGGCCCTTGCTCTCTCCACTTTACAGCTGCTTCCCCCTCGCCTTCCCGCTCCTCAGCTGTCCAGACCTGGCTGTCCCGTGCCTAGAAACCCAGACTTCGCTGTCCCACTCCTCGGCTCCCTGGTCCTTGCTTTTCTGCTCCTCATCTTCCCCAGGCTCCGGTTACAACCACCCCCCCGACAAGGTGAGATTCCCCAAAGGTGTTGATCCAGGCGAGACCCCTCAATTTGTCACCTTCTGGCTGGGACACACCCGAATTGTTATGCCCCAGGTGACTCACTGTCTATATTCAGCACCCCCCCCTTTCTGTTGGTTGCCACAAGATTTAATCTAAAAAGGACCCCTTCTGCAGATAGTTTTTTCCCAGACTCAATCACGCTGGTTTTGAAGGAGCCAATTTGATCAAACGTTCCTGAGTTAAAGTTAAGTGTAAGTTCATTAACTACTAAAGGCAAGAAAGGATAAAATACATGCATATACGGTCATACAGACTAAAAGTAAGAATTTAGCTTGAAGTAAGTGAAGATATAAAGATTTATGGAACAGTCCTTGACTCGTGGGGAGTTGGTGATTTAGCGTTGTGGCTGTTGCGATTTGAGATTTCAGCAGAATTAACTCCGGTAGACGAATAGTCGGATTTGAGGTTCCAGTGGAGTTGACTCCGGTAGAGAGGGAGAGAGATCGAGATATCTGCAAAATAGCGATTTGCAGGGGTACTGTGTGTGGCTGTTACTCCTGAGTCAAACTTCCAGCACTTGCTTTCTCTCAGAGCACACACCAACAGAAACCGAAGCAGCCTTTCAGTTCACTTTTAACCCCTTCTTTGTATATTCCAAGTGGGGAGAGAATTCACAAATCTGTCTGGGCATTGCTCACAGGATTTCTTGATGAGATGATGCTCATCTCCCATTATGTCCCATTGGCTCTACCAGGGGGAGCAATTAGTTTCTGGAAGTCTTTAGCAGTACGTTTCCTGGCAACAACTGGGGTTCCATTATCTCTTAGGGAGTCACCCAGCAGCATTCCAGCCAATGGCTTGTGTGCATGTTGAAACCTCAGGTCTTATTTATAAAGGCCAATATTTCCGGACGCAATTTGGTTTCTTTCCTTCATTATCATGACGCACCAAACTCACAGACACTGCTGTTTGCTGGTGTCAGCTGTGGCTCAGTTCATAGCACCCTCACCTTTGAATCAGAGGGTTGTGGGTTCATGTCCCACTCCCGGAAACCAAGAACCATGATTGTACTCGAAAAGAGTTGCAATCTGTGACTGTTGATAACTCGAAAGAGTTTCAATCACACATTGACCGTCACTTCCAGAAGTGGAGGCAATTGGCAGGGATTGGTTGAGTTGAATGTTTGCTGAATGCCAGGATGATTGGTCGAGAACTGATTGGCAGGTTGATGATTGACTGATTGGCTAAGCATCTATTAATGAGGGAAATGCTTAGATAATTAACCAAGGGGTGTTTAACTTCCAAATGATTGGTCATGAATGATTAGATAATTAGATGATTGGATGACTGGGGATTGATTGGTCAAGAAATGAGTGGATGGTTGGCTAGATATGATTGGTCAGAATAAATTGGTCTGGTGTCAATAGGAATCAGGGGGAAAACCCTCCACTGGTTGGAGTCATACCTAGCAGAAAGGAAGATGGTGGTGGTTGTTGGAGGTCAATCATCTCAGCTCCAGGACATCACTGCAGGAGTTCCTCAGGGTAGTGTCCTTGGCTCAACCATGTTCAGCTGCTTCAGCAAAGGCCTTTGTTCCACCTTAAGGTTAGAAGTGGGGATGTTCACTGTGGATTGCACGATGTTCAGCACCATTCGCGACTCCTCAGATACTGAAGCAGTCCATATCCAAATACAGCAAGACCTGGACAAAATGCAGGTTTGGGCAGACAAGTGGCAAGTAACATTCATGCCACACAAGTGCCAGGCAATGACCATCTCCAACAAGAGAGAATCTAACGATCAACCCTTGACGTTCAATGGCATTACAATCACTGAATCTCCCACTATCAACATCCTGGGGGTTACCATTGACCAGAAACTGAACTGGCTTAGCCACATAAATACTGTGGCTACAAAAGCAGGTCAGAGGCTTTGAATAATGTGGTGAGTAACTCATCTCATGACTCCCCAAAGTCTGTTCACACTCTACATGGAACAAGTAAGGGGTGTGATGGAATACCCCCCGCTTGGCTGGATGACTGCAGCTACCACAACACTCAAGAAGCTTGACACCACCCAGGAGAAAGCAGCCTGCTTGATTGGCACCATATCCAAAAACATTCACTACCTCCACCACCAACGCACAGTGGCAGCAGTGTGCACCATCTGCAAGATACATTGCAGGAATTCACCAAGGCTCCTTCCACAGGCCCTTCCAAACTGATGACCACCACCATCGAGAAGGACAAGGGCAGCAGATAGATGGGAACACCGCCACCTGAGCTTTTCCCTCCATGCCACCCGTTATCCTGACTTGGAAATATATCGCCGTTCCTTCACTGTCGCAGTGTCAAAATCTTGGAACTCCCTCTCTAACAGCACTGTGGGCGTACCTACACCAAATAGACTGCAACGGTTCAAGAAGGCAGCTCCCCACCACCTTCTCAAGGGCAATTAGGGATGGGCAATAAATGCTGGTCAAGCCAGCAAAGTCCACATCCTGTAATTGAATTTTAATAAAATAATTGGAGGATTGTCCATTGAACGATTGGATGATTGGTGAATGCTTGTTGAAGGGGTGATTGGATGTAGACTGATTGATAAGTAATGAGTGGACAGGGACTAATAGAATGGGCTGTCCATTCCCACTTACTGGGTAGAATTTTACTGTCCCCTGAGGGTGGGTTTGCAGAGCATAGGATGCTCATAAAATTTCATGGGTGCCTTTCATGCAGCTTACCTGCCCACACCTGTCCATGGTTTAACAGGCAGCGAGTGAGGCCTTGTGTGGGCCCACCCACCCTTGATCCAATTGAGGTCCTTAAGTGGTCAATTAATGGTCTTTTCCCATCTGGTTGCAATTTTCAGCTGGTGAATAGAGGTTGCTGATGAGCAGGAAGCCCTGCCACCCATAAACCCCTGCCCCACTGGTCCTCGTCCATGTAACGTCAGATTGGGAAGGGAGCAGAAATAACTCACTTTCCGTTTACTGATTTAAATTGTAAACTCTTGGTTTCTTGATTTGGAGTAAGTTTGTCTCTGAATTGTAACCATTGTAGGGGGTGGTGGTGTGTGTCAGCTTCACCTCTGACTTCTGAGCGGTCCGAATCGCTCCCACTCCCTGGGTCCTAGACCTTGGATTTATTTGCAGATTATGACAAAGTGCAACAGACAACTGGTTTTGGTGTAAGAAAAAAAAAACTGGGTTTATTGAAGTCACAGATGAACTTATAACATTAGGATTACACTGAGATTATACTGACCTACAAAGTACACTTAGTTAGAAATGGGGAACACACGGCGTAATGAGGGAAAATCACACTACTAATCCCCTTACCCTTGTCCCACCCCCAAAACCTAACTAAATTGAAGTAGGAGAGGTCAGGGATCATGCTCACCAACCAGGTTTCCTTGACAGTTCGAAATCCAGCCAGGTAAGCCAGTTGCTGTTTTGGGGTACGCTCTTTGTGTCCTCTGGGGCCTGCCGTCCCCACGTGGTCCTGGTCTGTGGAATCTGCGAAGGTTCTTCAGTTGTGTGGAGGGCGCGGTTGTGAGTGGTCAATCTTCGTGGAGGGCTGCAGTTGCGGCCTTGTAGTCTTCGGTTGAGGCTGCCACCCTGTGCCCCTCGCCGGTATGTTTCCTGCGGGCCTGCAAACCTACAGATCTCCTTCGTCCGCTTGGCCCAGCTACCTCTCCCTGCTTAAACTCTGCTTCAACCGCTCCAAAACTGTTCACCCTCCTCCCCTTCGTAACTGGTGGCCCAGTTATACTGTTTTTCAAATTTCTTATCTCAATCCAAATCAAGGTTAGTTCTTTGTCTGATTTTGGTGGGCTTCTTCAGGTGATTGTTGTCTCGTTGTTTTTAATGGGCTTGCATGATGTTTATCGTTGTCTTACTGTCCCCGTAACTAGTCTTGAACTGAAAGCCATTGTATATGTGGAGTATTGATAGGTTCGCATAATTTCATTGATTACTGCCTTCCTGCCTTAGTAGTTAGTAGCGATTATTTATGCAAGATTTTGATGGGCGTTTGTTTTGTGTAAGATGAAGTCTTTCTCTGGGTTGATTGTTTTAAAGGGAAGAATGTGTATTCTGTCTCCTCTCATTGTCTGGTTTCAGGCAACAATACACACTGCACTCAACAAGCCCGGGAATGTCCAGTCCCAGGCCTTCATGGGCCTAGCCTCCTGTCTGCAGGGTTCTACACTTAACTTAGCAGTTGGGTCCTCTGCCATAAAAGTTCAAAAGTCATATCCTTGTTGATGATTTGAAACATGTGGGAATTTTGAGAACCCTTCACCATCAATGGAATCTGAGTGCACAGGACTGCAAGACTTAGTCACACGTTACTTATATTGGTCAACTAACTTCAGGGGCAACCATCTGAAAACCATATTGGAAATACAGATGCAATGCTGTTCAGGTGGAAAACAGGAGCACAGGATTTGCACCCATCATTTCAGCACCAAGTGCCCAAGTTTTAGATTCTATTTTGACATTAAGACCAGGAAAATCATCCGATAAGGTTTTGGGATAGAACCTATGGAAGTGAGCTCTTTGAGATTAAATGGCTTTCTTTTCACAGCATAATACAGAACAGGAGACCATTCGACCCATCATGATTGTGCTGGAATCATATTTGTATCATTTTCTGCTGAACTGAATAATAATCTTTACCAAGAGTCATACGGACTCGAAACATCAACTGTGTTCCTCTCCGCAGATGCTGTCAGACCTGCTGAGTTTTTCCAGCCATTTTTGTTTTTAGATCATAAAACATAGGAGCAGAAATTAGGCCATTCAGCCCATCGAGTCTGCTCTGCCATTCAATCATGGCTGATAAGTTTCTCAACCCCATTCTCCCGCCTTCTCCCGGTGACCTTTGATCCCCTTACCAATCAAGAACCTATCTATCTCGGTCTTAAATACACTCAATGACCTGGTCTCCACAGCCTTCTGTGGCAATGAATTCCATAGATTCACCACTCTCTGGCTAAAGAAATTTCTCCTCATCTCTGTTCTAAAAGGTCTTCCCTTTACTCTGAGGCTGTGCCCTTGGGTCCTAGTCTCTCCTACTAATGGAAACATCTTCCCCATGTCCACTCTATCCAGGCCTTTCAGTATTCTATAAGTTTCAATCCGATCCCCCCCTCATCCTTCTAAACTCCATCGAGTATAGACCCAGAGTCCTCAAAAGTTCCTCATATGTTAAGCCTTTCATTCCTGGGGTCATTCTCGTGAACCTCCTCTGGAACTTCTCCAGGGCCAGCACATCCTTCCTGAGATACGGGGCCCAGAATTGTTCACAATAGTCTAAATGTGGTCAGACCAGAGCCTTATAAAACCTCAGCAGCATATCCCTGCTTTTATATTCTAGTTCTATCGAAATAAATGCCACGTTGCATTTGCCTTACTAACTAACGACTCAACCTGCAAGTTAACGGTAAGAGAATCCTGGACTAGGAGTCCCAAGCCCCTTTGCGCTCCAGATTTCTGAATTCTCTACCCATTTAGAAAATACTTTGTGCATCTATTCTTCCAGGATTTGCAGTATTTTGCTTTTATAGTAATAATAATAGGAGGCCACTCTCATTACAAAGTCTTTGATAATTTCTTTAAGTTCTTGACTTGTGATCAAAGTCAGGAATAAAAAATTATCAAAACATTCATTGTATGACCACGTTTATTTAAACAAGTAATCTTGAACAAGAGGGTTACTTTTATAGTTTTGCACATACCACAATCTTCCTTTTTCTTTTGCTATCCCGTCTTTTACACCATTTCCCACCTGACACAATGTGGATAGTTGGTTATTTCCAGGTCTCTACTGAAGGTCGCCTCCAACCTGCCACCAGGTGATGGTGGTGCATGGGGTGAGTTGTTACTGCTGCATCTCATCACCATCCCAGGGGAATGTTCATCCACACTTGCCCCAGCTCCCTCTGAAAGATTAACCTAGATTGTATATTTGGTTAGAGGTGCATCATGGTCATAAATACATATCAGCGTCTTCCTGCTCTAATATGTCTTGTAGAGCAATTACTGAGGAAGTATTATCAAGGATCATTGATTCTTGCTCAATATTATGGCCAGGAAGATATAGTACAAATCTTTTGTCCTAGTTTTTTTGCCTCTTTCCTCTTTTCCTCACATGTTGTGGTGGATATTGAAACTGTGATAGTGTGAACAATTGACCGTGAGTCACCAGCCCATCTTAAACTCTCTCCATTTTTATTTTGATCCATTTCCATCTGTCGCACAAAGTCAAAATCTACCCCATTGAATGCAGCTCTCGTTCAAATAGTCATTATTCAAGTATAACCTTGTAAAGGAGCAATATTCACCTATTATACAGCATGAGGTTTCACAGCTGAATCAAATCCTGAGCTTACCAGTCATCTGCACAAAACTCAAAGCAATTGTTGGAATGCAACCAGGAAGTAGAACCCTGTGTGATTTATATTTTCTGTTCTATAACTGATGGGGACTGAGGACAGTTGTGACATTCCAACATTCCTGAGTGAGGCCAGTTAACTTGTATCAGGGATTAAACCTATGATCTACTGGTTTGTATGGTTGGATACAAATCAGGCAGAAGGTTTATCTACTGGGTCATGAGGGGAGCTTAATTAGTTTCTTCTGAGTTAAACTATAAACTAAATGTAAAATCTGTGCTTATTCTTCTCACAGATTCTTACACTTTTCAACATACCGGTGTTGTTATTTTTGTGAGCCTGGCTTTTCTCCTTCTCATTATCCTGGCAGTGGTGCTGAGGATAAAGTGCAAAGCTGCAGGTAAGATAGGAAAATTGTTGCAACCAATTTCAGCTTTCATACATTCATTTGAATGCGAATGTGGCACATGTTTCAAGAAATTAAGAATTACAATTACACCTTGTTTATAATTTCTTATAATTAGTTATATGTGTACTTATAATTACCATTTATAATAAGATGCAATCCACTTGGATTACTCACAGCAAGTCCCGTCCTCCTATCATCCCTCTGCTTGCTGACCTACATTGGCTCCTGGTCAAACAACGTGTTGATTTTAAACAATTCTCACCCTTGTTTTCAAATCACCATGGCCTTGACCCTCCCTCTCTCTATAATCTCCCCCATACACAAACCCTCTGAGGTCTCTGTGCTCCTCCAATTCTGGCCTCTTGTGCATTCCCAATTCTAATTGCTTCACCATTGGTTGCTGTGCCTTCAGTTGTTCTGAGCTCTGGAATTCCCTCCCTACATCCCCCTGTCTCTCTACGTCCCTTTCCTCTTTTAAGACACTTCTTAAGACCAACCTCTTTGACCAAGCGTTTGGTCAATTGACTGATTGGGCAGAACTTAATGCTTTCCCCTGAGGTAGGTTTGATGGCAGTGGGGGGCATTTAATAGGGCAGGAAGTGGACCCCACCACCTTCCTGCCTCTGCCCCCCAAAGATTTTGTGGTACAAAAGCTCGAGAGTGGCCTTCCTGCCCTGTTGGCAATTGAGGTCCTTAAGTGGGCAATTAATGGTATTCACCCAGCGGCAGGTGGGGGAAGCTCAAAAACCAAATTCTTTAGGGGTTGCTTGGAGGTCTCTCATTATTGGGTACTGAGTGCCTGCTCGAGGAACCTGCTGTATCCGGAAGTTGGGAACTCACTGAAAGCCAACACCTGCCCTTGCTGCTGAACATTCTCCACCACTAACCCCCACCCCACGACCTCCCCCCAACTCCCTCTGTGCCTGGGTCCCTGTGCAAACCTGGGCTTCGGGTGGGTGCATTACCAGCAGCAGCCACCCCTCCCACAGTGTCACTGCAGAGCAATGCAAAGCCTCCAGTATCTAATTAACTGACAGGCGGGATTTCCACTCCAGGTCCTTGATCCAGGGGATGGCCCACCGCTGCACAGTTATGTGCCTGGCTGGCACTTTATTCTCTGGGCCTTCCCAAAAGTAGGCAATGCGGGTCTCTCACCAGCTCACCAGCTAGAGGGTGAGATCCCCGTTGCCTACGATGAAAACTGCCCAATATCTCCTTTTGTAGCTTGGTGTAATACTTTATTTTATAATGCTCCTGTGAAGCACCTTGGGGTATTTCATTAACATTCAAGGCATTAAAGTGGTGTAAGTTGATGCTGATGTGGGATTACATAAACAGATGTGTTTGTGTCTCTGTTCTTATTCACTCATGGGATGTGGGCATGAGTGCAAGGCCAGCATTTATTGCTTTATGGCACTTGAGAAGATGGTGGTGATCTGCCATCTTCAACCTTTGCAGTCCATCTGGTGCAAGTACATGAATAGTGCTGTTAGCAAGGGAGGTGCAAGATTTTGACCCAGCAACAGGGAAGAAATGGTGCCATGTTTCCAAGTCAGGATGATGTGTGCCTTGGAAGAGAACTTGCTGGTGCTGGTGTTTCCATTCACCTGCTGGTGTCTTCTTTGGTAGAGGTCCCAGGTTTAGTTCGGCACTGCCAAAGAAACTTTGGCCATTCGCTGCAGTGCAACATGTACATTGTTGTCTCTGTTGCCATGGTGCACCAATAGCAGAGGGAGTATATATTTAGGTGGTAGATGGGGCACCAACCTGATGGACTGCTTTGTCTTTGATGGTGTTGAGCTTCTTGAATGGTATCCGAGCTGAAATCATCCAGGCAAGTAGAGAGGATCCTATCACATTCCTGGCTTGTGCCTTGTAGATGGTGGACAGGCTAGGAGAGTCAGGAGATGAGTTACTCTCCATAGAATTCCCAGCCTCTGACCTGTTCTAGTTGCCACAGTATTTTATATAGATGCTCCAACTAAGCTCCTATACTGAGGCCTGTAGCTCAGTTTCTGATAGCACTGTCAATAAAACCTTCCATCGCTTTTTAGATAATTGATTGTAAACTGAGGGAGCGGTAATTTTCTGGATTAGGTTTGTACTGCTTTTTTGTGGCCAGGACTTACCTGGGCAATTTTCCACATTGTTGATTAGATGCAGGGTATTGTAGCTGTACTGCAAAAGCTTGGCTTGGAGTGTGACTAGGCCTGGAGAACAAGTCTTCAGTACTACAGCGAAATTATGTCAAGATCCATAATCTTTGTTGTATTCAGTTATTGCTTGATATCACTTGGAGTGAATTGAATTACCCTCCTCCTGTTGGGGACATCAGGAGGAGGCCGAGATGAATCATCCACTTGGCACTTCTGGTTGAAGATGGTGGCAAATTCTTCAGCTTTGTATTGTGCACTGATGTGCTTGTCTTCCCCAACATGAGGATGAGGATGTTTGTTGAGCCACCTCCTTCAGTTAATTGTCTAATTGTCAATCACCATTCATGTGGCAGGACTGGGGAGATTTGATCTGATCCATTACTTATGATGGAGCTTATCTCAGTATACTGCATGCTGTTTCCGCTCTTTGAAATGCACGCAGCCAACTTGATCAGTAGTGTTGTAGCTTCACTGGGTTGGCAACACACCCTTCGGAATGCCTGGTGCTGGCCCTGGCATGTTCTCCTGCACTCATCATTGAGCCATGGTTGGCCCCCTGGTTCGATGGTAATGGGAGAGGTTGCCGGGACATAAGGCTACAGAATTTTTTAAAATTTGTTCTTGGGATGTGGGCCTCGCTGGCTAGGCCAGCATTTATAGCTTTCCTAATTGCCCTTATTCCGAGGGTATTTTTAAGAGCCAACCACATTTCTGTAGTTCTGGAATCACATGTCAGCCAGACCAGGTGAGGATAGCAGATTTCTTTCAGTGAACCAGATGGGTTTTTATGAGAATTAACAAGGGTTTCATGGTCATCATTAGACTTTTAACTCCAGGTAATTATTGAATTCCACCATTTGCTGTGGTGGGATTTGTATCTGGGTTCACCAGAGCATTGCCTTGGGTCTCTGGATTACTAGTCCGGTAACAATACCACTACGCTACCACCTCCCTGTAGAGTGTGATTAGATATAATTGTCCTGTTGCTGATGGCCTACAGTGACACACAGATGCCCAGTTTCCAGCTGCTACATCTACTCTGAATATATCGCACTCATCGTAACACACTGGAGGGTATTTTCAATGCGAAGATGGGATTTCATCTTCACAAGGACTGTGTGCTGGTCACTCCTGCCAACATGGTCGTGGACAGATGAATCTGCAACAGGTTTTTACGTCCTGTTGAGTCTCTCACTCCCTGTCACAGACCGAGTCTGGCAGATATTTCCTTCAGGAGTCAGCCAGTTCGATCAGTAGTGGAGCTTCCAAACCACTTTTGGTGACAGATATTGAAGTACCCATCCAGAGTACATTCCATGCTCTTGCCACCCACGGTGATTCTTACAAGTGGCATTCAGTTGGGAGGTATACTGATTCATCAGTTGAACGAATGTGGTAATCAGTAAGAGATTTCCTTGTCCATGTTTAACCTGATACCATGAAACTTCATGGGTCTGATGTTAACGTTGAGGCATCAAGGGCCACAACCTCCTGACTGAATGCCACTGTGCCGCCATCTCTGGTGGGGCTGTCCTTTTGGTGGTGGAAAATTCTGGATCATTGGCTGGAAGACATGATTGAGTGAGTATGACTATGTCAGGCTATTACTTGACTGGTCCTTGGTTGAGATCCCCAGATGCTAGTGAGGTGAATTTTGCAGGGACAATTGGACAGAATATGCTTTTCGTTGCTGGTGCCTAGATCAATGCTGGGTGGCCTGACTGGTTTGATGTTTATTTGACTTTCCTGCAACTGCTTGATACAAATGAGCTGTTTGCTCGGCCATGGGACAGTCGAGAGTCACCCACATTGCTGTGTGCTTGGAGACGAAGACAAGGACTGAATCAGGACAGAAAATTTCCTCTCCTGAAAGACGTTCATGAACATGTCGGAGTTTGACAACAATCGGTAATTCCATGATCACTATGACAGAAACTAGCTTTTTACTGCAGATTTGTTAATTAAATTTAAATTCCTCTTGCTGCCATGGCCAGATTTGGATGCAAGTTTCCAGACCATTAGCCTACACTTTGAGATTACTCACCCCACAATGTCACCACTATGCTACCATTCTCATAGTGATTAGCCTATAACTCTATTACTGCTGTATCACACTACATCAAGGATGGAAGAAGGCGAACTGGATGGACATTAGTAAACTATTTGGATTTTTTTATCCAGTAGCTTCATAGTCATTTTTATTGATGACAACTCCTTATATCCAGATTTAATTCGTCAACTCTATTCAAATACTGAAACTGCCATGGTGGGATTTCAACTTGAATTTTATGGATTCTGGGTTACGGTTCATGATGACAGTATTATGTCCTCAAGATGTCCTATAGTACTTTACCACCAATCAATTACTTTTGAAATGTAGTTACTCTTGTTACCAAGGCAAACAGAGAGTTTATTGACTGAATGAAGATCCAGAACAGTAAATGTGCTGAATCATCAGCGAGTCTGTTTGTCGTTACTGTTGTTTGATGAAGAAACCAGTGAGACATCCAAGTGAACGGGCTGTGTCATAGTTTAATATCTTATCCACCTGTGAAATTGCAGTACCTGCTCAGAATAGCACTGACATGTTAGCTTGGATTATGTGCTCATGTCCCGGTGTGGGGCTTGTGTCAAGTCAAGTATCATCAGGTCTGGATCTGATATTTGCAGAGATATCTATTATATTTTGTCACAATGTTTGTCATACCTGGTCTCATGGTCCATTTTGAAGCAGAGTTTATTGATAAGAATGTATGACATTTATAAGGAAAGCTGACTGTGGGTTAATAGGTGACCTCTATATGAACAGGTTTGGAAAGTCAAAGACCAAAAGCTCTGCGACCAGGGGAAAATACAGAAGATGCATCTCAGCTTTATTCAAATCTTCATGAAAATCAGCAAATGCAAGGTAACATTTAAACTGTTCAAATAAGATTTTTACAAGTGCTGCGTTCTGTTTGTTCATTACAGTTATGTATCCCCATTTGTATTTTTCAATTACACTTCAAAAGCACAGCAATTTGCACTTTTATTCTGTCACACCCAAATATCAGTTTGAATGCAAATGCAATGAATTTTAACCATCCTAATCAGTTCCCAATTTTACTGTTTGGTCTTCACTGCAGACCCTTGTAATCCAGGTACTTTCTAAACCTTAGTTTGTAGGGTACTGTGTTATATAGACTACTCAAATATTCCAATTAATAGCTCTTCTGAAACAATGGCTGCATTTTGAGTCCTTAACCCTTCCCCTCGATGTGTGGCTGTACATTTCCTGAGTTATCACCCGACAACCATTAAATGTCTCCTACACTTGTCATACTTACTCTTGTTTTTCTAAAACCACTTGTGACAACTAGCACCAGTGATTCAGTTCAGCATGACAATCCTTTTTAGGCAATATTGGTTTGTTTCCTGGTGGTCTGATTCCATTTTCCAAATGATTTCAGTATGTCTCATTAGCCATGTAGCAGTTTTGTAGAAATGGCTGATACAACTTCTTTAAAAATCAAGTCATTGTCATGCCCTAATCAGAAAAATCTTATTTCCCAGGTGATAACGAGACTGCGGTGCCTGAGACGAGTAGATTCGATGAATATGCAGTTGTCAGTAGAAAGGCAGAAAAAGACAGTAAGTAACTGAATCATATGATGGCTCCATCTGTGTAGGTATTGTTAAAATAGAAACTGACAGATTTTATTTTGTTAAATTTTGCTTCTAGTTTAATACTTTGAGTAGGAAGCACTTCAGATCTGCAATGGTAAATACTGAGATATTTAAGACTCTTTAATAATATAATACTGGTCTGCTCAATACTGGCAGGTCTCAAGCACAATACAGAAACATATTTATTCAGCCATCCTGGTCATTGTATGTATCACAGGTTTACAATAGGAATGGCTGTTTGAAACTAAATATAATATAAAGCACAGAAAGAGACCATTCGGCCCAGCCAGAACATGTCGGCATGGTTGGTTAAAGCAGCAGTTAATGACTGACTGGGATATTTTAATTACCTACTCGACAGATCCAAGGAGGGTGGAAAGCTAGTTCAGTGCTTGGACCATTGCTGTTCGTAATTTATATTAATGAGTTAGACTTTACAAACACAAACAATTTCTAAATTTGTGGACTATACCAAATTAGTCAGGGGAGGGAGTGATATTCAATACAGAGGAAGACTGCAGTAAATGACAAGAAGACATTAATAAACTTAAAGAATGGGCATATAATTGACAAATAAGATTCAACTTAGATAATGAGAGGTTTTATATTTTGGTGAGAATAATTAGGCTAAAAATTACTTGGAACATAATGGGATAGAGGAGCAAAACCCCCCGTGTGAAGCCTAGAAATGGGCTGGATGTTGTCAGGATCCCAACTCAACATCACGTGTTAGGATTTTACTCACACCCGCCTCTCCTTTCCCGTTAAAACTCACCCCCCACCCACCTCCCCACCCACTCCACCCAACATGTATCTACTCTGTCAAAACCGATTACAATTTTAAAGAAATCTACATCCCCCCATGCCCGACACCAGCCCACACCCCCAACCCACACCAGCTGCACCTCAACCTTCTTATTTCAAGATGCCTGCTGCCTTCCTGCCAACCATCGAATTTTCACAAGTTATAAGCCTCTTCCTTTGATCTAATACAAACTTTAACATCTTTGATTAATCAAAATTATGGCACTCTTTTCTGTGCTGTTTTGTGTGTTAAAGTAGTGCATATTTGAAAATTATTTATTAATTATTTAAATTGATTGTTTGCCATCATATAGTTTGATGGACATTCCTAATCTACCTTAGTCAACATGCTAATCATATCTATGTATTATTTTGCTTTTTTAGGTTTAAGACCCTAGTTGTGGACTTAACTAAATCATTTTCAAACTCAATATAAAATGTTATCATTCTAAGTTCACTTTAAAAGAAATTCACAACTTGTTTTGGGATGTGTTCAGGCACCACATATATAGATGCAAATTCTATATTTCTGTCTTATTCTGTGCAGATACAGAGAGAGAAGATATTCATTATGGATCTATTGATTTTCAGAAAAAAGCAACAGGTATTGAAACTTAACGTTGCAATTTTTTCTCATGTTTTTATTTTTGTGTTCTTCAAGGTGAGGAATGTTACTGCTGGGTAATAAACCTTATTTAGCCTGAATTACCTTGCGGCACCTGATGTCAACATCAAGCAGTCCGAGGGTAAAGCTCCTCATACTCGACCACTTCAAAGTGCTGAGTAGCTGTGGTTCAGTGGGGAACATTCTTTTCTCTGAGTCAAGGGTTGTGGGTTCGAATACCACTCTAGAGACTTGAACAACAAAATCTAGGCTGACACATCAATGCAGTACTGAGGCAGTGCTGTATTATTGGAAGTGCCGTCTTTCAGAAGAGATTTTAAACCGAGGCCCTGTATGCTCTCCCTGGTGGACACTAAAAAAAAGCCATAGCACAATTTATTGAATAAAGGGGTGATTTCCTGATTATCTTGGGCAATGTTTTTTGCTCAACTAACATCAATTAGAAATAGATGATCTGGTTATTATCTCATTGCTGTTTGTGGAAGTCTGTTGCACACAAATTGGCTGCAGTGTTTCCTGCATTACAACATGGAGCACACTTCAAATGTAGCCCAATGCAGCAAGACCTGGACAACATTCGGGCTTGGGCTGAGAAGGTGCAAGTAACATTTGCACCACACAAGTACCAGGTAATAACCATCTCCAGCAAGAGAGAACCCAACCACCTTCCCTTGACAATCAATGGCCTTACCATTGCTAAATCCCCCACTATCAATGTCAACATCCAGAAACTGAGCTGGACCTGTAATATGAATACTATGCTTACAAGAACAGGCCAGTTGGTGGGAATTCTGTGGTGGGTAACTGTAGGGGGTGGTGGTGTGTATCAGCTTCACCTCTGACTTCTGAGCGGTCTGAATCGCTCCCGCTCCCTGGGTTCTAGACCTTGGACTTATTTGGGGGTTGTGACAAAGTGCAACAGACAACCGGTTTTAGTGCAAGAAAAAAACTGTGTTTACTGAAGCCACAAATGAACTTATAACATTAGGATTACACTGAGATTATACAGACCTACAAAGTACACTTAGTTAAGAATGGGGAACACACGGCATAACGAGGGAAAATCATACTACTAATCCCCTTACCCTTGTCCCACCCCCAAAACCTAACTAAATTGAAGTAGGAGAGGTCTGGGATCATGCTCACCAACCAGGGTTCCTTGACAGTTCGAAATCCAGCCAGGTAATCCGGTTGCAGTTTTGGGGTACGCTCTTTGTGTCCTCTGGGGCCTGCCGTCCCCACGTGGTCCTGGTCTGTGGAATCTGTGAGGGTTCTTCAGTTGGGTGGAGGGCGCAGTTGTGGGCGGTCGATCTTCGTGGAGGGCTGCGGTTGTGGCCTTGTTGTCTTCGGTTTTAGCCTGCCATCCTGTGCCCCTTGCCGGGATGTTGCCTGCAGGCCTGCAAACCTCCAGATCTCCTTCCTCCGCTTGGCTCAGCTCCCTGCATAAACTCTGCTCACCCTCCTGTGTCAGCTTTCAAAACTGCTCTCCCTTCTGTGTCCGCCTTCCCCTCCTCACTCCTGGCCCAGTTGTATGTTCTTTTGAATTTCTTATCTAAAACCAAACTAAGGTTAGTTCTTTGTCTGATTTTGGTAGGCTTCCCCAGGTGATTGTTGTCTTGTTGTTTTCAATGGGCTCGCATGACGTTTATCATTGTCTTCCTGCCCCCGTAACTAGTCTTGAACTGAAAGCCATTGTATGTGTGGAGTATTGATAGGTTCGCATAATTGCATTGATTGTTGCCTTCTTGCCTTAGTAGTTAGTAGCGATTATTTATGCAAGATTTTGATGGGCTTTAGTTTTGTTTCTTTCTCTGGGTTGATTTTTTTTAAAGGGAAGGATGCATATTCTGTCTCCTCTCGTTGTCTGGTTTCAGGTAAAAGTCCATAAGTCATTTCCTTGTTGATGATATGAAAAATGTGGGAATTTTGAGAACCCTTCAGTAACTCACTTCCTGATTCCCCAAAACCTGCCCACAATCGACAAGGCACTTGTCAGAAGTGTGATGGAGTACTCTCCATTTGCCTGGATGAGTGCAGCTCCAACAACACTCAAGAATCTTGATGCCATCCAGGACAAAGCAGCCCACTTGATTGGCACCCAATCCACCTCAGTAAACATTCACTCCCTCCATGACTGACACACATTGGCAGCACTGTGTACCATCTACAAGATGCACTGAAGCAACTCACCAAGGTTCCTTTGACAGCAGTTTCCAAACCCACAACCTCTTGCAGTGGTTGAAGAAGGCTGTTCACAACCTTCTCCTCAAAGGTAATTAGGGATAGGCAAAAATGCTGGCCAATCCAGCGATGCCCATATTGGTGTGAAAGAATAAATTTTTAAAAAACATTCAAGTGCCTCAACAGCTAAGTAGAGTATCGTGGTGACTAAGGTGCTGGACCACCAGCCTGAAAGCCATAAGTTCCAATCCGATCATGTTATGTTGAGAAATTAAATCTAATCAATCCCAATATTTGTAGGCCAGCACCAGAGAACTTGTGGTAATGTCCCTCAGAGAAAGGCACCTACTTTGTGGCTTCAATGGGATGCTAACCTAAACCATGTGGTTAACCTTTAGCCCTCTCTGAAGTATATACTTGCTTCAATATAGAATTCTTAAGGCAGGTGGGGATGAGCAATAAATGTGGCTCTGACCAGGGTTAGCAACTACCTGAGAACAAATACATTGAACATAGGGACCATATTACTTCCTTCACTGACAATAAAGCATGCTAACTATTAGCATTGTGGCTAATTTTATTCATAGCATTGGTAATGCCTTTGCAATTGGAAATATTTCCGGAAAGAAGCTTTTTAATAGACAACCATTTTATTGTAACCATTTTTAAACAAACCATTGAAGTTGTTAAAAATGTGGAACCAGAGTCAAAGGAAAATATTTGACACCCCTGAATAATATCATGTCAAACATTGAACATGTGGATATAGAAGGAAACTTGTTTCAGCCCTCTGAGTACCAGCTTGTCTCAGGGTCAGCACACTTGTGTCTGAGAAGCAAGGTCACAGGTTTGAGCCTTGCTTCTTGCAGTCTATGCTGAGAGGGTGCTCATTGTTGGTGTGTTGCTGAGCACGGTGATTAAACTCTAACAGTATGCAAGAGGCTTTCACATGTCCTGAAGATGTGAAAGACACTGAAAACTTCTCCCAAATTGACCTAACTAAAGCTGATTTTCCTATGGATATGTAGCTAACACCTGTTGCCTGGGCATTAATGATCAGGAAAGGGGTGGTGATCTTTGACACTTGACTTCCATTCCTTTTATCGTGCCCATATTGCTTCAGTGGGAATAAGACTGATGAAGCATTTTCCACTACATCCGGCTTCATTTTCTTCCAATAACCCATCCAAAGGGCACCCAGTTCCAACAGCACCTGAATGAGCCAGCAATGGGTCATGCAATCTCCCAGCAATGATGGACGGAGCGTTGTGATGTTCCATGTAGCACATTGTGGAAAAGCCATGCTTAGTATGGATGTGAGTCATACAGATCAAACCTAGCTGTTGGCTGTATGAGTGAATGCCGTAAATCGAGGATGTTTCTATGCCAATTGTTATTTTTTTCCACCTGATCTGTCAATATTATTCATTAATTGTTATGATTTTGAATATCACAGGGAGCAGACAGGGAGAAGGGAGTACACAGCGGAACACACAATCTTCAGATACTGTGAGTACATTGATTCCTAGTCATGAAATTGCACCCTAAAATATCAATATCTACAACATTTGTAAAATTATCGATGAGAAGAGACGCAATAATCGATCACATGATTAGAAGTGATTAATTTCTGTCTTGCAGGAACTGGCTCCTTCAGAGGAAGATGTTTCACCTGTCATCTATGCACAACTAGCACAAGCACAATATAAATAATCTTCACAGGAGAGACAGGAATAGCTTGGAGTCAGGTATATAAAATATAACATGTTTCTGTGAATTTTAACCACAGAAAAAACTGGAGCTTTCTTCCTATGCACCTACTCTGATTTAAAATAATCATTGCCTCATACTTTTGAAACATGAAAGCAACTGGCAATAGAAATTGTTCTCTTGATATGGTTTCAACAATCATTTCACAGCTTCTGCAGATACTGTGTAAAAAAGGTTTCATTATGAAAAATAAATTGAATGTTCCATGGTGCTCTGCCCACTCAATTAATATCTCAATTGTAATAACCAACAATGAGGATTCAACTATGCAATGTGTCACTAAACCTTGAGTTTCTCTTTATCTGATTGGGTCACTGTGGAACATTCATCCTTTTAACAGCAAGCAGTATTTAATCAATTCACTCAGCGATCTTTGGTTACGACTGTGAGTTTCACAAATCAACCTCATGAATGCTTTTGTTATGCAAATATATTTGAGAATACGACAATCTTTTCTCAGAAGAAACAAATAACTCGATGAATACAGATACTTAAATATTGTCTGTTGGTTTCAGGCCCATATTCTTAGGTGGAAATGATGACAGTACGCGCATTAATACTGTCAATCATATGTAATGGATTCTAAGTCACTGTGCTATTTCCTCATGCCATACTGAAGTGAACAGAATTTAACTTCACCACTAGACAATCCCCCAAATCTACATTAGCTGATGGTGTAATGATGGATTTGAAATTTATAGGTAGATGTTGGCACAGTGGTAATGTCAGTGGACTAGTAATCCAGAGGTCCAGGCTGGTGCTTTGGGACATAGGTTCTAATCCCACCATAGCAGCTGGCGGAATTTGAATTCAGTTAATAAATCTGTAATATAAACTAGTCTTAGTGATGGTGAAAATATTATTGATTGTCATAAAAACCCATCTGGTTCACTGATCTCCTTCTGGGGAAGGAAATTTGCCATCCTTACCTTTTCTGGCCTTCATGTGACTACAGACCCACAGCAATGTTGTTGCCTCTTAACTGCCCTCTGAAATGGCCTCGCAAGCCACTCAGCTCAAGGGCAATTAGGGATGGGCAACAAATGCTGGCCTTGCCAGTGATGCCCATGAAGGAATAAAGAAGAAAAAGATGTGTTAACTCCTGGATAACATGAGGAAGTTGCATTGATTAATCCATTTCTCATTATCCCATTTCCCACCAAAATACCTCAGGTAAAGATGGGATAACAGGGGATTGTGTTACGATCTCTGTGGAGACCAATAATTTTAAAAAGGAAATTTGAACTTCCAGTTAATAGCAGAAAGGAAGTTACAACAAGATTTCATGTTTTAAGCAGTTTCCTGTAAAAAAGAGACAAAAAGCACTTTTGAATAAACTATCTTTTTTGACAACTTATACTTTAAACCTCAGAATGAAAAACTGTCCTTATTTTTGCACAACAGAGACAACACACTTCACAGGTATACATTACACACTCCATTAAGTAGATATTTAAATCTCACAAAATCAGTCCAAAGTGATTTTAAAGGTTGAGTTCTGTACTTTTCCTTTCTTAGCCTGGAACATTTTAACTCCAGAAATGCCATTCATGGTACAAGTTTTCCTGGAGACTTCTTCCTCCAGCTAAACCTAGACAAATATTCCAGTCCAGTTTCAACTCCTCATCAATTTGGTCTTTTCAATCTGAGTGTGAATTCTCACCCACATTCCTGCATAATGAACCATCAAGACTTTTAGCCTCTACCTGCTCTGTTTCTGATTACCAGCATCTGCAGCATTTTGCTTTTATCTATTATGTATAAGGTTGAGTTGACAGAGTTTTAATCTACAAGGGATTCAAGGGTTTTGAGGAAGGACAGTGGAGTTAAGGCCATAATCAAATCAGTCATGATCTTATTGAATGGCAGAATAAGCTTGAGGGGCCAAATGGCCTACTCCTTTTTTTCATGTTCCCCTCTTTTTCCTGTTTTGAGCAATTTTGGATCTCAGCCGAAACACCCATAATTCTACTGATGTCTAAATCCTGAGCTGGAAATGGAGAGGAAGCTCACCTGTCCTGTAATTTCACAAGAGACAACGTCAATTACTTTACGTAATGTAATAACTGAAAACAGCAGCTTGTTGAGTATCTCTGCACCAGAAGCTTTGCTGCATACTCTCTGAACCACTTTAATACTCTTTTCCCACAAGGTAGGTTATCTTACTGCAATCATAATTCTATTTAAAGGATTTATCAATAGGCCTTTGAATAACAGCAATTTGCTCCACAATTTTACATCATTTTTGATCTTTGAATTTAGACTGAACAAGGACATCAAGTATTTATTGATAAGGTTTCATCTGCTTTTGCATAAAACTCCAGTGGAGTTCTAACAACACAATGTCTGTCAATTACCATTTTACACTTTTGAAGCTTTCCTGTCTGTTGCTCGATCAATGTAACAGTTTCCTTCTATGTTTTTGTTATCTCTTGCTCTAGACTTGACTAAACCATCAGACTCCTGGCTGGTCTCCCACGCTCTTGAGCTCTGTAAGCTTGAGGTCATTGAAAACCTGGTGCTTGTGTGCTAACATGCAATAATTTCTGTTCACCCATCACCCTGTTGACATACAATCCATTGAGATATCTCCGATCCTCCAATCTGGCCTCTTGATCATCCCTGATTTTAATCATTCCATCATTGGCAGTTCTGAATTCATCTGCCAAGGCTCCAAGCTCTGAAATTCCCTCCATAACCTCTGCAGCTCTCTACCTCTCTT
This sequence comes from Cetorhinus maximus, assembly GCF_964194155.1. NCBI lineage: Eukaryota > Metazoa > Chordata > Chondrichthyes > Lamniformes > Cetorhinidae > Cetorhinus > Cetorhinus maximus. The sequence goes on from NC_135888.1 coordinate 127,832,366, forward strand.
TTGTAATTAAGGCACACCTTAAGATCTATGAAGCTTTTGGTCATCTGCCCTAATTTCTCCTTATGCAACTTGGTGTCATATTTGATAACTTTCCCTGAATTGCTTTGGGAGGTTTTAATATTTTCAAGGTACTAGGTACAGAAGGACACATTGTGGTAACAACTCAATTTGGTGTTTCTGGTTTTCCAAGTGACCCTCTGGTTCTGTTTGAGGTTTTCATTGTTGAAGAAAAGAACCTTCTATTTATTTAACAGAATATCCTGAAAAATCTCAGCAGGTCTGACAGCATCTGTGGAGAGAGAAACAGAGTTAACGTTTCAAGTCCACATGCCTCTTCTCCAGAGCCTTACGGACTCGAAACGTTAACTCTGTTTCTCTCTCCACAGTTGCTGTCAGACCTGCTGAGTTTTTCCAGAATTTTCTGTTTTTATTTCAGATTTCCAGCATCCTCAGTATTTTGACTTTTATTCTATTTATTTAATGACTTCTAAAATAATAATAGATTGCAAGATGCTTTCCGGAATGTTATGAAGCAAAGTTTGTTTCCAAGCCACTAAAGGAGTTATCAGAGCAGATGAACAAAACTTGATCAAAGAGATGGACTTAACGGAGTAACTTAAATGAGGAAATAGGGAAAGAAATAGAATGGCAAAGATATTTAGGGAGGGAATTCCAGAGCTTCGGACATCATCAGCTGAAGGCCTGGTCACCAAGGTTCCGCTGGCTATTCAATTCTTTGACTGAGCAGTGAGGCTCAACTTAGTTGAACATATCTCCCAGAGGAATAAGAGCTGCAAAAGTCACAAAATAAAATATAAACGAAAAAATTGAAATATTATGGATGAACTTGATTGGCAAATTTTAGTGTGTGCTTGAATACTGTCCTGACTTTGCATTCAGTACTTCCTGTACTTGAAAGCTCCTTTCAGTAATGGTGACAATGAAACTGTCATTTTTTTAGTTGTAAAAACCCATCTGGTTCATTTATGCCCTTTTGAGAAGGAAATCTGCCATCCTCACCTGGTCTGGCCTACAGTGACACTAAGAGAGGCATCATCAAACATTAAGATGCACTGCAGCAACTCACCAAGACTCCTTAGGCAGCACCTTCCAAACAAACAGCCGCTGCCACCTAGAAGGACAAGGGCAGCAGATACATGGGAACACAAATATACTGCCGTTCTTTCACTGTTGCTGGGTCAAAATCCTGGAGCTCTATCCCTAACAGTACTGTGGGTGTACATTCATCACCTGAGCAACAGCAGTTCAACAAGGTAGCTCACCATCGCCTTCTCAATGGCAATTAGGGATGGGCAATAAGTGCTGGCCTTGCCATCGATGCCCATGCCCTATGAATGGGTATATTTTGGAAATACTCAGCTGGACTGGCAGATGTGGAAAAGAAACAGTTAACATGTCAAATCAATGAACAAGAAAATGAGAGAGATTTAACTGGTATTAAACATGTACAGTGGTAGGTGTTACAAATATGGCATTTTTAAGATTGTTATGTTTTGGGATTATGGGCGGAATTGTCCCAGATTTGCATTAAGTGCGGGGATAAAGGATGTGTTACCTCCCAGCTGCAATGGCGGCTTTTCACGCTGCATTGTCCGCTTCCCGACTCATTAATTATGTAGCCACAGGAAACATGCTGTCTCGCTGGTGGGCAGCCTCTGTATCACCCACTAAGCCATTACCTCACCATTTCCTCATATCGAGCGCCATTTCTAAACTGCAGCTGCGCACACAGTTCTCAATGCTTGCAGCCCAGGACTGCTCCAGAAAAGACATGGCTGTGAAAACCAAGAAGAGTTTGGTGACCCATCACTGGAATGCCTTTCGGAGGCCCACCAAGATGTCCTCCACCCCCACTTTGGCCACAGGAGGTCCATCAATCTCACCACTCCAGCTTGGGAGGTGTTGGCAGTAGTGGTCAGTGCCAATGCTGCACAGAAGAGGTTGGCTATCCAATGCAGAAAGAGGATGAATGATCTCATCTGCACTGCCAGGGTATGGCAACAATCTCATCACTCTAAACTCAAGCACTCACAAGGCCATCATACATTCACTGGCATCTCACTCACTGCCAGCTCAAGGGACGTCACAACTCACTCTCTCACACACACCCTCACATTTCCATCTGGCCTTATGTCCTCTGGAGGCTGCCTCTTCAGGCCTCAATATCATGAGGCCACTTGTATAGATCAACATGTGCCCCCGCGACACACCCTGGGAAACCTACTTACCCCAGTCCAGCCCTCGCCCTGCAGCCTCTTCCCTTACCTGAAGCCTCTTCTCCCCCTTCCCCAAACAAGCCCCAGTCCTGCAGCCTATAGTTTTTTTTTTGATTCGTTCACGGGGTGTGGGCATCACTGGCTGGGCTAGCATTTATTATCAATCCTTAGCTGCCCTTGTTCAGAGGGCATTTAAGAGTCAACCGCATTGCTGTGGGTCTGGAGTCACATGTAGGCCAGACCAGGTAAGGATGGCAGATTTTCTTCCCTAAAGGACATTGAAAAAACACTTCCATAGAGACCTGCCTGTGAACCCTCCTAACAATGATGTGGTGCAGCCTGGGAACCCTGGCGCTGATGACCGTGAGTGCTGCCTGAAGCGCGGGAGGCAAACAGACTTCGAAGTCCCGAGTGAAACAAGTCAGCGTGCAATCACATCGACGTGCCCGGATGATCCAGCATGGGGGATGATTCTGGCTGGCAGGGATTATAATTACAGACAGATGTATTAAAATAACATTCCTGATGTCTGGCAGAAGGAAACGCCGACTGCCATTGACAGGTGGAGCAGGTGATTGCAAACTGGTTTCACGACATCGTGAAGCTGATTTTTGGCCTTCCTGCCATATTGTCTACTCACGTCCGCCATGATGCACAACACCAACGTGGTCAGGAACTTCCAGCCTATGTTTTGAATTTTGGGTAAAATGAATGAGTGTCGTGTGACCTGGTCTGAATTCTGCTGACAACAGTCTTGGGCAATGTGGCTGTTAATGATTAATGAGGGGCCCCTTTACTGGGAAGATGATGTGAAATGTTCACAGTTGTAGATAATGGCAGGAGCACCTGTGCCTACAGTGAATAGTCTCCAAAGTTCCAGGAAGGTGTTAAGAATGTCAGGTTTTAAAAGAGGTTATGCTTTAACTGTCTATTTAATTTATAGATAGAATGGGGTTGGGTTCTAAGCGTGGCTAATTAGTATTTCTAGCTGGATACAAAGATTCACATTGCTATGGAGATGGGTTTTGAGAGGGGAAGGGCTCATTGGAAGGAATCATGGGAATGGATTAAAAGATTCTCCTAAAAGATGTCCCTGAATTTCACACAAAAATCAGTCTACAGTGTCCAAGAGAGAGAGAAGGAGCAGATAGAGGCACAAGCCCCTATGGTTCACTCTGCAGGAATGTGGGTGGGAGCTTGCACTCAAATTGAAAAGGTCAAATTCATGAGGATTTAAAAATGAGGCTGGAAGATGCGCCTGGTTCAAGCTAAAGGGAGAATTTCCAGGAAAGTTCTGATCGAGAAAGATTGTTCTGGGGTTAAAAGTTACTGGGCTGGGAAAAGGAAAGAATGAAAGTAAAACCTCTGGAGCTAAGAATCACTTTGGACTGTCTGGCAGAATTCAAATTCCTACTTAAGGGACAGTGGACAGTATAACCATAGAGTGGGATTTTCAGTTGTGTTAAAAGTAAAAAGGAAAGCTAAAAGTAAAAAGTCCTGTTTAGATCATAAGCTGCCTACTGAAATAATGGTTAGTCACTGGTACTTACAGTTCGTTTGTTACAGTAAAAGCCTTATAAGTTGAAATTTGTCAGGTTATCCTGTCAGCTATTGACTGAAAGCTCACATTTGTTTTTAGAAGTTATTGCCTTCTACAGAGATTGTAAAACAGGAAAGGAGAGATAGGGGAAAAGAACATAACAGAAATTCTGAGATAGGGTGAAAAACAGGAGAGAGTAAATGAAAACTGGGGTGATGGTGGAATACCAAATGATATGGAAATGAGACAAGTAAAGAAAGAAACATGGGTCAAGATGAGTTGTAAATGGGAATAGCAAAATTAGCACCAACATTCATCAATGGAGCAGCAGTGAATATGAAAATGCTACTTGTTGTTAATCCATAGACTAGTATAAAATTCATCAGTTTTCTGATCAGTTTAATTTAACTATTTATAAGTGAAAATTATGGTGAAGTATTTTGCAACTGTAATATTGTCCATTCTTCCTATAATAGGTAAATTACATATATTTTCTTTTTGCACTTAAATTATTTTAATATTAAGCAGAAATTCTTTGTGGGTCATGGATGCAGGATGGGTTCAAGCTGCATCACATATCACTCCGAATAGATTGATTGCATAGTTTAAAATTCTATGAAATGACTTCTGCTACAATCATCACAAGAAGTGGTGGAGTACTTTACTGAAAATGTTTATTGTACATTTTAAAGTTCCCAGTTCCCATGTGTCTGCTGCCCTTGACCTTCTAGATGTTCATGCTCATGGGTTTGGAAGGTACTGTCAAAGGAGCCTTGGTGAATTCCTGCATCTTGTAGATAGTTCACACTGCTGCTACTGTGATTCAGTGGTGGAGGGAGTAAAAGTTTGTGGATGTGGTGCCAATCGAGCGTCTGCTTTTTCCTGAATGGTGTCAAGCTTCTTGAGTGTTGTGGGAGCTGCACTCATCCAGGCAAGTGGTGAGTTTTCAATCACACTCCTGGCTTGTGCCTTGCAGATGGTGGACAGGCTCTGGGGAGTTAGGAGGTGAGTTACTTGTCACAGGATTCCTAGCCCCCAACCTACTCTTGTAGCCACAGTATTTATATAACTAGTCCAGTTCAGTTTCTGGCCATTGGTAACACCCAGGATGTTGATCGTTTGGGTAAAGTCATTGAACATCAGAGGGTGAAGGTTGGATTCTCACTTGTTGGAGATGGTCATTGCCTGACACTTGTGTGGTGCGAATGTTAATTGCCATTTGTCAGCCCAAGCCTGGATATTGTCCAGAACTTGTTGAATTTGGACATGGACTGCTTCAGTATCTGAGGAGTCACGAATGGTGTTGAACAATGTGCAAACATCAGCGAACATCCCCACAGGTCACTATCCTGAGGAACTCCTGCAGTGATGCCCCGGAGCTGAGATGACTGACCTCCAACAACCACAACCACCTTCCTTTGTGCTAGGTATGAATCCAGCCCGCGGCCAGTTTCCCCTCTGATTCCCATTGACTCCAATTTTGCTAGGGCTCCTTGATGCCACGTCAAATGCGGCTTTGATGCCAAGGACAGTCACTCTCACCTCATCTCAGGAGTTCAGCTCTTTTGTCCATGTTTAAACCAAAGCTGTAATGAGGTCAGGAGCTGAGTGGCCCTGGCGGAACCCAAACTGAGCGTCAGTGAACTGGTTATTGCTAAGGAAGCCCTGGAAGAGTAAAGAAAGTGTAGCGGAGGTGGGAGAATCTTAAAAAAGTAGTTAGGGGAATGAAGATGGGGCATGAAAAAACACTGGTGGGCAAGATGAAGGAAAATCCCAAGACATTTTATAAATGTATTAAGAGAAAGAAGATAACCAGGGAAAAAATAGGGACCATTAGGGACACAAGTGGCAATCTGTGTGTGGAGCCGGAGGACCTATATGAAGTTTTGAATTATTACTTTTCATCTGTGTTCACTATGGACAAGGACAATGTCAGTGTAGAAATCAGGAAGGGGGACTGTGATATACTTGAAGAAATTAGCATCGAAAGGGAGGAGGTGTTAACGATTTTAGCGGGCTTAAAAGTGGATAAATTCACAGGCCCAGATTAGATGTATCCCAGGCTGCCATGTGAGGCAAGGGAGAAGATTTCAGGGGCTCTGACATTAATTTTCAAATCCTCTCTGGCCACAGGAGATGTGCCAGAGGACTGGAGGACAGTGAATGTGCTACCATTATTCAAGAAGGGTAGTAGGGATAAACCAGGTAATTACAGGCCAGTGAGTCTAACATCAGTGGTAGGAAAATTATTGGAAAAAATTCTGAGGGACAGGATTAATTTCCACTTGGAGAGGCAGTGATTAATCAGGGATAGTCAACATGGCTTTATCAGGGGGAGATCATGTCTAACAAATTTGATTGAATTTTTCGAGGAAGTGACCAGTTGTGTCGATGAGGGTCGTGCAGCTAATGTGGTCTACATGGACTTCAGTAAGGCTTTTGAAAAGGTCCCGCATGGGAGAATGGTCAAGAAGGTAGGAGCCCATGGGATCCAGGGCAATTTGGCAAATTGGACCCAAAATTGGCTTAGTGGCAGGAGGCAGAGGGTGATGGTCAAAGGTTTGTTTTTGTGATTGGAAGCCTGTCATGAGTGGTATACCACAGGGATCAGTGCTTGGACCCTTGCTGTTTGTAGTTTATATTAATGATTTAGATGTGAATAGAGGAAGCACGGTAAGTAAATTCGCAGATGACGCGAAAATTGGTGGTGTGGTAAATAGTGAGGAGGAAAGCCTTAGATGACAGGATGATATAGATGGGCTGGTAAGATGGGCAGAGCAGTGGCAAATGGAATTTAATCCTGAGAAATGTGAGTTGATGCATTTTGAGAGGATTAACACGGCAAGGGAGTACACAATGAATGGTAGGATCCTGTGAAGCACAGAGGAGCAGAGGGACCTTGGTGTACATGATCCCTGAAGGCAACAGCACAAGTAGATAAGATGGTTAAGAAAGCATATGGGATACTTGCCTTTATTAGCTGAGGCATAAAATATAAGATCAGGGAAGTTAAGTTGGAGCTGTATAAAATGCTAGTTAGGCCACAGCTGGAGTACTGTGTGCAGTTCTGGTTGTCACACTATAGAAAGGGTGTGAGTGCACTGGAGAGTTCACAGAGGAGATTCACCACGCCTGGGCTAGAGAGTTTCAGCTATGAAGAGAGACTGGATAGGCTAGGGTTGTTTCCCTTAGAGCAGAGAAGGCAGAGGGGGGACCTGATGGAGCTATACAAAATTATGAGGAGCATAGATAAGTTGGATAGAAAGAAACTTTTCCCCTTAGTTGAGGTGCCAATAAACAGGGAGCATAGATTTAAGGTAAGGGATAGAAAGTTTAGTGGGGATTTTTTTCATCCAGAGGGTGGTTGGAATCTGGAACACATTGCCTAAGGGGGTGGTAGAAGCAGGAACCCTCACAACATTCAAGAAGTATTTAGATGATCACTTGAAATGCCATAGCATACAGGGTTATGGGTCAAGTGCTGGAAAATGGGATCAGAATAGATAGGTGCTTGATGGCTGGCACAGACACGATGGGCCGAAGGGCCTGTTGCTGTGCTGTATAACTCTATGTCTCTCTGACTCAAGTGCCACTTGATAGCACTGTTGATGGCCCCTTCCATTACTTTACTGATGAACGAGAGTAGATTGATGGGGTGGTAATTGGCTGGGTTCGATTTGTCCCGCTTTTTGTGTACAGGACGTACCTGGGCAATTTCCCACGTAGCCAGGTAGATGCCAGTGTTGTAGCTGTACTGGAACAGTTTGGCTAGGGGTTTGGAAAATTCTGGAGCACATGTCTTCATTACTATTGCCAGAATATTACTCGTAGCATTTGCAGTATCCAGTGCCTTCAGCCATTTCTTGATATCATGTGGAGTGACTCGATTTGGCTGAAGACTGGCATCTGTGATGCTGGGGACCTTCGGAGGAGGCCAAGATGGATTTTCCACTTAAGCTCTCCTGGCTAAAGATTGTAGCAAATGCTTCAGCCTTATCTTTTGCACTGCTGTGCTGGGCTCCCCCATCATTGAGGATGGGAATATTTGTGGAGCCTCCTCCTCCAGTGAGTTGTTTAATTCTCCACCACCATTCACGACTGGATGTGGTAGGACTGCAGATCTTAGTCCTGATCCGTTGGTTGTGGGATCTCTTAGCTCTGTTTATCACTTGCTGCTTATGCTGATTGGCATGCAAGTAGTCCTGTATTGTAGCTTCACCAGGTTGACGCTTCATTTTTAGGTATGCCTATTACTACTCCTGGCATGCCCTCCTGCACTCTTCATTGAACCAGGATTGATCCGCTGACTTGCTGGTAGTGGTAGAGTGGGGGATATGCAGGGCCATGAGGTTACTGTCAGAGTCAATGGAGTTTTGAACAGGTTGCCACATTTTTCAGCCTCACCCCTGTCACGATGGGGCCATTAAATTCCTGCCCCCCCACTGTTACAGGATAAAGGGAGTGTAGACCCAACCTATCTGTATCCTGCACCAATTTCTCTCCCACCAGCCCCTGTTCACACTGATAATCCTCCTCACAAGGAGATTGGGAGCCTTTATTTTCAGTAACATGGAATTAACCATGTTCTCACTTCTTATTTTGACTATTTATTTTGTAGCAATGATACATATTCAGATAACCCCCAACAGATGCACTGAATGTATAATGGAATTGTTCTGTTTTCCTGAGCAATAGTGAGTGAAATGACAGCAACATGACCAGCTGAATATAAAAAGATGACTGTAATAAAACAGCAATGTTAATAATTGTAAACACTGGATGAAGGAACTGTGATTTCTCATTATTCCTCTTTCTAACAGAAAATCCAAATCATGTTTATTTATTTGGATGAGGGAGATGATATTTCATTAAAAGGATCAGACAATCCTGGAGATGGAAACAAAAAAATACTGTGGATGCTGGAAATCCAACACAAAAACAGAATTACCTGGAAAAACTCAGCAGGTCTGGCAGCATCGGCGGAGAAGAAAAGAGTTGACGTTTCGAGTCCTCGTGACCGTTCAGCAGAACTGAGTGAAGTTAGGAGAGGGGTGAAATATAAGCTGGTTTAAGGTGGGGGCAGGTTCGGGGGGAGAGAGAATTTGTGGGGGGTGGTGGTTGTAGGGACAAGCAAGCAGTGATAGGAGGAGATAATCAAAAGATGTTACAGACAAAGGAACAGAGAGGTGTTAAAGGTGGTGATATTATCTTAGAGAATGTGCTAATTAAGAATGGATGGCAGGACACTCAAAGTACAGCTCTAGTGGGGGTGGGGTGGATAGATTTAAAAATAATGGAAATAGGTGGGAAAAGAAAAATCTATATAAATTATTGGAAAAAAACAAAAGGGAGGGGGAAGAAACGGAAATGGGGGTGGGGATGGGGGAGGGAGTTTAAGATCTTAAGTTGTTGAATTCAATATTCAGCCCGGAAGACTGTAAAGTGCCTAGTCGGAAGATGAGGTGCTGTTCCTCAAGTTTGCGTTGGGCTTCACTGGAACAATGCAGCAAACCAAGGACAGACATGTGGGCAAGAGAGCAGGGTGGAGTGTTAAAATGGCAAGCGACAGGGAGGTTTGGGTCTTTCTTGTGGACAGACCGCAGGTGTTCTGCAAAGCGGTCGCCCAGTTTGCGTTTGGTCTCTCCATTGTAGAGGAGACCGCATTGGGAGCAACGAATGCAGTAGACTAAGTTAGGGGAAATGCAAGTGAAATGCTGCTTCACTTGAAAGGAGTGTTTGGGCCCTTGGACGGTGAGGAGAGAGGAAGTGAAGGGGCAGGTGTTGCATCTTCTGCGTGGGCATGGGGAGGTGCCATAGGTGGGGGTTGAAGAGTAGGGGGTGATGGAGGACTGGACCAGGATGTCCCGGAGGGAACGATCCCTACGGAATGCCGCCTGGGGGAGTGAAGGGAAGATGTGTTTGGTGGTGGCATCATGCTGGAGTTGGCGGAAATGGCGGAGGATGATCCTTTCAATGCGGAGGCTGGTGGGGTGATAAGTGAGGACAAGGGGGACCCTATCATGTTTCTGGGAGGGAGGAGAAGGCGTGAGGGCGGATGCGCGGGAGATGGGCCGGACACGGTTGAGGGACCTGTCAACGACCGTGGGTGGAAAACCTCGGTTAAGGAAGAAGGAGGACATGTCAGATGAACTGTTTTTGAAGGTAGCATCATCAGAACAGATGTGACAGAGGTGAAGGAACTGAGAGAATGGGATGGAGTCCTTACAGGAAGCGGGGTGTGAGGAGCTGTAGTCGAGGTAGCTGTGGGGGTTGGTAGGCTTGTAATGGATATTGGTGGACAGTCTATCACCAGAAATTGAGACAGAGAGGTCAAGGAAGGGAAGGGAAGTGTCAGAGATGGACCATGTGAAAATGATGGAGGGGTGGAGATTGGAAGCAAAATTAATAAATTTTTCCAGGTCCCGACGAGAGCATGAAGCCGCACCGAAGTAATCATCGATGTACCGGATAAAGAGTTGTGAGAGGGGGCCAGAGTAGGACTGGAACAAGGAATGTTCCACATACCCCATAAAGAGACAGGCATAGCTGGGGCCCATGTGGGTACCCATAGCCACACCTTTTATTTGGAGGAAGTGAGATGAGTTAAAGGAGAAATTGTTCAGTGTGAGAACAAGTTCAGCCAGACGGAGGAGAGTAGTGGTGGATGGGGATTGTTCGGGCCTCTGTTCAAGGAAGAAGCTAAGGGCCCTCAGACCATCCTGGTGGGGGATGGAGGTGTAGAGGGATTGGACGTCCATGGTGAAGAGGAAGCGGTTGGGGCCAGGAAACTGGAAATTGTTGATGTGACGTAAGGTGTCAGAGGAATCACGGATGTAGGTGGGAAGGGACTGGACAAGGGGAGAGAGAAGGGAGTCAACATAACGAGAAATGAGTTCCGTGGGGCAGGAACAGGCTGACACGATCGGTCTGCCGGGACAGTTCTGTTTGTGGATTTTGGGTAGGAGGTAGAAGCGGGCCGTCCGAGGTTGGACAACTATCAGGTTGGAAGCTGTGGCAGGAAGATCTCCAGAGGAGATGAGGTCAGTGACAGTCCTGGAAACAATGGCTTGATGTTCAGTGGTGGGGTCATGGTCCAGGGAGAGGTAGGAGGAAGTGTCTGTGGGTTGACGCTCAGCCTCCACGAGGTAGAGGTCAGTGCTCCAGACAACAACAGCACCACCCTTGTCAGCGGGTTTGATGACAATGTTGGGATTGGACCTGAGAGAACGGAGTGCAGTAAATTCAGAGAGAGACAGATTAGAATGGGTGAGAGGAGCAGAGAAATTGAGACAACTAATGTCATGCCGACAGTTCTCAATGAAAAGATCAAGAGAAGGTAAGAATCCAGAGGGAGGGGTCCAAGTGGAGGGAGAATATTGGAGGTGGGTAAAAGGATCCGTTGAACGGGGAGAGGACTCCTGCCCAAAGAAGTGAGCACGGAGACGAAGACGGCGGAAGAAGAGGTCAGCATCGTGCCGAGCCCGAAATTCATTGAGATGAGGACGCAAGGGTATGAAACTAAGTCCTTTGCTGAGCACTGAACGTTCAGCATCGGAGAGGGGAATGTCAGGGAGTATAGTGAATGCCCGGCTGGGGCTGGGATTGGAAGATGGGGTGGGGACGGAGGGGTGGAGGGTCCCAGATGGGTGTTGGTGTCAATGAGTTGTTGGAGCTTGCGTTCCTTAGCACTTGAGAGAAAGAGAAAAAGTTTCTTGTTGAGGCGTCGGATGAGACGAAGTATCCCTGTTGCCTGGAAATGGAAATCACACTCAGGGCAAGAAATCCAACAGCTGGTTTCTTTATACAAAACGAGACTGGGCCAGTGGGATGCAGAATGGAGCGAATACTTTAGAGACAGTAATTTGTATAATAAGATAAAAGAGGATTATGGTACCAATCTGAAAATTAGAAAACCCACATTTAAACTGGCAGGATTATTCATCTTGATTCAAACCCAGCCAAGCAATAAAATCCTCAAATGGTACGAAATATTTGGGATCAAAGGTAAGTGGAAACAACGTCCAGCAATAAAATGGTTCTCTGTAAAAAATGTAATTGTAATCAGGAGACTGTGAGGAGCAAGTGAAAATTATATCTCCTAGTGCAGAGTACACCGCTTATTAAAACAATCAGAGGGAAGAGGGTGTGTTGGAAACATGTTTCCATAGAATAAGTCCTTAAAAATGTTCCAGTTTTAATCTGTTCTCAATGTGCACGCTACATTTCAATTAGATCACCCTAAACATGCACAGGAAGCCAACTGAGGATAAGAGTATTTGAGATCCCAAACCTGAGACTAAGATCGTTGTTTACCAGGCAGCAGTGATCCCCTTGTTTCTATATGCTTCAAAGTCTTGGACAACCTACAGCAGGCACCTCAAAGTACGGGAGAAGCACCACCATTAACGCCTTGTCAAGATCCTCCAAATCCATTGGCAAGAAAGGTGGTCCAACAGCTGTGTCCTCTCCCAAGCCAACAATAAAATGGTTTTCTGTAAATTTAATTGTAATAATGAGACTGAGAGGATCAAGTGAAGTTTATATCACCCAGTGTTCACTATTTCTCCTGAAATGTTCAACACGATTAATGCATTTTGATAATTTTACCAGATTCTAGTAAAGTGAGTGTTATTTTGTTATTTGTTTGTAAATAAATAGGAAGTAATTGTTGTGGGAATGTACACCTGGGGTGACACATATTTCTGCAGCACTGCAGTCATGTGCTGAGCAATAATGCATCAGTCCACCAGCCACATGGAGAGCTGAAAGAAATACACCAGAGGAAGCTCCAGTGTTTTGAGTCTAAAATGTGATGATTTTTACTTATGGGAATTAGGAGATATAACATGGTGGAAGCAGGTTTTCTGTGAGTAAAAATCCAAACGTTTTAAATGAATTTAATTCACTGAAAAATCAACGTGAACTACTGCCAGGGAGAGAAGGGGAGGATTTTCTCCCCGTCGGGCAGGCTCGGCGGGAGCGGGTGCACAGTCGACTGCCGCCCACAATCGGCTGTGTGCCGCCATTTTATGTGGGCATGCCAATTAAGGCGTTACGCATGCCCGGAAGTGCTCAGCGATACCTGTGCGGGCGGGTGAAGGAGGGAGAGTCGGGGCCTGCGCTCTTTCGTGTATGTGTTGATAAATGGCCTTAATAGACCTTTGACAGTTTGGCGGGTGCGCATCCGACTCAGGCACACGCCCTCCGAACTGAGGATCAGAACGACGCGTGGTGGCGTCGGGACGCACACCCAACGTCACCGCGCGTCATTTTACACGTTGGTGAGCGTTGTTGGCCAGACCATCAGGGAGAATTCCCTTGTTCTTCTTCGAAATAGAAAGCGTGGAAAGTTGAGATTGTGGGCGAGGCCTCAGTTTATCTTCACATTCCAAAGACAGCATTTTTGCCATTATAGCATTCGCTAAGTGTTGCATTGAAGTAGCCTGGATGTGGTGATCAAGTATCTGGACTGGGACTTCAGCCCACAATGTCTCAATCAGAGTTGAGCATATTAATGTTATATTATATTTATTTAACATTAAACATATCTACACCATTAGAATCACTCCTTTGTTCAGTACAATCATTCCTTTGGCAGTTTCTTACTACAGAAGTTAAATTTATCATTAAAGATTTTTAAAAACATTATTATTATTCTCTTATTGTGTACAGTCTTTCCTTTACCATTTATTAGCTTCAGAAATTAAAGTTCAATTTGTCAACCATGACATACAGTAATCAATTAAACTTCAAAAAAAATGTCCAAATATGTCACCCTTAAAGTGTTCTTTTTAATAATAGATTTACAAAGCTTGCGAATGATTTTTCAGTCTCGATTTGAAATTCACTTTCAGGGTTAAACTTCTTCCCTTATCAAATAGAACATCCCTTCATTGAACAATCACTAATCTAACCACACTTACCCATTCAGTTAGTGGACATTCCATCAGACTCTCCTACAATCCCCATCTCAGAATAGTGGTGGAAGTGCTGCCACTGAGCCAAGGCAGAAACCTGGACTAAAAATGTACACTCACGCTCAACAGATCCACACAAACATATATACATATCGTAAATGAGCAGTCACAAACTTTCAATGTCAAAATTCAAAAATGGAGCTAAAAGAATTGAAAATCCAGGCTAATAATTTTGCTAATTTCCTTTCAAAGTTTAAGTTTACAACTTTAGGGCCTTGCACAGAATGTTGGGAGCTCCCTTCACAAACAGGTCAAACATTTCCTGATAGGTAAAGGTCAAAGGGGAAGGGCTGTGATTGGGCAGACGGCAGGAGTCATTCAATGACGAGAGGAAATACTTTCCCATTCCATTCTGAACCAATCTCATCACCACAATCTATCAATACAATCAATTGATTATTGGGGTTTTTAATGATTGTTGAGGATAAACAAATAAATCTTCCTCAAAACGTTAGTCACTCCAAATTGAATTTGCAAATTTACTTTTCCACATTGTTTATTCATGGTGATATAATCATGATTATTTTGTTGTTAATCTTTTAGCCATGGTTGGTTATAAACAATCCCTTGTTTGAGATCATGGACACAGCCTACTCCTGAGGTTCTGCTGCCTCATTGTGTGCTCAGGTGTTGGGAGATGAATGAGAGACACCCATATTTACTGAACTGAGGTTGCAGCAAATCAGCTCCATTCAACTCCTGTGCAGAGAGAGTCCAACTGATCATGCACTAGGGACCCACAGTCATAAACTCTTATTGCAACTCTTTAAGGATTACACTCAGCTGCATGACAGGGTTAACATCAGTCCCAACGGTCATAAAATCATGACAACAGTGTGGAGCCTCACCAGACAGGAATGGAGATCAGGAATTCAGAACAACATCCAAATGAATTTCCACCCATTGCACTTGCATATAATAGCCTGGGAAGTTAGTGCTTGTGAAGTAAAATAAGAGATACTGAGACTGGGAACTACAGAAATGACACTTTGCAATTTGATCAAATGTAGCTATATAAAAATATTGCCACAGGATATGTCCGAAATAAAACCAAATCTTCAGTTTCCGATCTTGGATTGATCACTGGCCACAGACATGATGGGCTGAATGGTCTCCTTCTGTGCTATGTCATTCATTCGATGATCTCAAATCAGTGTCAGAGTTCAGGGTCTGTAATTGGACAGTTTCTTTATTTCCTGTCGCCTTGGGTGGATTCCTATTGTTCGATATCTAACAAAAGGCAAAAAATGCATTTAAATAAATCCTTCAGGAACAAACACTGGGCTTAAATGATGGATGAAGTGGAAATCGAATAAAGACATTTTTACAGAATGCTCAACAGAACAGAACTGGACCCACACAAAACTGACTCATTGTTAATGGGATCACTGTAACAGGTAAAGGATTGAATTTTCCCAGACCTACGGAGGCAACCTTGGAACGTGGTGGGGAGGAAATTTGGAAAGGTCCAGATCGGGTTGGCTCCTCAATGTATTCTTGCCTCCATGAGCTTATCCAGGAGGTGGGCTAATGGGTTTGATGGTAACCTGCCAGGCAGCAGTATGGTGCCAATGAAGTGTGGCCATGAACCATTTATCTGCATGGGGAAAGAGATTGTCCCTGGAATGGATGGGCCTCTCACTGGGTCAGGGGTCTGACAATGGATCAGATTTGGCCGTGCAGCAGGAGTCTAAGTTGTGATTCAGTTGAGGGTTTCAGTTTATTTGTCAGCAGTAATTCACAAAGTGGGGCTATCCCAGGATAGCAGGCATGCCCTTACATACACTTCATGGAGACCGATGTCTCTACTAATCCTTGCCTTGCTGCAATGACTCATTTCTCCCATTGAAAGTGCCTCCAAGGCATCACCCCACTCCTCTTCTTCCCCTGGCTCTGCCCACATTATCAGAATGGCTGAATTCCCTATCCACAGCCCACACTGATTGGAACACTGGAACCTGGCTGCTGTTCCTAATTGGACAAGGTACCTGCAGGCAGCTGATAAATTGTCTGCCTTCAGGAAAATCACATCTGATGACCCTGCACAACCACATCCGAATTCCTGACCTGGAATTCACCCCAATGTTGGGAACGGCAGCCTATTGCAAAATTCCATCCACAACTCATGGCCACAATGTGACCATATTTCTATCAGGATCTCCTTGTGACTGACCAACCTCACCAGTAAAGTTACCTCCTTGAACCTTGAACTTACGACTCTGCCTCTGACTGAACAATGTTCTCCACCCAGAGCTGCTGATCCAGTCTCTTTCTTTACCTCCCTGCTCTGTGATTTGCTGTGAAGTTTAACGTAATCATTCATTTTCACAAAATTCTGTATCATTGTTCAACCTGTCGTCATTTTTATTTGTCATGTTGTAGCCAACAACTCTTCAAATAGATTAATTTCTGGCGATTTCTGGCCAAAAGTCTGCAGCCTTGAAACATCCTTTCCTCGAACACAAACTCAACAAGGCTTTCCCAAAGAAAACCTTGAATTTTGAATTGACTGAGGCTTCAACATGAATAAATCAGGTAAACAAACCCGCCACAGAGGAATTGGTTTGCAGAGTGAACAAAATCGTTTCTAAACCCAACCCTACCTAAGCTCTCCAGTGACACCAGGCCAGAGCAACAAGAAAACAGCACAGACAAAAAATATACTCAAACTGTCACAAAATATAAACAAAAATACCTGGAAAAACTCAGCAGGTCTGAGAGCATCTGCGGAGAGGAACACAGTTGACGTTTCGAGTCCATATGACTCTTCAATAGAACTAAGGAAAAATAGAAAAGAGGTGAAATATAAGCTGGTTTAAGGGGGGGTGGGACAAGTAGAGCTGGATAGAGGGCCAGTGATAGGTGGAGATAACCAAAAGATGTCATAGACAAAAGGACAAAGAGGTGGCGAAGCTGGAGATATTACCTAAGGAATGTGATAATAAAGGTACAGATAGCCCTAGTGGGGGTGGGGTGGGGGGAAGGGATCGAAACAGGCTAAAAGGTAAAGAAAAAACAAAGGATGGAAATACATTTAAAAATAATGGAAATAGGTGGGAAAAGAAAAATCTATATGAATTATTGGAAAAAAGGGGGATCGGAAAGGGGGTGGGGATGGAGGAGACAGTTCATGATCTAAAATTGTTGAACATCAATATTCAGTCCAGCAGGCTGTAAAGTGCCTAGTAGGATGAAGAGGTGCTGTTCCTCCAGTTTGCGATGAGCTTCACTGGAACAATGCAGCAAGCCAAGTGTGGGCATGAGAGCAGGGTGGAGTGTTGAAATGGCGAGCAACAGGGAGGCCTGGGTCATGCTTGCGGACAGATCGAAGGTGTTCCACAAAGCGGTCACCCAGTCTGCGTTTGGTCTCTCCAATGTAGAGGAAACCGCATTGGGAGCAGCGAATGCAGTAGACTAAATTGAGGGAAGTGCAAGTGAAATGCTGCTTCACTTGAAAGGAGTGTTTGGGCCTTTGGACGGTGAGGAGAGAGGAAGTGAAGGGGCAGGTGTTGGTCCTTCTGCGGTTGCATGGGAAGGTGCCGTGGGAGTGGGTTGAGGTGTAGGGGGTGATGGAGGAGTGGACCAGGGTGTCCCGGAGGGAACGATCCCTGTGGAATGCCGCCTGGGGGGGTGAAGGGATGATGTGTTTGGTGGTGGCGGAAATGGCGGAGGATGATCCTTTGAATGCGGAGGTTGGTGGGGTGATAAGTGAGGACAAAGGGGACCCTATCATGGTTCTGGGAGAGAGGAAGGTGTGAGGGCGGTTGCACGGGAGATGGGCCAGACACGGTTGAGGGCCCTGCAAACCACCGTGGGTGGAAAACCTCGGTTAAGGAAGAAGGAGGACATGTCAGAGGAAATGTTTTTGAAAGTGGCATCATCAGAACAGATGCGACGGAAGCGAAGGAACTGAGAGAATGGGATGGACTCCTTACGGGAAGCGGGGTGTGAGGAGCTGTAGTCGAGGTAGCTGTGGGAGTCGGTAGGCTTGTAATGAATATTGGTGGACAGTCTATCACCAGAAATTGAGACAGAGAGGTCAAGGAATGGAAGGGAAGTTTCAGAGATGGACCATGTGAAAATGATGGAGGGGTGGAAATTGGAAGCAAAATTAATAAATTTTTCCAGGTCCAGACAAGAGCATGAAGCAGCACCGAAGTAATCATCGATGTACTGGAGAAAGAGTTGTGGGAGGGGGCCGGAGTAGGACTGGAACAAGGAATGTTCCACATACCCCATAAAGAGGCAGGCATAGCTGGGCCCATGTGGGTACCCATAGCCACACCTTTTATTTGGAGGAAGTGAGAGCAGTTTAAGGAGAAATTGTTCAGTGTGAGGAAAAGTTCAGCCAGACGGAGGAGAGCAGTGGTGGATGGGGATTGTTCGGGCCTCTGTTCAAGGAAGAAATGGAGAGCGATCAGACCATCCCGTAGGGGATGGAGGTGTAGAGGGATTGGACATCCATGGTGAAGAGGAGGCGGTTGGGGCCAGGGAACTGGAAATTGTTGATATGATGTAGGGTGTCAGAGAAATCACGGATGTAGGTGGGAAGAGACTGGACAAGGGGAGAGAGAATGGAGTCAAGAAAGCAAGAAATGAGTTCCATGGGGCAGGAACAGGCTGACACGATCGATCTGCCGGGACAGTCCTGTTTGTGGATTTTGGGTAGGAGGTAGAAGTGGGCCGTCCAAGGTTGGGAGACTATGAGGTTGGAAGCTGTGGAAGGAAGATCTCCAGAGGAGATGAGATCAGTAACAGTCCTGGAAACAATGGCTTGATGTTCAGTGGTGGGGTCATGGTCCAGGGGGAGGTAGGAGGAAATGTCTGCGAGTTGACGCTCAGCCTCCGCGAGGTAGAGGTCAGTGCGCCAGACAACAACAGCACCACCCTTGTCAGCGGGTTTGATGACAACATCAGGGTTGGATCTGAGAGAACGGAGTGCAGCAAGTTCAGAGGGAGACAGGTTAGAGTGGGTGAGAGGAGCAGAGAAATTGAGACGGCTAATGTCACGCCGACAGTTCTCAATGAAAAGATCAAGAGAAGGTAAGAATCCAGAGGGAGGGGTCCAAGTGGAGGGAGAATATTGGAGGTGGGTAAAAGGATCCGTTGAATATGGAGAGGACTCCTGCCCAAAGAAACGAGCACGGAGACGAAGGCGGCGGAAGAAGAGGTCAGCATCGTGCCGAGCCCGAAATTCATTGAGATGAGGGTGCAAGGGTATGAAACTACAAAATATAGTCGTGTTTTCAGTTCATCATGATTAAACAGCTCATGTTTTAACTGTTCAAATATTGCTTTCTGACAGTTTTCAAAATAATAATTTCCAAGCTGGTAGTCAATGAATAATGTTAAAAGGCCCGACTCTGGGTTTGAGCATTGTCCATTCATTGATAAACAGGTATGGTGATCTGAGATTTTCCTGATTTCTTCCTTGATTATGATGGAAAGTGAGAATGGGGTACTTTCTGACATTTAAATCAGGAAAATCTCTAAGATAAAACTCTAAGATTTCACCCAATTTGGAGCAATTGCCCTGCTTAACTCTACCAATTGAAGATTCCTTTAAATTCTGGGCAATGTACAACATTTAAATGGCATTTTAAAATTCAGCTTGTGACCACATAATATCCATTCAAAGACATCATTTTTCATAGCACCAAGCGACAGTTTGACACTAATTCCTGATTTATTGGAAAGCTCAAAGAAATTCTTACTCTTTTTGTCCTCTTCAAGCAGCAAATTTGTCCAACAGCAAAGCCCAGTTTAACAAACAGGTAACCGGAAACTGTGATGATCCAAATGGCAGGAAGTGTTCTCGCTGTCACTGTGAAGGATAAAGACATTATTAATAGTTTCACACTTGTCGTAATTATAGTTTTGATAAACGTAGGTCTGTAGCTTTCAAAATAATCCTGTGTTGTAAGATCACATGATCTGTGTAAACCAATCAGCTTGTAGTGCAGGAAACCGCTAAGGGAGAGTTATGCTTTAGTTATAGCATTAGATGCACACATTTAACTGCTGCTGCTGTATTATAAATAAAGTTCAATGTTTCCACCATGAAAAGTTGCCTGGAAAATCAACTCTATAACAAACTGGCGATGAGGATAAATCAGATCCGGGGCTGTCCCTCGCCCAGCGACTGTGACTACCTGAGATAATTAAAAAGAAAGGACGATACACTCATCTGAGATGTCACAGTTATGTGGAATCTATCCCTTTGAACCAGCCACAAATGACTGGTGTCAATATATAGAATGTCTTGGGTACCATTTTCAAGCCACCAAAAACACAGGGAAGGAAACAAGGAGAGCGATTCTCCTAAGTATTTGTGGGAGCAAGACCACAGCTTAATTCAAAGCTTGACAGTACCCAGTGCCCCTGATTCAAAAACCTTCAGTGAATTAGTGAACCTTGTTAAGGGACATTTTCAACCCAATCCCTCAGTCACAATACAGGGGTTCAAGTTCAATTCATGGAATAAAGCCCAGGTGGAGACCATTGCTACCTACATGGTAAAATTTAAACAAGTAACGGAATATTGTGATTTTGGTGAAGCCCTGAATGATATGCTCAGGGATTGTTTGTTCTGTGCTGTGCAAGATGATACTATTCAGCAAAGATTGCTGGCTGAAGTGGATCTTGATTTTAAGAAAGCGCTTGCGATAGAAAGCACTAAAAGGGTTTCACAAGTGATTCAAGGTGAACAAAATGGCGTCGTTTTTCTAGTTGGGCGGGAACGGTCAGTCGAATGTGACGCCAAAAGCCAGGACTCCACCGCAAAGTGGGAAACAGTCCCCGCTAAACATAAAATGAGAGGAAACACCTTAGCAGCAAATTCGAAAACTAATTGGAATCAACGTGGAAACAATCATACTGCTGACAATTGCCAATGTAAAGAGGTGGAGTGCTATTTTTGTCATGAAAGAGGGCAGATATTGAAACATTGCAAAGCAAAATTGAAGCAGGCTTCCAGGCAACTAACAGCGTTAAATGAAGTACATAATGCGGAAGAACCAGAATCCACCATTTCTGACATTTGTTCCTCATTCAACATGAGAACAGGGAAGACAGAGCTGATCACTGTCACTTTACAGGTGAATGGGAAACTGGCATTACCAGTGTACCTGTTTATTATAAACACCAAATAGCACAACTACCAGTGATGGTGGTTGGAGGCAAAGGACCAAGCCTTCAAGATTGTGATTGCTTGAAAGAGATTAAGTGAAACTGGTCTGAAATCTTCCAGTTGCGAGTAGGAGGACTGCCAGAGCTGCAACAAAAATAACACTGACTTTCGGGATCAACTGGGGAAAATTGAAAGCCTCCAGGCCAAGATTTACGTGGACTCAGAAGCAACTCCTCACTTCTTGAAAACAAGACCGGTGCCATATGCTCTGAGAGAGAAGGTTGACGTTGAGTTGAACTGTCTAGAGAGGCTGGGTTTCATAAAAGCAGTTCTGTTCTCAGAGACGGCAGTATCTATAGTCACAGAATCACAGAATCACACAGTGCAGAAGGGGCCCTTCGGCCCTTCGAGTCTGTCCTAAAACCAGACCAGACCATGTGGATCTGTGGGGACTATAAACTAACGGTCAACAAAGCAGCCAAACTGGCCGGTTACCCAATGCCCAAGATTGAAGACCTCTAGGCCAAAATTGCAGGAGGGCTAAAGTATACAAAGTTTGATGTGAGTCACGCACTTCAGTAACTGGAACTGGATGATGCCTCCAGAGAATTTGTGACCATAAGCACCCACAAAGGGTTATATCCACACATGCCTGCCCTTCGGTTTTCCTTCGGCCTGTGCCATTTTCCAGAGGATGATGGAGAGCTTGCTACAAGGATTACCTCAAGTCGTGGTCTACATGGACAATGAACTAATAACTGGATTCACGGAAATGGAACACTTGGCTAATCTGGTGGAAGTTATGAAATGATTTTTAGAAGCAGGAGTGCACCTAAAGAAGGAAAAATATATTTTTCAGGCAAATGAAGTCATTTTATTTTGGGCCACTGAGTAGATGCCCAAGGGTTACACCCTGTTGAAGAGAGGTTTAAAGTTATCAGAGAGGCACCTGCACCTAAGAACTTCTCTGAAATCATTTTTGGGGATGATAAATTATTATGGTCGATTCCTACCAACTTATCAATAGTCCTCTACACTCTCTGCTAAAGAAAAACCAGCACCAGGCAATGACCATCTCCAACAAGAGAGAATCATACCATCATCCTTGACATTCAATGGAATTACCATTGCTGAATCCCTTACTACCAACATCCTGGGGGTTACCATTGACCAGAAACTGAACTGAACTAGCCATATAAACACTGTGGCTACAAGAGCAGGTCAAAGGCTAGGAATCCTACAATGAGTAACTCACCTCCTGACTCCCCAAAGCCTGTTCACCAACTACAAGGCACAAGTCAGGAGTGTGACGGAATACTCCCCACTTGCCTGGATGAATGCAGCTCCCACATGCAAGAAGCTTGACACCATCCAGTCCACCACAAATGAACAGTGGCAGCAGCGTGTACCATCTGGAAGATGCACTGCAGGAATTCACCAAGGCTCCTTCGGCAGCAACTTCCAAACCCACGACCACTACCATCTAGAAGGATAAGGATAGCAGATATGTAAGAACACCAACACCTGGAAGACCCCCTCCAAGCCACTCACCATCCTGTCTTGGAAATATATCCTCGTTCCTTCACTATCGCTGGGTCAAAATCCAGGAACTCCCTCCATAACTGTGGTTGTATCTGCCCTCAGGGACTACAGTGGTTCAAGAAGGCAGCTCACCACCACCTTCTCAAGGGCAATTAGGGATGGGCAATAACTGCTGGCTCAGCCAGTGACACCCACGTACCGCAAATGAATTTTAAAAATGCCGATGAGCTGAGGGCACAGATAGATACATGGCAGCATGATATCATTGCTATAATGGAAACTTGGTTTTAAGAGGAGCAAAAATGGCAGCTCAACATCCCTGGATATAGGGTTTTCAGGCAGGATAGAAATGGGGTCAAAAAAAGGCCGCACAGCATTATTGGTTAAAGAATCAGCTGTGAGGGGGATGATATACTAAATCAGGCTTGTCCAACATACGCTCCACAGGCTGCATGTGGCCCATGAAGCCCCTCTATATGGGCCCTGGAGCCAGCTTTCAAAATGCCTGTCAAACAGGCAAGATTGAATGAAAGTTTCTGTATGCAGCTGTCCTCCAATCATAGGCTGTTTCTCTCCCGCCTTGTCTGAGAGAAACAATTTGTGATTCGTTCTAATTTGGAGAAAAGCAAAACTTACGAAGCTGAGAAGTGATCTGGCAAAAGTGGACTGGTTACAACTACTTGAAGGCAAATCAGTGACAGACCAGTGGGAGGCATTTGTGGTAATCTGAGGTGCTTTAAGAGAATGTGAGCAAATTAACAACATGACTGGATTACCTCATTGCTGTGTAGCGCGGGTTACAATGTTAATCAGTAGTTTAGAATAGGGTCTGGTTGGAGAAGCCCACATTGTGTTCGTGCTCTGTTACTTGTGTTAATAAACAGCACGTGCTTCATCTTACATTGGTCTCTGCGTCTGCAGTATCTTGTTTACCAACTCACTCACCAGTAGATAGGCGTGTAACCCTGTTCACTGAGCAAAATGACCCGACAGAGAAGGAACGTAACAACTGGTGACGAGTCAAAACACGATCAGTCGATGATACCAAAGAAAGCCACGAAAATGAAAAGAAGTAAATCGGCCGGACCTTGCGAGGTGATTGTAAGTGTTGCCTTCACCATAGTCATCAAAGTTATCTCCCTCCAGTATGTCACAGTTTGGTCATTTCAAACCGTTCAATCAGACCACCAATGATTGGTCACATGATATTGAACACCTCACATTCTTCTTTTTGGCCAATGATAAGTCGGGGGAGGAGAAAATGCGAACAATCCTCTTATCGACATGTGGCAGGATAACAAACAGCCTAATTCATCGCCTCACGGCACCCTGATTCCAAGAGCTTTGATGAGTTGGTAAATCTTGTGAAAAGCCACTTTCAGCCGAAACCCTCGGTAACAACGCAGTGTTTTAAATTTAATTCAAGGTGTTGCGCTCCTGTAGAGACAGTCGCTTGCTATGTAGCAGCCTTAAAACAACTGATAGAGCACTGAGAGTTCAGGATGTCGATTAACGACATGTTAAGGGATCAAATAGTATGTGGGATTATTGAAGACGCTATTCAAAAAAGGTTGTTGTCAGAAACGAATTTAGACTTCACCATGGGGCTGGAGTTGGTGCTCACAATGAAGAGCACAGTCAGGGATTAAGAAGCAATGAAGGGAGCAGAAAATGGCGCCGTCCTTCACACCGGGAGGGAAGCACCGGTTAGAAAATGCAAAGAAGCGCTGGGCTGTGCGGAAAGGTGGGAAACAGCCACCATTAACAGACCAGCAAAAAGCTATAGTTTAACAGAGAAAACCTACAATAACAATGGCAGAAATGGAACCAGACAGCCTGCAAGCGAATGACAATTTAAAAGAATCGAGTGTTTCTACTGTCATCGTAATGGACACATTATGCGATATTGTAAAGATAGATTAAGACAAAACTTTAAGCAGAAAGGTAGAAACTGTGAAATCCACATAATACAGGAACCAGAAGAAACAGAGTCAGACATTTAATCATGACACAACTTAAAAATGGGTAAAACAGAGCCAATCTACGTGACAGTGGAAGTCAACGGGAAATTCATCCGAATGGAGGTGGACACAGGGGCATCCATAACAGTTATAGGGGAACACACGTCCAAATATCTGAATGGAGGAGACCACTCACTAAATCTGGAAAGTTCAGTTGCTAAATTAAAGACGTATACTGGTGGTGAAGACATCTGAGTAAGAGATATATGCAAGGTTCCGGTACAGTATGGAAATGAGTCTGTTAATTTGCCCCGAACAGCAGTAGCAGGGTCGGGTCCAAGTCTACTTGTTCAGAACGGGTTTAAGGAAATAAAGTTGGAGTGGACCGAGATTTTTCAACTCAGAATGGAGGATCTGCAAGAATTATTGCAGAAATATGTCTCTGCTTTCAGGCAAGAGCTTGGGAAGATTCAGGGGCAGGAAGCTAAAATCCACATGGATCCTGAGGCAACCCCCAGATTCTTGAAGGCGAGGCCAGTCCCCTATACATTACGAGAAAAAGGTGATGTCGAATTAGACAGGCTGGAAAGGATGGGAGTCTTACAACATGTACAATTTTCCAAATGGACAGCACCTATAGTTCCAGTACTGAAGCCTGACCAGAGTGTGTGAATATGCGGGGACGACAAGTTGACCGTTAACAAAATGACCAGACTTGACAGGCATCCTATACCGAAAATTGATGAATTATATTTCAAGCTGGCAGGGGAAACCCCATATACAAACTCAACATGAGCCTCGATCACCAGCAAGTCGAGCTAGAAAAGGCCGCTTGGGATTTTGTGACTATCAACACACACAGGTGGTTACACCAACAGCCGGAGTCTCATCGGATTGTGCCATTTTACAATGGCCAATGGAGAATTTACTACAAGGTTTGCCCCATGTTGTGCTTTATCTCGATCATGTCCTAGCAACAGGATTAACTGATAAGGAACACCTGTCTAAACTGGAAGAGGTATTGAAGTGTTTCTCACAAGCCGGAGTACGTTTGAAAAGAGAAAAATGTATCTTCCAAGCAAAATGGTTTACCTGAGTCATAGGGTCAACTCGCATGGCCTTCACCCAGTAGAAGACAAGGTGAGAGCTATTTGGGAGGCGCCGGCACTGATAAACACCATAGAACTCAAGTCCTCCTTGGGAATGATTAACTATTATGGCCGTTTTCTCCCAACTGTGCCAACAGTACTGGCCCCAATGTACAGTTTACTCAAGAAAAACCACAGGTGGACTTGGCAAGGTCCACAAGGACAGGTTTTTATGACAGTAAAGCAGTGACTACATTCATCGGCCCTGATGGTACATTTCAACACAAAGAAAGAAATAATTTGACTTGCGATGCATCCCCTTAAGGCGTAGGGGCAGGACTCTCCCACCGGACCGGGCTCTGAATGGCCCATTGGTTATGTCTCAAGTTCAAATCAGCGTTGCAGAATGAAGATACTCACAAATAGAAAAAAAGGGCTTATCCATTGTATTTGGCACTAAGATGTTCCACCAATGCATCCAAGGTTGCCACTTCACCAATGTATCCGATCACAAGCCATTACTAGGCTTGTTCGGGGAAGATAAGGTAATACCCCCAATTGCTTCTGCCCACATCCAAAGGTGGGCACTGATTCTAGCTGTTTACGAATATACTTTTATCCACCGGCCAGGAAGCCAGATTGCAAATGCTGACTCACTGAGCTGATTACCTCTAAAAGACAGCAATGTGAATGTCCCGATTACTCAAGGGATTGTCTTGTTATTAAACTTTCTGGATTCGTCACCAGTACATGCCAAACAAATAAGAGAGTGGACAGACCACGATCCACTTTTGTCTCACGTAAGGGAACCATTCTTACAGGGACGGACTAACCAGCTAAAGACTGATGAACTGAAGCCCTATTTTAATTGGAGACATGAGCTCACCTGCCAGGATGGTATCTTGCTGTGGGGAGCGAGAGTCATTGTGCCTCCAAGAGGAAGAGAGACATTATTGATGGAATTGCATAGTGCTCACCCTGGCATCTCTAGAATGAAAATGTTGGCACGCAGCTACTTAAGATGGCCTGGGGTGGATACAGAAATTGAAAACTTAGTCACGAGCTGCATACAGTGCCAACAGGTACAGAAATTTCCCCCTTCTACTCCATTGCATCCCTTGGAATGGCCAGGAAGGCCAATGGTCCACCTCCACGTTGGCTTTTTTGGGCACAATTTTCCTCTTGATTATAGATGCTGACACAAGGTGGATGGATGCATATAAGGTGAGATCACCCATATCTACCGCCACCATAGACAGATTGCATCAGAGTTTAGCATTACACGGGTTACCAGAGATAATAGTATCTGATAATGGAACGGCATTCACCAGCGGGGAGTTCCAAAGATTTACAAGCCTCAATGGCATAACACATGGTAAGACCTCACCATACCACACTGCGTCCAATGGTATGGCCGAAAGGGCAGTCCAGACCTTCAAAGTCCAGAATGAAAAAACTGGATGGAGACTCTATTGCAACTAGATTATCACGTTTCCTACTCAGCAATGGGACTACACCACGCACGTCCACCGGTATTTCCCCCAGTGATTTTTTGATGAAGTGATGTCTCAAGACACATTTGAGTCCCATAAGGCCAAATTTAGGGGGGAGGGTAGAGAGAAGTCAGGAGGCCAAGAAAAATGGGCACGATTACCACAGTCGTGAAAGATACTTCACAGTTTTTGCAAAGAACTTTGGAGATGGGCCCAAATGGCTATCAGGTGAAGTTGGTGCAGTGACAGGACCCCTTTCCTATCACATATCGGTCGAAAGTTGGATAATTAGGAAACACGTACATCACCTCAGGAAAACAGAAACAGGCCTACAGGAAAGGATGCACCAAGCATTCCTGTTGGAGTCTACACCACATGTGGATGGAACTTCTTTCGGTTTGGAAGAGCCCGGAGGATCCAATGAGTCTGAAAGATTCGAAGAAACAAACGTACAAGTTCCTACTGGAGAGCCTAGTGGACAGATGTTTGCTGGGAGGGAGACCTCGGATAAATCATCTGAAGTTGTAGAACCACGATGTTCGACACATGTGAAGAAGCCGCCAAAGAGAATGAATTTGTAAACAGTTTATTTTTGTAAATAGTTGATATATTATAAAGATTGTAAATTGTACTTTCGAGTAAAGGGGGAGGGATGTGGCAATCTGAGGTGCAATACACCTTTAAGAGAATGTGAGCAGATTGACCATGTGACCATATTACCCAATTGCTGTTTAGCGTGGGTTACAATGTTAATCAGTAGTTTAGAATAGGGTCTGGTTGGAGAAGTGTGAGTGCTCTGTTACTTGTGTGAATAAACAGTATGTGCTTCATCTTATACTGGTCTTTGCATCTGCAGTACATTATTTACCAACTCACTCACCAGCAGATAGACATGCAACCGTGATCACTGAACAAAGCGACCCGGCAGACGGAACATAACAGCATTCAAAGCGAGATTCTACAGGCACACTGGAGACATATCCCCAGAAAGAAAAAAGGTGGTAATGCCGAATGTAGACCCCATGGTTATCTGAAAGTATATGGGGTAAGATATATAGGAGATAAAGAAAGCTTACGGCAGTCACGCACAAATTGAATGCATTAGAAAGACTAGAGAAGCGTAGAAAATACAGGGATGAAGTAAAAATGGAAATGAGGAAATCAAAGAGAGGATATGAAAAAATATTGGCAGGTAAAATCAAGATGTTTTACCAGTATGCTAAGAGCATTAAGAAAAGTGTAGGGATTTTTTTTATATATTCACTCATGGGATGTGGGTATCATAGATTGGCTAGCATTTATTGCTCATCCCAAATTGCCCTTGTTCAGAGAGCATTTAAAAGTCAACCACATTGCTGTGGGTCTGAAGTCACATGTGGGTCAGACCAGGTAAGGACAGCAGATTACTTCCCCTAAAGGAATTCAAATTTCGCCTTCTGCCATGGTGGGATTCAAACCCAGGTCCCCAGAGCATTACCCTGGGCCACTGGAATACCAGTCCAGTGGCAATGCCACTGTGACACTACCTTCCCTTAGGTGTTGATGTGGAAGATGTGGGCAGGGTTCTTAATGTGCACTTTGACTCTATCTTCACAAAGGAGAGGGATGGTGCAGACAGTTTATTTAATGAGGAGAAGTGTGAAATATTAGATATAATAAGCATAATGAGAGTGGAAGCACTGGAGGGACTGACATCCTTGAAGGTGGATAAATCACCAGGGCCAGATGGATTGTATCCCGGGTTGTTAAAGGAAGCCAGGGAGGAAATAAGGGATGCTCTGGGGATCATTTTTCAATCCTCACTAGGTACAGGTGAGATACCAGAGAATTGGAGGTCTGTGAAGGTTGTACTAATATTTAAAAAGCATGTGAAGGATAGGCCAAATAATTATAGGCCGGTCAGTCTGACTTCAGAGGTGAGCAAATTATTAGCATCAATTTTGAGAACCAGGATAACTTGTCACTTTGAAAGGCAGTGATTAATCAGGGATAGTCAGCATGGGTTTGTTAAGGGAAAGTCTTGTCTTACTAACTTAATTGAACTTATTAAGTAAGTAGCAAGGAGGGTTGTTGAGGGTAGTGTAGTGGATGTAGTCTACATGGATTTTAGATATCTATTTTCAGACTGTTGCCTTAAAGCGGATGTAACTGGGAGCCAGCTTAATTAGGGATTGTAGGAGTCGTTATAGTAGTAATTTGTAGTTCTATGTGTGTGCTTGAAATCTTCTCTTTTGTTAATAAATACTTTAATTTTAGTTTTAAAAAATTCTCAAATCTTGGTGGACATATTACTTCTGAATTCAGAGCATGTGTCGCGAAATAAATGCAAGTTGCAAAATGGTTGTGACAGCGCGATCAAGTTTCCCTCATGGATGTGATCCACCTGGCACATATCATCTGCTGCATGATAACAGAAGCCATATGGAATGCTTTCTTTTCTTGGATGAGGTATGGAATACAAAAGTAGGAATGCAATGCTGAAACTGTATAAAACGCTGGTTAGGCCCCAGTCATACTAACGCAATCGTACCTGAGAGGTAAGGTACCAGACGCCACCATCACCATCCCTGGGTATGTCTTGTCCCACTGGTAGGACAAATCCAGCAGAGCTGGTGGCAACAGTCAGAGGGTGTTGCCCTGGGAGTCCTCAGCATTGTCCCTGGACTTCCATGCAGTCTCATGGCACGAGGACAAGGAACCTCCTGTTGCTTACCATGTACCATCCCTCCCTCAATTGATGAATCAGTACTTGTCCATGTTGAACACCACTTGGAGGAAGCACTGAGAGTGGAAAGGGCACAGAATGCACTCTGTGAGTGGCTCGGCAGCAACATACAGACCGAGCTGGCTGAATCTGGAAGGATATAGTTGCTAGTCTGGGTCTGCTGCAGATGGTGAGGGATCCAAAGAGGGAAAAACATATTTGACATCATCTTCACCAACCTGCCTGCCACAGATGCATCTGTCCATGAAAATATCAGTTGGAGTGACCACTGTACAATCCTTGTGGAGAGGAGATCCTGTCTTCATATTGAGGGTACACTACATCGTGTTGTGTGGCACTACTGCTGTGCTAAATGGGATAGATTTCGAACAGATCTAGTAGCTCAAGACTGGGCATCAATGAGGCACTGTGAGCCATCAGCAACAGGAGAATTGTACTCAACCAAAATCTGTAACCTCATAGCCTGGCATATCCGCACTCTGCCATTACTGTCAAACCAAGGGATCAACACTGGTTCAATGAAGAGCGCAGGAGAGCATCCCAAGTGCAGCACCAGGCATACCAATAAATGAGGTGTCAACCTGGTGAAGCTACAACAAGGAATACTTACATACCAAAGAACATAAGCAGCAAGTGATGGACAGCTAAGGAATTCTACAACCAATGGATCAGATCTAAGCTCTGCAGTCCTGCCACATCCCGTCGTGTATGGTGGATTAACAACTCACTGGAGGAGGAGAAGCCTCCACAAATATCCCCATCCTCAATGATGGAGGAGCCCAGCACATCAGTGCAAAAGATAAGGCTGAAGTATTTGCAACCACCTTCAACCAGAAGTGCAGAGTGGATGATCCATTTTGGCCTCTGCCAGAGGTCCCCAGCATCACAGGAGCAGGTCATCATCCAATTCAATTCACTCCATGTGATATCAAGAAACAGCTGAAGGCACAGGATAGTGCAAAATCTATGGGCCCTGACAATATTCAGGCAATCGTACTGAAGACTTGTGCTCCAGAGCTTGCCGCGCCCCTAGTCAAGCTATTCCAGTATAGCTACAACTCTGGCATCTACCTGGCAACATGGAAAATTGCCCAAGTATGTCCTGTACACAAAAAGCAGGACAAATCCAACCTGGCCAATTTCCACGCCATCATTCTACTCTTGAACATCAGCAAAGTGATGGAAGGGGTCATCAAGAGTGCTATCAAGCGGCACTTCCTTCACAATAACCTACTCATTAACGCTTAATTTGGGTTCCGCCAGTGCTGCTCAGCTCCTGACATCATTACAGACTTGGTTTAAACATGGGCAAAATAGCTGACATTTGTAAACAATGGAATTTACATATTAAAAAGGGAGAAACTTGCATAAAGGAGCATGAGTCTATGTGTCAGGAGAAGGCATTGTAAGATCTAACAGAAGGTTGTGAAGCCTCCAGTATTTGTGCATTAAGCCTGCTGTCTGCAGAAACTGAAGCAAGAGAGAACCACTTTGAATTCCACTGTCCAGAGAATTGTGTTAATTTGCTGGGTTTGTTTAAAATCCATAATATTTTTAGACTTTTTGCCTTAAAGGGGCTGTAACTGGGAGACAGTTTAATTAGGGATTGTAGGAGTTGTTATCATAGTAATTTGTAGTTCTATATATGTGCTTGGAATCATCTCTTTTGTTAACAATTTTTAATTTTAGTTTTCTTTAAAAATTTTCTCAAATCTTGGCGGACTCATTACTTCTGAATTCAGTGCATGCATTTTGAAATAAATACAAATTGCAAAATGGTTGTGACAGCGCGATCAAGTTTGCGTCGGGGATTTGATCCGCCTGGCACATCATCTACTGCGTCCTAACAGAAGGCATCTGGAATGCTTTTCTTTATTGGATGAGATATAGAACACAAAAGCAGGGATGTAATGCTAAAGCTGTATAAAACACTGGTTAGGCCCCAGTCATACACATGGAATCGTAACTTAGAGATAAGGTCCCAGACACAAACATCATCATCCCTGGATATGTCCTGTCACACCAGCAGGGCAAATCCAGCAGAGGTGGTGGAAACAGTAGCAGTGTGTTGCCCTGGGAGTCCTCAACATGGACTCTGGACTTCCATGATGTCTCATGGCATGAGGGCAAGGAAACCTCCTGTTGCTTACCATGTACCATCCCCCTCTTGATTGATGAATCAGTACGAGTCCATGTTGAACACCACTTGGAGGAAGCACTGAGAGTGGCAATGGCACAAAATGTACTCTGGGTGGGATACTCCATTGTCAATCACAAAGAGTGGCTTGGCAGCACCACTACAGACCGAGCTGGCTGTGTCTGGAAAGATATAGCTGCTAAACTGGGTCTGCAGCAGATGATGAGGGAACCAACAAGTGGGAAAAAACATTCTTGACCTCATCTTTGCCAACCTGCCTGCTGGAGATGCGTCTGTCCATGAAAGTGTCGGTTGGAGTGACCACTGCACAATCCTTGTGGAGATGAGGTCCTGTCTTCATATTGAGGGTACCCGATACCGTGTTGTGTGGCACTACCACCGTGCTAAATGGGATAGATTTCAAACAGATCTAGCAGCTCCATGAGGCAGTGTGAGCCATCAGCAGCAGCAGAATTGTACTCGAACACAATCTGTAACCTCATAGCCCCCCTCTACCATTACCACCAAGCCAGGGGATCAACCGTGGTTCAATGAAGGGTGCAGGAGAGCATCCCAGGAGGAGCACCAAGCATACCAAAAAATGAGGTGTCAATCTGGTGAAGCTACAAAACACACGGCTGCTTGCATGTCGAACAGCATAAGCCGAAAGTAGTAGACAGAGCTAAGCAATTCCACAACCAACGGATCAGATCTAAGCTCTGCAGTCCTGCCGCATCCAGTCGTGAATGGTGGTGGACAATTAAACAACTCACTGGAGGAGGAGGAGGCTCCACAAATATCCCCATCCTCAATGATGGTGGAGCCCAGCACAGCAGTCCAAAAGATAAGGCTGAAGCATTTGCATCCATCTTCAACCAGATGTGCAGAATGGATGATCCATCTTGGCCTCCTCCAGAGGCTCCCAGCATTACAGATGCGAGTCTTCAGCCAATTCAATTCACCCCATGTGATATCAAAAAACAATGAAAGGTACAGGATAGTACAAAGTCATTGGGCCCTGACAATATACCGGAAATAGCACTAAAGACACGTGCCCCAGATCTTGCCGCACCCCTAGCCAAGCGGTTCCAGTATAGCTGCCACACTGGCATCTACCCAGCAAAGTGCAAAATTACCCAAGTATGTCCTGTACACAAAAAGCTGGACAAGTCCAACCTGGTCCATTTCTACACCATCAGTCAGCTCTTGGACATCAGCAAAGTGAGGAAGGGGTCATTAACAGTGCTATCAAGCAGCACTTGCTTCGTACTAACCTACTCATTAACGCTCAAATTGGGTTCCACCAGGGCTGCTCAGCTCCTGACATCATTAAAGACTTGGATCAAACATGCACAAAAGAGCTGAACTCCAGAGGTGAGGTGAGACGACTGCCCTTGACATCAAGGCAGCATTTGACCAACTGTGCCATCAAGGAGCCCTAGCAAAACTGGAGTCAATAGGAATTGGGGGGAAAACTCTCTGCTGGTTGGAGGAATGCCAAGCACAAAGGAAGATGGCTGCGGTTGTTGGAGGTTCATCATCTCAGTTCCAGGACATCACGGCAGGAGTTCATCAGTGCAGTGACCTAGGCCCCAACATCTTCAGCTGCTGCATAAATGACCATCCCTTTTTTCTTATTCATTCAAGGGATGTGGGCTTCGCTGGCTGGACCAGCAATTATTGCCCATCCCTAGTTGCCCTTGAGAAGGTGGTGGTGAGCTGCCATCTTGGACCGCTACAGTCCATGTGGTGTAGGGACACCCACAGTGCTGTTCGGCATGGAGTTCCAGGATATTGACCCAGCAACAGTGAAGGAATGGCAATATAATTCCAAGTCAGGTTGTTGAGTGACATAGAGGGGAACCTCCAGGTGGTGATGTTCCCATCTATCTGTTGCCCTTGTCCTTCTAGGTGGTAGTGGATGTGGGTTTGGAAGGTGCTGCCAAAAGAGCCTTGGTTAATTCCTGCAGTACATCTTGTAGATGGTCCACACTGCTGCTACTGTGCCTTGGTGGTGGAGGGAGTGAATGTTTGTGAATGTGGTGCAAATCAAGCGGACTGCTTTGTGCTGGATGGTGTCCAGCTCCTTCAGTGTTGTGGGAGCTGCACTCATCCAGGCAAGTGGGATGTATTCCATAACACTCCTGACTTGTACCTTGTAGATGGTGGACAGGCTTTGGGGAGTTAGGAGATTAGTTACTCGTCGCACGTTTCCTAGCCTCTGACCTGCTTTTGTAGCCACAGTATTTATATGGCTAATCCAGTCCAGTTTGTGGTCAATGGGAACCCCCAGGATATTGATAGTGGGGGATTCAATGATCGCATTACCATTGAATATCAATGGGCGATGGTTGGATTCTCTCTTGTTGGAGATGGTCATTACCTGACACTTGTTTGTCGCGAATGTTACTTGCCAGTTGTCAGTCCAAGCCTCGGTATTGCCCAGGACTTGCTGCGTTTGGACATGGACTGCTTCCGTAGCTGAGGAGTCACAAATAGTGCTGAGCATTGTGCAATCATCAGCTAACACCCCCACTTCTGACCTCATGATGGAAGGAAGGTCATTGATGGAACAGCTGAAGATGGTTCAGCCCAGGACACTACCCTGCGGAACTCCAACTGTGATGACCTGGAACTGAGATAACTGACCCCCAGCAACCAGAACCATCTTCCTTTGTGCTAGGTATGACTCCAACAGTGAAGAGTTTCCCCCCTGATACCCATTCACTCCAGTTATATAGGGGCTCCTTGATGCCACACTCGGTCAAATGCTGCTTTGATGTCAAGGACGGTCAGACTCAGATCCCCTTGGGAGTTCAGCTCTTTTGTCCATGTTTGAACCAAGGTTGCAGTGCGGTCAGGAGCTGAGTGGCACTCGCGGAACCCAAACTGGGCGTCAGTGAGTAGGTTATTGCTAATCAAGTGCCACTTGATAGCATTGTTAATGACCCCTTCCATTACCTTACTGATGACTGAGAGTGGACTGATGGGGCAGTAATTGGCCGGATTGGATTTATCCTGCTTTTTGTGTACAGGACATACCGGGGCAATTTTCCAAATAGCCTGGTAGATGCCAGTGCTTTAGCTGTACCGGAACAGCTTGGCTAGGAGTGCCCATGGCCTTTGAAGTATCCAGTGCCATCAGCTGTTTCTTGATATCACGTGGAGTGAATCAAATTGGCTGAAGACTGGCATTTGTGATGCTGGGGACCTCCAGAGGAGGCCGAGATGGTTCATCCACTCGGCACTTGTGGCTGAAGATTGTTTCGAATGCTTCAGTTTTATCTTTTGCACTGCTGTGCTGGACGCCTCCATCATTGAGGTTGGAGGTATTTGTGGAGCCTCCTTGTCCAGTGGGTTGTTTAATTGTCCACCATCCATTCAGAACTGGATGTTGCAGGAAGCAGAGCTTAGACCTGATCCACTGGTTGTAGCCCTCATGTCAAACATGGTATTTGTGTTCAAGTCCTGGAGTGAGTTACACTCACAAAGAACTCCCCCTCAGTTAGAACGAGAGTGCTGAGGTTCAGATGTTTCCAGGATCAGCTGAGGCAGAGAGAGAAGAAGAGATTCTCTGAGTCTGAGGAATGAAGAGTTTCAATTTCAATATTTGCAGCACAGAATAACATCTGGTGTGATCATGTTGGGCATTCAGTCTCAGAATTCTGATTGACTCTGGGTTAGAAAAACATTGAAAATGTCTCCATTTTGCTGTTAAAAATAAATGCTTCCTCTGTCTCAGTGAGTTTACCAAGAATGGAGTTGAGGTGCACAAAGCAGGAATTTTCCCAGTTTGATCCCAGGCTGTGCTGAGTGACCTCAGGGTAAATTTTCTGATGCTCCGCACCACTGTAGAGGCTCATCCACAGGAGATAAAGGCTCACTTTATACTGGCAATAAGACCAATAAGTGACAAGAATTTTCTATCAAGAGTATAAATAGAAAGAGCAAACCCTGAGTCACTTACCGCTGGGTTCCAGATAGTACGGGGCAGAAACCTGGGGCTTGTTTTGATGAAACAAAACACAAATCCACTTCCCTCTGCCTCTCTCAGCTTTCAGAATAATCAGTTTCAATGACTTCTCTTCCCCATTCCGTCCATTCAATGTTTTCTCTACAACAGTTTTGCCATCACTATCGATCCAGACAAGTCTCATTGATTCAGTGACATCAGAGACAGAGCAGGTCAGGGTAACGGTGTCTCCCTCAGTCACTGCATCAGATGGTTCAGCTGTCACTGCGTAAACAAGAAAATAACTTATATTTTAAACACTGACTTGATCATTGAAAACAGCAGCAACATTCTGTCTCCTACCTTTAACTGTGATTAGTTGAACGGTCACCATTTTATTTGGTCCCAGAGAACATTTATAAACTCCAGCATCTCCAAACAGAACAGGGACAATCCTCACACTGAAGTTCACACCATTAAAATTTGCCGCTGTGGGGACCAGTCGATTCTCAAAGTGGACACTGTTTACATTGATGACCTGGGAATTTGATACAGATGCTATTGTTTCCTCCAAAATTGGAAGATGATGTGACGTCCAACTCCATGCGGCAGAGTGAAAATTACTCTTATAATCACCATAACAAATCAGGTAGAGTTCACTGTGATCTGTGCCTGATCGATAAAGAGTGTAACTCTTCCCATATAAATCTGTAATAGAGCGACAGAGAACAATGTGTTAGAATTTTAGAATGTGGAGGTACAGAAAACAGTAAAAATAATTAATAATCATAACTTTGCGAAAATATTTTGTGCTTTGATCATCTTAGAGTTGTTTAAATATTGTGAATTGGCTGAATTCAAAAATCAATAGATTGTTCTGAAAATAAAATAAAATCTTTTTGAGTTTTAACGTTTTTTTGGCTATGAACGATACTATTACATCACATGGCCAAAAATTATGAGGTTCTGCCAACAACATCGAGTTCTTCTGATGGGGGCTACAGTTTGCATTTAATTTTGCAATGTCCCGAATATGGTTCCCTTCAGGCAAGTGCAGTCCACATTTGTTTGTAATAATTATTCAGAAATAGCATGATGCAGAATATCATGACAAAATTCTGCCTCTAGTTCTCCGCTCATTAATATGAAATGGGCAGATACCTGCTCCATGCCCCTGACCCACTTTAACACAATCCAGTTGCTGCTGCTTGAGTTGCTGTCAATGTGTTGGTTTCTTCACAGAGAACATCTGTCTCCTGTTAAACTTAATATCTTGTACAGGACTTATACCCATTAAATTGCTGCATGATTTTTTTTTTGTACATTGCAACTGCATCTTTCAAATTTCCTCAACCAGACTAACCCAAAGTCAATTTATTTGCTTGTGCAATACACTTGCCAGCTGGCAAAATTGGAAGGTTGGGAAGCCTTTACTTATTGTCCAGGGAGCAATCATGAATGGGGAATAATAAATTAGCAGCACCATTAACATCTCACAAAGACGACTTTGCACATGCTATCTGTCCATATTCTATCCCACATTAAATCCTCCTCGACCATCCTCACTAACAGACACTGTCTCCCTGTCCCTCAATGCATTAAATCTGAAGTCTTCAACATCATCAACAAATCACTCCACAGCCTCATCCCAATTTAACTCTGCAATTTCCTGCAGGATGATCTCCTTCACATTCCCTGTCGTTCTCTCATTGTCCTCTTCCACTATTCCACAATTGGTATCAAAATCTTCTGTTCCCTTCAGCCTAACTTCCAGTTCTCCCTCCTTGACCCTCTCCACCTCTTCCTTTGTCTTCGCACGGATTGAAAGCCTCTCTCTTTCTCTAAGCTTTCCCTCGCCTTTCTGAACAAACTCACTCATTCTGAGATCCACTTCCTCCCTCTTTAGTGAAGAATATCTTTTCTCTCTTCAAGTCGCTCTGTGACTGAAAGCATTTGCTGGTTTTATTAAATAGTGCATCACCATTTATTAAACACATGCTGCTTTCAGATTTTATACCTTCCGCTGTTGAATTGCCTCACTTAATTTGACAATTCCAGTCTCAATAAGGTGAGAGACAAGAAAAGCAAATATCAGTTGTGTCCTCGTTCCCAAAACTCCACTTTTCTGTCTATAGCTGGTCACTGCTTCCCCATTCAGTTACCTGGATTGTTTCTTTACATTGTGTGAATACAAGCTCTGGTCCTCTGTTCACTGTCACTCGCATCTTTTCCTCTCGTCCACTCCCAGAGCTCCACTCCCTGTCCCTGCCATTCCCTCTGTCCACCATTACTACTCTACATTCCTATCACTTTCATCCTTCCCTCTCCCGTTCATTGTCATTGATTCCCTGTCCTTCCCTCATTCCTTAGTCCTGTTCCCAACTCAATGCTTATTTGAAATCTACAGTCTGCACCAACTGGAATCACTAAGTAGCAGCAGCACTTGACTAGAAGTGGTATTGATAGGAGAGAGCTCAGTTTTTTGTTCAATGTTGATATGTATACATTGTGACTGTAGTATGAGGTGCTCATGATTCACATGTATGACTACACTTCTCTGTCCCACTTTTATGTTAGTAAATCCGAATATCCACTGTGAGGAAATTGCACTTACATTGGGTCACAGAAATATCTGCATTTCCTGTGATAACATTGGATCCATTTTCCTTCACTTCACACTCATATAACTTCCCATCCTCTACTGTAACATGTTTGACTATCAGATAGGCTGTATTATTTAGTCGGATCTGATCAGTTTTCCTCCTGTTCTGCTGAGATGAGTCTCTCTGTTTCCAGTGAAGACTGACTGTATCTGAGAGTCTGGAGATGGTACAACTGAGAGTGATGTCACTGCCCACCAGAGGCCACTGTCGACTTGCTTCAGCTGTGAAAGACAGATCAATATGATTTAATGTAATTAGTGGCATTTACAATCCAATGATTAGGTTCGAACTGATCTTGGGATGTGCTCATCATCAGCACTTGTACCTTCCTGCATTAAAGGGTCTGGCCAGTTTAAACACAAGTGCATCTTACCAGTAGAACAACACAGTGGGGATGACAATTCTCGGTCCACATCCACCAGCACAATTACCATTCCTGGAGTCACAGAGTGATTATTATGATACAGATTCATATTTAATTTATGTTGATTCTGTTTTGTGTTAAAGTTATAAAAAGTGAAATCTTGTCGGTAGTTTCTTCTTTGAAAGGCATTTGATAAATTTGGTTGTTTTGGTTCCCCACCGGGATTGTAACAAAATTAGTCTCAAGTTGGGCATTATACCCAGTGACTGTAAAAGGGCTTCACTGGAACTTTCCAGCATTTAAACAAACAAGACTTCACATTTGCTTGTGCTATATTCTATTGGAAAATTAACCTTTGAGGCTCAAGCCTTTGTAGAATGGGTGGATCTAACTGTCAGAGACTTAAAACACTTGAGAAAAGACCATTTCAAGGCTGTAGCAGAGCACATGGGAATGAACATAAGATCAGGAGCTAACAGGGGCAGGATCCTTGAAGAATTGGTTAGGTACCTGGGGCCCAAGGAAGGATTGTTTCCTTTAAAGTTTGAGTACAACTGACTAGAATTGAAAAAGGAATAGAACTAAGAAAGATTGACTGAGAGAGGGAGAAATCAGCAAGGGAGGAAAAAGATGGTCAAAGAGATACAGAAAGAGGTGACATACAAGAAGGGAAAGAGGAAGCAAGAGGAAAAAGCTTCAAATGGAGCATGAATTCTGATTGCACAAACTTGAGTTGCTGAGGAGAAGTGAGGCTGTCTCAGAAAGAACTCCCCTCAATTTTGATTTGGCAAAGAAGTTTTGTTTCCTACCTAACTTTAGTGAGGAATTACTGTAGCTAAAATAAAAAGAAAAACTGAAGTCTGGATTTTGGCAGTCTGTGTAGTGAAATAGAGATACTCCCATTGTCTCAAGTTTTACCAGAGCTGGCCGTATCATTTCCTGGGGTGTGTG
This sequence comes from Cetorhinus maximus, assembly GCF_964194155.1. Lineage (NCBI taxonomy): Eukaryota > Metazoa > Chordata > Chondrichthyes > Lamniformes > Cetorhinidae > Cetorhinus > Cetorhinus maximus. Next base: position 127,872,125 of record NC_135888.1, read on the forward strand.
AGTGGCCGGGTGAAGGTGACTCTGGGGAATTTACGCCATCAGGACTGTCATGAGCTGAAATGTGCCTTTTTGGTGATAACTGTATCCATGGAACTCGGATGGAGTAAGGCTATTGTCAGAGGCTACGTGATGATTAAACCCCGCGTGAGGGAAAGGAGTTAAACTCTACTTGAGGAAACCAGAATTATGAGGGACTATGGATTCTGCACATGGTGCCAAACATTCGGGGGGAACTGCCAGAACATGTTTGCAATGTATCCTTGTTTTATTGGCTATTTACAGTGAAATTTAAAATGCATAATGAATACAGCTTGTCTCTTCATTCATGACTAATTGATGCAGATTTTGGTTTGATTTTACAATCAAAGTTTTGAAAAGGTGAAAATTTGTCTTTTGGTTTCTTGCATTTAAGATCATTTGGGAAGTTCGATTCTTTCACTTTGTTTGTCTCCATGGGGATTGGAACACAGAAGGAGGCTATTCGGCCCATCAAGCTAAACTTACATTGTTTGGAATGGTATTTATGGAATCGACAGGTGCTGGCAACTCACTGGATGTGCTGGAAATGTATTACCCATAATATCTGTCACAGAGAAGGCTCCAGTCCTCCCCTGTACTCAACGTGCCCAGACCATTACAGTAGGACCACCCAGTGGGTGGAGTTTCGGCTGGTTGAGAGGGGCTGTTCAGGAGGGGTGGTCGAGGTGTTGAGAGGGAGTTGTGTATGCCAATTAATCATTTAATTGTATTTTATTAATCATTTTTAACCATGTGACTGCTTTCATTTCTTTCATATTAATGAATGTAAACTGGTTATGGTGGAGACCTGATGTCAGAGTTTATATCATGGTGGGAGAAGGTGGAGCTACGGAGGGAGAATTCTGACCGAAGACATCGCTGTTGCTCATATTGAACATTAAAAATAAAAACAGTTCCAACTAAACAGACAGAGACATATCAGGGCAGGTCACTGAGGTGGTGGTTTGTCACAAACACTTCACCTACAGAAACTGAACTAGATGATGGCCACTCGGAAAGTGTGAATGGCCTTCTTCCTGGCCCAGGTTACAGTAATCACACCCGTTGTAGGCATGGAGATACCCCCTGCCCCTGTTGAGGGTGGGATATGATCTCATAGAGGTGGTCCTGGATGGCCAGGTTGGGATTAATAATCCAATCAGACAATTTGATTTAAGGTATTGATTTATATGCCAAGGCCCAGGGTCAGGAAGGTGTATAAAGACACAGCCCTCAAGGACCTTGTTACTGCAGTCGGTAGAGAGGCTTGGTCAGACATTCCAAAGTCACGCTGCGAGATCTGTTGAAGGACTGGCCACATGAGATGGACCCGAGCACGTGGGATTCCGAAGCAACCAGTATCATTGCGAGTGTGTCCTATTGCTTAGAGATTTAATAAAGGTGTTTCACATTGAGTGAAACAGTATCCCCACTTGTTGTGTACCATTGATACCAAAAGTAGAGGCAAGAACTTCTGGACCAGAGAGGGGGATCTTACAATTGCAGGGGAGGTGGGGAGTCAGAAGGTGGGGTGTTCAGGGGTTCAGTACCATGTTTACCCAGGATTAGACTTGGCTTTAATCCTGGCTTTAATTCTGCTTATATATTTGGAACCAATCAAATTCTCCGATATAAATTGGAGTTTCAGATGGTTCCAGGTGCAGGGTTTTTGTCCAATAGAAGCTTAAACTTCCCGGGCAACTCCTGTGTAGTCGTTGCCTGGGGACAGCTGGAGATGGTTGGGGGGGGACGGGGGAGTGGGTAGGGGGTTGCCGAGCACATCTTCTGGGTTACCTCCAGGTTATGGCCCACTGGGGAATGTAAGTTCTGGCCAATACCTCTATAAATGAATCCCAGTGTCGGATATGCTTTGTGAACTGCTCTCAATATGTCCCAGCAACTTCAAAGATCAATGTGCATGAATTCCCCAGTCAGAGGACTGGTAGCTCAGCAGTGTCAGCAGAGCCAACTGGGCCGTGACCCCCTTTTTAATATTAAAATCCCTCCCCCCTAGGCTGTCACTGAGAAGCCGTCTTCATTTAGCTGGTGGTCTCTCCACACGGCGGGGAGTCGATCCGCTGATGGCAAAATGCTGATGGCCTGGAAAAATGGAGTTTAATAGGAATTTACATATTCCAATTGGGTTCCTGCCTCCTTGTGATGGGCAGCCTGCCCGATTCTGGTCCCACCATCAGTAAAATTCCCCCATGGCAGGACATGGTCGGGGAGATAATCTGCCACAGATCCCTGTGAAATCCTGGGCATACCACTTCCATTCCCACCTCCTGGGGACAGGGAAAATTCTGCCCTTTGATTCTCTGATTTTCCCTCTATCTCACAATGATGAGAGTTATTAGCACAAGGGAGCTATTTGGTAACAGAATTCAGTACATCTTACAGAGAGTCTGTCAGTGTATAGACCATAATAGTGTCTATGGGTTGGATTCCTCAGTTTGTTGTTTCTGGTTAAATTGTCAATATTCTTTTACTCAGGTTGACCATTTCAATAGAAACAATGAACAGAATCTTTCCCCTGATGATTATAATAAGGGATGTGCATCGCACTGGCTAATATAAAGCTTCTGGGCTAATTTTCATGCCACACCCCCACCTCCAGCCCTGTTTCCCGGAACCATCCCATCCTTGGGCCATTTTCATGGAGGCAGCTTGGGAGTCAGGAAGGCTACCCACAGTGGGAGGAGTTAAAGGCCTATCAAGGACAATCAGCTAATTCAGGCTGAAATTTTCCAGTCGGTCTGTGGGCCTCCTGAGGCCTGGGGGAACTAGGCCAGCTACCTGCCGGCTACCACCCGGTGGCTGAGCAGGGGGACAAATACTCATGACTGGCTTTCAGGTCCTCCCCACTTGCACGGCCACAGCTGCAGCCATAGGCCACACTGTAGAGGGTTCCACTTTCACAATTATGATCCGATTGCTGGGACAAAATTTTAACATAAAAGTTTAAGAAGTTTGGAGAAGGAACACCTCAAGATGGATGCAACCCCTCTCTCTTACCGGAGCTGCAGGCTGCTGTTATATCTGATCCTCCCATTGGCCCTCAGCTTCGAGAGTCCGGCCACCATCCTCAAATAGCAGGCTAACCTGCCCTCTGGCCTCTAATTGACCAATTCAAGGAAAATCACTTGGATAAAAGCAAAATACTGGGCATGCTAGAAATCTGAAACAAAAACAGAAAATGCTGGAAAAACTCAGCAGGTCTAACAGCTTCTGTGGAGAGGAAATAAAAACGTTTTGAGTCCATATGAATCTTTTTTTAGTGTCAGAAGGATTGGAAACATTAACTCTGTTTTGTTTTCCACTCCACAGATGCTGTTAGACCTGCTGAGTTTTTTCCAGCATTTTATGTTTTTGTTTCAAGGAAAATCACTGCTGGGTGACTGTGCCCATACAGGGGCAGGATTGTAAACCCCATTTGACCCAAACGTCGGCGTCCTGACCCAAAATCCAAAAACCCTGAACAATGTGATCCCAGCACTCTCTCATCATTACACCTGAAATGATTCATGGAGAATCAACTTTTTTTCTACATTTTGTTCCACTCACCTTTGATCCCAAATATTTCATAATGTTTCAGGATTTCATTTCTCGGCTGTGTCTGAATCAAGGTGAACAATCCAGCAAATTGAATTCTGGGATAGTGAATTCTCAGATTAATGGTATTCCGATCTTGTATTATCCTCTGGAACAACTTGTTGGTTGTAAATTGTCTGCTCCATTCTGCACTCCACCTGCCCCATCCGTCTCTCCGAAAAGTAACCAGCTGTTGGAATTCTTGCCCTGAGTGTGGTTTCCATTTCCAGACAACAGGACCATCTCCAGGATTGTCTGGTCCTTTTAGTGAGATCTCACCTCCCTCATCCAAAAAATAAATATGATTTGTGTTACCTGTTAGAAAGAAGAAATGTAATTATTTTAAAAGCAAATCTCAAATTCTTAATCCAAGTTCTTAATCCAATGTCTGTAATAATTCTGAATAAAAGCAGAATACTGCAGATGCTGAAAATTTGAAATTAAAACAGAAAATGCTGGGATTATTCAGCAGGTCTGGCAGCATTTTTGAAGAGAGATAAATACTTAATATTTAGGCTGGAATTTGCCGTCCCCGTTGGTGTCGGGCGTCATGGTGGGCGTGAGTGAACAATATGGCGAGAAGGCCAAAATTCGGTTCCACTCCGTTGTGAAACCAGCTTTGCGATCGTCCCCTCCACCTGTCAATGGGTGACCACGTTTCCTGCTGCCGCACATCAGGAATGTCATTTTCATACATCTGCATATTATTATAAGCCCTGCCCACTAGAATCATCCCCCCGTGCTGGATCATCTGGGAATGTCGGCGAGATTATACGCCGACGTGTTTCACAGCAACATGCAAAAGACGGTGCACCTGGTGAGCTGAATTTCCAGAGGAACTCGGGGGCGAGTGTGCACTAACGTTACACAGCGCTCGCCAGGGTCGCCTGTTTGAACTTAAGAAACAGGCGCCACACATTCAGGCGAGGGCACAGGCATTTCGCTATTTCCCGACTGGCTGACTGTGCGGTTCTGGAGCAAGTGCTGCTCTGCCGTTGGTGGAGGGTGGGAAGGCAGCACAGCCTGATGGTGGTGCAGAAGTACATGCAGGGAGCGGGGCAGAGGCGGAGGGAGATGGCCACACATTAGGGAAACATTGTATGAAGTGACCGTTCCTCCACAGCTGAGACAGTTCAGATGCAGCCACATTGACATGTTTGGAGTCGGGTCTCTAGCTTCTCTTCCCAGTGAAGCAATGCAGAGGCATGAAAGTGCCACCAAATGCTCCTGAAATTTTCACCACTCGGGAACAAACTGCAAATAGTTGAGCGGTTTAGTGGACTACAGAACAACTGGACGACAGGGAAAGTCATACAGTCTCCTTACAAAAGCTAGTCATGGCGCAGTCACTAGTGGAGGTGCTCACAGCCCCTTGCAATGTCTTCATTCAGTTTTGGACTAGTCTCCCCCATGGTTCAAGCTAACAGTGCAGCCTTGCAGTGCAGGTTAGGAGAATGCCTGCGCCCGAACTGAGAGCACACCATGCAATCCAGTGGGCAAAGCTGCCGCCTGTTGGTCCTGTGGAGTAGGGTGGATGGAGGTGGGGTTTCGGGCAGCCATGCAGTACACTGATCCCTGGTCATCTAAGTGGTGGCCAGCAGTCTCCCACATGCATTAAGGGGCCTTTAGACTTAACCAAGAGAGGTTCTTATTACACCCATGCTAACCTACGCGTCTCTCCCTCTTTCATCTGGCAGGAACATGGAGTCTGGTGAACTATCTGTATACCTCGTGGTGCACAGAGAGCAGGGACGAAGGAGAAGAGAGCGATGGAGGCACCTGGGTGGGCAGGGGGGTGGGTAGCAGCACCCTCAGGAAGAGGCAGCTGGGGCACCTGTGCATGGCGCTGATGAGCCACAGTGAGCCTCACTGATTGGCAGCCAACTAGACCCAGGGTCTACAGACGACACTTGTCATTCCTGTAGATGAGCGAGAAACATTGTCGCCGAAGACTGCGCATGACCAGGGAACTGATAAGTCACATCTGCCAGTGACTGCAGGATTTGTTGCCATGGAGACATGGAGAACATCCACTGCCAGTGGCCTAGAAAGTGACCGAAGCACTCAATTTTTAAGCCAGTGGCTCTTTTCTGGGGTCCACAGGTGATCTCTGTGGGATCTCACAAGCCTCCACATACAATGGCATCCCGGAGGCATGGATTGGGGGCAGGGATTTAACGCAAGAGGTAGAAGGATAAGAGGGGAGTTGAAGAGAAACATTTTCCCCCAGAGGGTGGTGGGAGCCTGGAACTCAGTGTCTGTAAGGGTGGTTGAGTCAGAAACTCTCATAACACATAAGATGCAACATGCCATGGATGTTATATTCATGAAGGCACACAGCTTTGTGCAATGAGCCCCAGATCAGGAAAGCCAGGATGAAAGAGCACTGGGATTTGTGCAGGTCTCAGGTTTCCCACAGGTGCAGGGTGCCATTGACTGTACTGATGTGGTACTCAGGTCTCCATGGTAACAAGCAGACATCTTTGTCAACCGCAAGGACTTCCACTTGCGGAATGTTCAGCTGGTATGCAACCACCACCAATGCATCCTACAGGTCTACAGGCAATTGCCAGGGAGTCTCCACAACACCTATATTCTCAGCAGGTCTCAGACCCCTGACATCTTCCAGGGTCCACAGGCTGCAGGGTTGGCTCCTTGGGGGACAAGAGCTACCCACAGAGGACGTGGCTGATGACGCCCGTAAGGCGGCCGCAGAATACAGCAGAGCGACGGTATATTGAGGCTCATGCTGCAGCTTGCACCTTGCTGGAGCAGACCATCAGGATGTTGAAAGTGAGGTTGTGGTGCCTGGACTCTGCAATATATAATCCCCAGAGGATTTCACGCATCGTCATCACTGCTGCGCCCTTCACAACCTGGCGCTGCAACCTGGGGAGGAGCTGCCTGAGGAGAAGATGGAGGAGTTGATTTTCTCTCCATTGAAGAGGACGTCAACAGGGATGAGGGTAATGAGGTACTCGAAGGGGAGGATGTCAGCGATGAGGCTATCGTGTTGTCCAGGTGAGGTAGGCACGTTCGGGAGGTCCTCATAGCTGCTAGATTCATGGAGAATGTTGTCGACTTGCCGTGAAGGGGCTCCATAGATCCTCACCTTGCATCTGTGAACATTTGACTCCTGCCTGGCTGATGGCAGCGCACATACCCTCTGTGATAATCTCCTGTCATGGAGATGCAGTGGATGCCCATAGTCCCTACATTCCAGAAGGATGATGATGACATTAACTTCTCCTGTTCCTATGGCATCCTTCATGAGCAGAAGCCTCCAGAACCACACTGTCACCGGACACAGATGCTGATGAGATGGTGGGTCAGACACACCTCAAAGGTGCTGAGAGCACACAGAGAAAATGATGGTACTCTGTGCCACCGGCACAGGACATTCTGGCAGCAATGATAAGCCCCATTGAGGTGCAGGCATGACTATTGTGTCCAGTGACAGTGAAGGCACCATCAGTGTGCTGGGAAGGTTGCATAACCACAGGGAAGAGGCCTTGGACTGAGACACCTGCCTTTATCTTGTGCAGGAACCAAGATTTCACATCAGAGTGACACGGACACTGCTCATCAGAACAAGGAGCCATTGGCCAGGAGACATCCTTAGGAGTTTATTTACAATCGTGAACATTATGTACAAGTGATTCACACCCGTGCCCAGCCTATGCTTCCTGGTTGGTCTCAGCTGCAGCTCATTACTGCTGAGCTGTGGCTGTTGCTGTGGTTGAGCTTGGTGCTGCCTGTGGCTGTTCCTGCTGCTGTTTTCCTGTGGCTGTTCCTGCTGCTGTGTACCTGTGGCTGTTGCTGCTGCTGTTTTCCTGTGGCTGTTCCTGCTGCTGTTTTCCTGTGGCTGTTCCTGCTGCTGTTTTCCTGAGGCTGTTCCTGCTGCTGTTTTCCTGAGGCTGTTCCTGCTGCTGTATTCCTGAGGCTGTTCCTGGTGCTGTTTTCCTGAGGCTGTTCCTGCTGCTGTTTTCCTGTGGCTGTTCCTGCTGCTGTTTTCCTGTGGCTGTTCCTGCTGCTGTTTTCCTGTGGCTGTTCCTGGTGCTGTGGGGTTTCCTGAGGCTGTTCCTGCTCCTGTGGGGTTTCCTGAGGCTGTTCCTGCTGCTGTGGGACTTCCTTGTAGTCTTCAACTGGATCAAGAAGATGCTGCCAAAAAGTCTGCTGCTGCTAGTCTAGCACTTCCTGAAGAGCCTGGGAGTGGGAGTTTGGGGAGAGATGAAGGGGAGAGGACCCAACTCCAGCTCGAGGGGGAGGACTTTTGCTGCAAGAGCTGGGAGCCTGTGGGAGAAAAGAACTATATTTTGTCTGTCTGGCTGTCTGCAGGGGTAGGAATGCAACATTCGTGCAGGGAGGGCTGTGAGAGACTGAACTTTGAGGGGAAGGAGACCTGTACCCTACTCTATCCTCCCTTGCCCCGCCTGGGTTTGCTAACAGTGCCCAGAGCCAGCTGCATCTACAGATATTTACCATCGTTCCTGAACGGTGCCTGGGCATTGATAGCTTTGTGAGGGTCCTGGGGGAGAGTATAGTAACCGATGCCCCTCTTGTGGCGCAGGGCTGTGATTGTCCTGCTGCCTAAGAGGCGGGATCTCCGCCACCTGAAGAACTGGCGCCCAGTCTCCTTCCTCAGCACGGATGACAAAATCTTTACCAAGGCAATGTCTTTTCACCTTGTCACCGTGCTGGACCACATGATCCACCCTGACCAGTTCTACACAGTCCCGGGATGCACCATCTTCGATAACATCCGTCTGGTCCGGGATATTATCCACTTTTCCCAGAGGACTGGTGTGTCGAGTGCCTTCCTTTCTCTTGACCAGGAGAAGGCGTTCGACAGGGTGGATCACGAATATTTATTCAGGACTCTGCAAGCATTTGGGTTTGGGCTGCATCATGTCGCTCAGACTCGACTTCTGTACGCTGCCACAGGCTGTCCGGTTAAGGTTAACGGGTCCCTGACGGCGCACCTTCACTTTGGGAGAGGAGTGCGTCAGGGCAGCTCCTTGTGTGGCCAATTGTGTTCTATCTGTTTGGAGCCTTTCCTGCACCTCTTGTGGAGGAGGTTGTCGGGATTGGTTCAGCGCGGGCCGTGCATAGGGGTGGTCATCTCAGCTTACACGGATGACGTGCTCCTCATGTTCACTGACCCAGCTGACCTGTGGAGGATGGACGAGTGCCAGGAGGTCTACTCTGCTGTGTCCTCTGCCAGGATCAACTGGGACAAGTGTTCTGGAAATCTGGTTGGTCAGTGGCAGATGGATCCCGCACCTGAGAAGCTCAGTCTTTTCACCTGGAGCAGGACAAGCCTCATCTACCTGGGGGTCCACCTCTGCACTGCTGCGGAATCCTGGCCGGTGAACAGGCAGGAGCTGGAGGCCAAAGTCACCACTCGCCTGCGGCGCTAGACAGGACTGCTCCGAGTGCTGTCTTACCATGGTCGGGTTCTGGTCATAAACCAGCTGATTGCCGCCATGTTGTGGTACCGGCTAGTCACTTTGACCCCTCCCCCGGACTTTGTCACTAAAATCCAAAGAATGCTCGTTGGATTCTTCTGGGGCAAAAGGCTGCACTGGGCCGCTGCTGAGGTGCTGAGTCTCCCGCTTTGGGAGGGCGTTCAGGCCCTGGTGTGCCTACACACCCAGATGGTGACTTTCCGGCTTCAGTTCCTGCAGCGATACCTTGAGTGTTAGCTCTTTGCAGGGGAGGTCTTTAAATATGTTGCCCAGATTACTGAAGGCCTCAGGTGATGGCGGGGCAGGCGAATCAGAGTCTGTCCCACCACCAACCCAGCGTGTTTGCCAGGATTGAATTATTAATGAGGCTGGGAATGCCGGGAATGTTACGATACGGTTTGAAAATCTATCATTGTGGCTGGCAGGGAAAGCGTCCTTTTTCCCATCCGGAGCCACACTTAGTGCACTTTGGGTCTAATATGACTCTTCTTCAGATCTGGGATCAGATAGAAATGTGATGAGGTTTATGCTGTTGAAAATGTGGGGGGGTTGCAGGTGAAGCAAAATAAAAGGTCAGGAATAGGTTAGAGGTCTGGAGAGATTAAATGACAAATATGTCACAGAACACAAGACAAAGACCTTGGTAATAATAGTATTAAAGAGTAAAGCAGGCGTTAGTAGCAGAATAAAGGAAGTTGTTGGAACTTGCATTCCTCAACCCCTGAAAGGAAGAGAAAATATTTCTTGTTCAGGCGTTGGATGAGACAAAGAATGAAGTGGAACTGGGGACAAGGAGAGCTTTGAGATCGGGTGAGTGTGTGCTGCTGAAGGGAGAGGTCGAGTGTGTACATATGGCGGCAGATGTAATAATTATAGTGTTAACTTAAGAGTCATATTTTTATAATCAGCAAATAATATTGTCTTCATTTCAATCATTATTACAGAGAAAAACAGAACAATCCTATTATATTCAGTGTATTGATTATGAGAGTTAGCTGAATATACAACACGAATACAAAAAACAATCAAAACAAAAAGAGGGGACGTGGTTAAATCCTTAGACAGAATATAAAGGTTCCAGAACTCCTTGTGACTCCTGGTCTACAGGGGACATTATCAGGATGAACAGGAGCTCATGGGAGAGAAACTGGGGAAGGATACAATTATGTGGGTCTCTATCCTGTTTATCTTGTAATGGGGTTTCCCAAATTGGGACGAGTTCAGGTGTTTCCTGCGTCCACTCATCACTGTGTCTGAAATGTGACGGGGATAAACCAGCTCTAGGAATCTGACTGGCAGTGTATTTCAGGTGCTGTGTCTTATCAGTGCAGGTGTCATCCATGGCTGTGATGGTGAAAAATGTACTTAATGCGCTTGAATATTTCCAAATGGCCCGTGGTGGCTTTGGTCCCATCTTTCAGTCAATAGTTCATCATTCACTGGAATATATTTCCACCTTCAAATCATCACCAGCCTTTATTTTAAAGGGTAAAAGTGAAATAGTAAAATCCTCACTATAACCAATATTTTGGTTACATTTTCACATCACAAATTCTAGAATCACAATAGCTCTGGTTGAAAAATCAAATTGTGTAAAATTATTAAACTTTTTCAAATTGAATTTGAGTTGAACAGTATCGTGTAAAAAAAAACAAATATGGCTGCGGATGCTGGAAATCTGAGATAAAAATACAATGTGCTGGAAACACTCAGCAACTCCGGCAGCATCTGTGGAGAGAGAAAGAGAGGCAATGGGCCCAATTTTAACTCTGTTTTAGCGAATGAGCTTTCATTGAATTAAAATCTCACTCGTTTTAACTTTTCAGGTCAATGACTTATCGTCAGTTCTGACGGACCTGAGTATTTCCATCATTTTGCGTCGCTACAATAGGTTCTATAGGCTCAAACAATAAAGTACTTTCAACTGTTCCTCATTTTAGAACCATAAATTCACATTTAAATATTATTACATATTGGAAACCTGAATTCTGTAACATATGTAACCGGTTGACCATTGAATGTTTAAATATCAAATATATGGATTCCAGAAAGAGTTCCACGGAGTGATTGTGATAGTTTGAAATGTGACAGGAAGCTATATGATAGATGTTTGTTATATGCAAGAGTATATGTAGAGGTGAACAGGGAAATTCAGAGATAGGTCAGGAAACGGAGTTAAGAGCAATGAGAAATATGTTCACAGTTTTCATTTTATTAAATTGTCCCATTGCTTGAATCGGAAAAGTGAACTTACACATCCTGTTATCCTGTTAAAAGGAGCAGGAACATAATAATAAAGACATTATTTCCTTTCACAATAGTAGATATGTAAATTCATTAAACACTATGATAGTGTAAAGTAAGATAAGTGTGACTGATGGAAATAAGGCACTTACTTTGTGTGAAAACAGGCGGAAGTAGAAACACAAAGAAAATGAATATCGAACCAGCTGGCAATTTGCTGCAGGAAAATCGTAGACTCATTTCACAGATTCAGTCTCTTTGCCTGTGGGAAATATACATTTAGATACAGTTATTGATATATCGCACCAAAAAAACATGAAGTGTAACTGAGACACATTTCTTCCATATGTTTATCACTCAGACTGTATATATGACGAAATGAAGTAAAACATCTTAACACATTATTTCCTCATTCTCATTGGGAAATATAAAACGTGCAATGAAATTCTTCCGTCATGATACCACCTCTCCCTCTGATAAGTGTAATAAAAGTTATACATACTAACATACGACGGACCATATATAATCCACATTTATCCCACAGCTACATACTCTCCTCTGCCGGCAGGTTTGAAGGCCGGAGGGCTCATAAAATCCAATGGGTGTCCTGCCCGCTGCCTCCCCACCCACTGGCAATCTGTCTCAAATTTTATGGGGGAACAGTGGAGGCAGTGGGCCAATGTAGTAATTGTAGCTTTAAGGAATGTAGCGGCTGTAGCTTTAAGACGTATTGTGCCATTTAGTATCACATGACAGTGTGAACAAATCAGCTCGAAGTGCGGGGAATCTTAGAGTCGGAGTTATTCTTCCATCTGTGAAGATTGATGGAAGCATATATCTGCTGCTGCAGCCTGTAAATAAAGTTTGATATTTCTAATGAAAAACCTGTCTGGAAAAGCTAGTTCATAAAGTATTGGCGATGAGGAAGGGATCAGGTCTGGTGTTGTCCCTCGCCTAGCAACTGTGAGAGTCTTGTTTAAATAGATGAAAAGTAAAATATACTCACCCAGTATGCCACCGAGTTCAAATAGAAGAAACAGAAGCTCTGTCATTTTAAGTTAAAGAAAAAAAACAGGCCCCGAGCCAAATGGCTGAGAAAACTTGCGGAGCACTCCGAACATTTTAAAGAAAACGGCAGCTGCAGAGGCAAAAAATAAAAACAAAAGAGAATCTGTACATAAATCATAAAATAGGTGGCAGCCCTGCTGGCTGAGTAGGTTAGAGAAGCTGGCACACAGCTGCAAGTAAAGAAAGGTTTAAAAACAACCTGCAGTGCACAGTAAAAAAAAAGGATGCAGCGTTAAAAATAAAAAAAAGCTTGCTGCAGAGTTGACAGGTTGCAAGTTTTAGAAAAGGGCAATCAGAATAGAAATCAATGCAACAGCTTTAATTGTTTTTTTAAATGGCCCTGAATGGACCACGAGGCCGCTGGGTGTCCCGAAGTGAGGGATGCCCAACATCAAATGAACCTGCGGAGTTAGTAAAAAAAAAAACAGCCACATTTGCTGGTGTCAAATCACAAAAAGTGCAGGAAACTCAAAAACAGCCCAGAAAAGTCAACAACTGCAGAGACAGCCCTGGTAAAAAAAATCAATGACTGCTCTTAAAGCAGCAATGCATTTAAAGTGACAAATACAAAAAAGGTTACTATGGACAGCTAATTAGAAGAGGCCCCAGAGAGAGGGAAACTCTCTGTACAGGTCCATTGGCAACAAGAGACCCCAGAGATGAGGCAACTCTGCGAAAGACAACAAGAGACTCTAAAGAGAAGGCAATTCTGCCAAAGCGAACCCAGAGCGAGGGCAACCCTGCCAAGGGCAACAGGAGGCCCCAGAGGGAGGCAACCAGAAAATAAACATTTGAAAGAACAGTTGATTTTCCTTCAAAATCAAATGCAAAAATAATGTGTAACCATCAGCAACATGAAGGAGTGAAGACTGTTTTAAACAATTGAATGGAAACAGCAGCAGAAACTCGAAGAGGGCTCAGGAGAAGCCCTGGTAATTGGAGAGGGCTCAGGAGAAGCCTTGGTAATTGGAGAGGGTTCAGGGAAAGTCTTGGTCATTGGAGAGGGCTCAGGGGAAGCCCTGGTAATTGGAGAGGGCTCAGGGGAATTCCTGGTAATTGAGGAGGGCTCAAGGGAAGCCTTGGTAATTGAGGAGGGCGCACAGGAAGCCCTGGGAGTCTTATATCACTGGATACTGCCAGGACATTGGTGTAATAGTTTTGCTCGTACCATGTAGAAGTGGCTGTATCACCTGCAAACATGTGGATCATTTGAGAAGAAGGGAGAAAACAGCAAAAAAATGATGTTCCATTATGGAAATCGTGTTCCCTGTTGAAATTGTTCAACCAAGGAAAGACATACCAGATGTTTCTGTCGGAGGAGATAACACTGAACTGCCTGTGGCTAAAGAGGTACCTGACATTGCTGAGTTTCCAGATAATGTGGATCCTATAAGAGATTGAAATTCATGGAGCTATGAGATTCCACCAGGATCAGGAAGCCACCTGAGAGAGTGAACTTATAACTCAATGACCTCTGTATATATTTGTAATGTCATGAAGGTAGATAATCTTGTAAATACAAACTGTACAAAAAATTTAAAGGGAGAGGAATGTAGCAATTGTAGCATTAAGAAACATGGTAACTGTAGCTTGAAGACTTATTGTGCTGTATAGTATCATGTGACACGTAACGAATCAGCTCTTAATGTGGAGAATGTTAGAGTGGGAGTTCTTCTTCTAGTTGTGGAGCTTGTTGGAAGCATGTAACTGCTGCTTCAGCCTGTAAATAAAGTTTGATGTTTCTAATGAGAAACCTGTCTGGAAAATCAAACCCAAAACAACCAATGAGTACCTTTAGCGGCGCATTCATAAGGGCCTCATCATGTACATATTGCCATTTCACCTGTGGCAGGGGGAGGCCAATTCCATGTGGGAAGCCCAGCTGCTTTAGCTCCATGGACTGCTGCCGGGCAAGGGACTGACCTCATTGGTGGGCATCTGATGCTTATCAGTGTCAGGCCCCTCAACCACAATGGTCCCACTCCCTACTGGCCTCTCCAACCTGGCCCCATTCCCATCAACATCCTCACCTGGGTCTGTCAGCCTGGTCCTGGTGATACCCTCAACTTATCTTAATTCCCCACTTCTCTATTCTGAGAGTACCTAGAGACTGCTGCTTCCATCTGCCATTGCTGTGACTAGAGACTGCTGGCCATCTGATTGGCTGACAGCTCTCTAAGTCAGAATTTCCTCCCACAATAGGGACAAAAGTCTCGCCTTAAGGCAATAAACACTGCTGCCAGTGTGATGGGCAGAACCCCCAGTGACTTTTAAGATGGAGATGTGGGAACCATGATGCCCTGTAGCATCCAGCCCTTAGACTTTTAAACTAAAAATAAAGTAATTGAATTAGGAATTAAAAAGAGAAATGTAATTACCAATTATAGGAAGAATAGACAAAAAATACATTTACAAAAGATCTCTCCAGCAAAACTATTTAAATGATATTGATCAAAAAAATATGAATTTTATGCAAATGAGAGTACTATTTGACAGCAATTAATCTTTATGCACTCATGCAAAGCTTATTGATAATACCAATATAATAAAAAAACTTCCACGGCATTATCATCGCTGAATCACCGATCATCAATAGCCTGGGGATCACCATTGAACAGTAACTCCATTGTACCAAGTGAAGCCCAAAGCAAACTGGAGGAACAGCACCTCATCTTCCGACTAGGCACTTTACAGCCTTGCGGGCTGAATATTGAATTCAACAACTTTAGATCTTAAACTCCCCCTCACCCCATCCCCACCCCGTTTCTCCCCCCTCCCTTTTTTTTCAATAATTTATATAGATTCTTTTTTTCCCACCTATTTCCATTATTTTTAAATCTAAAACTAAAACTTTGTTAGTCTTTCCACCCCACCCCCACTAGAGCTGTACCTTGAGTGTCCTGCCTTCCATTCTTAATTAGCACTTTTTTTAGACAATATCACCACCTTCAACACCTATTTGATCCTTTTGTCTGTGACATCTTTTGATTATCTGCTCCTATCACTGCTTGCTTATCTCCACAATCATCCCACCCTCAACTTCTCTCTCCCCCCGCCCCCCCACCTTAGACCAGCTTATATTTCACCTCTCTCCTAACTATACTCCGTCTGCCGAAGGGTCATGAAGACTCGAAACGTTAACTGAAATCCTCTCCACCGATGCTGCCAGACCTGCTGAGTTTTTCCAGGTAATTCTGTTTTTGTTATGTAAATGTTGTGGCTGTTGGTGAAGGTGAAAGGCAGGGTACATTGTGGCAAGTGCTTCCCCAATACTCTCCCCACCTTCTACAAGGCCAAAGTCAGGAGTGTGATGGAATATTCTCCACCTGCCAAGGTAAGTACATCCGCAACTGAACAAGAAGCTTGACTATCCCACACAAATTAATCTGCTTGATTGGAAACCCATCCAATGCCTTAAACATTCACTTTTTCCACCACTAGCATACCATTGCTGCAGTGTGTTCAATCTACAGGATGCACTGCACAGCACAACAAGGCTGTATCACAGCACTTCCAAAATCTATGACCTCCATAGTAGGTGTGAATTATATATGAAAAATTATGGTGCTTCTGCCTGTGCGCAGAGAAACACCGTTTGTTCCTCAGATCTTGATCCACGCGTTCTGGCTCTGTAGTTTGATGGTTTCAGCACTACTGGAGCTGAAGAAGAATAAAATGGCGCTGTTTCTGCTTCCAATGACTTCTGAGGTTGTCCGTGCCGATTGCCATCTTTTGAAATGCACTCTTTCAGTTGTCCTGTGTGTGCATCATGAGTAAGCAGAATGGGCAGACCACATTGTCAGTCAGCATTTAACACTGATTGGATAGGTGACCTGCCATTTTGGACCTCACACGTCCTCTTACCACCGCTCTTAACAACGCACCTGAACTTGGGCTCAGTTGCAATGAGAGACCCTCAATCAGCATTATTTAAATGGTTCACCATGGAACATCCAGGGAGAGAGTTTTTGATTTTCTTTTGCTGTTTTGGTGGAAGTCTGTGTCCTGTGTGGTGGCACCAGTCAGCCATTCCCGCCATCTCCAAGCTGCCACATCAATCCGAGTCGTCTGTTTGAGGACAGATTACTGGAGTGCTGTCTGAAACTGGGAATCCCTTTGAACACTGACATCCTCAGCCATGATGACAGCGGCCTGAGCCTGGAAGTCAAAAAGCTGAATTACATGGAAACAAACAGAGATCTCATGAGATCAGCCTGAGCTTCCACGTCAACACTGAGACAATGATTGGCTTCAGATTGTGCCACAATGGAAGCTGAGGCATTGATTATCAAACGCTGCATCATTGCTGGGTTCACAAATATTCTAATGGTGTTGACCATTATTTCCCGCTCTCATTTCCAAGCTCCAGAAAAACCCCTGCTCCATGGTCCTTGACAGTGACAATAGATCTGTGGCAGGCCCGCCAATGCACCAAACATTTTGGTCGACATGCCCACCAGCTTTTTTCTATGTGCCACCACATCACAGTCCATATCTGAGCCCTCTGCAGGAGCACACATTTGTAACTTCACTCTCCAGGAAGCTGGGACACTGGCCTGACTCACCACATGCAGATCTCACCTCTACAACACCCACTCAAGTTTTTATTCTTCCTGTATCTGAGCCGGTGCCTTAATGTGTCAGATCAAGTGGTGTTCCATTTTCATCAGAGTTTTATCTCAGCCATTTTCTTCATTCGCTACTGACTGGCCAAGTATTCTCGTGTCTCTGAAAGAATAAAGTCACATGGGGAGATTTGGGGTGAATGAAAAGGGTTTGGTTACAAAGCATGCAATGTATGTTTACACCATCTCCAGTTTCTACATCATACCAAAATGTAAGATGAGGGTAATGTGGACTTTCAGAAGATACATAAGGCAGGAAAAGTCTGTCATCCTCGATGGTTTCAGCAATGCCAGTTGGCACAGCCAATTGGTCATGCCCATAGTATTGAGCACTAGTTGGTGAGGACATGCAATTGAGCCTGTCCCCATCAGTTCTCTGCCACTCCCTACTGTTAGATGTTACCTTATGTACTGCAAAGGAGAGAGAAGAGGGTCAGTGAGTGTGTTGCCATGTGTTTGTCTTCCACAGCTGAATAGCTGGGAGTATGTAGTTTAGAGGAGTTAGCAGAGCATTTGAATGTTAGTCATGATCCCTGATTACTAGAAGCGAGAGGTAGCGGTGTGGTTCATTGATTAATGTGTGAGGATGGTGATGCAGATGGAGGTAATAGCATTGAAAGATGCATTCAATGACCTCCACCACTTAGAAGTGTAAAAGGAATAGTGTAGTAATAGTGGGGGATTTCAACTTCCCAAAATTAACTGGGTTAGCCATAGTGTGATAGGTTTAGACGGAGCGGAATTCTTAAAATGTATCCAGGAGAGCTTTTTAAGCCAGTACGTAGAAGGTCCTACAAGAGAGGTCCTGGACTTAACTTTAGGAAATGAAGCCGGTTAAGTGGTAGAGGTAGCAGTGGGGGAGCATTTTGCAGAGAGTGATCATAACTCCATTAGATTCAACGTTGTTATGAAAAAGGATAAGAATGGGCCAGAAATCAGAGTTCTAAATTGGGAGAAGGCTGATTTTAATAAGATCAGATATGATTTGGCCAGATTTGATTGGGAGCAGCTACTTTTAGGTAAATCTGCATCAGAGCAGCGGGACTCATTCAAGAAGGAAATAGGGAGAGCACAGGGCCAACATATTCTAGTAAAGACAAAGGGTGGGACCAACAAATCCAGGGAAACCTGGATGTTGAGGGATATACAGGATTGGATAAAGAGAAAAAGGGAGGCTTATGGCAGATACTGAGGGCTCAAAGCAATGGGAACCCTCGAGGAGTATAGAATGTGTAGGGGGGAAATTGAAAAGGAAAATAGGAGAGCAAAATGGGGACAAGAAAAAAACACTGGCTGGTAACATAAAGGAAAATCCAAAGTTATTTTACAAGTAGATTAAGAGAAAGAGGATAACTAGGGTAAGAGTAGGGCCTATTAAGGACCAGAGTGGTAATTTGTGTGTGGAGCCCGAAGAGTAGGTAGGGTTCGGAATGAATACTTTGTGTCAGTGTTCACAAGTGAGAGGGACAACATGGGTATGGAAATCAAGCATTTGGATTGTGATATAATTAAAGAAATTAGCATAGAAAGGGAAGAGGTTCTAAGTAGTCTGGCAGGCTTAAAAGTAGTTAAATCTCCAAGCCTGGATGAAATGTACCCCAGGCTGTTGAGTGAGGCAAGGGAGGAGATAGCAGGGGCACTGGCAATAATTTTCAATGCCTCTCTGGCCACAAGAGAGGTGCCACAGAACTGGAGGACAGCCAATGTGGTACCGTTATTCAAGAAGGGAGAAAGGGATAAACCAGGGAACTACAGTCCAGTCAGTCTAACCTCAGTGGTAGTGAAACTATTGGAAGCAATTCTGAGGGACAGAATTAATCTACACGTGGAGAGGCAGGGATTAATCATAGACAGTCAGCATAGTTTTGTTAAGTGGAGGTCATGTCTGTTCAATTTGATTGAATTTTTCGAAGAGGAGACCAGTTGTGTAGATGAGGACAATGCATTTGACGTAGTCTACTTAGACTTCAGCAAGGCTTTTGACAAGGTCCCACATGGGAGACTGATAACGAAGGTAAGAGCCCATGGGATCCAAGGCAGTTTGGCAAATTGGATCCAGAATTGACTGAGTGGCAGGAAGCAGAGATTGATGGTCTCTGCCTGTGTCCAGTGGGGTTCAACAGGGATTGGTGTTGGGTGTCCTGCTGTGTGTGGCATATGTAAACGATTTAGACTTGAATGTAGGAGGGTTGATCAGTAAGTTCATTGATGATGCAAAAATTGGAGGGGGGTAAATAGTGAGGAGGATAGCCTTAGATTACAGGAGGATATAGAGGGTCTGGCCAGATGGGCTGATCAGTGGCATATGGAATTTAATCCAGATAAGTGTGAGGTGATGCACTTGGGCAGGACAAACAAGGCACGGTAATACCCGCTGAATGGTAGGACCCTGGGAAGTACCGAGGATCAGAGGGACCTTGGTGTGCATGTCCACCGATCCCCTAAGGTAGCGGGACAGGTTGATAAGGCAGTTAAGGAGGCATATGGGATACTTACCTTTATTAGCCAAGGCATAAAATATAAGAGCAGAGAGGTTATGCTGGAACTGTATAAAACGCTGGTTAGGCCACAGCTACAGTATTGCATGCAGTTCTGGAATCCGCATTATGGGAAGCGTGTGCTTGCAGTAGAGAGAGTGCAGAGGAGATTTACCAGGATGTTGCCTGGGCTGGAGGGTTTTAGTTATGAGAGATTGGATAGCCTGGGGTTATTTTCCCTGGAGCAGAGGAGATTGAGAGGGGACATGATTGAGGTTTATAAAATTATGAGTGGCATAGATAGGGAACTCTCTTCCTGAAAGGGTGGTAGAGTCAGATACCCTCAGAACATTTAAGGAGTATTTGGATATGCGCTTATGATGCAATGGTATACAAGGTCTAGTGCTGGAAAATGGGATTAGAATGGTTAGGTACTTGTTTGGCTGGCGCAGACCCGATGGGCCTCAGGGCCATCTGTAGGCCTCTATGCCTCTATGACTCTATGACAATTGTGTGAGGCCATTGAACCTTTTCTGCCACTGTGACCAGATCCTCAGGGCCAGAAACCTGGCATTGACCTCTGAAGCTATCTGCTCCAATTGCCTTCTAAGTGCTGATTGGGAAGGCTTCTTAACCCCCCATGCCACCTCCTGCATTAAGGCATCTAGCGCTGTATCTGAGAACCCAGGAGTCCACTCCCCACCTTGCTGCCCCAATCCTTTGGTTTCTTCTTGCTGAAAAATGTCTCTCCCATCCAAGTCCAGCACCTGCAGCAGGTAGAATACACCTCCCCTTTAAGAAGGGCCAAATAACTTTAAATGGGACTAGCCTCACACTAACCTGGCCTTCTGTGAAGCATGCAGCCACAGTGCATCAGATGAACATCTCGTTCAAATGATGACTCCTCCAAAAAAAATGAAAAATCAAATACACAAAAGCAAAATACTGTGGCTGCTGGAAATCTGAAATGAAAACAAGAACTACTGGACATTCTCAGCAGGTCAGGCAGCATCTGTGGAGAGAAAGAGAGTTTATGTTTGAGGTCAAGATGACCTTTCATCAGAATGGACTGAAGAATCAGTTGAGATTAGATATCCAGACCCCTGGTGTCGGATTCACAATCTTCTGACTCTGATCGGAAAGGGCACAAACGAGTCCAGACCAACATTTCATATTTTGAACAATTCAACTGAAATGTGTGACAAGTGATTTTTAAATGTGATACAACAAATGAAATATCTCACACCAACTCTGGAACACAAGTTAGATTATTTATTTCCAGATCTGCAAATGCTGGACAAAATTGTCATTTGTTTGTCTAATTGCCCTGGCTTTGATCACGTGAGCAGCACAAGGAAGTAAATGGTTATCTTGGTATCACAGTTTTAGATGAACCACAGCCACACCCTTCAACATTCTGCCTAAGACCCCAATGTGGTTCCTCTAAAACCGTAACAGGAAGATAATCATCTACTGCTTCGGGTTAGTCACGTGACCAGAGTTAGAAACCGTGGCACAACCCCATCAATTACATTATTTTCCAACATTTTAAAGAGACAAATCCTCCTGATTATTTATTTCCACACTGCATACTTTAAGGATAAGGTATCTGATATGGTGCTACTCACAGTAGGTCTGAGGGTGGTTTGTAAGAACAGGAGCATTGTACCACATCACAAGCACTGAGCTGAGAAAGGGAAACTTTGACAATATGAAGCTGCAAGATTTCATTGCTGTGCTTTCCAAGCTGAATTAGAAGGTAACAGGTTGACAGATCCTTATGTCAATTAGAGTTTCTGCTTTTTCCTGTATCATATTCACTGGAGGAACTGACTTAAAATTAGGGGTAGCTGACACATCGATGTTAAAGATAACCAATCAAGATTGTCAATAATGATTCATCTGTTCTGTTACTTTGCATTTGTGACTTTAGCTTCTCTTTTTTCTACGAGACATTTTCAATTCAATTGGACATCATGGATTAGTTAAAGAATTGAACAGGCAACAGAAGTTTGAAGTCAATCAAAACCTCAAGCAAAACCAGAACATCACATGGCAAACTAGAGAATCCAAGACTAGTTCTAGCCAAAAAATTACATTGGCCAGGCAACAAGCAGGAGAGATTAAAATGTGTAAAATGGCAGATGGCAGTCATTCAGTTGTAAGAAACCTCCTTGGAGTTTTATGAAAAAGATGAAACCACATGAACAGGCACTTGATGTCCATGTTTAGTCTGATGAGGAACAGGGTGCAGCAGAAGAGATGATTTGAAAGAGTAAACGTTCAGAAAGTAGCAGATCTTTGAGCAATGTGTTCAATTACTCAAACCACATTTAAATCAATCCAATAAAAAGAATTATGATCACATTTAGATTGCTTACCTTGTGGGAAGAAACTTGCAGAAACACTGAGACTGAGCTGCAAAGCTCCCAGTACAGAGATAGACAACAAACTGAGACTCTCAGTCCTTACTCTGCACAATTAATTCATTGACGTTTTCTCTTGTGAAACCACAGAACGGGCACTTCCACTTTCTTTGCAGCTCTGGATTGTGACATGATCAGAGCTGTTCACATTCAAGCTGAGACAGGAAATTGGCAGAAAATAGAAAACACATTGTAGCTCAAAGTGGGAACTTATCAATATCAAAATACTTTGTGATGGGGCGAAAAGGGGTCACATTTGGGATGTTAGTTTATATATACTTATATTATACATATATTTTATATATACAACTCCAGAAAGGAGATAGCCTGACAAAGAATCTGAAGTTGTGGAGCTGCGACGTTCCACACGTACCAGGAAGCCACCTGAAAGACTGAAAATGTAAGTTCCTTACCCAGCGTAAATATTATTTTGTCTTGAAAAATAGGTACTTGTAAATATTACATGTATAGCTGAGTTGAAGGGGAGGAATATAGTAATTATGCTTTTATCTAGTGTGTAATGTACCTTTAAGAATAATACTTGTAAGGAAGATCACATGATCTGTAGTAACCAATAGGAGAGTAGTGCAGGTACCTCAGCAGTCAGTGTAGAGATAGAGTTGGAGCTGCAAGCACACGTGTAGTTGCTACGGAGTATATTGTAAATAAACTTAATATGTCCACCCAAGAAGTGTCTGCAGATCAACTCTATTACCAATAATACAACTCGGCCACCCGACAACAAACTGGTGACAAGGATAAAACAGGATTAAACAGAAGAAATCAAGTTAGAAAGAAATTGGCACTGTACCTCACCCAGTGATTGTAATTAGCAATCTCCGTTAGAATTGAAGAAGTTATCCTCCCTCAGAATGGCACAGTTTGGGAGAATTGATCCTTTTGAACCAGCCGGAGATGATTGTTCTCAATACATAGAACGCCTTACATTCTTTTATCAAGTGAACGAGATTACAGGGGAAGAGAAGAAGTGAGTGATCCTCTTGAGTATTTGTGGGAACAAAACCTATGGTTTTATTCACAGTTTGAAGGCATCCAGTGCCCCAGATTCGGAGAATTTTGATGAATTGATGAACCTTGTGAAGGGACATTTTCAAACCAAGCCCGCAGTCACAATGTACAGGTTTAGGTTGAATTTGCGAAATACAGCCCCAGGTGAGACAATTGCATGCTATCTGGGAAATTTGAAGCTGCTAACAGAATGTTGTGAGTTGACTACGACTCTGAACGATATGCTCAGAGACAGTTTAGTGTGAGGTGTGAAAGAAGCTGCTATTCAGAAAAGATTTTTGTCCGAAGTGAATCTAGATTTCAAGAAGGTGCTAGAGAAAGCACTGGCCATGGAAAGCACTTTAAGAGATTCACAAGCAACAAAGGGTATGCAAAATGGCATTGTCTTCCACATTGGATTGGAAACCTCAGCCGAATGTGACGCAAAAAGGCAAGGCTCTGCTAAGAAGCCGGAAACAGTCCCCGCTAGCTGAAGAATAAAGAAAAATAACTGAGCAGTGAAATTGAAGAATAATTATAATAGAGGTGGAGACAATAGGTCTTTTAGCAAATTGGCAGTTTAAAAAATTCAAATGCTACTAATGTCAGAGAAATGGACATATCATGAGGCAGTGCAAGGAAAGATTCAAGCTGCTTGGAAACAAAAGAAGAGGCCCAATGAAATCTACAATGTGGAAGAGCCTGAAAGAACAAATTCTGACAATTCCTCATTGTTTAATCTGAAAGTTGGAAAGAGAGAGCCAATATTTGTCACAGTGAAAGTAAATGGCAAATCTGTTAAAATGGAAGTGGACATGAAAAATCAGGGAACATACTTTCAGATATTTGAATAATGGTGAACATCAGTTAAGTTTGGAGTGAGCAGCCACCAAACTAAGAACTTGCATAGGTCAAGAAAGGCAAGTAAAGACATAAGCAGTGCAACTGTCAATTACGGAAGCCAATCTGCAAAGTGACCAGTGTTGGTATTGAGAGGCAGAGGACCAAGCCCTCTATGGTGAAATTGGCTAAGGAAAATAAACCGTGATTGGCCCCTGAGATTCCTAAAGGAAGCTGGAAGTGTTCCTGATTTGACGAAGGAGTGTGTAAGGACTCAACAACCTGTTCTGCTGAAGGGCCATGAGGGCTCGAAACGTTGACTGATTTCTTCTCCACCGATGCTGCCAGACTTGCTGAGTTTTTCCAGGTAATTCTGTTTTTATTTTGTGAAGAAATGCAGGCTGTCCAAAACCAAAACCTGGGAGAACAGCTGAAGAAACTCAAAGAGACCCTGTTTGATGACATAGTTCAAAATGAGATGAGCAAAATTCGAAGGGAAAATGAAAAGCTGTTAAAAGACCTTCACACACTACAATATTCCCTCAGGTCAAAGTTTGTACCTCTGGGAAAGTATGAAGAGGAACAGAAAGAATTCAGAACCTCTCTGAACAAACTGAAGAATGAGTTGGCAGAGAAGACACAACAATGTTCAGTTTTCCAGGAGGCAGCAAACAAATATAAAAAGGAGATGGAAGAGTTGAAGAATCAGCTAAATGAAGCCAAAGAGGCTTTGGAAGAGAAAGTCGCAGAATTTTCCAAGAAGCAGACTGATAATGAAATTTTGGGAGACTCGGCCATTGAGTTTAGGGAAGTTAAACTTGCATCTGAGAGAAGTCCGGCCAATAGTGAAGTCAAAAAAGGGCGAGATTAAAGTGTGCGCTTGAAAGAAAAGTGCACGTTGCAACCAAGGGAGGTAATCTGTTTGGGTCACCGGGTAGATTCACAGGGTCTCCACCCGGTTGAGGTGAAAGTGAGAGTCATATGACAGGCACCTGCGCCAAAGAACGCCTCAGAATTCAAATCATTCCTAGGAATGATTGACTTATAAGGATGGTTCTTACCCAATTTGTCTACTGTGCTGGCCCACTGCAATCCCCACTCATAAAGAACTAACATTGCTCTTGAGAGGTGTCCCAGAAAGAATCCTACATAAAGGTGAAGCAATTGTTGCACTTGTCCAATCTCTGAGTGCATTATGACCAGGCGAAAGAATTGGTGCTGACATGTGACGCATCTCCCTATGGAGTGGGAGCAGTGGTATCACATTGGATGTATGACGGCAAGAAACACCCAACAGGTTATGTATCAAGCACCCTCACCACAGTGGAAAAGGGATACTCACAGATAGAAAAAGGGCTGTCCATTACCTTTGGTGTCAATAAATTTCACCAGTACGTACATGGCCGGCACTTTACAGTCATTTCAAACCACAAACAATTGTTAGGTTTGTTTAGTGAGGCAAAAGATATGCCACCCACAGCCTCAGCAAGAATACAGTGATGGACCTTAATTCTGGCAGCGTACGAATACACTTTCCTACATAGGCCTGGCAATCAAATCGCAAGGGCCGATACCCTTAGTCTTTTGCCTTTACAAGAAAATGAGGAGCAATTCCCAGTTCCACAGGAACTTGTTTTACTGTTAAATGTCTTAGATTTCTTGCTGGTATGTGCTCGACAGTTCAGAGACTGGACAAGTCGGGACCTAGTCCTATCTCAAGTACGAGAACAAGTGCAACATGGTTGGCCAAAGGAGCCTGTATCTGATGAAATGAAGCCATGCTTCAACAAAAGACATGAAATAGTCAATCAGGATGATATCCTATTGTGGGGTGCATGAGAGATAGTTCATCCAAAGGGTGGGGAGCCACTTTTAATTGAACTACACAGTTTAAACCCAGGAATTTCCCGAATGAAGACCATAGTACGCAACTTTTTCTGGTGGCCTGGGATGGATTGTGAAATAGAGAGTTTAGTAAAGCACTGTGTTCAATGTTAGCAACTGCAAATGTTGCCAGTGAAAGCTACATTACACCCATGGGAATGGCTAGGTAGACCCTGGGCGCGGTTACACATTGACTACATTGGGCCTTTCCTGGGAACAATATTTCTGTTCCTTGTCGATGCCCATTCAAAATGGTTGGACGTATAAGAGGTGAAGTGAACAGCGTCAGGTGCTACAATTGAGAAACTACGTCAGAGTTTTGCCATTCACGGACTACCAGATAATGGTTTCTGAGAACGGCACGGCATTTATGACTGCTGAGTTTCAGCGGTTTATCAGCCTCAACGGTATCACTGATATGTGAAAACTGCACCGTATCACCCTTCCTCCAATGGACTGTCCGAAAGGGCGGTTCAAATGTTCAAGACAGGCATGAAAAAGTTAACTCGTGATTCCTTGGCTACCAAGGAAGCACGCTTTCTTTTTCATTATAAGACTACCCCTCACACATCCACAGGTGCCACACCTGCGGAGTTATTGTTGAAACACCATCTCAGGACGAGATTGAGCTTAATAATGCCGAATTTAGAAGGGAAGGTAGAAAGGAATCCAGAAAAATAAACATGGCTGAGTAGTCGTGAGAGGGAATTTACCGTGGGAAAGCTGGTATACGTGAAGAACTTTGTGGAAAGACAAAAAAGATTACCAGGTGAAATAAGTGTAGTGACTGGAGCACCATCTTACCGTGTAGAAATGGAAGGCCAGATCATCCGTAAACATGTTGACCATTTAAGGAAGAGAGATAAATCGTGAAGATACGTTTCCACCAGTGACCACGACCGGGTCTGTGTTCCTGCCGAGGACACTCAACCCAGGGCTGACACATCTGATGTTCCTGTAAGAGTTGAGGATACAGAACTGCAGGTGCCCACCGATGCATCTAATGTTCAGGCAACTCCGGAAAAGGAGGTACCTGACAAAGTATTTTAAATTGTGGAGCTACGACATTCCACACATACCAGGAAAGCAGCTGAAAGACTGAACTTGTAAGTTCCTGACCCAGTGATAATATTAAGTTGACTTGAAAATATCTACTTGCAAATATAATATGTATAGCTGAGTTAGCGAGGGTGGAATATAGTAAAAATGGATTTATTTAGTGTGTAATGTACCTTTTAGAATAACACTTGTAAGGAAGAGCACATGGTCGGTGATAACTAATAGAAGTGTAGAGCGGGTACCTCAGCAGTCAGTGTAGAGATAGAGTTGGAGTTGAAAGCACACGTGTAGTTGCTGCTGAGTATATTGTGAATAAATTAATGTTTCCACCCAAGAAGTGTCTGCAGATCAACTCTATTACTAATAGCACAACTTGGCCACCCTGAAGGATCTCAACTAGCAGAACTCACAGTTAATCAGACAAACTCCAGATAACAGAAGATCAGAGGCAATAAATCAGGAACAAAATAGTCACATTCGGAAGAACATAAATCTCAAGGGCAAAAATTTATAAAACAATCGCCTAAGCAATCATTTTTCATTAATTCCATGAGCTTTTAATTTGGCTCACAGGCTCTTATGGAGATGTTGATACTTTCCAGAGGTTGATATATATTACTGCCATAGGAATATAGAGTTTTGCTGAAAGCTGAGCAAACTTTATAAATGACCCAATTTTATCTGCAATGCAAGGCCAAACAACTTTTACAAAGGAAAATAAAACCTGCTGAATGTTCCAAGCTGCTTCTCACAAATAAGAAAGTCTTTGGGTAAGAGTTAACAGCTGAGACTGTACTTGGTACAAGACATTCCTAAGCCTGATAAGGTGCATGAGATAAATGCAGAGACTGCAGATGCTGGAAATCTGAAATAAGAACAGAAAATACTGGAAAAACTCAGCAAGCCTGACAGCATCTTTGGAGAGAGAGAAACAGAGTTAACATTTTGAGTCCAATATGGCATCTTCAGGTAGATGACAGATTCTGTGAAACAACTCACATTGCTTGGGAATTATGTGTGAGGGTGGGCATTTACTCCATGGTTTTAGACAAAGAACTCAACATACTATTGTACATTTTGTATTAAGCAGAATTTGTACAGGACCTAAGGTCCTGTCAGTTTAATATGCAAGCCCAGTCCAAGGAAAAAATTATAATAGGTTAAATGTAAAGCTACTCACTGCTGTGGTCAAGGAAGTAACTTGATCAGTTGCTAGTTAAACAGCTATGTCGAATCACTGCTGAACTCACCACTCACTGGTATTCGTATGTATGGGATTTTTGCTAAAAGTCTGCATGATCTTTGAATAAAGATTTAGATCTCTATAGGCTTATGTACAATCTCTTGCTGATGTTTAAATAAAAGTATTTTCATTTATATATTCCAGAAATCTTTATTTAGTGTTGTTTGTTCCATGGTTCAAAACTCTGCAAACTGTTTTGTGGAGAGAAAAAATTACAACCCATAGATATTCCCTGAATCACAATTTAGTTACTTACTCAAAAAACACAGTTTTTTTGGAAACGACCGACTTTTCACAAATCCTTGTAGATTCTCTTTAATCAGGACGACTTTCTCTAAATGTCCAGTCATTCTCTCCTTCATTATAGATGTCTATAACTTCCCCATAACTTAAGTTAAACACATCTACAATTTCATGGTTTTTCTCTCTCTCCATATTCAAAAATAACAGAGTTACATTCAGGATTTCCAACCGAAAGGGAAATTCTTGAAACGCGAGATCTTTGGAAGATCATGGCTGAAGCTTTTGCAAAATCCCCACAGCTTTCCTCGAAAACCCAAGTGTGGAAATCATCAGGTCCTGGGGATTTGTCAGTCTTTAGTGCCATTGTTATTTCTAATACTGCATTCTTGCTTCTGTTAATGTTATTCAGTTCCAATCCTAGATTTATTATTTGTTTCCATCGAATGTCATTTCTGTTACCCTATTTTTCTACGGTGAAGACTTGATGCAGCAATTCTACCACTTCCTTATTTCATTTACACTATTGCCCACATCCATTTGTAAGGACCCAAATCACCCTTGACTAACCGTTATATTCAAATATAGGCCCAGATTGTCCAATTTCCAGATCGGCAAAGACTGGATGTAACCCGGAAGCTGCGCTATGCAATCCAATGAAGTTGCAATGCAAGGACACTGTACGTGTTGTCCAAGAAGTGTGATGTTCTGATGGGCAATTCCCCTGCTCCTAGGGAACCTCCGAAAATGTCTCCAACACTGAGTTAGAGTCGGAGACTTCAGACAGTTCCGATTTACTTATCCGGATAGTTACTCAGGAAACGTTAGACGGGAAAAAATTAAGCCTAGCACCTGGCTAACTATACAACTGACACTGCCCCACCTGTCCGCCCCTGACACATAGCCCACAGCTCCCGCCCACTGTGACTACCTCATTTACCCCGCTGAACGCCCCCGATCGCTCTGTCACCCTCCAAATCCCCCCACACCCTCCGACTCCAGGAGTGCCCCTCGATCCCTTCCAATTACTTACTACCTGCCCCGAGTAGCCCCCACCACCAGATGACCACCCCCTACTCTACCTGAACAGAACCCATGAGCTGATTATCCCCAACTCCTTGACTACCTCGCAGGCCGACCTGACTAGCCCCTAACCTGGCAATACTTCGCTACCCACTGACCTGCCGCTGGACTCACCTGGCCCAACTAACCACCTCGTGCACCTGCCACCCTACCCAGCTGACGCAGTTCCTTCAGTGTTACTAGATATAAATCCTGAAATTCCCTTCCTGACAGTCCTCTGGCTGCACCTACACCACATGGACTGTTGTGGCTTAAGAAGCAGGCTCACCACCATCTTCTCAATGTCAATTAGGGATGAGCAACAAATGCTGGCCTAGTCAGTGATGCGCACACTCTGTGAAAGAATAAAATAAACTCCAATAAATTTGTCAACAGAATTTCCCTTTCACACAACCATGTTGACTTCTTCTAATTATGCTGTTTTTCTAAGGGCATTTAAAAAACTTTCTAAACAATAGACTCCAGGACTATCAAGATGACTGATGTCAGGATAACTAACTTCTATATCCCTGTTTTTCTCTGCCTCCTTTCTTGAATAGCGGTGTCATAACTTCCAATCAGCTGGGGCCTTTTCAGAATCTCGGAAATCTTGGGAAAGTTATTGCCAGTGCATCCATTATCTCTGCAGGTGTCTCTTTCAGGAACTCGGAGGTGAGTGCACAGTGACGTTGCAAAGGGCTTGCAAGGGATGCCTGTTGGCCTTCAAGGTTGAAGTGCATTGGCGGGCGGTGGGGAGAGGCAAAAGCTGCCCAGTGGTTGAGGCAACTTTGTGGTGTGGGGGTGAGGGGCTGGTGGGAATGGCTGCCCTGCGGTTGGAGGGAGCGTACAAGCACATTTAGGGTGCCAGAGGGTGGGGGTGGTGGGTGAGGGAAGCAGGACACATGAGGGACACCTTGTATAAATTGACCATTCCTCTGCAGCTGAGAGAGTTCAGGCACAGCCACATTCATATGATCAAGGTCGGGCCTTTAGCTTATCGCTTCGAGTCCAATTGGGTTCAGAACATTAACTCTGTCTCTCTCTCTCCACGGATGCTGCCGGAGCTGCTGAGACCTTCTAGCATTTTCTGCCTTTATATCTAGAAAAACATTTATCTCTATTTGTTCCATCTCTGTCTTTTGCTCAGACATCTTGACATGTCGTCAGATTTTTGCAGCTTTTATTTTTAAAAAGTCCATTTAACAGTGAAAGTGGAAGCTGTTTAAAAATGGCAACAATTGCATTAAAACAGGAAGGAACAATGTAGTGAATGTTCACTTCTGGTTATATTGAACTTTTATGAGTGACAGATGGAGATCATTTTACAGGAAATGATTGAGGTGGACATGTGGCTTGATCCAAGTGTTTACATTGATGGGAGTGACTGAACATTTAGGTGTGAGCAAGTTGTTTAAGTTGAATTATGGATATAAAGCTAGAGGAGCTGGTTAAAAATATGAATTCTGAGATGAACAGGAACAGGCTCCCCATGTGGCAACTCCACCACCCGCTGCTGATTAAATACCATTGGCAGTGGGGTGAGGTCCTCACGTGGGAATTAATTGCATCAGTTGCCATCCGTCCACAAAACTTCCCACCCCAGAATTAAAGTAAGGTAGCAGGGTTCCCACAATACACCACCACCCCCGCCGGAATATATGGTTTCTGCCTCCAAAGTCACAGGAGCAGCATTAAATTCCACCCAGAGTGGCAAATTATCCCAGCTTGGCAGTGACATTAGCAAAACTGTCAGCATTGGCCGCCAGTACCTCACGGAATCTGAGCATCTGAATCAGGAGTCTGCACGTGAGCAAAATAACATGGAATTTCAGACATTGTTATCAGTGATTCAGTGCTACTCCAGAGTATCTCTGTCACTGCATGCACGAGAATCCCTTTGGCGCAGCTGCAGCTTGAAACTGCCTTCAGGAAAGGGGAAGTCTGTGCCACAGATATTTCCGGATCTTTCCAGGCAGTTTTCTTCTCAGGCAGCAGCGAGAGCATTGCCTTACAGCTAATCATAAAATCCAGCCTCTTCATTTCTATGCCCCAACCCTACTTCAGCTCTCTAGCACAGCAATTCACAGCAACACGCATAACAGCGCATGTTAAAAATCAGAGCACCAAACTCCCATCTCAGAAGAATTTCAGATTATAAAGATTTGTATTTATATAATACCATTCTTGACCTCTGGATGTCCCAAAGTGGTTTAGAGCAAAGTGCCTTTAGTTGTGAAATGGAGTCACTGTTTTGATGTGCAAAACACAGCAGGCATTTCACACAAAGCAAGATCCTACCAACAACAATGGAATAACGATCAGACAATCTGTTTTTATAGAAGGCGGTTGAGGTGTAAATGCTGGCCAGGCCATCAGGGAGAATTCTCTTGTTCTTCTTCGAAATAGTAAGCTTAGAAAGCTGAGAGGGTGGGCAGTACCTCAGTTTATCTTTACATTCCAAAGGCATTTTTGCCAATGTAGCATTCACTCAGTGTTGCATTGAAGTAGCCTGGATGTGGTGATCAAGTATCTGGACTGGGACTCAAGCCCCCAATACCTCAATCAGAAGTGAGTGTATTAATTTTATATAATATTTATTCAACATTAAACATATCTACACCATTGGAATCATTCCTTTGTTCAACACAACCATTCCTTTGAAAGTTTTTTTACTACAGAAGTTAAATTCATCATTAAAGATTCTTAAAAACAATTTTATTGTTCTCTTACTGTGTACAGTTTTTCCTTTACTATTTATTAGCTTCAGAAATTAAAGTTCAATTTTTTGACCATGACATATACTAATCAATTAAACTTCAAAAATTGTCCAAACATGTCTTCGTTAAAGGGTTCTTTTTAATAATAGACTTACAAAACTTGCTAATGATTTTTCAGTCTCTATTTGAATTTACACTCAATAGATACACACAAACCTTTCTATATATCGTCTATGAACAGTCACAAATTTTCAATGTCAGAATTCAAAAATTATGAGCTAAATGAATTGAAAATCCAGGTTAGTGATTTGGCTAATTTCCTTTCAAAGTTTACAACTTTAGGGCCTTGTACAGAATGTTGGGAGCTATCTTTACAAACAGATCAAACATTCCCTGATAGGGAAAGATCAAAGGGGAAGGTCTGTGACTGGGCAGATGGCAGGAGTCATTCAATGACTATAGGAAATACTTTCCCATTCCATTCTGAACCAATCTCATCACCACAATCTATCAATACAATCAAGTGATTATTGGGGATTTTAAATGAGTGTTGATGATAAACAAATACATTTTCCCCAAAACTTTAGTTACTCCAACTTGAATTTGCAAATTTACTTTTCCACATCATTTATTCATGGTGATATTATCATGATTATTTTGTTGTTAATCCTTTAGCTATGGTTGGTTATAAACAATCCCTTGTTTGAGAGCATGGACACAACCTACTCCTGAGGTTCTACTGCCTCATTGTGTGCTCAGGTGTTGGGAGATGAATGAGAGACACCCATATTTACTGAACCGAGGTTCAATCCTTCTCATTTGCAGCAAATCAGCTCCATTCAGTTCCTGTGCAGAGAGAGTCCAGCTGATCATGCACTGGGGACCTACAGTCATACACCCTTACTGCAACTCTTCAAGGATTACACACAGCTGCATGACAGGGTCAACATCAGTCGCGATGGTCATAAAATCATGATGACAGTGTGGAACCTCACCAGACAGGAATGGAGATCATGAATTCAGAACAACTTCCAAATGAATTTCCACCCATTGCAATTTCATACAATAACCTGGAAAGTTAGTGCTTGTGAAGTAACATAAGAAATACTGAGACTGGGAACCACTGAAATGACAATTTGCAATGTAAACCAATCTAGCTATCTAAAAATATGGCCACAGGAGATATCCAAAATAAAACCAAATCTTCAGTTTCCGATCTTGGATTGATCACTGGCCACAGACATGATGGGCTGAATGGTCTCCTTCTGCGCTATGTCATTCACTCGATGATCTCAAATCAGTGTCAGAGTTCAGGGTCTGTAATTGGACAGTTTCTTTATTTCCTGTCGCCTTGGGTGGATTCCAATTGTTCGATATCTAACAAAAGGCAAAAAATGTATTTAAATAAATCCTTCAGGAACAAACACTGGGCTTAAGTGATGGATGTAGTGGAAATCGAATAAAGACATTTTTACAGAATGGGCAACAGAACAGAACTTGACCCACACAAAACTGACTCATTGTTAATGGGATCACTGCAACAGGTAAAGGGCTGAATTTCCCAGACCTACGGAGGTGGCTTTGGAACTTGGTGGGGAGGAAATTGGGAAAGGTCTAGATCGGGTTGGCACCTCAATGTATTCCTGCCTCCATGAGCTTTTCCAGGAGGTGGGCTAACGGGTTTGATGGCAACCTGCCAGGCAGCAGTATGGTGCCAATGAACTGTGGCCATGAACCAGTTATCTGCATGGGGAAAGAGATTGTCCCTGGAATGGATGGGCCTCTCACTGGATCAGGGATCTGACAATGGATCAGAGTTGGCCTTGCAGCAGGAGCCCCGGCCTGTGAGTCAGTTGAGGATTTCAGATTATTTGTCAGCAGTAATTCACGAAGTGGGGCTATCCCAGGATAGCAGAGGCATGCCCTCACATCCACTGAATGGGGACCGATGTCTCCACTAATCCTTGCCTTGCTGCAATGACTCTTTTCTCCCATTGAAAGTGCCTCCAAGGCATCACTGCCACTCCTCTTCCTGCCCTGGCACTGCCCACATTATCAGAATGGCTGAATTCTCTATCCAGAGCCCACACTGATTGGAACACTGGAACCTGGCTGCTGTTCCTAATTGGACAAGGTACCTGCAGGCAGCTGCTAAATTGGCCGCCTCCAGGAAAATCGCGTCCAATGTCCCACCACAACTACATCCGAATTCCTGACCTGGAATTCACCCCAACGTTGGGAATGGCAGGCTAATGCAAAATTCCATCCAAAGGCTTCAATGGAAGTAATTGGAAGGAACTAACCTGGAATTATAAACTCGCTCCAGTTACTGATAGAATGTTTTGTGGAAGGTTTTTAAGGCTGTGAAAATCTGAATGTAAAGTAGATTCACGCCACTGAAGCCAAAGCTCATGGCCACAATGTGATCATATTTCTATCAGGATCTCCTTGTGGCTGACCAACCTCACCAGTAAAGTTACCTCCTTGAACCTTGAACTTATGACTCTGCCTCTGACTGAACAATGTTCTCCACTCAGAGCTGCTGATCCAGTCTCTTTCTTTACCTCCCTGATCTGTGATTTGCTGTGAAGTTTAACGTAATCATTCATTTTCACAAAATTCTGTATCACTGTTCAACCTGTCGGCATTTTTATTTGTCACATTTTAACCAACAACTGTTCAGATAGATTAATTTATGGTAATTTGAAGTTACTAATTTCCAAGAAGAATAGTTTTGATCATAAACTGTTTGAAAATGTTAACACTAGAATAATAGGTTCCTATTTTTAGGCTTCTAAGATTATGAGGGGCATGGACAGGGTGGATAGGGAGCAGCTGCCCCCCTTAGTTGAAGGGTCAGTCACGAGGGCCACAAGTTCAAGCTGAGGGGCAGGAGGTTTAGGGCGGGATGTGTGGAGAAACATTTTTACCCAGAGGGTGGTGACTGTCTGGAATCCGCTGCCTGGGAGGGTGGTGGAGGCGGGTTGCCTCACGTCCTTTCAAAAGTACCTGGATGAGCACTTGGCACGTCATAACATTCAAGGCTATGGGCCAAGTGCTGGTAAATGGGATAAGATAGGTAGGTCAGGTGTTTCTCACACGTTGGTGCAGATTCGATGGGCCGAAGGGCCTCTTCAGCACTGTGTGATTCTGTGATTCTGTAACGTGAGCAATGTTCATTTTCTGTTTTTATTTCATTCATTTATAATCAGTTCTGAGCATCAGGGATTTCCCTGATTCTTTTCTTGCTGGAACTCATAAACAGCTGGTGTAGCTGAGGCAAGCATTACATTGATGATTCATTTCAGGGGAAGTGAGAGTTTACATGAAAGCGACATGAATAGCAGGATATGTCAGAAGAGTGGGAAGAGCTCATGTGGTGCATGATT
Organism: Cetorhinus maximus; assembly: GCF_964194155.1. Classification (NCBI taxonomy): domain Eukaryota; kingdom Metazoa; phylum Chordata; class Chondrichthyes; order Lamniformes; family Cetorhinidae; genus Cetorhinus; species Cetorhinus maximus. Next base: position 127,907,484 of record NC_135888.1, read on the forward strand.
CCCAGCATAGGCCAGCTGGGCTGAATGGCCTGCTTCTGTGCTGTACCTATCATATAATTCTATGTAAACATCTTAAACAATACAGCTTACCTCACATCTTTGATGTAAATTCAATCTTCCCAGTGGTTACAACATTGTTGAGTCTTTTACCCAACTGATTCCTATTCTACAAATCTCACTTCACTGAGAAGCATACAGCCTTGAAACATTCCTCCCTGGAACACAAACTGGTCAGGGCTCTCCAAAATAGAATCTTTCATTTTGAATTGATTGAGATTTCACCATGAGGAAATAGGTAAGCCAAACCTGCCACAGAGGTAAAAAACAAAAAGCTAAAAGCTACTGCGGATGCTGGAAATCCAAAACAAAAACAAAATTACCTGGAAATACTCAGCAGGTCTGGCAGCATCGGTGGAGAAGAAAACAGTTGACGTTTTGAGTCCTCATGACCCTTCGGCAGAACTGAAGTATAGTTAGGAGAGAGGTGAAATATAAGCTGGTTTAAGGTGGGGGGCGGGGGGAGAGAGAAGTTGAGGGTGGGGTGGTTGTAGGGATAAGCAAGCAGTGATAGGAGCAGATAATCAAAAGATGTCACAGACAAAAGGATCAAAGAGGTGTTGAAGGTGGTGATATTATCTAAGAAAAGTGCTAATTAAGAATGGATGGCAGGACACTCAAGGTACTGCTCTAGTGGGGGTGGGGTGGAAAGACTAACAAAGTTTTAGTTTTAGATTTAAAAATAATGGAAATAGGTGGGAAAAGAAGAATCTATATAAATTATTGAAAAAAAAGGGGAGGGGGAAGAAAAGGGGTGGGGATGGGGGGAGGGGGAGTTTAAGATCTAAAGTTCTTGAATTCAGTATTCAGCCCGGAAGGCTGTAAAGTGCCTAGTCGGAAGATGAGATGCTGTTCCTCCAGTTTGCGTTGGGCTTCACTGGAACAATGCAGCAAGCCAAGGACAGACGTGGTTTGCAAAGTGACAAATTGATCTTGAAACTCAACCCTACTGAAGCTCTCTAGTGACACCTGTCCACAATAACAAGAATAACAGCGCACACAAAAAATATATTTATATTGTTACAAAATACAGTAGTATTTTCAGTTCATCGTCATTTTACAGCTCATGCTTTAACTATTAAAGTATTGCTTCCTAAAAGTTTCCAAAATAGTAATTTCCAAAGAGGAATATTGGTGACAGTCAATGAATAATGTTAAAAAATTGACTCCGAGATTGAGCATTGTCTATTCATTGATAAACAGGGATGGTGATCTAAGTTCTTCCCAATTTCTTCCTTGAGTCTTGTGGAAAGTGGGAACAAGGAACTTTCTGGCATTTAAATCAGGAAAAATGCCAAAGCTCCAGGATTTCACCCAATTTGGAGCAATTGTTCTGTTTATCTGTACCAATGGATGATCGCTTTAAACCTGGAAACGTACAACATTTAAACGGTATTTTAAAATTCAGTTTGTGACCACATAATATCTGTTCAAAGGCATCACTTTTCTCAATGTCAAGTGACAGTTCAACACTAATTCCTGACTTATTGGAAAGCTTTAAATAATTCTTACTCGGTTCATCCTCTTCAAACAGCAAATTAGTCCAACAGCAAAGCCCAGTTTAACAAACAAGTAACTGGAAACTGTGATGATCCAAATGTCTGCAAGTGTTCTCGCTCTCACTGTGAAGGACAAAGTTATTATTTAGTCTGACTCTCCACTGCAATTAAAATTTTAAAACTCCAGCCATTTATTCTAGGAAAGATGTGGAAAGTGAAAATATTCCGCTTTTAACATGAGAGCCAGAGCACCGGATCTTTGTGAAAAATTATCCTGGAGTTTCTTTTTTTAATCACAGTTTATATATCTGCACATATTTTCACAGATTGTTGTGGGTGGAATGGTTTTGAACTAAAGTGAGCAGCTCTGACTGAATGAAAAGGGAGATTATTCATTATCTACGTTAGAATAAACCGGATGTAAAAGTTTTGTCTTGACCAGACTGGTAGAGAACAGATTCACACCTGAGATTCCCCAGGTGGCAAATTCCCAATCTTGGCTGTGCTGCCCAGGGAGACATTAACTATCAAGGTGCAAAACAGCCACAGGCCTGAAACAGGTAATTATTTCAAAAAAGCACCTACTTTGATAAGTGCCATTTTATTGAAATTATTCATATCCAACTGTGCTACCATACATGCTTTAGAAAGTTCCATTTTAAAAATAACACTTAACTATGGCATATTTAATTTATTATTTTATTTCAAAATCTTAGATACTAAAATATTATCACACTGCATGATGTAAATTGACAATTTCCTGCACAGGCAGACTCCCAGGACAGGATTTTCTGCCAGTCAGGCGGGCGGGACCAACCCAATCTCCAGCGGGCGCGGAGCCGATCCCCGCCAGCAAAGTGGGCCCCGCCGCCATTTTACGTGGGTGGGCCAATTAAGGCCCGCCCCAGCATGACGTCCGCCGGGAAGCGCTATGCGCTCCCTGTGTGGGCGGGGGAATCCCTAAAAGTGAGAGTGTGCTCTTTTGCGCATGCTCATGAAAGAGCGCACATCTCCCTGAGGCTAAGTGCAGCTTCAGGGAGATCGCTTCGACTTTTAAATGTATTAAAAATACTGAAAGCAATACCTTTAAAGAAAATTACAACAAAGGTGATTGTGGAGGAGTTAGCCCAATTCTTTACTAGATTATAGATTACCAAAAGGAATACAGTCGGATCAGGGTTTGAATTTCATGTCACAGCTGTTTAAAGAAGTAATGAACAGCGCAGGAATAAAGCAATGTAGGTTGTCAGCCTATCACCCTGAATCACAAGGTGCCTTAGGAAGGTGGCATCAGACTTTAAAGACTATCATTAGAGCACATAATCAAGACTATCCACACAATTGGGATCGAGGGATTCCATTCTTGTTGTTTACTATTAGAGACGCCCCTAATGAGTCAGCAGCGTTCAGTCCTTTTTGTTTCAGATTTCCAGCATCCGCAGTATTTTGCTTTTATTTCAGTCCTTTTGAGTTAATTTATTGTCATGAATTAAGGGGACCTCTCAAACAGATTCAGGATAAATTAGTGGGTCTAAACTTGAAAGAACTCTCCTGGATTTTGTGATGAAATTCAGAGAGAGATTAAGTAATAGGTGTGAGCTTGCTAGGAAATATTTAAAGATACCTCAACAAGTAATGAAGGTAAAGACAGATTAGAGAGCAAAGGCTCATCGTTCTGTGGCTGGGGATAAAGTGTTAGTATTGCTGCCATGATATACTGTATATATTTATATATATATATATATGCTAGACATGATGTTGATGTGGGGGAGTCAGAGTTAATAAGGCAATACCCATACAAATTAAATCCAGGAAAATTAGCTCAAGTGTGAAATATGTTCAATTCAGGCTACAAAATGACATCATAGGGCCCAGTCACAGTAAATGGAGTTCGCCCATTGTAATGGTGTCGAAACTGGGTGGACCACAAAGACTATGTATTGATTGCTGAAAAGTGAATGCAGAAACAAAAGCAGATTCATATCCTATTTCATGATTGGAGGATTGTAATGAGAAATTGGGGCAGTCAATGTTTATCACAAAAGGTTGAATTGGTGTGTGGATATTGGCAAGCACCCTTATCGGAAAGGGCAAAAGAGATATCAGCTTTTGTGACACTGGATCGTCTATATCAAAGCAAAGTAATGCCATTTAGTATGAATATTGCAACAGCAACATTTCAGGGACTAACAAAGTGGCTGAGGGGCGGAGCAATTGTGCTGTGTATATTGATGACTTGATAGTATTCAGTCAAATGTGGGAGGAAGATTTACAACATTTAAAGGAACTGTTTGATCGACTGCAGGAAGCCAATTTGGTTGTAAATTTGGCTAAAAGTGAATTTGCAAAACCGCAAGTCACATATTTCGGCCACACTGTTGGACGTGGTCAAGTGGCCCCACGAGATGCAAAAGTGAAACTTATTGTAGAATTCTCAGTGTCTACAGCAAAATAGGAAGTTTTGAGATTTCTAGGATTTTATTGGGAATTAGTGCCAAGCCTCAGTGGTGCAGTTGCTCCACTGACTGGATACTTAAAAGAGAACAGAAAATTCCAGTGGACACTGAAGTGTCCGAATGCATTTGACAGCTTGGAAGTTGTACAAGTACACCTGTTCTATCAGCACCTGATTTTACCAGTGATGTGGGTGTTGTTGCTGTGTTGCTACAAGAAGGTGAACGGGAAATGAGAAGCCGGTAGGACATTTCCCATGAAAGTTGAATGTACACCAGAAGAAATATACAACTATAGAGAAAGAGACTTGAAGGTTGGTGTTAGCTTTGCAACATTTTGAAGTATATGTTGCAAACAATTCTTCAGAGACTATACTATATGTACTATCCTTTGAGTTTTCTGGAAAAGTTTCAGGCCAAAAACGCAAAACTGCTTCAGTGGAGTTTATTATTGCAATCATTTAATATACAAATTAAACATGTGGCTGGATGGGAAAGTTTGATTGCAGCAAGTGCATTGTCAAGAATTTAAAATTCAATCGAACTTGGATATTGGCACATAGAGAATGGTCTGGAATGAACTCTATTTTTACAAAAGATTTGTATATATTTTAATGTTTAACAGATGTACCCTATAGCATAATAGTTTTGTTTGCATACTTAAATGTGGTAAGGAGTAAGAAATGGGTTGAAAAATGAAACCCTCTTTTTGGAATTATGATGGTTCATTTTTTGTCAAGGAGGGAGGTGTGAGATATGGATTTTTTAAGCAATATTTTTGAGGAATATTGTGTTATTCTGTGGAAAAGGCTCTGTGTGACTGTGTGTGTATGTGTTGTGATTTAATTAAGCTGGGCAGGGATTAATATGAGACAGGTTGTCAAGGGGGCGTAAAAGATGAACAGGATAGAGATGTTACATTAGATCTAATATTTGCATTTTTAGATAAGTTGAGAGTTTGTTTGAATATCAAAGGGGACTCAGAGGTTAGAAAGAAACATGTTTGCATCTTTCAGGAGTTCCATAGATAAATATAAGGGTGGGATATTATATTATATGGACCCGAAAGCAAAGATAAGATGGAAACATGAAAGATCTTATATTTGGAAGGATTTGAGTTTCAAAGAGGTGTGAACATAATGGAACCTGAGATGAAAGGGGAAAAATTTATTTTAGAGTTAATGCAGGGATCTTAGGATAGCTGTTGAGCTGCAGTTGGAGATGTAGCTGTTTGAACTGTTGGTAGCAGCTGAAGCTGAGTTGGGAGCTGTCAGCTCTGGGCTGGGAGGAGGTGGTGTTTGAACCAGCCATCCAGTCAAGCCAGAAAAGTCTTTGGCTGCAACAAGCAGTTTTATTCTGAGGTTTGGATTCCACAGCAAAGTGGGAGAAAGTTGAGAGGGCATGTGGTGTGCCTCTATTAAAGCTACAGCAGTTTGCCATGGGTAATATTACTGGACTTTTTTATAGTTAAACATCTATTAGGGAGTGTTGCCTGGAAGGTGTTTACTTGGGGGTCTGACCAAGTGGAGAGTCTTTTTGGGGAATGTTTTGTAAGACTAACCTTAATTGTGCAACCGTAATATTGTGTGCTTAATTTTCTTTTATTCTTGTCAATAAAATTTTTACTTTTAATCTTTAAAATCCCAAAAGTGTGACGGACTTTTTACTGCTGAGATCAGAATGTCTTCTCATTTTCAGAATACCAAAAAAGGGTATGGCCCATAAGTCAAGTTTCCCTCTGGGATTTGGTTTGCGCAGCAATTAGCACCGGCAGTGGTCATAACACAGGACATTCCTTCCAGGTCATGTGCACAAAACGCGGTGTGAAAAACGTCACATCATTTCCGCACTACCCTCAGTCCAGCGGGTTTGCAGAACGGACCAAGGCAGTCAAAGCATCACTTATAAAGTGCAATGCAACCAAGTAAGATTTTCAAATCGCCATGCTCAATCCTCGTGCCACACCACAGGGAGATGGTCTACCCTCACTCATCAATTGTGATGTTTCTGAGGCAGTCCATACCTCTCTCCTGTCCTTTATATTCCCAATCCAGACGGAAGCTCATGATATTCTATTGCAACGGAGCGACACAGTTGAACGTAGTTTAAAGTGTGTGCATACCAGATCACCGCACAAAGATGGTACAAGGAAACGGACTGCAAAAGTGCACACAGCCACAGTCATTTGTGGTTGAGATGCCAAACAGACAGATCCTCAGAATGAACTGTTGGCACATTCTCATCGCAGGTCAGACTGTTGATGATTCAGGCACAGAGGCCCGAATTTTATGCGCCAGTGCCGGGAGCATGCCTGACTGGAACAGCGTTAAATCTCGCAAGAAGACATCGGGCACACATCCCGACATCATCGCACACTGGTGCAATATTTCAGTCGGCAGGCACACACGGGACACGGAAGCACGCCCACCAACAATTAATGGGCCACTTAAAACAATTAAAAGTGCAATTGAAGTGAATTTTACATTGCCTGTTCAATTTTGAGTTCATAGCTTAATACCTCCTAAAATTCCTAATTAACCTGACCCCCAGTTACACCCCATCTAAGGCAATGACCCAAAATAGATTTTAGATTTAAAACAAACTCAGCAAGTTAACATAATACCTTGGACAGTCGAATTCCAAATGGTTTTTCCCAAACTTCAGTTTTGTTATATCGCAGACTCATGCACAATTGCTGGGCACTTCATGAAGGCTATTTCACACACTCCTGTTAGATTTTACATGGCCTTCTGACACATAGCCTTTCATTCTCCTTCATACATGTTTCTCGCTTTTTAATATGTAAATTCTATTGTTCCAAATGTCTCTGAAATGGAATATTCCTCACAATATAAAAACATTCATGTTGCCAATATATACATTGTCAGAAACGTTTGGAAAAAATAAATACCTTCCTTTAGTCACACTTATCTGACTAGTTGTAAACAGACTAAGATCCCTTTGAAATCCAAATCTCTTCATTCATCTAAAAAAATGCAAATTGACTTCACACCTTACATGCTAAGCCAGCATCCACGTTTACTCATTTGCATGTCATGCACCTAGCTTTTCTTTTGATGATTTCAAACTTGCAGTCTATTTGACTCCAAATGTAATTAAATCACACACACCCAACTATACTTAACCCCATAAACCTACCTTATAATTAACCAGAAAAATATTATGAAAATTCTTATGCTTTCATGGGATTATAAATAATCGTTTGATATTGGCAGCTCACCACCACCTTCTCAAGAGCAATTAGGGGTGGGCAATAAATACTGGCCTAGCCAGTGACACCCACATCCCTTGAATGAATTAAAAAAAAATTAGTAACAGTTTAATGTCCACTGTGAGGAAACTGCGCTTACTCTTATCCACAGAAACATGTGCTTTTCCTGTGAGAATGATGAATCCATTTTCCCTCACTTCACAGTCATAAAATTTCCCATCCTCTACTGCAACATGTTTGACTATCAGATAGACTGTGTCGTTTAGTTGGAATTGATCAATTTTCCTCTTGTTCTGCGGAGATGAGTCTCTCTGTTTCCAGTGAAGACAGTCTGTATCTGAGAGTTTGGAGATTGTGCAGCTGAGAGTAACATCACTGCCCACCACAGGCCACTGTGGACTTGTCTCAACTGTGAAAAACAGATCAATTAGATTTATTCCAAATAGTGGCAGGTAAAATCCCATGATTATGTTCCAACTGTGCCTGTACCGATTATCAGCACTTGTTCCTTGCTGCATTGAAGAGTTAGACCAGATGACAGACACGTGCGTTTGAAAAGTAGAATAACATGGACTCTCAGCTCTGCTCCATCAGTGTAAGTGAGGCAGAGCAAGACTGCTGACCTTGACCTCTGAACCTGTTGGAAAAACTGAAGTCAGATCAAAGTTTCAGTGTTTGGATGGTATCTGGGGAAACCCACACCACAATGGATATGTCATGGACCCTCACCAGAAGAGGGCGTGGTTGAAAAATATTGTTGCAGTATAAATCATGAAAAAAAATCCTAGTTTTAATTTATTCTGAATGTGCACAGAGCACAGAACATTTCCATTAGATCACCCAACAAACACACATACGCACACAAACACACACAAACACACGCACACAAACACACACACAGGAAGCCAATTAAAGAAAAGAGTATTTGAGAACCAGGGCCTCAAACCCGAGACTAAGGCCATGGTTTACTGGGCAGCAGTGATCCCTGTATGCCTATATACTTTAGAGACTTGGGCAACCTATAGCAGACACCTCAAAGCACTGGAACAGTCTCACCAGCGATGCTTTCACAAGATCCTCAAAATCCAATGGAAAAAAGGGAGTCCAACAGCAGCATCCTCTCCCAAGACAACTTGCCCAGCATCAAGGCACTAATCACTGAAAACCAGCTCCCCTGGGCAGGACATATTGTTCGTACGCTTGAGAGTAGACCTCTAAGGCAGCTGCTCTACTCAGAAATTAGTCTCGGTAGGAGACTCCCAGGAGGACAGCAGAAATGTTTCAGTGATGTCCTCAAAGATCCCTGAAGAGATCAAACATCCCCACAGACTCATGGGAGTCCCCGGCTTGTGGCTGATCAAAATGGAGGAGGAGGAGGAGGAGCTTGAAGCCTGTGCATAAAACCAACATCAGAAGTCATAACAGCCCCAGAATTCATTGAAATTAGTGAGCTCCTAAAACACTTCAGCACAGGGCTCCAATCATTGAGCATCCATGAAGAATGGTATTTCAGGAAAGATTTGTCCAAAATGCCCACCTCGACTTTCTGTTAGAAACATGCTGTAGACAGAGATAAGTCATCCCAGAAACAAAGTATCAGATCAAAGCTCTGCATTCATGCCACATCCAGTCATGAATGGTGGTGGACAATTGAACAGCTAACAGGAGGTGGAGGAGGCTCAGCCAACATCCCTACCTTCAATGATGGTGACACTAAGGATATCAGAGTAAAACACAAGGCTGAAGCATTTACATCCATCTACAGCCAGAAGTGCTGAGTGGATCATCCATCTCGGCCTCCTCCTGAGGTCCCCGCCATCACAGATGCCAGTCTTCAGACCATTCATTTTACTCCATGTGATATCAAGAAACAGCTGAACACACTGGATACAGCAGAAACTATGTACCCTGGAAAAAATCCCATCTTTAGTGCTGAAGACTTGTGCTCTAGAAATAGCTATGCCTCTAGTCAAGCTGTTCCAGTGCTGCCTCAAACCTGGCATCTACCTCAAAATTTGGAAAGCTGCCCAGGTAACTCATGTCCATTAAAAGCAGAACAAATCCAATCCAGCCAACTACCACCCCATCACCCAGCTCTCAATCATCAGCAAAGTAACAGAAGATGTTGTGAACAGTGTTATCAAGCCACACTTACTCAGCTATAACCTGCTGCCTGATGCTTGGTATGGTTTCCACCAGGAACACTGGGTTCTAGACCTCATTATAGCCTCATCAACAGGCTCACCTGATTCCTGCCTCAGTCCTTGAAATCCACATCAGTAGTTCAGATGATTTGACTTTGGCTGGCCAGAGATGTGGACTGAACTTTGCAAACTGTCTGGGTTTCTACTGTTGACTTCACTGAGCCCGCAGCTTTTAATTAAATTTAACCCTTTCCCTCCTCTCCACAAAAAGGTGTGGCTGGTCATGACCCTTTCCTCTTCACTATCTTTTTGGGAAGTTACTGAATGTCAATTTGCACTTTTGTTTAATGTTCTCAAATTCTGTAAGACATCATCAGCCTTTCAATTCACCCTGGGTTGGAGCTTTATGTACATTGCTGCAGCTGCGTCAATTTTGTTTTCCTGTGGCCTGAATCGTCTGGTCGGCATTGGGAGGCGGACCCCGCTCACCGACGTGTAAAATGACGCGCGGTGACGTTGGGCGTGCGTCCCGATGTAACCACGCGTCGTTCTGATCTTCAGCTCGGAGGGCGTGTGCCTGAGCCGGATGCGCACCCGCCAAACTGTCAAAGGTCTATTAAGGTCATTTATCAACACATTGAAGAAGTTGACAGGGCTGCCCGTCCAACCTTGGCAGGCAGGCAAAGTGCCCAGGCGGCCTTCACATTTTTCATGGAACCTCAACCAATGGCGGGATGGGGTTTCATGAAGGGTTTATAACTGTAATAAAAATTTTTATGAAAATTCATTGACATGCCCCAGTTCATGTGACACTGTCACATGAGGGGACATGTCTGATTAATTTTTAAATTCTTTTTTTCAAGTTTTCAAAATCAAATTAACATCCCTGAGGCAGCTCCGTGCGTCAGGGAGATTTCTGCGTTCTTTCACGCACACATGCACGAAAGAGCGCAGGCCCCGATTCTCCCTCCTCCACCCGCCCGCACAGGTAGCGCTGAGCGCTTCCAGGCCAATGTCATGCTGGCTAAAATGGCGATGCACAACTAATCGCGGGCGGCGATCGGCTGCGCACCCATCCACACCCGCTCCCGCCCACCCCGCACAACGGGGAGAAAACCCTCCCCTCTCTCCTTGGCAGTAGTTCACGTTGATTTTTCAGCTAAGTAAATTCATTTAAAACGTTTGGATTTTTACTTACAGAAAACCTGCTTCCGCCATGTTATGTCTTCTGATTCCCAGAAGTAAAAATAATCACATTTTAAACTCAAAACACTGGAGCTTCCTCTGGTGTATTTCTTTCAGCTCTCCATGTGGCTGGTGGACTGATGCATTATTGCGCAGCACATGACTGCAGTGCTGCAGTAAAATGTGTCACCCCAGGTGTACATTCCCACAACAATTACTTCCTATTTATTTACAAACAAATAACAAAATAACACCCACTTTACTAGAATCTGGTAAAATTATCAATATGCATTAATCGTGTTGAACATTTCAGGAGAAATAGTGAACACTGGGTGATATAAACTTCACTTGATCCTCTCAGTCTCATCAGTACAATGAAATTTACAGAGAACCATTTTATTGCTGGCTTGGGAGAGGACACAGCTAAATTCGTTAATACCTCCTCCATTTCAATGCTAGTTTGTTCAAGTGTATCACAGTCCCCCTTCCTGATTTCGACACTGACATTGTCCTTCTCCATAGTGAACACAGATGAAAAGTAATCACTCAAAGCTTCACCTATGTCCTCCGGCTCCACACACACATTGCCACTTGGGTCCCTAATGGGCCCTACTCTTTCCCTGGTTGTCTTCTTGCCCTTAATATATTTATAAAACGCCTTGGGATTTTCCTTTATCTTGCCCACCAGTGTTTTTGCATGCCCCGTCTTTGCTCTCCAAACTATTTTTTTTAAGACATCATCCCCACACCCCCCTGCTCCACCTCCGCTACACTTTCTTTACTCCTCTAGGACTTCCTTAGCAATAACCAGCTCGATGACACCCAGTTTGGGTTCTGCCAGGGCCACTCAGCTCCTGACCTCATTGCAGCTTTGGTTCAAATTGGACAAAAGAGCTGAACTCCCGAGTTGAGGTTAGAGTGACTGTCCTTGACATCAAAGCCACATTTGACTGAGGGTGGCATCAAGGAGCCCTAGCAAAATTGGAGTCAATGGGAATCAGAGGGGAAACTCACCACTGGTTGAAGTCATGTCTAGCACAAAGGAAGGTGGTTGTGGTCGGTGGAGGTCAGTGCCCTCAGCTCCAGGACATCATTGCAGGACTTCCTGAGGGGAGTGACCTATGGGGATGTTCGCTGATGATTGCACAATGTTCAGCACCATTCATGATTCCTCAGACACTGAAGCAGTCCATGTCCAAGTGCAGCAAGACCTGGACAATATCCAGGCTTGGGCTGACAAGTGGCAAGTAACATTCGCGCCACACAAGTGTCAGGCAATGACCATCTCCAACAAGAGAGAATCTAACCTTCGCCCCCTGGTGTTCAATGACTTTACCCAAACTATCAACATCCCATGTGTTACCATTGGCCAGAAACTGAACTGGACTAGTTATATAAATACTGTGGCTATAAAGCAGGTTGGAGGCTAGGAATCCTGTGACAAGTATTTCACCTCCTGACTCCCAACATTTGTCCGCCATCTACAGGGCACAAGTGAGAAGTATGATGGAATACTCACAACTTGCCTGGATGAGTGCAGCTCCCATAACACTCAAGAAGCTCGACACCGTCCAGGACAAAGCAGCCCACTCGATTGGCAACACATCCACAAACATTTACTCCCTCCACCACTGACACACAGTTGCAGCAATATGAAACATTTACGAGATCCAGGAATTCACCAAGACTCCTTTGACAGTACCTTCCAAACCCATGAGCACTACCATCTAGAAGGACAAGGGCAGCACCACCAACTGGAAGTTCCCCTCCAAGGTACTCACCATCTTGACTTGGAAATATATCGCCATTGCTTCACTGTCGTTGTGTCAAAATCCTGGAACCCCCTTTCTAAGAGCAATGTGGATGTACCTGCACCACATGGACTGCAGCGGTTCAAGAAGGCAGCACACCACCACCGTCTCAAGGGCAACTAGGTATGGGCAATAAATGCTGGCCCAGCCAGCGAAGCCCACATCCCACGAATGAATAAAAACTTAAGATCAAAACACCTGATGTTCTGCTGCAGGCAAATTATAGACTAATTTCACAGATTCAGTCTCTTTCCCTGTAAGAAATATACATTTTGATGTAGATACAGAGATATAATATATATTATAAATAATGTAGAACCACCTGAAGTAAAACTGCACAACAGTTTTTCAATATGTGAAATTATTGCCTCACTGGGAACTGGGAAATATAAAATGTACAATAAACATTTTCAGTAAAGTACTCCACCACTTCCTGTGATGATTGTAGCAGAAGTCATTTCATAAAATTTTATACTGTGTAATTAATCCATTTGAAGTAAGATGTGATGCATCTTGAACCCATCCTGTATCCATGATCCACAAAGAATTTCTGCTTAAAAATTAAATAATTTAAGTCAAAAATGAAAATATATGCAATTTACCTATTATAGGAAGAATGGGCAATATTACAGTTGCAAAATACTTCACCATAATTTTCACTTATACATAGTTAAATTAAACTGATCAGAAAACTGATGAATTTTATACAGGGTTATGGATTAACAGCAAGTAGCATTTTCATATTCACTGCTGCTCCATTGATGGATGTTGGTGTTAATTTTGCTATTCCCATTTACAACTCATCCTGACCCATCTTTTGTTTCTTTACTTGTCCCATTTCCATATCCTTTTGTCTTCCACCATCACCCCTGTTTTCATTTACTCTCTCCTGCTTTTCACCCTATCACAGAATTTCTGTTATGTTCTTTTCCTACATGTGACTCCAGACCCACAGCAATGCGGTTGACTATTAAATGCCCTCTGAACAAGGGCAGCTAGGGATGGATAATAAATGCTGGCCCGGCCAGTGACGCCCACATCCCATGAACAAATCAAAAAAAGCTACAGGCTGCGGGCTTGTTTTGGGGAGGGGGAGAAGAGGCCTCAGGTAAGGGAAGAGGCTGCAGGGTGAAGGCTGGACTGGGGAAAGTGGGTTTCCCAGTATGTGGGGCGGTCACATGTTGATCTATAGAAGTAGTCTCAAGATGTTGAGGGCTGAAGAGGCAGCCTCCAAAGGAGATGAGGCCAGACGGAAATGTGAGGGAATGAGTTGTGATGTCCCTTGAGCTGGCAGTGAGTAAGAAGCCAGTGAATGTGTGATGGCCTTGTGAGTGTGAGTTTAGAGGATGAGATTGTTGCCATACCCTGGCAGCACAGATGAGATCATTCATCCTTTTTCTGCACTAGATGGCCAACCTCTTCTGTGCAGCATTGGCACTGACCACTACCTCCCAAGCTGGAGTGATGAGATTGCTGGACTCCAGTAAATTTCCTTCCCTAAAGGGAATTAGTGAACCAGATGGGTTTTTTCACCATCACTATTCCTAAGACTAGTTTATATTACAGATTTATTAACTGAATTCAAATTCCACCAGCTGCTACGATGGGAATTGAACTGAGGTCCAAAAGCACTAGCCTGGACCTCTGGATTACTAGTCCAGTGACATTACCACTGCGCCAACATCTGCCTATAAATTTCAAATCCATCATTACACCATCAGCTAATGTAGATTTGGGAAATGGTCTAATGGTGGAGTTAAATCCTGTTCACTTCAGTATGGCATGAGGAAATAGCACAGTGACTCAGAATCCATTACATGTGATTGAAAGCATTAATGCATGTACTGTCATCATTTCCACCTAAGAATATGAGCCTGAAACCAACAGACAATATTTAAGTATCTGTATTCATCGGGTTATTTGTTTCTTCTGAGAAAAGATTGTCGTATTCTCAAATATATTTGCATAACAAAAGCATTCATGAGGTTGATTTGTGAAACTCACAGTAGTAACCAAAGATCGCTGAGTGAATTGATTAAATATTGCTTGCTGTTAAAAGGATGAATGTTCCACAGTGACCCAATCAGATAAAGAGAAACTCAAGGTTTAGTGACACATTGCATAGTTGAATCCTCATTGTTGGTTATTACAATTGAGATATTAATTGAGTGGGCAGAGCACCATGGAACATTCAATTTATTTTTCATAATGAAACCTTTTTTACACAGTATCTGCAGAAGCTGTGAAATGATTGTTGAAACCATATCAAGAGAACAATTTCTATTGCAAGTTGCTTTCATGTTTCAAAAGTATGAGGCAATGATTATTTTAAATCAGAGTAGGTGCATAGGAAGAAAGCTCCAGTTTTTTCTGTGGTTAAAAATATTAATTCACAGAAACATGTTATATTTTATATATCTGACTCCAAGCTATTACCGTCTCTCCTGTGAAGATTATTTATATTGTGCTTGCGCTAGTTGTGCATAGATGACAGGTGAAACATCTTCCTCTGAAGGAGCCAGTTCCTGCAAGACAGAAATTAATCACTTCTAATAATGTGATCGATTATTGCGTCTCTTCTCATCGATAATTTTACAAATGTTGTAGATATTGATAATTTAGGGTGCAATTTCATGACTCGGAATCAATGTACTTACAGTGTCTGAAGATTGTGTGTTCCGTTGTGTACTCCCTTCTCCCTGTCTGCTCCCTGTGATATTCAACATCATCACAATTAACGAATAATATTGACAGATCAGGCTGAAAAAAATGACAAATGGCATACAAACATCCTCGATTTATGGCATTCACTCATACAGCCAATAGCCAGGTTTGATGTGTATGACTCACATCTATACTAAGCATGGCGTTTCCACAATGTGCTACAGGGAACATCACAACGCTCCGTCCATCATTGCTGGGAGATTGCATGACCCATTGCTGGCTCATTCAGGTGCTGTTGGAACTGGGTGCCCTTTGGATGGGTTATTGGAAGAAAGTGGAGCCGGAGATAGTGGGAAATGCTCCATCAGTCTTATTCCCACTGTAGCAATATCGGCACGATTAAAGGAATGGAAGTCAAGTGTGAATTGTCACCACCCCTTTCCCTATCATTAATGCCCATGAAACAGGTGTCAGCTACATACCCAAATAAAAATTAGCTTTACTTAGATCAATTTGGGATGAATTTTCAGTGTCTTTCACATCGTCAGGACATGTGAAAGCCTCTTGCACACTTTCAGAGTTTAATCACCGTGCTCGGCAACACACCGACAGTTAGCACTCTCTCAGCCTAGACTGCAAGTAACAAGGCTCAAAACTGTGACCTTGCTTCTCAGAAGCAAGTGTGCTGACCCTGAGACAAGCTGGTACTCAGAGGGTTGAAACAAGTTTCCTTCAAAGCCACATGTTCAATATTTGACATGATATTATTCAAGAATGTCAAATATTTTCCTTTGATTCTGGTTCCAGATTGTTAACAACTTCAATAGTTTGTTCAAAAATAGTTACAATAAAATGGTTGTCCATTAAAAAGCTTCTTTCTGGAAATATTTCCAATTGCAAAGGCATTATCAATGCTATGAATAAAATTAGCAACAATGCTAATAGTTAGCATGCTTTATTGTCAGTGAAGGAAGTAATATGGTCCCTATGTTCAATGTATTTGTTCTCAGGTAGTTG
This sequence comes from Cetorhinus maximus, assembly GCF_964194155.1. Lineage (NCBI taxonomy): Eukaryota > Metazoa > Chordata > Chondrichthyes > Lamniformes > Cetorhinidae > Cetorhinus > Cetorhinus maximus. Next base: position 127,923,546 of record NC_135888.1, read on the forward strand.
CTAACCCTGGTCAGAACCACATTTATTGCTCATCCCCACCTGCCTTAAGAATTCTATATTGAAGCAAGTATATACTTCAGAGATGGCTAAAGGTTAACCACGTGGTTTAGGTTAGCATCCCACTGAAGCCACAAAGTAAGTGCCTTTCTCTGAGGGACATTACCACAAGTTTTCTGGTGCTGGCCTACAAATGGGGAGATTTATTAGATTCAATTTCTCAACATAACATGGCCGAATTGGAACTCATGACTTTCAGGTTGGTAGCCCAGCACTATAGTCACCATTATACTTTATTTTGCTGTTGAGGCACTTGAATGTTTTTTTCTTATTTATTCTTTCACACGACATGGGCATCGCTGGCTAGGCCAGCATTTTTGCCCATCCCTAAATACCTTTGAGAAGATGGTGGTGAACAGCCTTCTTCAACTACTGCAAGAGGTTGTGGGTTTGGAAGCTGCTGTCAAAGCCTTGGTGAGTTGCTTCAGTGCATCTTGTAGATGGTATACAGTGCTGCCAAAGTGTGTCAGTTGTGGAGGGAGTGAATGTTTACTGAGGTGAATGGGGTGCCAGTCTAGCGGGCTGCTTTGTCCTGAATGGCGTCAAGCTTCCTGAGTGTTGTTGGAGCTGCACTCATCCAGGCAAATGGAGAGTACTCCATCACACTTCTGACAAGTGCCTTGTAGATTGTGGGCAGGCTTTGGGGAGTCAGGAAGTGAGTTACTCGCCACAGAATTCCCACCCTCTGACCTGTTCTTGTAAGCATAGTATTCATATTACAGGTCCAGCTCAGTTTCTGGATGTTGATGTTGATAGTGGGGGATTCAGCAATGGTAAGGCCATTGATTGTCAAGGGAAGGTGGTTGGGTTCTCTCTTGCTGGAGATGGTTATTATCTGGCACTTGTGCAGCACAAATGTTACTTGCACCTTCTCAGCCCAAGGCCTAATGTTGCCCAGGTCTTGTTGCATTGGGCTACTTTTGAAGTGTGCTGCATGTTTTAATGCAGGAAACACTGCAGCCAATTTGTGTGCAACAGACTTCCACAAACAGCAATAAGATAATAACCAGATCATCTGTTTCTCAGTGGTGTTAGTTGAGCGAAAAACATTTCCCAAGATAATCAGGAAATCACCCCTTTATTCAATAAATTGTGCTATGGCTTTTTTTTTAGTGTCCACCAGGGAGAGCATACAGGGCCTCGGTTTAAAATCTCTTCTGAAAGACGGCACTTCCAATAATACAGCACTGCCTCAGTACTGCATTGATGTGTCAGCCTAGATTTTGTGCTCAAGTCTCTAGAGTGGTATTTGAACCCTCAACCCTCTGACTCAGAGAAAAGAGTGTTCCCCACTGAACCACAGCTACTCAGCACTTTGAAGTGGTCGAGTATGAGGAGCTTTACCCTCGGACTGCTTGATGTTGACATCAGGTGCCTCAAGGTAATTCAGGCTAAATAAGGTTTATTACCCAGCAGTAACATCCTCACCTTGAAGAACACAAAAATGAAATCATGAGAAAAAATTGCAACGTTAAGTTTCACTACCTGTTGCTTTTTTCTGAAAATCAATAGATCCATAATGAATATCTTCTCTCTCTGTATCTGCACAGAATAAGACAGAAATATAGAATTTGCATCTTTATATGTGGTGCCTGAACACATCCCAAAACAAGTTGTGAATTTCTTTTAAAGTGAACTTAGAATGATAACATTTTATATTGAGTTTGAAAATGATTTAGTTAAGTCCACAACTAGGGTCTTAAATCTTAAAAAGCAAAATACGTAGATATGATTAGCATGTTGGCTAATGTAGATGAGGAAAGTGCATCAAACTATATGATGGCAAACAATCAATTTAAATAATTAATAAATAATTTTCAAATATGCACTACTTTAACACACAAAACAGCACAGAAAAGAGTGGTATAATTTTGGTTAACAAAAGACGTTAAAGTTTGTATTAGATCAAAGGAAGAGGCCTATAACTTGTGAAAATTCAATGGTTGGCAGGAAGGCAACAGGCATCTTGAAATAAGACGGTTGAGGTGCAGCTGGTGTGGGTTGGGGGTGTGGGCTGGTGTCAGGCATGGGGGGATGTAGATTGCTTTAAAATTGTAATCGGTTTTGACAGAGTAGATACATGTTGGGGGGGTGGGTGGGTCGGTGGGTGGGGGGTGAGTTTTAACGGGAAAGGAGAGGCGGGTGTGAGTTAAATCCTAACAAGTGATGTCGAGTTGGGATCCTGACAACATCCAGCCCATTTCTAGGCTTCACACGGTGGGTTTTGCCTCTCTATCCCATTATGTTCCAAGTAATTTGTAACCTAATTATTCTTACCAAAATATAAAACCTCTCATTATTTAAGTTGAAAATTATTTGTCAATTATATGCCCATTCTTTAAGTTTATTAATGTCGTCTTGTCATTTACTGCAGTCCTCCTCTGTATTGAATATCACTCCCTCCCCTGACTAATTTGGTATAGTCCACAAATTTAGAAATTGTTTGTGTTTGTAATGTCTAAATCATTAATATAAATTATGAACAGCAATGGTCCAAGCACTGAACTAGCTTTCCACCCTCCTTGGAGCTGTCAAGTAGGTAATTAAAATATCCCAGTCGGTGATTAACTGCTGCTTTAACCAACCATGTTAGGCCGAATGGTCTCTTTCTGTGCTTTATGTTCTATGTAATTTCAAACAGCCATTCCTATTGTAAACCTGTGATACATACAATGACCAGGATGGCTGAATAAATATGTTTCTGTATTGTGCTTGAGCCCTGCCAGTATTGAGCAGACCAGTATTATATTATTAAAGAGTCTTAAATTTCTCAGTATTTACCATTGCAGATCTGAAGTGCTTCCCACTCAAAGTATTAAACTAGAAGCAAAATTTAACACAATAAAATTTGTCAGTCTCTATTTTAACAATACCCACACAGATGGAGCCATCATATGATTCAGTTACTTACTGTCTTTTTCTGCCTTTCTACTGACAACTGCATATACATCGAATCTACTCGTCTCAGGCATCGCAGTCTCGTTATCACCTGGAAAATAAGATGTTTCTGATTAGAACATGAGAATGACCTGGGGCATAATCTTCTGCCTGTCGAGGGGGGCGGTCGGGAGTGGGTGCAGGCGGGCACGGAGCCGATCGCCGCCCGCGATCAGCTGCGCGCTGCCATTTTACGTGGGCGGGCCAATTAAAGCCCGCCAAGCGTGACGTGTAACTGGTAGCGCTCAGCGCTACCTTTGCGGGCGGGAGGAGGAGGGAAAGTCGGGGCCTGCGCACTTTCGCACATGCACGTGAAAAAGCGCAGCGATCTCACCGAGGCACGGAGCTCTCTCGGGGAGATCAAGCTCAAATTAAAAGTTTAAAATAATTAAAGATTAAAATTATTTAGACATGTCCCCTGATGTGACAGTGTCACATGAGCTAGGACATGTTTATGAAATGCGTAAAAAATATTTCTTTATTTAATAAAACCCTCAGGAACCTTCATCCCGCCTGTGGATGAAAAACACAAAGGCTGTTTGGGCTCTTCGACTGCCCGCCAGCCTTAAGGTTGGATGGGCATCCCTGCCAATTGTCTCAATTAGTCTCCTAATGGCCTAAACAGGCCTTTGACAGTTTGGCGTGCATCCACCGATCGAAAGATCGGAATGATGCACGGTGACGTTGGGACGCATACCCGACATCACCGCGCATCATTTTAAGTATCGGCATGCGCAGCCTGCCCCCACACGCCAACGTGAAAATTCTGGCCTAGATTCTTAATGAAGTTGTGTCAGGTATTTCTACAAAACCGCTCGATGGCTAATGAGACATACTTAAATCATTTGGAAAGTGGAATCAATCCCTCAGAAATAAAAACAATATTGTTTAAAAAGGATTGTCACGCTGCACCGAATCACTGGTGCTAGTTGTGACAAGTGGTTTTAGAAACACTAGAGTAAGTGTGGCAAGTGTTGGAGGCATTTAATGGTTATCGGGTGGTATCAAAGGAAATGTACAGCCACACATCGAGGGGAAGGGTTAAGGACTCAAAATACAGCTATTCTTTCAGAAGAGCTTTTAATTGGAAAATTTGAGTAGTCTATACACCACAGTGCCCTACAAACTAAGGTTTAGAAAGTACCTGGATTACAAGATTCAGCAGTGAAGACCTAACAGTAAAATTGGGAACTGATTAGGATGGTTACAATTAATTGCATTTGCATTCAACCTGATATTTGGATGTGACAGAATAAAAGTGCAAATTGCTGTGTTTTTTAAGTGTAATTGAAAAATACAAACGGGGTTACATAATTGCCATGAACAAACAGAGCACAGCACTTGTAAAATTCTTACTTGAACGGTTGAAATGTCACCTTGCATTTGCTGAATTTCATGAAGACTTGAATAAAGCTGAGATGCATCTTCTGTATTTTCCCCTGGTTGCAGAGCTTTTGGTCTTTGACTTTCCAAACCTGTTTATATAGAGGTCACCTATTAACCCACAGTCAGCTTTCCTTATAAATGTCATACATTCTAATCAGTAAACTCTGTTTCAAAATGGACCAGGAGACCAGGTATGACAAACATTGTGACAAGATATAATAGATATCTCTGCAAATACCAGATCCAGACCTGGTGATATTTGACTTGGCACAAGCCCCACTCTGGGACATGAGCACATAATCCAGGCTAACATGTCAGTGCTATTCTGTGCAGGTACTGCAATTTCAGAAGTGGATAAGATATTAAACTATGACACTGCTCGTTCACTTGGGTGTCTCACTGGTTTCATACAGCGTCCTAGACAAGGTTTCTCCATCAAACACAGTAACAACAAACAGACTCGCTGATGATTCAGCACATTTACTGTTCTGCATCTTCATTCATTCAATGAACTCTCTATGTGCCTTAATAACAAGGGTAACTACACTTCAAAAGTAATTGATTGGTTGTCAAGTACGATAGGACATCTTGAGGACATAATACTGTAATTATGAACCATAACCCTGAATCTTGGACTAATAATCCATAAAATTCAAGTTGAAGTCCCACCATGGCAGTTTCAGTATTTGAATACAGTTGACCAAATAAATCTGGATATAAGGAGTTGTCATCAATAAAAATGACTATGAAGCTAATGGATAAAAAATCCAAATAGTCCATCCAGATCTCCTTCTACCACCCTGGATGTAGTGTGATACTGCTGTAATGGAGTTATAGGCTATGAGAATGGTAGCATAGTGGCGACATTGTGAGGTGAGTAATCTCGAAGTGTAGGCTAATGGTCTGGAAACTTGCGTTCGAATCAGTCCATGGCAGCAAGAGGAATTTAAATTTAATTAACAAATCTGGAGTAAAAAGCTAGATTCTGTAATAGTGATCATGGGACTACCAATTGTAAAACCCCTACATGTTCATGAATGTCTTTCAGGAGAGGAAATTTTCTGTCCTTATTCAGTCCTAGTCTTTGTCTCCAGGAACACAGCAATGTGGGTGACTCTCGACTGTCCCATGGCCGAGCAAACCACTCATTTGTATCAAACAGTTGCAGGAAAATCAAATAAAGATCAAACTAGTCAGGCCACCCAGCATTGATCTAGGCACCAGAAACAAAAAGCACATCCTGTCCAATTGTCCCTGCAAACTTCACCTCACTTGGATCTGAGGATCTCTACCAATGACCAGTCAAGTAATAGCCTGACATAGTCATACTCGCTGAATCATGTCTTCCAGCCAACATTCCAGATTTTTCCACCACCAAAGGACAGCCCCACCAGAGGTGGCGGCACAGTGGCATTCAGTCAGGAGGGTGTGGCCTTGGATGCCTCAACTTTGACATCAGACCCATGAAGTTTCATGGTATCAGGTTAAACATGGACAAGGAAATCTCTTACTGATTACCACATTCGTTCAACTAATGAATCAGTATACCTCCCAACTGAATGCCACTTGTAAGAATCACCGAGGGTGGCAAGAGCATAGAATGTACTCTGGATGGGCACTTCAATGTCTGTCACCAAAAGTGGTTTGGAAGCTCCACTGCTGATCAAACTGGCTGACTCCTGAAGGAAATATCTGCCAGACTTGGTCTGTGACAGGGAGCAAGAGACCCAACAGGATGGAAAAACCTGTTGCAGATTCATCTGTCCATGACCATGTTGGTAGGAGTGACCAGCACGCAGTCCTTGTGAAGATGAAATCCCCTCTTCACATTGAAGATACCCTCCATTGTGTTACGATGAATGTGATATATTCAGAGTAGATCCAGCAGCTGGAAACAGGACATCTGTGAGGCACTGTGGGCCATCAGCAGCAAGAGAATTATATCCAACCTCAATATGTAACCTCATGGCCTGGCAGATCCCTCACTCTCCCATTACCATCAAACCAGGGGACCAACCGCAGTTCATTGAAGAATGCAGGAGAGCATGCCTGGAGCAGCACCAGGCATACCTAACAATGTGTTGCCAACAAGGTGAAGCTACAACACTACTGATCAAACTGGCTGCGTGCATGTCAAACAGCGGAAATAGCATGCAGTATACTGAGATACGCTCTGTCGTAAGCAATGGATCAGATCAAATCTCCCCAGTCCTACCACATGAATGGTGATTGACAATCAGACAATTAACTGAAGAAGGTGGCTCAACAAGCATCCCCATCCTCAATGATGGGGAAGACAAGCACCTCAGTGCAAAAGACAAGGCTGAAGAATTTGCCATCATCTTCAACCAAGTGGATGATCCATCACGGCCTCATCCTGATGCCCCCAACATTACAGATGCCAGTCTTCAGACAATTCAATTGACTTCAAGTAATATCAAGCAATAACTGAATGCACTGGATACAACAAAGGTTATGGGTCCTGACAACATTCCGGTGTAGTACTGAAGACTTGTTCTCCAGGACTAGTCACACCTTAAGCCAAGCTTTTGCAGTACAGCTACAATACCCTGCATCTAACCAACAATGTGGAAAATTGCCCAGCTGTGCCCTGGCCACAAAAGCAGTACAAACTTAATCCTGAAAATTACCACTCATTATTTTACTTTCAATCATCTGCAAAGCGATGAAAGGTTTTATTGACAGTGCTATCAGAAACTGGGCTCCAGACCTCAGTACAGAAGCTTAATTGGACCATCTATATAAAATACTGTGGCAACTAGAACAGGTCAGAGGCTGGGAATTCTGTGGCGAGTAACTCATCTCCTGACTCTCCTAACCTGTCCACCATCTACGAGGCACAAGCCAGGAGTGTGATGGGATTCTCCCCACTTGCCTGGATGATTTCAGCTCGGACAACATTCAAGAAGCTCAACACCATCCAAGACAAAGCAGCCCATCAGGTTGGTGCCCCATCTACCACCTAAAATGTCTGCTCCCTCCACTCTCAGTGCACCACGGCAACAGTGTCTACAATGTACAAGATGCACTGCAGCAAATGGCTAAAGTTTCTTTGTCAGTGCCTAACTAAACCTGGGACCTCTACCAAAGAAGACGGCAACAGGTGAATGGAAACACCACCGCCTGCAAGTTCTCTTCCAAGGCACACACCATCCTGACTTGGAAATATGGCACCATTTCTTCCCTGTTGCTGGGTCAAAATCTTGCGCCTCCCTTGCTAACAGCACTAGTCACGTACTTGCACCAGATGGACTGCAAGGGTTGAAGATGGAAGCTCAGCATCACTTTCTGTGATTCTGTGATTCTCAAGTGCCATTAGGGATGGCCAATAAATGCTGGCCTTGCCAGTGATGCCCACATCCCATGAGTGAATAAGGACAGAGACACAAACTCATCTGTTTATATAATCCCACATCAACAACAACCTATATTAATTTAACGCCTTGAATGTTAATGAAATACCCCAAGATGCTTCACAGGAACATTATAAAATAAAGTATGACACCAAGCTACAAAAGGAGATATTGGGCAGTTTTTATTATAGGCAACAGGGATCTCACCCTCTAGCTGGTGAGCCGGTGAGAGACCCGCATTGCCTGCTTTTGGCAAGCCCCGGTGAATTACGTGCCGACCAGACACCTAACTGTGCAGCGGTGGGCCATCCCCTGGATCAAGGACCTGGAGTGGAAATCCCGCCTGTCAGTTAATTAGAGACTGGAGGCTTTGCATTGCTCTGCAGTGACACTGGGGGAGGGGTGGCTGCTGCTGGTAATGCACCCACCCGAAGCCCAGGATTGCACAGGGACCCAGGCACAGAGGGAGTGGGGGGGCGGTCTCAGTGTGGGGGTTGCAGGGGAGGGTGTTCAACAGCAAGGGCAGGGGTTGGCTCTCAATGGGCCCCCAACTTCTGGATACCGCAGGTCCCTTGATCCAGCACTAAGTGCCCAACAATAAGAGACCTCCCCGGCCTCGCACTAACAACCCAAAAGGGTTTGATTTTTGATCTTCCTGCATGGTGAGTCCTCCATCTGCAGCTGGGTGAATGCCATTAATTGCCACTTAAGGGCTTCAATTGGCGCATAGCAGGAAGGCCATCCTCGGGCTTTCCTGTCCCAAAATTATTTAGCAGAGGCAGGAAGGTGGTGGAGATCCCATCGACCACCTTGCTGCCCAATTAAATACTTCCACCACCACAATCCCGTCTCAGGGGAAGGCTTTAAATTCCATCCATTAAGTTAGATGCCCAATAGCTTGGTCATAGAGAGTCTTAAGAAATGTCATAAAAGGGGAAAGTGAGGTAGAGACAGAGAGGTGCAGGGAGGGAATTCCAGAGCTCGGGGCCTAAACAACTGAAAGCACAGCAACCAATGGTGATATAGCTGTGTTGGAGATGTTTAAAGTTTACTAGATTGATACCTAGAATGAGTGGGTTGCCGTATGAGGGAAGGTTGAACAGACTGGGCTAGTTTCCACTGGAGCTGAGAAGAGTGAGGGTTGATTTGATTGAAGTATGCAAGATCCAGAATGGCCTTGACAAGGTGGACGTGGAAAGGATGTGTTGTCTTCTGGGTGAGTCCAGAACTAGGGGGCACTGTTTTAAAATTAAAGGTCGCCATTTTAGGGCAGAGGTGAGGAGAATTTTTTTCTCTCAGAGGGCTGTGCAACTTTGGAGTTCTCTGCCTCAGAAGGTGGTGGAGGCGGGGGCATTGAATGTTTTTAAGGCAGAGGTAGATAGATTCTTGTTCGGCAAGTGAATCAAAAGTTATCGGGGTTAGATGGGAATGTAGAATTCGAAACACAAGCAGGTTAGCCATAACCTTATTGAATGGCAGAAAAGGCTTGAGGGGCCGAATGGCCCACTCCTATTCTTATGTCTTAAGAAGTAATTATAATTGGTAATGCACAAGAGGCAAGAATTAAAGCAGCGCAGATACCTCAGAGGGTTGTGTGGTTGGAGGAGATTACAGAGAGAGAGAGGGGCAAGGCCATGGTGATCTGAAAACAAGGATGAGAATTGTTTAAAATCAAAATGTTGTTTGACCAGGAGCCGAAGTAGGTCAGCAAGCAGAGGGATGATAGGAGGATTGCTGCGAGTAATCCAAGTGGGATTATACCTTATATTGTCATTCCTAATTTCTTGAAACATGTGCCACATTCACATTCACATTCACTTGAATGTATGAAAGCTGAAATTGGTTGCAACAATTTTCATATCTTACCTGCAGCTTTGCATTTTATCCTCAGCACCACTGCCAGGATAATAAGAAGGAGAAAAGCCAGACTCGCAAAAATAACAACACTGGTATGTTGAAAAGTGTGAGCATCTGTCAGAAGAATAAGCACAGATTTTACATTTAGTTTATAGTTTAACTCAGAAGAAACAAATTAAGCTCCCCTCATGACCTTCTGCCTGATTTGCACCCAACCATACAAACCAGTAGATCATAGGTTTAATTCCTGATACAAGTTAACTGACCTCACTCAGGAATGTTGGAGTGTCACAACTGTCCTCAGTCCCCATCAGTTATAGAGCAGAAAATATAAATCACACAGGGTTCTACTTCCTGGTTGCATTCCAGTGATTGCTTCTGGAAAGGAGTTTTGTGCAGATGACTGTTAAGTTTAAGGATTTGATTCAGCTGTGATACTTCCTGCTTAACAATAGATGAATAATACTCATTGACAAGATTATACTTGAATAATGACTATTTGAATCAGAGCTGCATTCAATGAGGTAGATCTTGACTTTGTGCGACAGATAAAAGTGGACCAAAATAAAAATGGAGAGTGTTTAAAACGGGCTGCTGACTATCAACTGTTCACACTATCATAGTTTCAATATTCACCACAACACATGAGGAAAAGAGGAAAGGGGAGATAATATAGAGAGAATTAGGAAAAAAAATTGTACCATATCTTCCTGACCATAATATATAATAATATAATAATAATAATAATATGATATAATAATAAAGACTCAATGGTCCTTGATAATCCTTCCTCAGTAAATGCTCTACAATACATACTAGAGCAGGAAGACGCTGGTATGTGTTTGTGACCCTGATTCTCCTCTAACCAAATCTACAATCTAGGTTAATCTTGCAGGAGGAGCTAGGGCAAGTGTGGATGAACATTCCACTGGGAGGGTGAAGGGATACAGCAGCAACAACTCACCCTTTTATTTCTGACTTTGATCACAAGTCAAGAGCTTAAAGAAATAACCAAAGACTTTGTAATGTGAGTGGCCTCCTATTATTATTATTATTATTATTATTATTCAGTTCAGCGGAAAATGATACAAATATGATTCCAGCACGATCACAATGGGCCAAATGGTCTCTTTCTTTTTTTTGTTTCAATGATGCACACAGTCTATTGACATTGTAGCTGAGCTAACTTTATTGATGACACATTTTCTTAACATAAACATATATCTGCAGTAACTGAATTCTATCTAGACAGGTTCCAACATGTGCTATCTAACTGTTATGACCAATGCAGTTGGTAAAGCTGAGTTATTTAAAAATCCCAGAGGGAAACTTTGAACAACTGTCATAACCTATAATTTTCAGTGTTATGTTTGAGATGCAACTCTAAATTCAGGAATCAGACCATCAGTTCTCAAGGTTTTACATTAAACTAAATGAAACATTTTATTAATTTACACAGGTTAAACTATATACACATGGCTATAAGTTACTACTATCATGACTTTTAACAAATTCCCAAACTACCCTTCATTAAGGCAATGGCAATACATAGACTTAACAGACAAGCACTTTCATCTTACAAATTCAAATTGAGGTTCTTTTCACTTTGGTTCCTGTGGAGACGGTTGGAGGCTCACAGCTGCCTTTTGATCTCACATTGCCTCTGCCCTGCACACTCAAAAACTGCTGAAGTTATACCTACCACCGCCCATTGAATGTAAATTCTTATTGTATCTTCTGACAATAAAACCTCTTTCATAGCACCAATTTTATTAGTAATATAAACATATGGCTGGGTATCTGCGAGAAAGGTGTCAGTTTTCACCCACTTCTTGCATGGTCTATTCAAAAAATGCAAATGCATGCTTTCTCTCTTATATATCAAAACTTAGTACACATCAAAGCACCCAGACCAGCTGACTTTAATCTAATTAAGACACACCCACTGACTAAACTTCTCTTTTAATAGAAAAATATTTTCCAATAATATTATATACGTTAATAGCTTCATGACACTAACCTCCAATTGCTGGTTAGGTGACACTATTCCAAGTGCAGAGCACCATATTGTATCTAATACTGGGGTCCACTACCACAATCAACTATTATCATGACATTTCCTTATTTAAAAAAAAATACAAACGTTTATGCAACCCAAGTACACAAAGTCTCTCGTCTATTCTTTTTCATTCTGTTTCGATCAGTCTGCTTTGTCTTCGTTCTCATCTCTCTGTGTTTTTTTCAAAATTCTTCCACTGGGTGTTCTGAATGGTGACAGAGGTGATTTTGAAGGACAAGGGGCTTTCTCCAGCTCTGTGTTACTATCACCCCTTAGATAGTTTCCAGGAACCTCAGGCTTTGTCTGGTTATCTGTTGCTACACTTGTGCATTCTAGATTTTTGACCTTCAGCTGCACCTTTTGGTTTAGAACAGGTTTGCATTTCATTTGTTTTCCGTAAGAAAATTTGCAATTTCTCTTGTACTGTTGTCTGTTTGGAGTCTGCACAATGTAAGACCTCGGTTCTCCTGTGATCGCTGTGACAACAGCAGGATTCTAGATTCTTTTATGCTGAATCCTCGCTGTCTCTCCCATGTTCAGGTCAGACAGAGGTCGGGCGCCTTTGGCAAAGTACTGTTTCTGCTTCTGCTGTCTCAGTTTGAGCAGGTCTTGCACGCTGTAACTTACTGGCTGTGGAAATAACAGTAGGGGCACAGTTGGAAGCTTAGTTCTTCATCTTCTCCTCATCAGGAGCTGTGCTGGAGATGTTCCAATGCCCTCTAATGTAGTATTCCTGAAATCCAGCAGAGCCAGGTAGGGGTCTCCTCCATCTGTCTTTGCCTTTTTCAACAGATGTTTTAAGATCTGCACAGTAGGTTCCACTATTCCGTTGGATTATAGATATTTGGGACCTGACGTAGTGTGGCATATTTGTGAAACTCAGCGCCTAAGAATTGTGGACCGTTATCTGAGTTGAGCCCTTAAGGTCTGTCGTGGCGAGCAAAAATTGCCTTTAAATGATTTATTACAGCGATGCTCTTATTATCATTTCTCAGCAGCACAGACTCAAAAAAACTTTGAGTAATAATCTACCGCTAGTAGGTACTCACTGTTGTCAAATGTGAACAAGTCCACTCCAATTTTCTGCCAGGGCCTCCCTGGAACACTGTGGTTGAAGTGGTTCTTTTTGCTGTGACTTACTGTTCTTTTGGCACACTGCACACGCATTCACCATTTCCCCAATTTGTGCTCCCATTCCAGGCCAAGACATTACATCTCAAGGTCTTCTCCTGCACATTTCTATGCCGAGGTGGCTTTAATGTATGCACTGCAGCATTTCTTTCCTCAGTTTATTGGGGAGGTGGTGGCATAGTGGTATTGTCACTGGACTAATACTCCAGAGACCCAGGGTAATGCTCTGGGGACCTGGGTTTGAATCCCACCATGGCGGGTGGTGAAATTTGAATTCAATAAAAATCTGGAATTAAAAGTGAGGTCCCAGAGGACTGGAGAATGGCCAATGTTGTTCCGTTGTTTAAGAAGGGTAGCAGGGATAATCTGGGAAATTACAGGCCGGTGAGCCTTACATCAGTGGTAGGGAAATTATTGGAGAAGATTCTGCGTGACAGGATTTACTACCATTTGGAAGCAAATGGGTGTATTAGTGAGAGGTAGCATGGTTTTGTGAAGGGGAGGTCGTGTCTCACTAACTTGATCGAGTTTTTCGAGGAAGTGACAAGGATGATCGACGATGGAAGGGCAGTGGATGTTATATACATGGATTTCAGTAAGGCCTTTGACAAGGTCCCTCATGGCAGACTGGTACAGAAGGTAAAGTCGCACGGGATCAGAAGTGAGCTGGCAAGATGGATACAGAATTGGCTTGGTCATAGAAGACAGAGGGTAGCAGTGGAAGGGTGCTTTTCTGAATGGAGAGCTGTGACTAGTGGAGTTCCGCAGGAATCAGTGCTGGGACCTTTGCTATTTGTAGTATACATAAATGATTTGGAGGAAAATGTAACTGGGCTAATTAGTAAGTTTGCAAACGACACTAAGGTTGGAGGAGTTGCAGATAGTGAAGAGGATTGTCAAAGGATACAACGGGATATAGAACGGTTGGAGACTTGGGCGGAGAAATGGCAGATGGAGTTTAATCCGGACAAATGCGAGGTAATGCATTTTGGAAGGTCTAGTACAGGCAGGAATTATACAGTAAATCGCAGAACCCTTAAGTGCATTGACGGGCAGAGGGATCTGGGTGTACAGGTCCACAGGTCACTGAAAGTGGCAACGCAGGTGAATAAGGTAGTCAGGAAGGCATATGGCATGCTTGCCTTCATTGGCAGGGGTATTGAGTATAAAAGCTGGGAAGTCATGCTGCAGCTGTATAGAACCTTGGTTAGGCCACACTTGGAATATTGAGTTCAATTCTGGTCACCACATTACCAGAAGGATATGGAGGCGTTGGAGAGGGTGCAGAGGAGGTTTACCAGGATGCTGCCTGGTCTGGAGGTTATTAGCTATGAGGAGAGGTTGGAGAAACTCAGATTGTTCTCACTAGAGCGACGGAGATTGAGGGGTGACTTGATAGAAATTTACAAAATTATGAGTGGCATGGACAGAGTAGATAGTCAGAAGCTTTTTCCCAGGGTGGAAGAGTCAATTACTAGGGGACATAGATTTAAGGTGAGAGGAGAAAACTATAGAGAAGACGTGCAGGGCAAGTTTTTTATGCAGAGGTTAGTGAGTGTCTGGAATTCGCTGCCAGAGGAGGTGGTGGAAGCAGGTACGATAGTAGTGTTTAAGAGGCAGCTTGACAAATACATGAATAGGATGGGAATAGAGGGATACAGACCCCGGAAGTGCAAATTGTTTTAGTTGACGGGCAATATGATCGGCGCAGGCTTGGAGGGCCGAAGGGCCTGTTCCTGTGCTGTACTTTTCTTTGTTTCTTTGTTTGTTTGTTTGCTGCCAATTGTTGTAAAAACCCATCTGGTTCACTACTTCCCTTTCTGCTGTCCTTATCTGGTCTGGCTCACATGTGACTCTTGACCCACAGGTCGACTCTTAAGTGCCCTGGCCTAGCTAGTGACAGCCACATCCCATGAATGAATTTTAAAAAAGTGTTGCAGGAATTATGATCTTTTCCCCCTTTAAAAGTTTTCCTTCTGCTACATAGAGTTCCTCACAAAATTTCCAGTACCCTTGTACAGGAGAAGGGGCTCCGCTCCAATATGTGGGCCAGTCAGTTTGCACAATCTGCTGAAGAGTGCCAACTTTCTTGGTCACTTCTCTGGTCTCATTCAGTTTGGTTACAGCCACAGGTAAGTTCTTTATTAGCATGTGAACCTGTGCTTCTGTTTCTTTATCCTCTCCCTCCGAGGTGGATAGGTATGCATGTGACAGAGTGTCTGTGATGTATATTTCCTTGCCCGGCTAGTATTTAACTCTAACCTGGTACTGCTGCAGACACATTAGTAATCTTAGGATTCTTGGTGGTGCACAGTTCAGGGGCTTTTTAAACATAGCTTCCAAAGGCTTATTCCAAAGGCAGACTCTACCTCCAGGTCTTTGCCATAGACAAACTGGTGGAAACATTCGAGGCCAAAAACAATTGCTAGCATTTCTTTCTCTATTTGGGCATACTGCTGCTGTGTTTCAGTCATTGCCTTTGAAGTGTATGCCACTGATGCCTCATTTTGCAACAGGACAGCTCCCAGGCCTGTCTTTCAAGCGTCCAGTGAGATCTTGACCAGCTGACTGACATCGTAATACTTTAACACTGGTGCCTGGGTCAGTGTTCTCTTCAGACTGGTCCAACCTTCCTGGTGACTTTGTTCCCAGGGCCATTCCACATCATTTTGTAGAAGTTCTCTGAGAGGTGCTGTCAGGTCTGACATGTTCGGAATGAATTTCCCAAGATAGGTCACCATTCCCAAAAACCTCCCCAAGTCTTTCTTCCATTCTGTGGGTGGCATGTTCACGGCTGCTTCGATTTTACTCGGGTCCGGCTTCAGTCCCTCACTTGTTAACACATGTCCCAGGTACTTGATTTCATGAAAGCCTACTTTGTACTTTTCCTTCTTCAACTTGAGGTTCCTTTCTCTAGCTCTGGCCAATACCTGCTTCAACCTGTGGTCGTGTTCTTCGCATGAGGCTCCCCATACCAACACATTGTCAATAAATGTTACCATGCCCTCTAACCCTTTAAACAGCTGCTTCACTGTTCTGTGGAACACCTCCAGAGCTAAATTAATACCAAAAGGTAAGCATAAAAACCTGTATGGCCCACATGGTGTGTTGATGGTACAGAAATAGGAGCAGCGTTCATCCAGCTTGCCCTGCCAGAAGCCTGAACTCGCATCCAAGGCTGAATAGTATTTAGCATCAGCTAGCTTACACGTGATCTCTTCTACTGTGGGCAGCTGGTAATGGTCTATTTGTACTGCCTGGTTTAGGTCTCTGGGATCCTGACAGACTCGCAGATTCCCATCTGATTCTACAATTACAATTGGATTAACCCACTTTGCCAGTTCTCCAATTTTCTTGACGACGTGAAGTTTCTCCATTCTGTCCAGCTCTGCTTTCAGTCGGTGTCTCAGCATTACAGGTATTTTCCTGGGCAGGTGTATTTTGGATGTCACAGTTTCGTCAATCTTGATGACGTGTTCTCCTTTTAGGCAGCCAATCCCCGAAAACACATCTTTATACTCACTCAGGATATCATCAGTGGTGACAGTCTTTATTCTCTTGAGTAGCTTCACATTTTCACTGAGCTTTGATTCCAAGAATGGGTTTTGCATTAGTTTTCACCACTATGAATGGAAGTGCTTAAGAGTGTTTTTTGTAGCTCACTTTAAGAGTGCACTTGCCTTTTACAGCAATTATTTCACCTGTATAAGTAGACAGCTTTTCACTTTTGTTTCAGTTAGCTGCTTTTCTTTGTTTATCTTATGATACAGGCTTATGGGAATGACATTTACTTGTGCACCTGTGACAAGCTTGAAATTCACCATCATGTTGGCAATTTTTAAATCAACCTTCCATTTGTCTTCTTTGGAATTTGTTGTTACTGCACCAACGAAAAGCTTAGTTTCAGTGTCTATGTCAATCGTGTGCACTTTCTTCGATTTACACACCTTAGTGAAGTGATTGAGTTTATCACAGTTCTTACACTGCTTTCTGTAGGCTGGACAACTACGTGGTAAATGCTCTGATCCACATCGGTTGCATTTCAATGTTTTGTCAGCAGTTTTGTTCTTTTTACGTTCAGACTGTCTATCTGTTCTTTCCCGGGGCTGTTTCTGTTTAACAGCATCTAACTGCTTGACCGTGTGCGGTTTATCATCTCTGCCTTCTGTTTAATCTGGTGTTTTGTTGTCTCTGCCCCTCTGTAGATATTTATTGCTTTCTCTAGCATGAGATCAGCTTCTCTCAAAAGACATTCTCTCAGAGAGTCATTTGCGATTCTGTAAATTATTCTATCTTGGATGAGCGATTCTTCAAGCTCTCCAAATTCACACCATTTAGCTCATTTTCTCAGCTCAGTTACACACTGACTAATGTGGTCACTGCTTTGCGCGCATGTAAAAAATCAATATCTTTCATACATGGTGCTATTCTTAGGGCTACAGAGGCAAACTTACTCCAAAACAGGAAACCAAGAGCTTCCAGAGTTATAACATTTAAATTAGTAAACAGAAAGTGAGTTATTTCTGCTCCCTTCCCAATCTGACGTTACATGGATGAGGACCAGTGGGGCAGGGGTTTATGGGTGGCAGGGCTTCCTGCCCATCAGCAACCTCTATCCACCAGCTGAAAATTGCAACCGGATGGGAAAAGACCATTAATTGGCCACTTAAGGGCTTCAATTGGATCAAGGGTGGGTGGGCCACAGAAGGCCTCACTCGCTGCCTGTTAAACCATGGACACATGTGGGCAGGTAAGCTGCATGAAAGGCACCCATGAAATTTTATGAGTCTCCCATGCTCTGCAAACTCACCCTCAGGGGACAGTAAAATTTTCCTCAGCAAGTGGGATGCACGGCCCTTTCTATTAGTCCCTGTCCACTCATTACTTATCAATCAGTCCCTATCCAATCAACCTTCAACAAGTATTCATCAATCATCCAATCATTCGATGGCAAATCTTCCAATCAAATCCTGACCAATCAATATCTCGCCAATCATCCAATCATTTCTTGACCAACCATTCCCCAGTCAGTTATCTAATCATTCATGACCAATCATTTGGAAGTTAATCATTCCATGGCCAATTATCCAATCATTTCCCAGACCAATCAGTGCTTAGCCAACCAATCAATCATCCACCCGCCAATCAGTTCACAACCAATCACCCTGGCATTCAGCAATCATTCACCTCAGCCAATCCCTGCCATTTGCCTCCACTTCTAGAAGTGACATTGGTCGATTATGAGTCAGATCCAAATGAGTGCTGGAGTCATATCAAGTGTCACATTTTCTATTATTATCTCACACGGTAATGCTGGATGCAAGTAAATCTGCTAAATTACTGTCAACTAGTGACAGTGGGGACTTAACATGGAAAGAATTCCTTATAGAAGTGTCATGGCCACCAAAGCTGTAAAAAATAGTCTCCTTCAGTTTCTCTCCAGTGTGTGGTTTGAGTTTTATTTTTGCAGGTATGTAGTGAACTTTCACTGATATGGAGTGCAATAGAATATAAAAAATAAGAGGTTTTCAGAAGAAAAGATCTGCAAGTGGCAAGGACTTTCGATGCGGCTTAAAAAGATTATAGTCTGAGACACTTACTGTTAACCTTCAGGCAATGTGGAATTAAAACCTTTGGAATGTTTTGATGAAACAAAACACATGTCCAGTTCCTTCTGTCTCGGTCGGCATTCTGAATAATCAGCTGTAACAAACCCTGTTCCTGCTTCTCTTCCTTCAATGTTTTCTCTACAGCAGATTTGCCATCACTATTGATCCAAACCAGTCTCATTGATTCAGTGACATCAGAGACAGAGCAGGTCAGGGTAACGGTGTCTCCCTCAGTCACTGCATCAGATGGTTCAGATGTCACTGTGTAAACAAGAAAATCATTTAGATTTTAAACATTGACTTGATCATTGAAAACAGCAGCAACATTCTGTCTCCTACCTTTAACTGTGATTAGTGTAATGGTCACTATTTCATATTTTCCCAAAATACATGTGTAAACTCCAGCATCTTCAAACAGGACAGGGACAATTCTCACACTGAAACTCTTGCCATTAAAATTTGTCTCTGTGGGGACCAGACGATTCCCAAAGTAGGTCCTGTTTACATCGATGGGCTGAGATTTGTAAGCAGAAGCTATTTCTTTCTCTTGATTCTGAAAATAACGTGATGACCAGGTCCATTTAGTTTTAGTGGACTCAGAATGAGCTTCACAAATCAGGTCGAGTTCACTGTGATCTGTGCTTGGCCGATAAAGTGTGTGTTTCTTATTGTGTAAATCTGTAACAGAGAGACAGGAGACAAGGTGTTAGATTTTTATAGCTGCTGAGATACGGATCTTCTGAATTTCCACAGGGACAAGCATCACCCTCCTGGCATAAGTCAGCTGGGAGTGCAGCACTGGGACAGGGAAATTGGCCAGAAACTGGATACACTGGCTACTGACCCAGGCTGACTATTGTTTAAACATTGGGTCGTGGCACAAAATCCATCTGCCCCAAACATGACCCCTCTCAATGTGATGCTGTTTCCCCAATGTCTGCAGGTAATTACCAACTTGTTAAACTGTTTCTGCAAAGGAGTATCAATAAGTTCCTCATACACTCCTGGTCCCCTTGGGTTGTTATCAGGTGGTCAGACAAAGACAGAGAAAAAAAATCAATGATTGCAACGTCAGTCTAGATTGATAGAGAAAGTTGAAAGGGCAAGGTTGTTCTAGGCTCAGAGAATTAGCATTTTGGAGGGAAGTTAGGAGTTAATTTGTTTAAGTAGTTGACATGTTGGTTTTGAACAGTCTACCATTTTCATTCTTACATTGGCCCAAATCTTCCTGTGTTCAGATCATCAGAGATGGGACATCCATCAGGAGATGCATTTCAACACCTTATGGAAGTCCTAACACACAGAGATACTTGGGAGTTACTCAAGAAGTTCAGACTTCCAATGGGCTGATTCCCTGATACTGGGACTCTCCGCAAATGTCTCCAATCCTGAACTCAGGGCAGAGTCTTGGGCCAGATACGTGGGACTTAGCCGGATACTTAACCAGGAAATGTCTAACAGCTGGGTAACTCAACGGAGCACCACAATCAACCCTCCCAATCACCCCCCAACCATCTAACTGCCTCCCCACCCGACCCTACTACTGCTCCCTGAACAGACTTGACTAACACCTCGACTTCCTCGCTGTCCACACTCCTAACCCGATTACTCACCTCTCCCACTCACCCATTCACCCCCATCTCACCCTTTCACTAATCCACACTCATTGACTAAAGGACTTGGGCCTTTAAAAACTTACCCGAACACGGTAGCTACTGTCAGAAGAAGGGGGCATGTCCTCTCCTTCCCAAACTCTACTACGCTCGCTGGACTTACAATGGAGACACTGTGCTGCCCAGTTCTGCTTCAGCCAGGATCGCAAGATCCCAGAAGAAATGGCCAGGATTGTCAGATCGATTAGAAACTTCACAGGCAGCAGCAATGTGCACAGGGTTCCCGCTGACTGGAAGATCTAGGCCATCATGTTCACGTTATTCACAAGGACATGTTGCACTCATTGAACTAAATGAAGCTGATCATAAATATAACTCTGTGGGCAGAATTTTCTGGCTGGCATGCGGGAGACGGAGCCCGTATGTCAGCGCTTAAAATGTCGCGCGAGTGTCCCGATGTCAGCGCGCGGCATCACAATATTTAGGTCGGCGGGTGTGCTATGCAGCGGGACGTGCACCCGCCATTAATTAATGGCCTCCTTAAGGCCCTTAACTTGGCAATTGTCGACAATTTTGAGGGGCCCGTGCGAACTTCGGCTCAGCGCACGGGCCCAGCGGGCAGGCGGGTAAGTGATATTTTATCAAAACTCATGCGCTGGCAGGATGTGTGGACTCAGAGGGGTTGTTCATGTTTTTCCTGAAGTATTTAATGCAGAAAGTGTTTTAAACTTGCCTGTGTGATTGTTAGCAGTTCAGATCGATTTCCAAGAGCTTTCTGTATACTCTGAAGCTTCAGCTCACCAGTCTGCAGACAGTAATCTTTATCGTGCCTGCAGCTTTCCGGAGGCCTCCATTTAGCCTGGGGTATGGGTTCTGACATCTCCACTGGAGGCAGCTCCTCTGAGGAGGAAGGGGGGGATAGAATAAGGAGGAGGCCAGGACTGGACAATCAGCCTCCAGGGGAGCCACCTTTGGGAGGCCAGGTGCAGGCACAAGGGGTGCAGGGCCAAGAGGTTGTCCAAGGTGGAAGGGGCTGCAGAAGACGCCACTATCCTGCTGTCAGGCTTTACAGGCAGCAAAGCAGCTACCTCAATATGACTGAGGTGCAGTGCCAAAGGAGGCTCCGACTGTCAAGGGAAACAGTCAACTATATCTGTCAGATGATTGGCCCTGAGATCTCCCCTAACTAGATGGGTGGAAACCCAATGCCAGCGGCTCTGAAACTCACAGTTGCCCTCCATATCTATGCCTCTGGCTCCTTCCAGGACTCGGTGGGTGATCTTTGTGGTATCTCCCGATCAGCTGTCCACACTTGTGTCAAGCAGGTTACAGGCGCTCTGTTCGGGAGTGCATTGACCTTAATCCACTTCCGCTGCGACCAGGCAAGCCAGACACAGCGAGCCAGAGGCTTCGTGGCCATTGCTGACTTCCCACATGTCCAGGGTGCTATAGACCGTACACATGTGGCCATCAAGGCGCCAGCAGGTGAGCCCGGTGCCTTTGTCAACAGGAAGGGCTTCCACTCCATGAACGTGCAGATAGTGTGTGATCACAGGATGCTATCCCCTCAGAAGGTGGCTCATGACGGCTCTCCGCCATCCAAGAACAGAAGCTGAGGAGTGTTACAATAGGAGCCATGGCACCACAAGGGCTGTGGTGGAGAGAACCATCGGTCTTCTCAAGATCCGCTCGGTTTTTGCCTGCAGAACAGAGAAGAGGATTTATTGGGGCTGATCACTCATGTACTCTGCACGCGCACGCCGCACCCCAACCACAGTGGCCCATCTGAGGCCTCCAGCGGCCCCTGTCCACACTACTGATGATCAGTCCCCAGAAGATAGCACGGCTGATCCAAACCCCCTCCCCCAACGGACACCTTTGACACATTCGGCGTCCATCACTTTGAATAACACACGGGTCTTAACGCCCATGGCAACGAGGCGCAAGCAGGTGAGGTGCCGAGGCCACCAGGTGGCTCTTGGCTACGACACCTTGAGGCTCCCCTTCCACCATTTCATCACCATCAATAAGACATGTGTTGGAGTTCTGAATATGTGTTTAGCTGCCTCCCCTGCAGGTTGCCCCCAGACTACTCAAATGCCACAAACACCAACATATGCTGCAGGGAGAACCCATCTTCTCCTCAACCACTAAGGCTGATGTAAGCATGGTCACTTCCTGTTTTCCCACCCAGCGTGTGCCAAATGCCCAATGCAGTAACGACACTAAGGCATGGTGGGGGAGGGGGGGTGGGGGGTGGGTGGGGGGGGGGGTGGGGGGAGGAGGGGTGGGTGGCTCAAAGGCTAAGGCTACCTGCTGGGTAAAATGGCCAAGGCCATCATGGTACTCACCCTTCCAGAGCGCAATAATTCATTGAAGTGCTTGCGGCACTGCGTTCCTGTGCGCCGCACATTATCATGGGCGCTTACTTCCTCCGCCACCTCCTGCCATGCCTGCCTGGTGACGTGGAGGGCCCTCCTCCTCCCATCCTCTGGATATAAAATATACCGATGGCTGGACACCTCTTGGAGGAGGACACCAAGGCAGGCCTCTGAGAAACGAGGGGCACAGTGGCCCTCAGCTGGCCTCTCCTGCAGCCTGCCCCCCTCCTCCTGCTCCTATGCCCTCAAACCAGCATGTCGCTCTCTGTCAGTGGCCATGGTGCACTGCCTCAATGAGGCTGCCTGGCCACTCTTTATACAGACTGCAGGTTCTCCATTGGAACCGGCGGTCTGAACACGCCCGCCGCCGAATAGATTTTCCCGTTGTACACGGGAGTCGCTAACCCGCTGGGCAGGCCTTAATTGGCCCACCTGTGCAAAATGGCGGCACGGCCCGTTTCGGCGGCGGCAATCGGCTGCCCGCCCGCCCGTCAAGGGCAAAATTCTGCCCTGTATGTTCACTCAATGTGAAATCAAACACCAGTCAAGTGAAAATACCACTATGCCAGCACCTCCCCACTGGGCTGGTCAAACTTTGCGGGCAGCAGCAACATGCCCAGCATTGCTGCTGACTGGAAGATCGAGGCCATCATGTTCACATTATTCATAAGGACATGTTACAGCTGATTGAACTAAATGAAGCTGATCATTAATGTTCTGCAAGTTCACTCAATGTGAAATCAGTTTAACAATTCATTACTGACCTTGTCTAACCAAGGAATTCTTTGATTCTTTTTCAAAAGGCCTAAAGAGGTATCTGTGCGATGGACATAAATTACCAATTAGATTAAAGTGGCCTTATTCTTACATCCCTGGGTTATGCGATCATTTATTCAGGTATTCTCAGTCTGTGAACAACCATAAATGTAAAACACTCTGATCATATTTATGAGTTCCCAGCTTCACTGAGAAAATGCCTCAGGAAAGATCCTAATCTTTTACCATTGTGTTGGGTGTCTTTAATTTGTTTGTATTTCTTTATCCCAGTATCGACTGGAATCACATTTGCTTTTTCAATTAAGGGATTTGATTCTTTTTGATTCATTGATGTGAATTGAAATGAACCCACTTGGTTGGTTCTGGCAGTTCTTCATGTTCCCATTTTCTATTTACACCCATGTTCCAGAGTGAAAACAAGGAACACATTCTGTAGTAAAAGACCACAGTGACGTTGGTAATCACTGTTCCTTGTGAGTAACAGTTTATATCAGTAACTATTGTCATGAGAGTTGACATGCTGTCGGAATGAGAGTGACCCACAACTTACAACTTCACCACAAATATATTGAACTGCTTAAAGAAGATCTGCTTTTCCAAAAATTACAAGAAAAGACACTGATCAAAAGATGGCTGATACTGTAAAGTGACCACTTTCTGGAAAATTCCTATTCAGATTGTACTGGCAGATCTGTCCTCAGAGGTTGCATGGAATTTCGCACCTGGGGAGGTGCCAAGGCCGACTTCAAACGGACAGCTGAAAGGAAGGCATAAAAAGTACAAAAGGCTGGGCTTTGAAATCAATGTGAATCTGTGAAGACAGAGGAAACTGCCCCCAACCCCATCACCATCCCCCAGCTAACTCCATCCCATCAGACATCCAAAAACCATCCTCTGTTGATTTGTAACTCAGAGTGTATCAAAAAGTTCCTGAGATGAAAAGAAAATGGATTTTGGATGAAAGACATGCCCACCAAATTCCCTGCTGGGAATAGGCAGAGAAATGACTTCAAAACTGGATCTGAAAAGCAGAGCAGAAGAACAATAACAAAGAAGCAAGGACACCTATCCCTGGGTCTCTCTCTGTCTCTAACTCTCTCTCTCTCCCACTGGAGACACATGTTTTAACAGGGAGAAGCTAACAACAGGAAGAAAAGGACGGTCACCCTGCAGAGGCAAGCAGGTATCTCTCTCTCTTGGAAACAATCGAAGGGTTTCTTCAACAAAGTACAAAACTGAACAAAGCCAACTGCAGTGTTCTACGAAATCACCAAACTCAATGGCCAAAATGACCCACAAGCTATGCTTCACCGACAAACCAAGGCCTTACTTATAAACTTTTATTTGGACTCTCACCTTTTTTTATTTCTGATGCATGTGTATGTGTGCATGTGCACGTGAGTGTGTATGTGTGCATGTGCACGTGAGTGTGTGTGTGGGTGTGTTGCGGCTTTTATTATTTTTCCTCGGGTTTTAGTAACTAATAAACTTACTCTTTCTTTGACTTGAGAAAACCTGGTCCATTGGATCCTCGTTAAAAAGTAAAAATATTTGGACTGGAATGAACATCCAAGAGGGGAAAGAACTTTAAACAAACATTCATTGCAACCATTTGAATTCCATTTGAATAAAATGGGAGCCAGCTCATTCCTCCTCACCTGGTCGTGACACCATTTAATATCTACTGCAAGGTAGCTCTGGACTTACTGTGGTCCACATCAACATTTGTGTTTCCAGTGAGAACAATGGAGTTATTTTCCTGCACTTCCCATGTATAGAGATTCTGATTTCCTGCTCCAACATGTCTGACTATCAGATAGACAGTGTTATTCAGATGGATCTCATCAGTGTTCTTCCTCCCGTTCTGCTGAGATGAACCTCTCTGTTTCCAGTGAAGACTGACTGTATCTGAGAGCCTGGAGATGGTACAACTGAGGGTGATGTCACTGCCCATTACAGGCCTCTGGGAATCGATCTCAACTGTAAAAACAGATATAAGAAGCTTATATTTCTCGATGAGCTTTCAAACCAATGCATTAAGAATTTTCTTTCACTATGAACACTATGATCAGACAAATGCCAACCAGCAGTGCTTAGTGCTGGCAATTAGCATTTCCTGGATAATGATCACTTGTTCCCCTTGGCCCCCTCCTCCCTCCTCTTCCTCATGTATGTGCCGCTCCTTGGCAACATTATTCAAAGACGTTGGGTCAGCTTCCAGATGTATATTAATGACATTTAGATCTACCTCTCCACCATCGCTGTCAAACCTTTCATTGCTTCTGTGTTGTCACAATGTGAATCTACCATCTAGTCTTGAATGGGCCTCAATTTCCTCCAATTACATATTTTAAGACCAACGTCATCATCTTCAGCCCCCACTACAAACACCATAAGGTTGTCACCAGTTCCATCTCTATCCATTGTCATTGTCTTAGGAAATTTATGAGAATGGACAAAAATTTATGAACAAACGCTCATGTTAATCATAAAAATTACTAACCCCTAATGTCCTGACTAGTTCCAATGCACAGAATATTTTTACCCACTTGCCATTTTTAGTGACAGACTTACACTGGCCTGGGTGATTACTTATTGAGAAAACTGAAGCCATAGTTTTCGATCCCCGCTCCAGACTCCATTCTCCAGCCACTGTCTCTATTCTGTTCCATGGTAACAGTCTGCAATTAAGCCTGTCTGATGCAAACTTGGTGTCACATTTGATGCCTAGATGAGCTTCAGAACTCATATTCATGCCATCACTAACACATGCAAACTCCAAACCGCTGTCCAACTTTGACCCTGTCTCAGCTCAACTGCTTCTGAAACCCACATCCATACCTCTGTTACCTCTCTGACGCAATGATTCCAATGACTCCTGCCTGGTCCCCCACATTCTACCCTCTGTAAACTTGAGCTCATTCATGTTCATGTCTTAACTCACAGCAAGTCTCGTTCCACTACTCATGATTTTAAAATTCTCTTCATGGCCTCAGCCTTCCCAAACTCTGGAATCTCCTTTCCCACAATCCTCCGAGATTTCTGCATTCCATGTATTCCGGTTTCTAATGCATTCCCGATTTTAATTGCTCCACCATCGCTGGCCACACCTTCAGTCGCCTGGGTCCTAAGCACTGGAATTCCCTTCCTGAAGGAAATGAACATTCACAGCCATGGGGATAGAGCAAGGGAATGGGACTAAGTGGGTTACTGCACAGAGAGCTGACATAGGTTCGATGGGTTGAATGGCTATATCCTGCACCATAAATAACTCTATGGATGGGATATAATTTCACCCATCGGAGTGGGCAAGACGGCAGGGTGATGGTAGGCAGGGCATTCGGGTGGAACTAGGATTCCCAGTATCAGGAAATCGTCCTCAATTAAATTAGATACAGGATTCCTACCTGCCGATAGCAGGATGTCAAGTAAACTCATCAATGAGCCTCTTGACACCAATTAACCTAAACCCATTCGAATTCAAAAATTTGTGAACAAATGCTCATGTTAATAATCAATAATATCGGGTTTGCCTGCGGCCTTATAGGGGGGTTTCTTGTCGCCAGGCACTCTATGCTCAATCAAGGGAACCGGCATCTGGAATAGGGGTGGTTGGGCTTGGGGGGTTGGCAGTAAAAGCCACCCCCTCTGTCTTTGCCTCCAATCTGTTCTGACCACCCTTCGGGTAAATCCCTCCCCAAGACCCCCATCCCAGCCCCACTCAATTGGTCTAGGGATCCAGCGTTGATCCTTGGGCTCTCCCAGGAAGCAAAACCGGCAGTAGTCACTGCTCCCTCTGGTGTGACCTGCAGCTCTTGGCTGGGTGGCATTTCCACTGCCCAGTGTCCTAAATCCAGTGGAAATTCCAATGTTGGCCAGTTATGCGCCTAATGGGCTCTTGTTTGCATCAGGCCTCTGCCACAGAAGTGACATGGGATTCCCATTGGTTCTCCAACCAGTATGGGGAAGCTGTCATGGGAACTAAACCTATGCCTATGACTCTAAACCCTCTGTGTCTCTACCTTGCTTTCCACCTTTATGATGCACCTTAAAACCTGTGTCTTTGACCAAGCTTTTGCGTCTGAGCTAATATCTCCTTATGTGGCTCAGTGTTATATTTTGTTTTCTAATACTCCTATGAAGTATGCCAGTGACGTTTTATGACATTGTCACGAAGAGACTAATGTCAATAATGTTATTGGAAATTATTTTTAATTGGGATTGTAGTGGGGTCTGTGTCTATATGTGTGCCTATGGGCAGGATTTTGCCCTTGGTGGGGGTGCTCGGCGGGGCGGGCAGGGGCGGCCAGGAAGTCATACGCTGCCCGCGATGGGGTCCACACTACGATTTCATGCAGCGGGCCAATTAAGGCCTGGCCTGCGTGGATGGCGAGCAGCAGCACTGAGCGCTGCCTGAGCAGGTGGGGGGAGGTGGGTGAGATGGGCCGAACGTGCAGATCGCACATGTGCAAGAAAGAGAGCTTCAATCTTCCTTGGGCACAGAGATCCCTCAGAGAGACTGAAGCGCTGTGAAAAAAAAAATGAAGAGAATAAAAATTTAATAAAAGATGTACCCTCATGTGACTCTGTCACGTGAGCTGGAACATGTTTTTAAGTCAAAAATAAAGTTCTTATTTAATGTTCATTTGCTCTAGGAAACCTCATCCCGCTCGTGGATGAGGTTTCCTTAAAAATGTAAAGGCCGCTTGGCCTTTTCGCCTGCCCGCCAACCATTAGGCTGGACGTTCAGCATAAATTTGGATTTAATTAGATTGTTAATGGCCTTAATAGGCCTTTTAATTCTCAGTGGGCGCTCACCGAACAAAATATCACGAGACTGCGCGATGACGTCGGTACGCACGCCTGACATCATCGCGCATCATTTTACACTCGGGTTTGTCGGGCACACCTGCATGCAGAGCATAATATTCTGCCCAATGTGTGTGTCTGTGTGCGGCTTAATTGGATTAAAGCCAGCTAGTCTGGGTGCTTTGATGTATAGTAGTTTGAGATGTTAATTAGATAAACGTAAGAATAGAAGGTTAAGAGTACATTTACATTTGTTGAAAAAACCATTGAAAAGAATGGGTAAAAATCTTGCACCTAGCTGGGAGACACCAAGCAATGTGTTTATATTACGAATAAAATTGGTGGAATGAAAGGATTACTGTTGGGAGAAGTAAAGTTTAAAAACCCAGTAATACAATGGAAAATTTACATTCAAAGGGAAAGCTTGGTATAAACTGAGGGGAGTTTGTGTGTGTGAGTCAGAGGCATTTAACATCTAACCAGCCTGTAAGCCTACAGCTGTCTGAAAAGGAACCAGATTGAAAGGAACCTCATTTTGAAATAGTAAGGCCAAATGTTATTTTCCTGGTGTCTGTTTAAAGTCCATGGTCATCGTTGCCTTGGTGAAGATTTACCTGGGAGTGATTAATTTGGGAATTTGTTTCAAAGTTATTGTGGTAGTAATTCATAGACATATGTATGTGTTTAATTTGGTGCAAGTTAATAAATGTTTAATTTAGTTTTAAATAAAAACTTCTTGAGGCTTGGCGGTTTTATTCCTGAATTTAGAGCTGCATCTCAAACATACCAATTGAAAATATAGGTTATAACAGTTGTTCAAGATTCCCTCTGGGATTTAAACAACTCAGCTTTTACCAACTGTTGTTTCATAACAGACATTAATGATAAATTGTTGTTATTGTGATAGAACTGGAGAATAATGACATAATCGCAACATTCTGTTTGGAATATCAGTGGAATTACTCACAGAAAAGCACAATTTGAATCCATTCTAGTCCTTGTGTGACCTACCTTTGATCCCAAATACTTCATACTGCTTCAGGATTTTCTTACTGGGCTGTGTCTGGCTCCAGGTGAACATTCCCGCAAGTTCAAAGGTGGGATGTCTCATTCTCAGATTAAGGATACCCCAGTCCTCACGGATCCCCTGAGAAATGCCTGGTATATTATTGTGCTCACCACTCCTTTGTACAGCCCACCGCTGACCTTCTCTGTGAAAAGCTCCCAATTGTTTTGTAGCTTGTTGCCCTGAGTGTGGTCTCCACTCCAAGACAATGGAGCCATTTCCAGGATTGTCTGGTCCTTTCAAAACAAAGTTCCCCTCCTGATGGAAAAAATAAATATCATTCCGGCTTCCTGCAAGGAAAGGGAACAAAACATTTATGTTGTGCCATAAACCTGTCAAAATGTCCCAGGCTGTTTCAACAAGAGCATTGTCAAACAAAATTTGAAATTGAACAACATGAAGTGATAATAGGGCAGATGACAAAAAACTTAATCAAAGAGGTAGATTTTGTAGCATGCCATAAAAGATTAAAGTTGGGCAAAGAGGGAGAGAGAGGGGGATCCAGAGTTTAGGGTCTAAAAAAATTGAAGGAATGCCCACCAATGGTGGGCCAGTTAAAATTTGGGATGCTCAAGAAGCCAGAGTCAGGTGAGCACAGAAAACTCAGATGGCTGTGGGGCTGGAGGAGATTCCTTAGATATGGAGGAGCAAGGCAATGGAGGCACTTGAGAATTTTAAAATCAACTGGGAGTCAATGTAGGACAATGATCACAGGGGTGGTAGGATGAATGGCATTTAGTGCAGCATAATACATGAGGAGCAGAGCTTTGGATGAGGGTTACAGCAACAGCTGAGGCAGGGAGGACCAAAGGAACAGACGTGGAAATTTCGGTCTGAATGATGACACGGATATGTAGCTGGGAGCTCATCTCGCAGTCAAATATGAAATCAAGGTTGAGAACAATCCGATTCAAAATCAGACAGTTGTCTAGGAGATAGATAGAGTTGGTATGGAGATATGGAATGGAGTTTGGAGCAGGGACCAAAGACAATGACCAAAACTGAACATCAAACAAGCAATCTGATGGCTTCATTTCAATGAAGGAGTTGAGAGCAATGGTGGTATGTTAGTGTTGGGTGTTTTTAGTGTGCATGTGAATAACTGTGTTTCAGGATGATGGTGCTGAGCATGTAGATGAGAAACAAGAGGGTACCAAGGATAAATTCTCTGGAGATACAAAAGGCAATGGTGCAGGAGCAGGAAGTGGAGCCATTGCAAATGATTCTCTAGCTATGATTAGATAGATAAGAATGGAACTAGATGAGAACAGTCCCACCCAGCTGGACCACAGTGAGTGTTGTAGGAGGAGGATGGTGTGGTCAATCGTGTCAAAGGCTGCAGTCAGATCACGAATCACAAGAAGAGGTGGTAATTTAACTTTGACAAAGTCACATAGAACATCACTTTCTTCCAGTCCTGTGGTTGGATGGATTCAAACATGGAGTTCCGGAAAGATTGGCATGGATTTGAGAAATGAACATACATTCAAGGTCTTTAGAGAGTCAATAGAAGTTGGAGACAGTTTTGCAGACACAGTGGGGTTTCTGGATGATTATTTGAGGAGAGAGGCAGTTGAAGCATTAACAGGATCGGCTAACATGGGACCAGGAGGGAGGCTGGGTGGTCAGCGGTTCAGTGGGACCCGGGTCGAGGGAGCAGGAAGTGGGTCTCATGGGTAAAGTGACCTCAGAGAGAGCATGAGGGGAGATTGTAGAGAAATGAGAGAAAGTTACAAGTTCAGGGCTAGAGCAAGGAAAGCTTTAGGGGAAGTTTTGCCTGTTGGGCTAGGGGGAGTGAAGGAGGTGGCAGAGACAGTGGATCAGATTGTCCCGATCTTAGTGACCAAGAAGTCCATGAGCTCGTCACACTTATTGTTGGAGTTGAGGGTGAAGTAGACAGGGAGAGGGGTTTAAAAAGATGGTTTCCTGTAGACAAAAATAGTCAGGGGTTATCTTTGCAATCCAGGATGATTCTGGAATAGTGAGTAGATTTAGCAGATGTGAAGAGGACCCCATAGTATGTTATATGACTCAGCCTGATTTGCTGGTTGATGGTGAAGCCAGTTGTCCATCATTCACATTTAAATTAGCTTCCCTTCCACTTAAGGAAACTCTTTCAAGTTATCAACAGTCACAGATTGCAACTCTTTCGAGTACAATCACAGTTCTTGGTTTCCAGGAGTGGGACATGAACCCACAACCCTCTGATTCAAAGGCGAGGGTGCTATGAACTGAGCCACAGCTGACACCTCCCACTTAAGGAAGGAGAGCTGTGGTCTGTACTGGGGGAATTGCCAGGCTGAGAGACAGTATTGCCTTTGGTAGGGAGCATGACATCAAAGGGGGAGGTGAGAGTGTGGGTGAGCAAATCAGTAGCTGCAGTAGTGTCGAGGAGGGGCAATGGTGACACTGTTGGGGTTTTGAAAATGCAGTTGTAAGTGAATTGGGGGCTAGTTTTTCCCAGGGGCGGACACAGGAGGAGGTTTGGTGAGGGTTGAATGGGGGATGTAGATCGAGAGCAATACAAGGAAGTGTAATTGTGAATGATACAATGGGAGTATCAAGGCTTTGTGAGATTGAAAAATCAGTCGGGTGGCTGTGAATATGGGTTGGGGAGTTTACATGGAGGGAAAAATTAAAGGAGGAGAAGGGGTCAGTGATCTCAGAGGTGAGGCAGCATGATGAACTGAGATAGAGGCTGAAATTACTGAGGATGAGAAGTCAGTTGGTGCAGAGGCTGAGGAAGGAGAGCAGTGAAGATCTCTCAGTTTCAAAATGTTTATGGCAATTGGGTGGACAGTAGAGAACAAGGAGTTGAACTGAGAGGTGAGATGCTCAAAGGAGGAAAAAGTGAGAAAGGAATAAGGAAGCCATGCAATATGTGTTTTAATGATTGAAAGCCACATGACCACCATGCCAGTATTGGCAGGGGAAGTGCTGGATGGTATTGCCAGGTGGGGAAGGCTTCATTTAGGAGGAAGGTGCTATCAGCTCTCAGCCAGACTTCCATTTAGGATAAAATTAAAGCAAAATACTGTGGATGCAGGAAATCTGAAATAAAAACAGAAAATGCTGGAAAAACTCAGCAGGTCTGGCAGCATCTGCGGGGAGAGAAACAGAGTTAATGTTTCGAGTCCGTATGACTCTGAAGAAGAGTCATACAAACTCGAAATGTTAGCTCTGTTTCTCTCTCCACAGATGCTGCCAGACCAGCTGAGTATTTCCGGCATTTTCTGTTTTTATTCCATAAAGGCCATGAGGTTGATGCAATCATCCACAATAAGTTCATTAATGGCAAGATCTTTGTTCACAAGTGAATGGACATTCTGAGGGAAATGTGGAAAAGGGCAGTGAGATCTGATTCACTGGCTGAGTCCACAGTGTCAGCAACCTTTGGAGGGTTGAGTTAGACAGGAAGGGCATTAACAGGATAAACCTCCAGTCAGTGCACTGAGTGGGAGGTTCAATAGGAGAATAGGATGGGGTGGTTGGATTTGCTCCTCATCAGGTGGAGTGCCTTTCTGAGGCTGACGGAGGATGTCAGGAGAGATACTGAGAGAAGCTTTAGGCTTGTCTAAGATAGAGGGAATCCTGGGATGACTGCAGGATAGCAGGAAGGTGGAGGAGCACTGAAGTGTTGGGTAGGGATTAGGGAGGGCAGATTACCTGAAAAAAGGGAAGTGGAAAGAAGCATGATGGTAGGAGAGAGGGGTCAAGGAGGGGTAAAGAGAAAAGAAGTGAACCAAGGAAGGAAAAATAAAATTGGAATCAACCAGCTGCCATTTTCAACTTTATTTTGCTTTTCCACCAGTATCTATTCTGATTATGTACCCAGGGCAGAGAAAAATTGCAGTGCTTTAGGTGGACTTTCTCATGCTCCGTGCAGAGAGGAGCAGCTTCTGGACAATTTTAACCCATTGCCTGTGACTGAATACCCTGTATGCTGCAGGATCAGGGTCAACCACTGCAAAGTATCTTCCTTCCCCTCACACCACATCTTCAAACTTCCCTTCACACAGCGTCCTTTAAGATCTTCTATAACAACTGTAAAGAGTTCCTGGGCAATTTTGTCCAAAATCAAGACAGCCTCTATCTCCTCTGCTCAATCTCACACACAGCTTGGTGACCCTATCAGTTGATGAGGAAGATGTTTTTAGATCTCCCAAGTGTTGCTAAGATAAGCATGTTCACCCTTTGCTTTAATCAGTGGCTTCAACTGTTTTTTGCTATCACGTGGAGTGAATCAAATTGGCTGAAGTCTATAATCTGTGATGCTGGGGACCTCAGGAGGAGACTGAGGTAGAGAATCCACTTGGCACTTCTGTCTGAAGATTGTTGCAAATGCTCCAGCCTTGAGTTTTGCACTGATGGTTGGGCTCCCCCATTATTGAGGATGGGGATGTTTGTGGAGCCTCCTCCTCTGGTTAATCGCTTAATTGTCCATCCTCATTCATGACTGGATGTGGCAAGACTGCATCCATTGATCTGATCCATTGGTTGTGTCACCCATGTCAGTCTTGACATTTGTGCTCAAGTCATGGAGTGAGTTACACTTACAAAGCATTAACCCTAAGTTAGAATGAGAGGGTCAGCTGTGGCAGAGAGAGAATAAGAAATTCTCTGGTTGGAATTTTCCACTCCCGCCAGCGGTGGGTGTCATGGCGGGTGGGAGTAGAAATTATTGTGAGAAAAATCAAGTAGACGTCCACAGGAAAACAGGGCCCTATCGTCCACTCATCACTTCAATGGTGGATCACATCCCCGATGTGCATTGTCGGGAAAGTCATTTGAATACATTTAAATGTCGTTAATACTCATTTTAAAGCCTGTTTGTCGGTATCATTCCTATTGAATCAGGTCACATCACGTATCACAACTGGATATAAGTGACGTGCACCTAGTGACCAGCACTCTGCTCGTCACTTCGAGGTATGTGCGCCTACCTTTCAGCACACCGTGCTCGGAGCACTTTGACTCCATGCCAAGCTTCACAGGGAGCACCACATCACTCTCAGTGGTGAGGTAGTGTCACAGGCAAAGCACACTAAAAGCAAAACAGGCTTGCTAGAAGCCAGAAGATCCGAGGAGCCAGCTGGTGGTCTGTAACTCTTTGCGATGGGCCTGTGAAGCAATGGTAAAAGCAAAATACTGCGGATGCTGGAAATCTGAAACAAAAACAAAAATATCTGGAAAAACTCAGCAGGTCTGACAGCACCTGCGGAGAGGAATACAGGTAACATTTCGAGTCTGTATGACTCTTCATCAGAGCTAAGGAAAAATAGAAATGAGATGAAATATAAGCTGGTTGAGGGGGGTGGGACAGGTAGAGCTGGATAGAGGGCCAGTGATAGGTGGAGATTGCCAAAGATGTCATAGACAAAAGGACAAAGGGGTGTTGACGGTGGTGATATTAGCTATAGAATGTGCTAATGGTGACATTAAGGGTGAGAAGCAGGATGAGCAAATGACAGATAGCCTTAGTGGGGGTGGGGTAGGGGGAAGGGATCGAAATGGGCTAAAAGGTAGAGATAAAACAATGATTGGAAATACATTAGAAATAATAGAAACAGGTGGGAAAATAAAAATAAAAATAATATATATTTTAAAAATAAATTATTGGACAAAGGGGGATCGGAAAGGGGGTGGGGATGGAGGAGAGAGTTCATGGTGTTCTGTTGGCATGGCTGAGGCTGATGACAAAGCTTGAATGTATGTGGTGATCCAGGGGAGAGGAACTTTGGAAGGAGAGTTCGAAACCCTGGAGGTGGACGCTTATGGGAGGTGGCCGAGAGAAAGCGTCGTTTGGGAGAAGATTCCAAAGCAGAGCCTTCAAGAGTGGAGATTGGAAACACTCGTCTGAAAGCCGGGGCTCAGTGAGACTGGTCGGCTTCTTTTTTTTCCTTCTGTGCAGCGTTGGCAGACTGCCTCTGCCCTCGCCTGCCGAGCTGGAGTGGTGATGCTTTTGGACCTACCTGCCAGAGCAGGAGTAGAGGACATCACGGCGGTCCTCCACCTCGTCAGTAGGTGGACCAAGGAGGCAACACTAAACTTGGGGGCTGCCTTCTTCCTGGCTTTTGGGGCCATATCTTCAGTGCAGCAGTCCTACTCTGCCTTCAGTGAGACTGCTGTGCACGGCTGGTCTTTAAATATGATGCCCGGAGTGAGGCACCAGAGAGCTCCTGATGAGGCGGGCGAATCAGAGGCCACCCACCCGCAATCTGGTGTGTTTCCCGTGCGCCTATTATTAATCAGGTGGGCCGTGGACAGCACAGTGTTAAAACCCGCCTTTGCAGCCGGCATGAAAGAAGCCAATTTTCGTGCCCGGCAACAAACTTAGAGCGCAGATGGGGAAACCCCACCCTCTGAGTCTGAGGAATGGAGAGTTTCAATTGCAATGTTTGCAGCACAGAATAACATCTGGTGTGATCATGTTGGGCATTCAGTCTCAGAATTCTGATTGACTCTGGGTTAGAAAAACATTGAAAATGGCTCCATTTTGCTGTAAAGAAATAAATGCTTCCTCTGTCTCAGTGAGTTTACCAAGAGTGGAGTTGAGGTGCACAAAGCAGGAATTTTCCAAGTTTGATCCCAGGCTGTGCTGAGTGACCTCAGGGTAAATTTTCTGATGCTCCGCATCACTGTAGATCCTCATCCACAAGAGATAAAGGCTCACTTTTTACTGGCAATAAGACCAATAAGTGACAAGAATTTTCTATCAAGAGTATAAATAGAAAGAGCAAACCCTGAGTCACTTACCGCTGGGTTCCAGGTAGTACGGGGCAGAAACCTGGGGCTTGTTTTCATGAAGCAAAACACAAAACCACTTCCCTCTGCCTCTCTCAGCTTTCAGAATAATCAGTTTCAATGATTTCTCTTCCCTATTCCGTCCATTCAATGTTTTCTCTACAACAGTTTTGCCATCACTATTGATCCAAACAAGTCTCGTTAATTCAGTGACATCAGAGACAGAGCAGGTCAGGGTAACGGTGTCTCCCTCAGTCACTGCATCAGATGGTTCAGTTGTCACTGTGTAAACAAGAAAATCATTTAGATTTTAAACATTGACTTGATCACTGAAAACAGCAGCAACATTCTGTCTCCTACCTTTAACTGTGATTAGTTTAATGGTCACCATTTTACGTGATCCCAGAGAACATGTGTAAACTCCAGCATCTTCAAACAGAACAGGGACAATCCTCACACTGAAGTTGTTCCCATTAAATGTTGTGGCTCTGGGGACCAGTCGATTCCCAAAGTCAGTCCTGTTTACATTGAAGGGCTGATGTTTCGATGCAGATGCTATTTCTTTCAACTGATTTGGAAGATGATGTGACCTCCAGCTCCAAGCAGCAGTGTTGTAATCATAATAAGAATAACAAATCAGGTCGAGTTCACTGTGATCTGTGCTTGACCGATAAAGAGTGTAACTCTTACCATAAAGATCTGTAATTAAGAGACAAAGAACAATGTGTTAGAATTTTATGGTAGCGGAGTTACATAGAAAAGTAAAAATAACGAATGATCATAATTATATGAAAACGTTTTACATTTTGATCTTCATAACTTTGTTTCCATCACATTTTTGTTAATGATTTGAATTGCTTCAACATTGTGAACTTGGATGGCTTCAATTTGCAAAATCAATAGAATTTTTGAAAATAATAACAATTTTTTGAGTTTTAACATTTTTTTGGCTATGAATGACACTATGACATCACATACCCAAATATTATGAGGTTCTGCCAACAACATTGAGTTCTGCTGATGGGGCTATAGTTTGCATAGAATTTTGCAATGTCCCGAATATGGTTTCCTTTTAGAAAGCGCAGTCCACATTTAAATGTAATAATTATTCAGAAATAGCATGATGCAGAATATCATGATAAAATTGTGCCTCTAGGTCTCACCTCACCGATATAAAATGGGCAGATACCGGCTCCCTGGGCCTGGCCCACTTTAACACAATCCAGTTGCTGCTGCTTGAGTTGCTGTCAACGTGTTGGTTTCTTCAAAGTGAACATCTGTCTCCTGTTACACTTAATATCTTGTACAGGATTTATACCCGTGCAATTCCTGCATGATTTTTTTTTCTCCATTGCTACCACATCTTTCAAATTTTCTCAGCCAGAGTAACCCAGAGTCAATTTATTTGCTCCAGCAATACACTTGCCAGCTGGCAAAATTGGAAGGTTGGGAATCCTTTACTTATTGTCCAGGGAGCAATCATGAATGGGGAATAATAAATTAGCAGCACCTTTTACATCTCACAAAGATGACTTTGCACATGCTATCTGTCCACACTCTATTCACTCTAAATCCTCCTCGCCCATTCTCACTGACATACATTTGCTCCCTGTCCCTCAATACATCAAATCTAAAATCATCATCATCATCAAGAAATCATTCCACAGCCTCACCCCAATTTACCTCTAAAACTTCCTGCGGGATGGTCTCCTTTCACATTCCCTCATCCTCCCACTATTCCCTCGCTTCATTCCATCATTGGTGGAAAAATCTTCTGTTTCCTCAGCTCAAATCCATTGGCACTGCCTCCTTAAACCTGTCCAGCTCTTCCTTTGTCTTCATACAGACTGAAAGCCTCTCTCTTTCTCTAAGATTTAATTTTCATCACCACTTCCTGGTTCTTTAGTGAAATATATTTTTTCTCTCTTCAAGTTGCTCTGCGACTGAAAACATTTGCTGGTTTTATTTCATAGTGCGTCGCCATTTATAAAACACAGGCTGCAATTCAGATTTTCCACTTTCCGCTGTTGAACTGCCTCACTCACTTTGACAATTTCAGTCTCAATGGGGTGAAAGAGACAAGAAAAGCAAAAGCAGTTGTGTTCTTGTTCCCCAAACTCCACTTTTCTGTCTACAGCTGCTCACTGGTTCCCCATTCAGTTACTTGGATTGTTTCTACACTTTGAACAGAAGATCAGAGTTTGTATTTGTGCGGTGTCACTCGCAGCTTTTCCCCTCTTCCTCTTCCAGATCCCCACTCTTACATTCTCTCTGTCCACCATCGATCCTATACATTCCTATCACTTCCATCCTTCCCTCTTCCGTTCCTTGTCATTGATTCCCTGCCCTTCCCTTTTCCCTCAGTCCTGTTCCCAACTCAATGTTTATTTGAAACCTACAGTCTGCAGCAACTGCAATTACTTCAAGAATTAGCAGAACTTGACTAGAAGTGGTGTTTGAGGAGAGAGAGGTCAGTTTTTTGTTCATTGCTGATATGTATACCAGAACCCCACATTGTGACTGTAAGCATGAAGTGCTCATGATTCACATGTATGACTACACTTCTCTGTCCCAGTTTTATGTTAGTAACTCCGAATATCCCGAGAGGAAACTGCACTTACATTTGTCCATAGGAAAATATGCATTTCTTGTGATAACATTGGATCCATTTTCCTTCACTTCACATTCATACAACTTTCCATCCTCTACTGTAACATGTTTGACTATCAGATAGGCTGTATTATTTAGTCGGATTTGATCAGTTTTCCTCCTATTCTGCTGAGATGAGTCTCTCTGTTTCCAGTGAAGATTGACTGTATCCGAGAGTCTGGAGATGGTACAACTGAGAGTGATGTCACTGCCCATTATAGGCCTCTGGGAATCGGTCTCAACTGGAAAAACAGATCAGTAAGAATTAATGTAATTAGTGGCATTTACAATCCAATGATTAGGTTCCAATTGATCCAACACGGGATGTGCTCTTCATCAGCACTTGTTGGAGGTGTCAGCTGTGGCTCAGTTCATAGCACCCTTGCCTTTGAATCAGAGGGTTGTGGGTTCATGTCCCACTCCTGGAAACCAAGAACTGTGATTGTACTCAAAAGAGTTGCAATCTGTGACTGTTGATAACTCGAAAAGAGTATCAGCACTTGTAACTTCCTGCATTAAAGGGTCAGACCAGTTTAAACACAAGTGCATCTTACCAGTAGAACAACACAGTGGGGATGACAATTCTCGGTCCCCATCCACCAGCACAATTACCATTCCTGGAGTCATAGAGTGATTATTATGGTACAGATTCATGTTTAATTTATGTTGATTCTGTGTTGAAGTAAATGTTACAAAAAGAGAAATCTTGTTGGTAGTTTCTTCTTTGGGGGTTATTCGGTAAATTGGTTGTTTTATTTTATGGTTCCCCACCGGGATCGGAACAAAACTGGGGGCTCAAGTATGGGATTCAACCCAGTGACTGTAAAAGAGATTCACTGGAACCTTCCAGCATTTAAACAAACAAGATTTCATGTTTGCTTCTGCTGTATTGTGTTGGAAAATCAACCTTTGGGGCACAAGCCTTTGTTGAAAGGGAGGGCCTGACTGTCAGAGAATTAAAACACTTGAGAAAAGACCATTTCGAGGCTGTAGTCAGAGCAGAGGATTAACAGAAGATCAGGGCCTAATATGGACAGATCTTTGAAGAATTGGTTAGGCACTTGGGGCTCAAGGAAGAAATGATTGGTTCCCTTAGGGATCGAGCACAACTGACCAGAATTGGAAAAGAAATAGAACTCAGAAAGATTGACTTAGAAAGAGAAAAATCAGCAAGAGAGGAAAGAGATGAGGAAAAGAGATAGGGAAAGACATGAAAGAGATAAAGAGAAAGAGAAAACAAGTTCTAAAAGCTTGAAATGGAGTATGAGTTCTGATTACACAAACTTGAGTTGCTGAGGAGAAGTGAGGCTGTCTCAGAGAGAACTCCCCTCAATTTTGATTTGGCAAAGAATTATTGTTTCCTACCTAAATTAGTGAGGAATTACTGTAGCTAAAATAGAATGAAAAACTGAAGTCTGGATTTTGGCAGCCAGTGTAGTGAAATAAAGATACTCTCATTGTCTCAAGTTTTACCAGAGCTGACCGTATCATTTCCTGGGGTGTGTGAGTGGCCGGGTGAAGGTGACTCTGGGGAATTTGCACCGTCACGACTGTCAGGGGCAGAATTAAGGAGGTTCAGCAGAAATGTGCTTTTTTGGTGATAACCATCTCCTTGGAACTTAGATGGAGTAAGGCTGTTGTCAGAGGCTACGTGATGATTAAACCCTACGTGACTGAAAGGAATTAAACTCTACTTGAGGAAGCCAGAGTTGTGAGGAACTTTAGGTTCTGCCCAAGGTGCCAAACACGCTGGGGGAGCTGCCAGTAGACCTTTGCGATCTATTTTTGTTGTATTGGCCATGTAAAGTGTAATTTAAAGTCCCTATTGAATACAACTTGCCTGTCCATTCATGATTAATTTATGCTGATGTTGGTTTGATTT
Source organism: Cetorhinus maximus (assembly GCF_964194155.1). Taxonomy (NCBI): domain Eukaryota; kingdom Metazoa; phylum Chordata; class Chondrichthyes; order Lamniformes; family Cetorhinidae; genus Cetorhinus; species Cetorhinus maximus. The sequence goes on from NC_135888.1 coordinate 127,963,877, forward strand.
TATAGTAAAAGTTTTTTAAAAGTGAAAACTTGTCCATTGTTTTCTTGAATTTAAGATCATTTGGGAAGTTCGATTCTTTCACATTGTTTGTCTCCATGGGGATTGTAACACAAAGAGGCTATTCGGCCCATCAGGCCAAGCTTACATAGTTTGGAATGGTATTTATGGTGATATTTATGGAGTCCCAACAAAATCAACAGGTGCTGGCAACTCACTGGATGTGCTGGAAATGTATTACCCATAATATCTGTTATCCAGCTCTACTCTGTCATCCATGTGCCTAGACCATTACAATAGGACCACCCAATGGATGAGGGTTTGGGTGGTTGGGGGTCAGGAGGGGCAGTCGAAGTGTTGGGAGGATAGCTGTGTAAGCCAATTCATCATTTAATTGTATTTTATTAATCATTTTTAATCATGTGACTGCTTTCATTTCTTTCATATTAATGAATGTAAACTGGTTATGGGGGAGACCTGTCGGCAGAGTTTGTTTCATGGTGGTAGAAGGTGGAGCTATGGAGGGAGAATTCTGACCGAAGACATCGCTGATGCTCATAGTGAACATTAAAAATAAAAACAGTTTCAACTAAACAGACAAAGACATATCAGGGCAGGTCCCTGAGGTGGTGGTTTGCCACAAACACTTCACCTACAGAAACTGAACTAGGCGATGGTCACTCAGAATATGTCGATGGCCTTCTTCCTGCCCCAGGTTACAGTAATCACACCCACTGGAGATACCCCCTGCCCCTGTTGAGTGTGGGATATGATCACATAGAGGTGGTCCTGGATGGCCAGGGTGGGATTAATAATCCTATAGGACAATTTGATTTAAGGTATTGAATTATATGCCAAAGCCCAGGGTCAGGAAGATGTATAAAGACACAGCCCTCAAGGACCTTGTTACTGCAGTCGGTAGAGAGGCCTGGTCAGACATTCCAAAGTCACGCTGCGAGATCTGTTGAAGGACTGGCCACATGAGATGGACCCGAGCACGTGGGATACCTAAGCAACCAGTATCATTGTGAGTGTGTCCTATTGCTTAGAGATTTAATAGAGGTGTTTCACATTGAGTGAAACAGTATCCCAAGTTGTTGGTCGGGACAAGAACTTCTAGACCAGAGCCTTACAGTTATAGGGGAGGTGGGGAGTCAGAAGGAGTGGGGTTCGGGGGTTCAGTATCTTATTTAACCAGGGGTTGGACTTGGTTTTATTCTGGTTTTAATTCTGCTAAAAGATTTGGAACCAATCAAATTCTCTGACATAAATCGGAGTTTCGGATGGTTCCACATGCAGGGTTGTTGTCCAAAAGAAGCCTAAACTTCAGGGCAATTCCTGTGCAATCCTTGCCTGGGGACGGCTTGGGGGGGTGGGTGGGGAGGGGGGGACGGGGGAGCGGGTAGGGTGTTGCTGAGCAGATCTTCTGGGTTACCTCCAGGTTATGACCCACAGTGGAATGTAAGTTCTGCCCAATACCTCTATAAATGAAACCCAGTATTGGATATGCTTTGCGAACTGCTCTCAATATTCCCCAACAACTTCAAACATCAATGTGCATGAATTCCCCAGTCAGAGGACTGGTAACTCAGCAGTGTCAGCAGTGCCAACTGGGCCGTGACCCCCTTTTTAATATTAAAATCCCTCCCCCCCTAGGCTGTCACTGAGAAGCCGTCTTCATTTAGCTGGTGGTCTCTCCACACGGCGGGGAGTCGATCCGCTGATGGCAAAATGCTGATGGCCTGGAAAAATGGAGTTTAATAGGAATTTACATATTCCAATTGGGTTCCTGCCTCCTTGTGATGGGCAGCCTGCCCGATTCTGTTCCCACCATCAGTAAAATTCCCCCATGGCAGGACATGGTCGGGGAGATAATCTGCCACAGATCCCTGTGAAATCCTGGGCACACCACTTCCATTCCCACCTCCTGGGGACAGGGAAAATTCTGCCCTTTGATTCTCTGATTTTCCCTCTATCTCACAATGATGAGAGTTATTAGCACAAGGGAGCTATTTGGTAACAGAATTCAGTACATCTTACAGAGAGTCTGTCAGTGTATAGACCATAATAGTGTCTATGGGGTAGATTCCTCAGTTTGTTATTTCTGGTTAAATTATCAATATTCTTTTACTCAGGTTGACCATTTCAATAGGAACAATGAACAGAATCTTTCCCCTGATAATTATAATGAGGGATGTGCATCGCACTGGTTAATATAAAGCTTCTGGGCTAATTTTCATGCCACACCCCCACCCCCAGCCCTGTTTCCCGAAACCATCCCACCCCTGGGCCATTTTCCTGGAGGCAGCTTGGGAGTCAGGTAGGCTACCCAAAGTGGGAGGTGTTAAAGGCCTATCAAGGCCAATCAGCAAACTCAGACTGAAATTTTCCAGTCGGTCTGTGGGCCTCCTGAGGCCTGGGGGAACTAGGCCAGCTACCTGCTGGCTACCACCCGGTGGCTGAGCAGGGGGACAAATACTCAAGACTGGCTTTCAGGTCCTCCCCACTTGCACGGCCACAGCTGCAGCCATAGGCCACACTGTAGAGGGTTCCACTTCCTCAATTGTGATCCAATTGCTGGGACAAAATTTTAATTTAAAAGATTAAGGAGTTTGGAGAAGGGACACCTCAAGATGGATGCAACCCCTCTCTCTTACCGGAGCTGCAGGCTGCTGTTTTATCTGATCCTCCCATTGGCCCTCAGCTTCGAGAGTCCAGCCACCATCCACAAATAGCAGGCTAACCCGCCCTCTGGCCTCTAATTGACCAATTCAAGGAAAATCACCTGGATAAAAGTAAAATACTGCGGATGCTAGAAATCTGAAACAAAAACAGAAAATGCTGGAAAAACTCAGGAGGTCTAACAGCTTCTGTGGAGAGGAAATAAAAACAGAGTTAGCATTTTGAGTCCATATGAATCTTCTTTAGTGTCAGAAGGATTGGAAACATTAACTCTGTTTTCCTCTCCACAGATGCTGTTAGACCTGCTGAGTTTTTTCCAGCATTTTATGTTTTTGTTTCAAGGAAAATCACTGCTGGGTGACTGTGCCCATATAGGGGCAGGATTGTAAACCCCATTTGACCCAAACGTCGGCGTCCCGACCCAAAATCCAAAATCCTGAACCATGTGATCCCGGCAATCTCTCATCATTACACCTGAAATTATTTAGGGAGTCATCGTTTTTTTCTGTATTTTGTTCCACTCACCTTTGATCCCAAATATTTCATAACGTTTCAGGATTTCATTTCTCGGCTGTGTCTGAGTCAAGGTGAACAATCCAGCAAATTGAATTCTAGGATTGCGAATTCTCAGATTAATGGTATTCCGATCTTTTATTATCCTCTGGAACAACTCGCTGGTTGTAAATTGTCTGCTCCATTCTGCACTCCACCTGCCCCATCCGTCTCTCCGAAAAGTAACCAGCTGTTGGATTTCTTGCCCTGAGTGTGGTTTCCATTTCCAGACAACAGGACTATCTCCAGGATTGTCTGGTCCTTTTAGTAAGATATCACCTCCCTCATCCAAAAAATAAATATGATTTGTGTTACCTGTTAGAAAGAAGAAATGAAAGTATTTTAATGGTAAATCTCAAATTCTTAATCCAATTTCTTAATCCAATGTTTGTAATAATTCATAATAAAAGCAGAATACTGCAGATGCTGAAAATTTGAAATTAAAACAGAAAATACTGGGATAATTCAGCAGGTCTGGCAGCAACTGTGAAGAGAGGAAAATACTTACTATTTTGGCTGGAATTTGCCGTCCCCGTTGATGTCGGGCGTCATGGTGGGCGTGAGTGAACAATATGGCGAGAAGGCCAAAATTCGGTTCCACTCCGTTGTGAAACCAGCTTTGCGAACGTCCCCTCCACCCGTCAATGGGTGACCACGTTTCCTGCTGCTACACATCAGGAATGTCATTTTCATACATCTGCATATTATTATAAGCCCTGCCCACTAGAATCATCCCCCCGATGCTGGATCATCTGGGAATGTCGGCGAGATTATACGCCGACGTGTTTCACAGCAACATGTAAAAGACGGTGCACCTGGTGAGCTGAATTTCCAGAGGAACTCGGGGGCGAGTGTGCACTAACATTACACAGTGCTCGCCAGGGTCACCTGTTTGAACTTGAGTAACAGGCGCCACACATTCAGGCGAGGGAACAGGCATTTTGCTATTTCCCGACTGGCTGACTGTGCGGTTCTGGAGCAAGTGCTGCTCTGCCGTTGGTGGGGGGTGGGAAGGCAGCACAGCCTGATGGTGGTGCAGAAGTACATGCAGGGAGCGGGGCAGAGGCGGAGGGAGATGGCCACACATTAGGGAAACATTGTATGAAGTGACCGTTCCTCCACAGCTGAGACAGTTCAGATGCAGCCACATTGACATGCTTGGAGTCGGGCCTCTAGCTTCTCTTCCCAGTGAAGCAATGCAGAGGCATGAAAGTGCCACCAAATGCTCCTGAAATTTTCACCACTCGGGATCAAACTGCAAACAGTTGAGCAGCTTAGTGGACTACAGAAGAACTGGACGACAGGGAAACTCATACAGTCTCCTTACAAAAGCTAGTCATGGAGCAGTCACTAGTGGAGGCGCTCACAGCCCCTTGCAATGTCTTCATTCACTTTTGGACCAACCTCCCCCATGTTTCAAGCTAACAGTGCAGCCTTGCAGTGCAGGTTAGGAGAATGCCTGTGCCCGAGCTGAGAGCACAATATGCAGTCCAGTGGGCAAAGCTGCCGCCAGTTGGTCCTGTGGAGTAGGGTGGATGCAGGTGGGGTTTCGGGCCGCCATGCAGCGCACTGAACTCTGGTCATCCAAGTGGTGGCCAGCAGTCTCCGACATGCGTTAAGGGGCCTTCAGACTTAACCAAGAGAGGTTTTTAGTACACCCATGCTAACCCACGCGTCTCTCTCTTTCATCTGGCAGGAGCATGGAGTCTGTTGAACTATCTGTATACCTCGTGGTGCACAGAGAGCAGGGACGCAGGAGAAGAGAGCGATGGAGGCACCTGGGTGGGCAGGGGGGGTAGCAACACCCTCAGGAAGAGGCAGCTGGGGGTCCTGTGCATGGCGCTGATGAGCCACAGTGAGCCTCGCTGATTGGCACCCAACTAGACCCAGGGTCTACAGACGACACTTGTCCTTCCTGTAGATGAGTGAGAAACAGTGTCGCCGAAGACTGCGCATGACCAGGGAACTGATAAGTCACAGCTGCCAGTAACTGCAGGATTTGATGCCATGGAGACATGGAGAACATCCACTGCCAGTGGCCTAGAAAGTGACCGAAGCACTCAATTTTTACGCCAGTGGCTCCTTTCCGGAATCCACAGGTGATCTCTGTGGAATCTCACAATTCCACATACAATGGCATCCCGGAGGCATAGATTGGGGGCAGGGATTTAATGTAAGAGGTAGAAGGATGAGAGGGGAGTTGAGAAGAAAGTTTTTTCACCCAGAGGGAGCCTGGAAAGCACTGCCTAAAAGGGTGGTTGAGTCAGAAACTCTCATAACACATAAGATGCAACACGACATGGATGCTATTTTCATGAAGGCACACAGCTTTGTGCAATGAGCCCCAGATCAGGAAAGCCAGGATGAAAGAGCACTGGGATTTGCGCAGGTCTCAGGTTTCCCACAGGTGCAGGGTGCCATTGACTGTACTGATGTGGTACTCAGGTCTCCATGGCAACAAGCGGACATCTTTGTCAACTGCAAGGACTTCCACTTGCTGAATATTCAGCTGGTGTGCAACCACCACAAACGCATCCTACAGGTCTGCAGGCAATTGCCAGCGAGTGTCCACAACAACTATATTCTCAGCAGGTCTCAGACCCCTAACATCTTCCAGGGTCCACAGGCTGCAGGGTTGGCTCCTCAGGGACAAGGGGACTTGGCTGATGACGCCCGTGTGCCGGCCTCAGAATACAGCAGAGCGACGGTATAATGAGGCTCATGCTGCATCTTGCACCTTGCTGGAGCAGACCATCAGGATGTTGAAAGTGAGGTTGTGGTGCCTGGACTCTGCAATATATACTCCCCAGAGGATTTCATGCATCGTCATCACTGCTGCACCCTTCACAACCTGGCACTGCAACCTGGAGAGGAGCTGCCTGAGGAGAAGATGGAGGAGCTGATTGTCTCTTCCATTGAAGAGGACGTCAACAGGGATGAGTTTGATGAGGTACTCGAAGGGGAGGATGTCAGCGATGAGGCTATCGTGTTGTCCAGGTGAGGCAGGCACGTTCGGGAGGCCCTCATAGCTGCTAGATTCATGGAGAATGTTGTCGACTTGCCGTGAAGGGGCTCCATAGATCCTCACCTTGCATCTGTGAACATTTGACTCCTGTCTGGCTGATGACAGTGCACATACCCTCTGTGATAATCTCCTGTCATGGAGATGCAGCAAATGCTCATAGTCCCTACATTCCAGAAGGATGATGATGACACGCGGTGGAGACACTCCATAGATCCTCACATAGATTATGTGAATGTCTGGCTCCTGTCTGGCTTGTGGCAACCCTCTTGCGCTCTGTGAACAGGATCATATCATGGGGATGTTCTGGGGAAACTTTAACTTCTCCTGTTCCTATGTCATCCTTCATGAGCAGAAGCCTCCAGAACCACACTGTCACCGGACACAGATGCTGATGAGATGGTGGGCCAGCCACACTTCAAAGGTGCTGAGAGCACACAGAGAAAATGATGGTACTCTGTGCCACCGGCCCAGGACATTCTGGCAGCAATGATAAGCCCCATTGAGATGCAGGCATGTGTCCAGTGACAGTGAAGGCACCATCAGTGTGCTGGGAAGGTTGCATAAGCACAGGGAAGAGGCCTTGGACTGAGACACCTGCCTTTATCTTGTGCAGGAACCAAGGTTTCACCTCAGAGTGACACGGACACTGCTCACTAGAAAAAGGAACCATAGACAGGGAGACATTCTTGGGAGTTTATTTACAATCGTGAACATTATGTACAAGTGATTCACACCCGTGCCCAGCCTGTGCTTCCTGGTTGGTCTCAGCTGCAGCTCGTTACTGCTGAGCTGTGTCTGTTGCTGTGGTTGAGCTTGGTGCTGCCTGTGGCTGTTCCTGCTGCTGTTTTCTTGTGGCTGTTCCTGCTGCTGTTTTCCTGTGGCTGTTCCTGCTGCTGTTTTCCTGTGGCTGTTCCTGCTGCTGTTTTCCTGTGGCTGTTTTCCTGTGACTGTTCCTGCTGCTGTTTTCCTGTAGCTGTTCCTCTTTTCCTGTGGCTGTTCCTGCTGCTGTTTTCCTGTGGCTGTTCCTGCTGCTGTTTTCCTGTGGCTGTTCCTGCTGCTGTTTTCCTGTGGCTGTTCCTGTTGCTGTTTTCCTGTGGCTGTTCCTGCTGCTGTTTTCCTGTAGCTGTTCCTCTTTTCCTGTGGCTGTTCCTGCTGCTGTTTTCCTGTAGCTGTTCCTCTTTTCCTGTGGCTGTTCCTGCTGCTGTTTTCCTGTGGCTGTTCCTGCTGCTGTTTTCCTGTGGCTGTTCCTGCTGCTGTTTTCCTGTAGCTGTTCCTGCTGCTGTTTTCCTGTGGCTGTTCCTGCTGCTGTTTTCCTGTGGCTGTTCCTGCTGCTGTTTTCCTGTGGCTGTTCCTGCTGCTGTTTTCCTGTGGCTGTTCCTGCGGCTGTGATGTCTCCTGTGGCTGTTCCTGCTGCTGTGGGATTTCCTGATGCTGTTCCTGCTGCTGTTTTCCTGTGGCTGTTCCTGCTGCTGTTTTCCTGTGGCTGTTCCAGCTGCTGTTTTCCTGTGGCTGTTCCTTCTGCTGTTTTCCTGTGACTGTTCCTGCTGCTGTTTTCCTGTAGCTGTTCCTGCTGCTGTTTTCCTGTGGCTGTTCCTGCTGCTGTTTTCCTGTGGCTGTTCCTGCTGCTGTTTTCCTGTGGCTGTTCCTGCTGCTGTTTTCCTGTGGCTGTTCCTGCGGCTGTGGTGTCTCCTGTGGCTGTACCTGCTGCTGTGGTATTTCCTGTGGCTGTTCCTGCTACTGTTTTCCTGTGGCTGTTCCTGCTGCTGTGGTATTTCCTGTGGCTGTTCCTGCTGCTGTTTTCCTGTGGCTGTTCCTGCTGCTGTTTTCCTGTGGCTGTTCCTGCTGCTGTTTTCCTGTGGCTGTTCCTGCTGCTGTTTTCCTGTGGCTGTTCCTGCTGTTATGGTGTTTCCTGTGGCTGTTCCTGCTGCTGTGGTATTTCCTGTGGCTGTTCCTGCTGCTGTGGTGTTTCCTGTGGCTGTTCCTGCTGCTGTGGTGTTTCCTGTGGCTGTTCCTGCTGCTGTGGTATTTCCTGTGGCTGTTCCTGCTGCTGTGGTGTTTCCTGGGGCTGTTCCTGCTGCTGTGGTGTTTCCTGTGGCTGTTCCTGCTGCTGTGGTGTTTCCTGTGGCTGTTCCTGCTGTTGTGGTGTTTCCTGTGGCTGTTCCTGCTGCTGTGGTGTTTCCTGTGGCTGTTCCTGCTGTTGTGGTGTTTCCTGTGGCTGTTGCTGCTGCTGTGGTGTTTCCTGTGGCTGTTCCTGCTGCTGTGGGATTTCCTGTGGCTGTTCCTGCTGCTGTTTTCCTGTGGCTGTTCCTGCTGCTGTTTTCCTGTGGCTGTTCCTGCTGCTGTTTTCCTGTGGCTGTTCCTGCTGCTGTTTTCCTGTGGCTGTTCCTGCTGTTATGGTGTTTCCTGTGGCTGTTCCTGCTGCTGTGGTATTTCCTGTGGCTGTTCCTGCTGCTGTGGTGTTTCCTGGGGCTGTTCCTGCTGCTGTGGTGTTTCCTGTGGCTGTTCCTGCTGCTGTGGTATTTCCTGTGGCTGTTCCTGCTGCTGTGGTGTTTCCTGTGGCTGTTCCTGCTGCTGTGGTGTTTCCTGTGGCTGTTCCTGCTGCTGTGGTGTTTCCTGTGGCTGTTCCTGCTGTTGTGGTGTTTCCTGTGGCTGTTCCTGCTGCTGTGGTGTTTCCTGTGGCTGTTCCTGCTGTTGTGGTGTTTCCTGTGGCTGTTCCTGCTGCTGTGGTGTTTCCTGTGGCTGTTCCTGCTGCTGTGGGATTTCCTGTGGCTGTTCCTGCTGCTGTTTTCCTGTGGCTGTTCCTGCTGCTGTTTTCCTGTGGCTGTTCCTGCTGCTGTTTTCCTGTGGCTGTTCCTGCTGCTGTTTTCCTGTGGCTGTTCCTGCTGCTGTTTTCCTGTGGCTGTTCCTGCTGCTGTTTTCCTGTCGCTGTTCCTGCTGCTGTGGGATTTCCTTCTAGTCCTCAACTGGATCAAGAAAACCGCTGCCAAAAGGCTGCTGCTGTTGCTGCTGCTATTACAACCTGCTACTGCAGGCAGGGCCTTGTAAGGCCTAGCAAGGCCCAAAGAGCATGGGAGTGGGATTTTGGGGAGGGCCAGAAGGGAGAGGATCCGATTCCAGCTGGAGGGGGAGAACATTTGCTGCAAGAGGTCGATGCCTGGGACAGTAAAAAACTGTCTTTTGTCTGTCTGGTGGTCTGGTTGTCTGAGCAGGGAGGGCTGTGAGAAACTGAACTTTAAGGGAAAGGAGACCTGTACCCTACTCTGCCCTCCCTTGCCTCGCCTGGGTTAGCTAGCAGTGCCCAGAGGCAGCTGCATTTACAGACATTTAGCATCATTCCTGAACGATGCCAGGGCAGTGCTAGCAATGCGAGGGTCCTGGAAGAGAGTATCGCGACCGGGGAGATGCCCCTCTCATGGCGCAGGGCTGTGATTGCCCTGCTGCCTAAGAAGCGGGATCTCCGCCACCTGAAGAACTGGCGCCCAGTCTCCCTCCTCAGCACGGATTACAAAATCTTTGCCAGGGCAATGTCTTTTCACCTTGGCACTGTGCTGGACCACATGATCCACCCTGACCAGTCCTACACGGACTCAGGACGCACCATCTTTGATAACATCCATCTGGTCTGGGACATTATCCACTCTTCCCAGAGGACTGCTCCGTCAAACGCCTTCCTTTCTCTTGACCAGGAGAAGGCGTTCGACATGGTGGATCACAAGTCATTATTCGGGACTCTGCGAGCATTCAGGTTTGGGATGCATTTCGTGCCTGGATCCGACTTCTGTACGCTGCCACAGGTTAACGGGTCACTGACGGCGCCCCTTCACTTTGGGAGAGGAGTGCGTCAGGGCTGCCCCCTGTCTGGCCAATGGTGTTCTATCTGCATGGACCCTCTCCTGGTAGGGATTGGTTCTGCGCCAGCTGAGCATCGGGGTGGTCCTCGCGACAAAAGGCTGCACTGGGCCGCTGCTGAGGTTCTGAGTCTCCCGCTTAGGGAGGGCGTTCAGGCCCTGGTGTGCCTACACACCCAGATGGTGACTTTCCGGCTTCAGTCCCTGCAGCGATACCTTGACGTAGAGCAGCCTCCGAGATGGTGTGCCCTGGCGATGTATTTCTTCCTCCTGGTACACGGCCTGAATTATGACGTGCAGCTCCTGTTTGTAGAATGGGGCAGGGGTGTTGCGGGGGGTTTTGGGGGGGTGCCTTTGTGGTTTTTTGCAGGTGTTGCCCATCTTTTATGAGGACCTGATCAAAGTATAGAACATGGTGGCCTTGCGAAATGTTCCCGAGATTACCTTTGTAGCTCCAGCAACTGTAACATGGCCAAGACCAGAGGATCCTCATCTGACTCAGATTCAGCGGGTTTCTGGCTTCCAGCAGTCCTCCGAGTGCCAGGATCCTGGGAAGTCCCTGCCGCTGCCTGCTGTGGGTCTGACAGTACGATGTTACACACCAGGTTGTGATCCCGAGGTACTCTAGAACTAGGCCCCACCGAGGTGTGAGTCTCTGCACTGGTGGAGGGAAAGGGTGAGCACTGCAATGGGCCTTCAATTAGGGTGTCATCAGATTCTTCTCCCAAGGTTTCTTCAGTGCTTGAGTCGAGGACCTCGTTCGTGGACCCCCTTGGCTGCTTCCCAGATGCACCAGCGGGGAGAAGGAGAGAAAATTAGTGCATGTCAGGGGATTGCGGATCAGGGGAACTGCCTCACAGCATGGTTGTCAGATAGATGCTATACTGCTGGATCCTAACTTGGTAAAGCAACGCCAACATCACCATCAGCACAGGAACGGTCCAGATCATCGCCGGCCAGCGGGATGACTGTATTTTCAAAGCCCGTGAGGACCATGATTTCAGACATTCCTCCCCCAGTCTGCAACCTCCCCCATTTGTTGTTTGCCAGTTTGTCCTAATGAATGCATGTAAGCAGGATGCCTGCCGGGCCAGATAACAAGCATGCCTGGCATGTGTATGTGTGTGAGTGTGTGTGTGTGTGTGTGTGAGTGTGTGTGTGTGTGTGTGAGTGTGTGTGTGTTTGTGAGTGTGTGTGAGTGTGTGTGTGTGTGTGTGTGTGTGTGTGAGTGTGTGTGTGTGTGAGTGTGTGAGTGTGTGTGTGTGTGTGTGTGGTGATTGGTGTCATGGGCGGGATAAGGACACAATCCACAGGGTAAATGAACATGTTTGTGAGAGGGTGAATGGTAATGTCCCTTGATCTGGCAGTGAATGAGATCCCTGTGGATGTGTGATGGGTTTGTGAGATGAAAAGAGTGATTCACCCGAGCAGAAGAGAGGAGATCATTCATCCTCTTTTGGCACTGGGTGGCTGTCCTCTTTTGCAGGGTATTGGAGCTGACCACCACTGCCACGCCTCCCATGCTGGATTGGTGACCGTTCTTGCTGGTCTTCGCCCAGAGCGAGGGTAGAGGACATCACGACGGGGCCTCCACTGCATCCAATAGGTGCTTGAGGGAGGCGTTGCTAAATTTGGGAGCAGCATGTTTCCTCCCTTTGGCAGCCATCAGGCCCCAGCAGCTGCTGTCCCTTGAAGAGTGTTAGCTCTTTGCAGGGGAGGTCTTTAAATATGTTGCCCGGATTACTGAAGGCCTCAGGTGATGGTGGGGCAGGCGAATCAGAGGCTGCCCCACCACCAACCCAGCGTGTTTGCCAGGATTGAATTATTAATGAGGCTGGAAATGCTGGGAATGTTACGATATGGTATGAAAAGCTAACATTGTGGCAGGTGGGTAAAACATCCTTTTTAGTGCACACTTAGTGCAAATTTGGGATGATTCTGCCCTTTGAGTCGATATGACTCTTCTTCAGAACTGGGATCGGATAGAAATGTGATGAGGTTTATTCTGTTGAAAATGTGGGGGTTGCAGGTGGAGCAAAATAGAAGGTCAGGAATAGGTTAGAGGTCTGGAGAGATTAAATGACAAATATGTCACAGAACACAAGACAAAGACCATGGTAATAATAGCATTAAAGAGTAAAGCCGGTGTTAGTAGCAGAATAAAGGAAGTTGTTGGAACTTGCATTCCTCAACTCCTGAAAGAAAGAGAAAATATTTCTTGTTCAGGTGTTGGATGAGGCAAAGAATGAAATGGAACTGGGGACAAGGAGAGCTTTGAGATCGGGTGAGTGTGTGCTGCTGAAGGGAGAGGTCGAGTGTGTACATATGGCGGCAGATGTAGTAATTATAGTGTTAATTTACCTGTCATATTTTTATATTCAGCTAATAATATTGTCTTCATTTCAATCACTATTACAGAGAAAAACAGAACAATCCTATTATATTCAGTGTATTGATTATGAGAGTTAGCTGAATATACAACACGAATACACAAAACAATCAAAATAAAAAAAAGGGGATGTGGTTAAATCCTTAGACAGAAAATAAAGGTTCCAAATCTCCTTGTGACTCCTGGTCTACCGGGGACATTATCAGGATGGATAGGAGCTAGTGGGAGAGAAACTGGGGAATGATACAGTTAAGTGGATTTCCATCCTGTTTATCTTGTAATGGGGTTTCCTAAGTTGGGACGAGTTCAGGTGTTTCCTGCATCCACTCTTCACTGTGTCTGAAATGTGATTGGGATAAATCAGCTCTAGGAATCTGCCTGGCAGCTTTGCAGAACACCTGCGGTCTGTCCGCAAGAAAGACCCAAACCTCCCTGTCGCTTGCCATTTTAACACTCCACCCTGCTCTCTTGCCCACATGTCTGTCCTTAGCTTGCTGCATTGATCCAGTGAAGCCCAACGCAAACTGGAGGAACAGCACCTCATCTTCCGACTAGGCATTTTACAGCCTTCCGGGCTGAATATTGAATTCAACAACTTTAGATCTTAAACTCCCTCCCCCCATCCCCACCCCGTTTCTTCCCCCTCCCTTTTGTTTTTTTTAATAATTTATATAGATTTTTCTTTTCCCACCTATTTCCATTATTTTTAAATCTACAACTAATACCTTGTCAGTCTTTCCACCCCACCCCCACTAGAGCTGTACCTTGAGTGTCCTGCCATCCATTCTTAATTAGCACATTTTCTTAGATAATATCACCACCTTCAACACCTCTTTGATCCTTTTGTCTGTGACATCTTTTGATTATCTGCTCCTATCACTGCTTGCTTGTCCCCACAACCACCCCACCCTCAACTTCTCTCTCCCCCAGCGACCCCCCCCCCCCCCACCCCCCCACCCCCCACCTTAAACCAGCTTATATTTCACCCCTCTCCTAACTATACTCAGTTCTGTTGAAGGGTCATGAGGACTCGAAACGTCGACTCTTTTCTTCTCTGCCGATGCTCCCAGACCTGCTGAGTTTTTCCAGGCAATTGTTTTTGTTTTGGATTTCCAGCATCTGCAGTAGTTTTTTGTTTTTAAATCAGTGTATTTCAGGTGCTGTGCCTTATCAGTGCAGGTGACATCCATGGCTGTGATGGTGAAAAATGTACTTAATGCATTTCAATATTTCTAAATGGCCCCTGGTGGCATTGGTCCCATCTTTCAGTCAATAGTTCGTCATTCACTGGAATATATTTCCAACTTCAAATCATCATCAGCCTTTATTTTAAAGGGTAAAAGTGAAATAGAATCCTCACTATATCAAATATTTTGGTTACATTTTCACATCACAAATACTAGAATCACAATGGCCGTGATTGCAAAACCAAACTGTGTAAAATTATTGAACTTTTTTAAATTAAATTTTAGTTGAACAGTAACATATTTTTAAAAAAGTAAATATGGTTGGGGATGCTGGAAATCTGAGATAAAAATACAATCTGCTGGAAACACTCAGCAACTCCGGCAGCATCTGTGGAGAGAGAAAGAGAGGCAATGGGCCCAATTTTAACTCTGTTTTAGCGAATGAGCTTTCATTGAATTAAAATCTCACTCGTTTTAACTTTTCAGGTCAATGACTTATCGTCAGTTCTGACGGACCTGAGTATTTCCATCATTTTGCGTAGCTACAATAGGTTCTATAGGCTCAAACAATAAAGTATTTTCAACTGTTCTTCATTTTAGAACCATAAATTCACATTTGAATATTATTATATATTGGAAACCTGAATTCTGTAACATATGTAACCGGTTGACCATTGAATGTTTAAATATCAAATATATGGATTCCAGAAAGAGTTCCACGGAGTGATTGTGATACTTTGAAATGTGACAGGAAGCTATATGATAGATGTTTGTTATATGCAAGAGTATACGTAGAGGTGAACAGGGAAAATCAAAGATAGATCAGGAAACGGAGTTAAGAGCAATGAGAAATATGTTCACATTTTTCATTTTATGGAGTTGGAAAAGTGAACTTACACACCCTGTTAAAAGGAGCAGGAACATAATAATAAAGACATTATTTCCTTTCACAATAGTAGATATGTAAATTCATTAAACACTATGATAGTGTAAAGTAAGATAAGTGTGACTGATGGAAATAAGACACTTACTTTGTGTGAAAACAGGCGGAAGTAGAAACACAAAGAAACTGAACATCGAACCAGCTGGCAATTTGCTGCAGAGAAATCGTAGACTCATTTCACAGATTCAGTCCCTTTGCCTGTAAGAAATATACATTTAGATACATATATAGATATTTAGCACCATAAAAACACCCCCAGTGTTACTGACACACAGTTCTTCAATATGTTTATCACTCAGATTGTGAATATAAAGAAATGAGGTAAAACATCTTAACAAATTATTTCCTCATTCTCATTGGGAAATATAAAACATGCAATAAAATTCTTCAGTCATGATACCTTCTCTCCCTCTGATAAGTGTAATAAAAGTTACACATGCTAACATACGACCATGTATAATTCACATTTATCCACCAGCAACATACTCTCCTCCGCTGCAGGTTTGAAGGCAGGCGGGCTCATAAAATCCAATGGGTGTCCCACCCACTGCCTACCACCCATTGGCAATCTGTCTCAAATTTTATGGGGGAGGGATCGTTTGCGGAATTGGGCCAATGTAGTCATTGTAGCTTTAAGGAATGTAGTGACTGTAGCTTTAAGACTTATTGTGGTATATCATATCACATGACAGTGTGAACCAATCAGCTCTAAGTGTGGGGAACCTTAGAGTGGGAGTTATTCTTCTAGTTGTGAAGCTTGATGGAAGCATGTAACTGCTGCTGCAGCCTGTAAATAAAGTTTGATATTTCGAATGAGAAACCTGTTTGGAAAATCAATTCCATAACAAATTGGCGACGAGGATGGGATCAGGTCTGGTGTTGTCCCTTGCCCAGCAACTGTGAGTATCTTATTTAAACAGAAGAAAAGGAAAATATAGTCATCTAGTATACTGCAGAGTTCAAAAAGAAAATAAGTGGGCCCCAAGCCAAATAGCTGAGAAAACTCCCAACATTTAAAAAAAAACAGGACCTACCGAGGCAAAAATGAAAGAAAAAGAGAATCTGTACATAAATCGCGAAATAGGTGGCAGCCCTGCTGGCTGAGTAGGTTAGAGAAGCTGACACACAGCTGCAAGTAAAGAAAGGTTTAAAAACAACCCGCAGTGCACAGTTAAAAAATAGACTGCAGCATTTAAAATAAAAAAAAAACACTTGCTGCTGAGGTGATAGCTTGCAAGCTTTAGAAAAGGGCAATCAGAACAGAAGGCAGTGCTGCAGGTTTAAATTTAAAAGAAATGGCCCTGATTGGACCACGAGGCCACTGGGTCTCCAGAAGTGAGGGACGTCCAACATCAGATAAGCCTGCAGAGTTAGTAATAAAAAGCAGCCACATTTGCTGGTGAGCCTGCCAAAACACAAAAAAAACACGGTGAACTCAAAAACAGCACAGAAAAGCCAAGAGCTGCGGAGATGGCCCGAATATAAAAAAACAGTGAGGGCTCTTAAAGCAGCAATACATTTAATACAAAAAAAAATGGCTGTGGACAGAAAGTTAGAAGAGGCCCCAGAGAGAGGGCAACTCTCAATACAGGTCCATTGGCAACAAGAGACCCCAGAGAGGAGGCAACTCTGCGGAAGAGAACCAGAGAGCCCAGAGAGAGGGCAACCCTGCCAAGGGCAACAGGAGGCCCCAGAAGGAGGCAACCAGAAAATAAACAGTTGAAAGGACAGTTGATTTTCCTTCAAAATAAAATGCAAAAGGAATGTGTAACCATTCAGCAACATGAAAAAATGAAGACTGTCTTAAACAGTAGAATGGAAACAGCAGAAGAAACTTAAAAAGGGCTCAGGGGAAGGCCTGATAATTGGAGAGGGCTCAGGAGAAATCCTGGGAGTCTTATATCACTGGATACAGCCAGGACATAGGAGTTCAGAGAAAATCCAAGGCAGTTCCAGCCCAGTGAAGCTAGCTGTCTAACAAACAACTGAGGAATCAGCTAAATGAAGCTAAAGAGGCATTGAAAGAAAAAGTTGTACAACTATCCAAGATGCAAGTGGTTACCTGGTGTAATAGTTTCGCTCGTACCATGTAGAAGTGGAAGGCCATATCACCTGCAAACATGTGGGTCATTTGAGAAGAAGGGAGAAAACAGCAAAAAAATGATGTTCCAGCTGTAACCATTGTAGAAATCGTGCTCCATGGTGAAATTGTTCAACCAAGGGGTAGATATACCAGACGTCTCTGTTGGAGTAGAAAACACTGAACTGCCTGTGGCTAAAGAGGTACCTGACGTTGCTGCAGTTCCAGATAAGGTGGATCCTGTAAGAGATTGAAATTCATGGAGCTGTGACATTCCACCAGGATCAGGAAACTACCTGAGAGACTGAACTTATAATTCATTGACCTCTGTGTATATTTATAATGTCATGAAGGTAGATAATCTTGTAAATGCAAACTGTATAAAAAATTTAAAGGGAGAGGAATGTAGTAATTGTAGCATTAAGAAACATGGTGACTATAGCTTGAAGACTTATTGTGCTGTATAGTATCATGTGACATGTGAACGGATCAACTCTAAGCATGGGGACCATTAGAGTGGGAGTTCTTCTTCTAGTTGTGGAGTTTGATAAAAGCATGTAACTGCTGCTTCAGCCTGTAAATAAAGTTTGATGTTTCTAATGAGAAACCTGTCCAGAAAATCAAGTCCATAACAGCCAATGAGGCCCTCAAGTCGCCCATTCATAAGGGCCTCATCACGTACACATCGCTATTTTACCTGTAGCAGGGGGAGGCCATTGCCATGTGGGAAGCCCAGCTGCTTTAGCTGTGTAGACTGCTGTTGGGCAAGGGAGTGACCTCATTGGCAGGTCTCCTGGGCTCATCAGTGTCAGACCCTGCTGAAAAAAGTCTCTCCCATCCAAGTCCAGCACCTGCAGCAGTCAGAATACACCTCCCCTTTAAGAGGTAAAGGTTAGCATTAAGAAGTGCCAAATAACTTTGAGTGGGACTAGTGTGAAGCATGCAGCTACAGTGCATCTGATTAACATCTCATTCGAATGATGACACCTCCAAATAAAATGAATTATCAAATATACAAAAGCAAAATACTGTGGATGCTGGGAATCTGAAATAAAAACAAAAAATACTGGACATACTCAGCAGGTCAGGCAGCATCTGTGGAGAGAAAGAGAGTTTACGTTTCAGGTCGAGATGACCTTTCATCAGAATGGACTGAAGAATCAGTTGAGATTAGATATCCAGACCCCTGGAGTCGGTTTCACAATCTTCTGACTCTGATCTGAAAGGGCCACAAATGAGTCCAGACCAACACTTCATATTTTGAACATTTCAACTGAAATGTGTAACAAGTGATTTTTAAATGTGGAATTACAAATAAAAGATATCATACCAGCCCAGCCAGAAGAGGAAGGCCAAGAGCCTGAGGAAGGAGGCAGAACCCTGCTTCACCCACCAGGCCCTCCAGGCCTTTGTCAGAGAGGTGCAGAAGCAAAGGCTCTGTCCCAGGGGTGGCAGCATGAAACACAGCAGCCTCACCTCTCCGGCCTGGGAGGCCTTTGTGGAACAAGCCAGAGCGGCTGGCAACAATGCCCGAAATGCCACCCAGTGCAGAAAGAGAATGATCTCATCCACTCTGCTAGGGTAAGTCATCCTTCAACTACCCCAATATCAAACTCTGATCATGGCATCATGCACTGAAATGGCTACTCTCTTCAGGGATCTCACGCAACCATGAGCAAGGACAGATATCAACGTATATTCTCTCACCGAGACATTGACATCACACCATCCCATCTATCGTGCTGCTCACACTCCATCCTCTGGCCCTTCTGGAGAGGGCTCACCACACACAGTGGACATGCATCTCACCCAACCTCTGCCCCATCCCTTCTCATCACCTGCCTTTCTTTCTTCTTCAGACAGGCCAAACAGGCACACAACAGGCTCGAGAGAGCGCAGACCAGAGGAGGGATGGCCGACATCATTGCCCTCACTGAGTTTAAGGAGGCTGCAGCCAAGCTGGCTGGGCAGGACAGGGATCACTCCTGTGGGGGATGGGAGATCGGCCTCTCCCACCAACCTAATACGGGTCACAGCTCCATCACTTCATCAAATCCTGACATTCACATTGAGCCACATGCACTCCTATCTAGCACATTCTCATTAACTGAAACTCTATTTCCTATTTCTAGGCACCAGCAGATGGAGTCCCCCAAGCCACTCCATCCTGGCTGGGGCACAGCCAGAGTGGGTATTGGCAATTTGGTGCAAAGCGGGAATTCGGTGCATAGGGGACGAGGTACTCTTTGCATTTTTCCCTTGCTGTCCAACTTCTTAAATCTTCGGAGCGAGCTGCAGCAGTAGAGACTACAAGGGAAAGGAATCACTGGTAAGTAGTGGGTAAGGTATTTACTACTTTAATCGCTTATAGCTTAAGGTCTTTTTGTGGTTTACAGTTTGTATATTCTATAGTAACGAGGATCAGGAAAGAAGGGCCCTAGAGTAATTGACTTAAAAGGTTTAATTCAAAGGGATAAGTCATGGCAGGAGCGCTCAAAGCCATGATGTGCTCCTCGTGCTCCATGTGGGAAGCCATTTCCAGTGCCTGGGACCAGCATGTGTGCAGGAAGTGTGTCCAGCTGCAGCTCCTGGAAGCTCGGGTTTCAGAGCTGGAACGGCGGCTGGGGACACTGTGGAGCATCCGCGAGTTTGAGAGCATCGTGGATAGCACGTTTAGAGAGGTGGTCACACCGCAGATGAAGGGACTTGAGGAAGGAAGGGAATGGGTGACCACCAGGCAGTCCAAGAGAAATAGGCAGGTAGTTCAGGAGTCCCCTGGGGTCTCACTCGCAAATCGGTATTCCATTTTGCAGGCTGATGAGGGCGCTGATTCCTCCAGGGAGTGCGGACAGAGCCAAGCTTCTGGCACCACAAGCAGCCTGTCTGTAAAGGAGGGGAGGAAGGGAGGAAGAGCAATAGGCATAGGAGATTCTATAGTCAGGGGAACAGAAAGGCGCTACTGTGGCCGTCAACATGACTCCAGGATGGTATGTTGCCTCCCTGGTGCCAGGGTCTGGGATGTCAGATGCAGGGCATCCTGAAGGGGGAGGGTGATAAGGCAGAGGTCATGGTACATGTTGGTACCAATGACAGAGGTAGAAAGGGGGATGAGGTCTTGCATCAAGAATTCAAGGAGTTAGGCAGTAGACTAAAAAGCAAGGCCTCTCGGGTTGTAATCTCTGGATTACTCCCAGTGCCACATGCTAGCGAGCTCAGAAATAGGAGAATAGCGCAGATGAATACGTGGCTTAAGAGTTGGTGCAGGAGGGAGGGTTTTAGATCCCTGGATCACTGGGACCATTTCTGGGGAAGGTGGGACCTGTACAAGCGGGATGGTCTACATCTGAACCAAAGCGGAACTAACATCCTTGCGAGCGGGTTTGCTAGTGCTGTTGGGAGGAGTTTAAACCAATTCGGCAGGGGGAGGGGACACAGAATGTTATCAGAATAGGGACACATCATAATACAGTAAAACAATCAAGTCAGAGGGAGTACAGCGGCATTAAGCTTCAAGGGGGTGAGGCCTCTACCTTAATGCCAGGAGTATTACAAGTAAAACTGATGAGTTAAGGGTGAGGATTGACACATAGAATTGTGATATAATAGCCATCACTGAGATGTGGTTGAGGGAGTGGCAGGATTGGCAGCTCAACATTCCGGGATATAGAATCTTCAGGTGAGACAGGGGAGGGGATAAAAGAGGAAGAGGCGTTGTATTATTAGTTAAAGAGTCAGTTACTGCAGTAAGGAGAGATGATATCTTGGAGAGGGCATCGAATGAAACTTTGTGGGTAGAGCTTAGGAATAAAAAAAGGGGCAGCCGCGTCGGTAGGTGTTTATTATAGACCCCCAGATAGTCAGCAGGAAATTGAGGAGCAAATATGTACACAATTTGTGGAGGTGTGTAAAATAACAATAGGGTAACTATATGGGGTGATTTCAACTTTCCCAACATTAATTGGGATAGACGTAGTATTAAGGGCTTGGGTGGAGTGGATTTCTTGAAATGTGTACAGGAGAACTTTTTAGGTCAATATGTGGAGGGTCCAACAAGGGACGGCGCAGTGCTGGACCTAACTTTGGGGAATGGAACTTTGAGGTGGTGGTGGCCGAGCATTTTAGTGATAGCGACCACAACATGGTACAGTTTAAGTTTGATATGAACAAAGAAATCGACAAGTTGCAAAAATATGTTTTGGATTGGGGGAGAGTAGATTTTAGTAAAATAATGCAGGATCTGACCAAGGTAGACTGGGAACAGTTACTTCTGGTGAAATCTACGGAGGAACAGTGTGGGGTGTTCAAAAAGGAAATGGGGAGGGGTGATAGGAAGGAGTAACAAGCCCAGAGAACCATGGATGACCAGAGATATTCAGGTTACGATGATAAGGAAAAGAGAGGCTTTTAGCAGGTACATGGGAAGCAAATCAGCAGCGGCATTAGTGGAGTACAGAAAGTGCAGGGTGGAGCTTAAGAAAGCAATTAGGAGAGCAAAAAGGGGATATGAGAAAGCTCTGGCTGGTAAAAGTAGGGAAAATCCCAAAATATTCTATAAGTATATCAATGGGAAAAAGATAACCAGGGAAAGAGTAGGGCCCATTAGGGACCAAGGGGGCAATCTATGGGTGGAGCCAGAGGACGTCGCTAGAGTGTTGAATGAATACTTCACATCCGTCTTCATCCAAGAGAATGAGGATGAAGGTATCGATCTCGAGGGGAGAGAGTGCGAGGTTCTTAAGCAAATTGATATAGGGAATGACAAGGTATTGGAGGTGTTGGCAGGCTTAAAAGTGGACAAATCTCCAGGTCCAGATGATTTGTGTCCCAGACTGCTGAGGGAGGCAAGGGAGGAGATCGCAGGGGCTCTGACCAAAATTTTTAATTCCTCTCTGGCCACGGGGGAGGTGCCAGCGGACTGGAGAACAGCTTATATGGTTCCGCTATTTAGGAAGGTTGTAGAGGTAAGCCAGGGAACTACAGGCCAGTGAGTCTCACGTCAGTGGTAGGGAAACTATTGGAGAAATTTCTGAAGGAGAATATCTATCTCCACTTGGAGAGGCAAGGTTTGATCAAGGATAGTCAGCATGGCTTTGTCAGAGGGAGGTCATGCCTAACAAATTTGATTGAATTTTTTGAAGAGGTGACCAGGTGTGTAGATTAGGGTAGTGCAGTTGATGTGGTTTATATGGATTTCAGCAAAGCCTTTGACAAGGTCTCACTTGGGAGGCTTATAAAGAAGGCAAATGCACATGAGATACAGGGTAATTTGATAAGGTGGATTCAAAATTGGCTTAGTTGTAGGAGGCAGAGTGTGATGACAGAAGGATGCTTTAGTGACTGGAAACCAGTGTCCAAGGGCATCTGTGACCTCCTTTATGAATCAGTGTGTTGTGGACTAAGAGATGTTGCACAGGTCACCTGTTGATCCTTGGAAAGAACCAGAGGCCAAGAAATTGAGTGCTTCAGTCACCTTCAAAGCCACTGGCAGGGGATACCCTCCAACTCCACGTAGCATCAGGTCTTCACAAAGAATGTGGCATTTGTGATGCACCAGAGCTCAGGACAAGCGCAAATGTGCACAGCATTACCTCTCACTCATTTGTAAATAGGAGACTCTTCTAAGATAAACCCTAGATCTGGCGAGTTGCCCCTGTTGTCTGGGCCTCCCATCCTGACCTCCAGTTCATGCTGTGACTCTGTTTGACCATGTCCCTCCTGCTGGAGCTGGGCGCAGAGTTGCCTCTCCATCCTTCACCCCTTCTATTGCATTAGGACCCTGACAAAAGCAGCTTTGAGCCTTGGATCCATATGTGCTTTTGCCTTCTTTCCGAAAGGAAACATTGAAGACATTAATGATTCAAGGGGCAAGAATCTGAAGTTCAGAAGACGTCATGTTTGGAAACTCTAAGGGTCCATAGTTTTTTCTGCCCTACTTGCACGGTGGCTGATGCCGCCTTGTCCCTGAGACACTAGCACACACATTGAGGTGACCAAGATGGCATCACAGATATGTAACATCTTGAGCCCTGCGTGGGATGCTGAAGTGTCAGTGAGATGAGTGACCCAACCTAACTCTGTGCTCCAATCTCTGGTGTGGAATATTAATGACCAATCAGTTGCTCATGGTCAACGAGTGGATGCCCTTTGCCCCGTTAGGAGTGTCACATCTGGTGAATATGTGACAGGACTTCATTGATGGAATGCCATGTGTGATACAGCAGTGTCTCCCTCACTATTGCCTGCAATCCCCAATTCTACATTCCTATGTGTTACTCTTGAGATGCAGCGTCTGTGATGTGAAGCCACTGAGTTCTGAGTAGCCCTTTAACAGTGCTAATGAAACCATTGGCTTTCAGTGGCTCTCATCACTAAGCAGATTTCTGCTCACTCTTATGGCAACAAGAAGTTAGAGTGCGACATGAGAAATGACACTCTCATGTTCGCCCTTCCCCCCTCACTACCATTCCACAGCCTTTCCTACCCATTTCCCCCCTCAAGTTCCTCAACCCCACCCTCACCTCATAGCCCAACTCCGGTTGAAGTGCTAGTTTCTGAAAGCGGAGGCCTGCATGAGTACCACAGCACAGTGGTGTTCCTCAGGACAATGAAAGCAAAGAGCAAGACCAGTCCAACCCTACAGCCCCAGCAGAGTGGCATTCATCACAACAAGACCAGCACAGCGCTATGGCTGGTGGGTTACGTATGTTCCACTCACCTCGAAGTTACCAGCGAGCTGTGGACGCCACCCCTTTTCAAACGGATTTGAGGCTGACATAATTTCCCACTGGCAAGATTGGAAGGCCTAGCAAGATTCTGGCGAGCAGCTGTTTTAATGAGCATCAATGAGATGTTAATTAATGCAAATGGCGTTCACGCCACTAGTCGGTGCGATAACCAGCTTGCCATAAACCCACCATCAGGAAGATTGCGCGTTGTTTTTATAACGCCGGATTTGCAACTTTTTGCCTGCCGCTGGATTCTCCGCTCCCGCCCGCCACGAAACCAGCCGTGGACGGGATGGAAGAATTCTGCCTATTGAGTCTGGAGGTAACAAATGCATGGATGAGGCTTTCAGAAGCAGTTGAGCTGAGATCTGAGCAAAGTTGGGCAACATTATAGAGGTGGAAGGAGGCAGTGTTAGTGGCGGCATGAATTTTTGTCTCCTTATTTAAGAAAGGACATAATTGCATTAGAAGCAGTTCAGAGGAAGGTTCACCAGATTGGTTCCTGTGATAAGGGGGTTATCTTATGAGGAAAGGTTGGAAAGGTTGGGCATGTATCCATAGGAGTTTAGAAGAATGAGAGACGATCTTATTGAAACATAAGTTCCTGAGACAGTTTGACAGAGTGGATGCTGAAAGGACTTTCTCCTTGCGGAAGAGATCAGAACCAGGTGACACAGTTTAAAAGTAAGGGGCCTCCCATTTAAGATGGACATGAGGAGAAACCTTTTATCTCAGAGTGTCGTGGGTCTGTGGAACTCTCTTCCCAAAAAAGTGGTAGAGTCAGGGTCATTGAATAATTGAAGGCAGAGGTAGATAAATTCTTGGCTAACAAGGGAATCAAAGGATACTGGGGGCTGAAAATTCTCTGTCCATTAGAGCTAGTGAATGTACTAAGGGTTAGTGATGTTGATTATTAACATTAACATTTATCTAGTCTCATAAAATTCCTTAGGCAATGACCATGGAGAGCATGGAATGGGTGTGTGATGACGCGATGGAGCAGACAGGTTTTGTTAAAAAACGGTAAAACTTTATTACAGAGACATTTAGAAATGCCTGCACCTAGACCCAATCTGTCGTCGGAAAACTCCACCCCCCGGATTGCCCACGCTAAGAGCTCACTGGTCGAAGGCCCCGCAGTACGTCACATGACCGGTGATTGACAGGAGGGAGGGGCAACACGTTCAGTTACCACAGGGTGGCAACCTTATGGAGATTGTGGTGAAGGCCAAAGGGTAATCTGAGGTAGACTGGGCACTTTTCAGGACCGAAAATGACGGCCTTCGGCCCATTCATGTTTGCTTGAAATACAGCAAGCAATGATCTGATCTGGATGGCCATTATGCCGTAGGATAACTTTGATGCACCTTAAATCAGCATTAAGTTTGCACATGGAGCAAATGGCTCAGGCCCTATTTACGATGATGCCAATAAGGCCAATCTTATAGCACTTGGAACTTCAGGAATCCCAACGAGTTTATTGACCAGTGAAGGTAGGCTCATGGTAGACCGTGGTAGAGAACCCCCTGCCAGTTTTCTCAACTAACACGTCAAGGAAGGGGAGCTCACTCGACTGCTCCTTTTCAAAGATGAATTTGAGCGCAGGATGGAGCCCACTAAGGTATGTAAGGAAATTCTCACATGCAGTAGCGAGTTCAAATATAGCAAACACAATATTTTCCCATATCGGAAATATGCCGGGGTAGGTGTCATTCCCTCAAAGACACATTTCGCGTGGAACCCAAAAAAGATGTTTGCAAGAGCTGAACCAAAAGGGAGTACCGTGGTAACACCATTTATTTAGGCATACATGATGTTGTTAAAACTGAACTCAACTGTGCTAGTTGCTGAGTTCATAAGTTCAATGAATACTGATTCATGCAATGGTGGCGCATCTAGATCACCATGATAAAAGTGCTACAATGCAAATATCTATGGCCTCTTGAAGTGGAACATTGGTGAATAGGCCAGCAATGTCAAAGCTGCATATGGACACAGCATTGCTGTCAATATACAGGTCCTGGATGGTCTTCGCAAAAGCAAAGGAGTCCTTCACCGTGTATGTAGAAAAATTACTCAAAACTGGCTGTAGCAACTCACCCAACCAATTGTCCAATTCATTATGTGAAGAACCAGTCATAGATAAGATTGGGCGCAAAGGGACATCGCTTTTCTGTGACTTCAGCAGCCCATACATATGTGGACATAGTGAACCGTGAGGATGAATCCTATCATGTACATCACCCTGCAACTTGTTGCTCTTACTCATGACCAACAAGCGCTTTTTTAGCTTGCTTTCGAGCAAGGCTGTAGAGTTATGCTGAGTGGCAGGGGCAATGGATACAAATTTAGGCCCATCGTTAAGAATGGCATTCATTTTGCAGATATAGTCACACTTGTTAAGGTTGACTATTCCAGTTCTTTTGTCCGGTTTATAGTTATGCATGTCTGAGTTGGCCTTAAGGCCTCACAACGCTACCAGGCATTCACATTGCATGTGAAAACCATCCAAGTCATTCGGAATCCTACAATAATGAAGAGTACATGCTAGGAACAGCACCAGGCATGCTTAACAATTAGGTGTCAACCTGGTGATGCTACAACACAGGACTACCTGCATGTCAAACGGCATAAGCAGCAAATGATAGACAGAGCTAAGCGATTCCACAACCGACGGATCAGACTGAAGCTCTGTAGCCCTGCCACATCCAGTCATGACTGGTGGTGGACAATTAAACAACTCACTGGAGGAGGAGGCTCCACAAGTAAGTCTATCCTCAATGACAGTGGAGCCCAGCACATCAGCGCAAAAGATAAAGCTGAAGCATTTTCGACAATCTTCAGCCATAAATGCCTAGTGGATGATCCATCTCGGCCTCCCCTGGAGTTGCCCAGCATCACAGATGCCAATCTTCAGCCAATTCAATTCACTCCACATGATATCAAGAAACAGCTGAAGGCACTGGACACTGCAAAGGCTATGGGTTCTGACAATATTTCGCAATAGTGTTAACAACTTGTGCTCTAGAACTTGCTATGCCCTAAGCCAAGGTGTTCCAGTACAGCTAAAACACTGACATCTACCCGGCTATGTGGAAAATTGCCTAGGTATGTCCTGTCCACAAAAAGCAGGACAAATCCAAGTTGGCCAATTACGACCCCATCAGCCTACTCTCCATCATCAGTAAAGTGATGGAAGGGGCTAGCAACAATGCTATCAAGCAGCACTTGCTTAGCAATAACCAGCTCACTGATGCTCAGTTTGGGTTCTGCCACTCAGCTCATGACTTCATTATAGCCATGGTTCAAACACGGACACAAGAGCTGAACTCCAGAGGTGAGGTGAGATTGACTGCCCGTGACAACAAGGCAGAGTTTGACCAATTGTGGCTTCAAGGAGCCCTCACAAAAGTGGAGTCAATGGGAATCAGGGGAAAACTCTCTGCTGTTTGGAGTCATACCTAGCACAAAGGAGGATGCTTAAGGTCAATCATCTCAGTTTCAGGACATCACTTCAGGGGTTCCTCAGGATAGTGTCCTCGGCCCAACCATCTTCAGCTGCTTCATCAATGACCCTCCTTCCATCATAAGCTCAGAAGTGGGGATGTTCATCGATGATTGCACAATGTTCAGCACTACTAAACTTTGAGGAGTCAGTCACTCCTCAGATACTGAAGCAGTCCACGTCCAAATACAGCAAGACCTGAACAAATCCAGGCTTGGGCTGACAAGTAGTAGCTAACATTCACGCCACACAAGTGCATGGTAATGACCAACTCAAACAAGAGAGATTCAAACCATCACCCCTTGACATTCAATGGCATTACCATCACTGAATAGCCCATTATCAACATCCTGGGGGTTATCATTGATCAGAAATTGAACTGGATTAGCCACATAAATACTGTGGCTACAAGAGCAGGTCAGAGGCTAGGAACCTTGCAGTGAGTAACTCACTTCCTGGCTCCCCAAAATCTCTCCACCATCTACAAGGCACAAGTCAGGAGTGTGATGGAGTACTCCTCACTTGCCTGGATGAGTGCAGCTCAACAAGACTCAAGAAGCTTGACACCATCCAGGACAAAACAGTCTGCTTGATTGGCACCACATCCACAAACATTCACTCCCTCCACCACCAATGCTCAGTGGCAGCAGTGAGTACCATCTACAAGGTGCACTGCAGAAACTCACCAAGGCTCCTTAAATAGCACCTTCCAAACCCACAACCACCACCATCTAGAAGGACAAGGGCAGGAGACAAATGGGAACACCACCACCTGAAAGTTCCCCTCCACTCACCATCCTGACTTGCAAATTCTGTTGCTGTCGCTGGGTCAAAATACTAGCATTCCCTTCTTACACTGTGGGTGTACCTACTGACTAGCTTTTTAATTCCAGATTTATTAATTCAAACTCTACTAGCTGCCATGGTGGAATTTGAGCCCATATTCCCAGAGCATTAGCCTGGGCCGCTGGATTACTAGCCCAGTGACTACACTACCTGATCCCTGATTATTAATAATTATTGATGGGTGGCTGGTTCATTGATTGTGTGTGGCTGATGATTTAGTTGTAGATGATGGCTTTTAGAGATGCATTCACTGACCTTGACCACTTGTGTGAGGTCATTGAGCTTTTTCGGTCATTCTATCCAGATCCTCAGGATCAGACACCTGGCATTGACCTCTGTGACTGTCAGCTCCAAGTCCAACGCCTACTGCAGCCAGAATGTACCACCTCTTTAAGAGTTGCAGGTCTAGCCTCACACAAACATGGGCCTCCTGGTAATCCTGCAGCCACAGTGCTTTAATTGAACATCTCATTCGAATAAGGGTACCACCAAATAACAATGTAATATCAAATCCACTAAAGCAAAATACTACAGGTGCTGAATCAAAAGAAGCTGTAAATACTCAGCAGGCTAGGCAGCACCTGTGGAGAGAAAGAAAGAGTTAAAATTTCAGGTCAGAATGGACTGAAATATCAGTCTAGATTAGATATCTTGAGTGGGATTCATAATCTTCTGACCCTGATCTAAGGGGACTACAAATGCGCCAAGACTGACACTTTATGGCCAGGATTTTTCCTACGGTGGGCAGGCTGGGCGGGAGCGGGCACGTGTGGGCGCAGAGCCGATCGCCGCCTGCAATCGGCTACGCGCCACCATTTTACGTGGGTGGGCCAATTAAGTCCCGCCCAGCGTAACACACGGCCCGTAGCACTTAGCGCTACCTGTGCGGGGGAGGGGGGGGGGGCGGAGGAGGGAGAGTTAGGGCCTGCGCTCTTTCGTGCACGCGCGCGATAGATCTCAGCAATCTCCCTGAGGCACGGAGCTGCCTCGGAGAGATTGAATAGAGAACGAAACATTGTAATAAATGATTTAAAAATTGATTTAAGCATGTCCCCCCCATGTGACAGTGTCACATGAGTTGGGACATGTTTGTGAAGGTGGGACAATTAATCTGTTGATTTTATAAAAGCTTCAGGAACCCTCACCTCGCCTGTGGATGAGGTTTCCTGAAAAATGCAAGGCCACTTGGCTTTTCAGCTGCTCATCAACCTGATGGTTGGACGGGCAGTGTTCTTAACTAGTTCAATTACTTTCTTAATGGCCTTATTAGGCCGTTGACATTCCAGGGGGCACGTAGCCACCTCCAATGTGAGCCCACCGAACGAAATATCGAGATGACGCACAATGACGCCTCGAAGCACACCCGACATCATCGCGCGTCATTTTACATGTCAGCATGTTGGGCCCGCCCCTGCACACCGACCGGAAGGTTTATTTTGAACATTATGGGCAACATTTGGGGGGGGGGGGATGTGCGGGAGCGGACGCGGACGGGCGGGTTCCTGATTGGCGCCCCCAGTCAGGGGCGCACTGCCCGTTTTACGTAGGCAGGCCAATTAAGGCCCGCCCAGCACTATGAGCTCCCTGTGCGGGCAGAGAGAGGGGTTTCCCTGAGCCAGAAGTGCGCTCTTTCACGCGTATGCGCGCGAGCGAGCGCACAGATATCCCCGAGGCAAAGTGCTACCTCAGGGAGATCGGCTCAGATTTGAAACTTCAAATAAACATGAGAAAAATATTTCGCTGCCATGTCCCCTCACGGGACACTGTCACATGAGCTGGGACATGTCCATAACTTTTATTTTGAAATATTCCGAGATTTTTTAATCACTCATGAAATCTCATCCCGCCCCTGGATGAGGTTTCATGCTTTTTCAGAAGCCCGCCAGGGCTCCCGGCCTGCCTGTCAACCCTTAAGGTTGGATGGGCAGGTCCATTAATGATTTCAATTAGTTTTTTAACGGCCTTAATAGGCCGTTGACAGGTCAGCCCGGTGACCTGAGAGTCTAAATGACACGGAGTGACATCGGGACACACGCATGATGTCACCCCGCGTCATTTTACGCATCGGCGAGCAGGCCCCGCCCCTGCTCGCTGAACAGGAGATTCTGCCCTATGGGCCGAATTTTGCCCTTGTCGGGCGGGCTCGGTAGAGGCAGGCAGGGGGCCGGTCGGGAAGCCGACCGCTGCCCACAATCAAGGCCGGAAGTCTCAGTGCTGCCTGTGCAGGTGAGAGGGGGAGGGCGCGCGGGGGCGAGCCTGAACTTCACGCATGCGCACGAGTGCGTTCTTGAGAATCTCCCTGAGGCACTCAGCGAGATGAAGAATTTTCCAAACAAAAAATGAAGAAATGAATAATGTAATAAAACGTGTCCCCTCATGTGTCTCTATCATATGAGTAGGGACATGTTATTAATTAAATTTAAAATTTTTTACTTTATTGTTATTTGCTTTAGGAGATCTCATCCCACAAATGGATGAGGGTTCCGAAAAAATGCAAAAAGGCTGCTTGGCCTTTTTGCCCGCTCGCCAACTGTAAGGTTGGACTGTAAGGTTGGACAAGCAGCAAAAAATTTAAGTTAATAACCTTGTTAACAGGCCTTTTAATTGTCAGCGGGCACGCTGCTGACTCCGGCACATGCCCGCCGACTGTAATGTCGCGCAACTGTGCATTGACATCGGGATGTCATTTTACTCTCGAGAGGGTTGGGCACACGCCCGCCCATCAAGCTAAACGTTTTGCCCGACATCTAAAAGTTATTTGTAACTAGTGATTTTTAAATGTGGAATTACATAACATACCATACCAACTCTGCTACACCAGCTAAGTTATTGTTTTTCCAGGTTCTTTAAACGCTGAACAAAGCTATCATGAGTTTGTCTAACTGTCCTTGCTTGGATCATATGAGTAACACAATGAAGTAGTTGGTTAAATTAGTATCACAGTTTTAGGTGACAGGCATAGCTGGGGCCCATGCGGGTACCCATAGCCACACCTTTTATTTGGAGGAAGTGGGAGGAGTTTAAGGAGAAATTGTTCAGTGTGAGAACAAGATCAGCCAGACGGAAGAGAGTAGTGGTGGATGGGGATTGTTCGGGCCTTTGCTGAGCACTGAACGTTCAGCATCGGAGAGGGGAAGGTCAGGGGGTATAGTGAATACGCGGCTGGGGCTGAGGGCCATTAGCTTCTTCCTTGAACAGAGGCCTGAACAATCCCCATCCACCACTACTCTCCTCCGTCTGGCTGAACTTGTTCTCACACTGAACAATTTTCCTTTAACTCCTCCCACTTTCTCCAAATAAAAGGTGTGGCTATGGGTACCCGCTTAGGCACCAGCTATGCCTGTCTCTTTATGGGGTATGTGGAACATTCCTTGTTCCAGTTCTACTCCGGCCCCCTCCCACAACTCTTTCTCCGGTTCATCGATGATTACTTCGGTGTGGCTTCATGCTCTTGTCGGGACCTGGAAATATTTATTAATTTTGCTTCCAATCTCCACCCCTCCATCATTTTCACATGGTCCATCTCTGACACTTCCCTTCCCTTCCTTGGCCTCTCTGTCGCAATTTCTGATGATAGACTGTCCACCAATACCCATTACAAGCCTACCGACTCCCACAGCTACCTCGACTACAGCTCCTCACACCCCGCTTCCTGTAAAGACTCCATCCCATTCTCTCAGTTCCTTCGCCTCCGTCGCATCTGTTCTGATGATACTACCTTCAAAAACAGTTCCTCTGACATGTCCTCCTTCTTCCTTAACCGAGGTTTTCCACCCACGGTCGTTGACAGGGCCCTCAGCCGTGTCCGGCCCATCTCCCGCGCATCCGCCCTCACGCCGTCTCCTCCCTCCCAGAAACATGATAGGGTCCCCCTTGTCCTCACTTATCACCCCACCAGCCTCCACATTCAAAGGATCATCCTCCGCCATTTCCGCCAACTCCAGCATGATGCCACCACCAAACACATCTTCCCTTCACCCCCCCTGGCGGCATTCCGTAGGGATCGTTCCCTCCGGGACACCCTGGTCCACTCCTCCATCACCCCCTACTCCTCAACCCCCACCTATGCCACCTCCCCATGCCCATGCAGAAGATGCAACACCTGCCCCTTCACTTCCTCTCTCCTCACCGTCCAAGGGCCCAAACATTCCTTTCAAGTGAAGCAGCATTTCACTTGCATTTCCTCTAACTTAGTCTACTGCATTCGTTGCTCCCAATGCGGTCTCCTCTACATTGGAGAGACCAAACGCAAACTGGGCGACCGCTTTGCAGAACACCTGCGGTCTGTCCGCAAGAAAGACCCAAACCTCCCTGTCGCTTGCCATTTTAACACTCCACCCTGCTCTCTTGCCCACATGTCTGTCCTTGGCTTGCTGCATTGTTCCAGTGAAGCCCAACGCAAACTGGAGGAACAGCACCTCATTTTCCGACTAGGCACTTTACCGCCTTCTGGGCTGAATATTGAATTCAACAACTTTAGATCTTAAACTCCCTCCCCCATCCCCACCCCCATTTCCGTTTCTTCCCCCTCCCTTTTGTTTTTTCCAATAATTTATATAGATTTTTCTTTTCCCACCTATTTCCATTATTTTTAAATCTATAACTATAATACCCTGTCAGTCTTTCCAACCCACCCCCACTAGAGCTGTACTTTGAGTGCCGTCTTTAATGTGGGTTTGACAACTACCGCTACTTTTAGTTGTTGATAAAGAAATACTTTAAGGTAGCTGAAATTTGAATTCACAGTTATTTGCTGAAGTAATCAAGCCACAAGATTTCACACTTTAACAGCAAAAGAATTTTCACGATACAAAAGTCAACAAAGCAAACACTAAATAGCCATTCTGATCTTTAAAATGTTGGGAAATAATGGAATTGATGGGCTTGTCTGACTATCCCTGACTTTGGTCATGTGAAGCAATCGATGATTATCTTACTGCCACAGTTTTAGATGAACCATTGCCACATCCTTCAACAATCTGCCCAAAAACCAAATGTGGTTCACCTAAGATAAAAGCAAATAACTGTGGATGCTGGAAATCCAAAACAAAAAATAAAAATACCTGGAAAAACTCAGCAGGCCTGGCAGCATCTGCAGAGAGGAACACAGTTAACATTTTGAGTCGGTATGACTCTTCAACAGAACCAAGTATTTAGTTCTTAGTTTACTTAGTTCTGTTGATGAGTCATACGGACTCGAAACGTTAACTGTGTTACTCTCCGCAGATGCTGCCAGACCTGCTGAGTTTTTCCAGGTAATTCTGTTTTTGTTTTGGATTTCCAGCATCCGCAGTAGTTTTTTGTTTTTACCACATTAAAGACTGCCCATCAAGATTGTCCATAATGTTTTAATCTGTTATCTTATGTTGTATTTTGTGACTTTTACTTCTTCTTTTCCAACTGGGGCGTTTTCAATTAAATTGGACGTCATGGATTAGCCAAAGAACTGAATACTTAATAGACATTTGAAAGGCAATGAAAATCTCAAATAGAACCAGGTCACCACTCGGCAAACCAGCAAAACCCAATCTAGTTAAAGTCAAAAAAATGCCATTGACCAGGCAACAAGCAGGAAAGATTAAAATTTGTAAAATATCAAGTGGCGGTCATTCAGTTATAAGAATCCTCCTTCTTGGTCTTTTAAAATGCTGATAAAACCATACAAGTAGGCACTTGATGCCTTGTTTAATCTAAAGAAAAGGGTGCAGCAGAATAACTGATTCGAAAGTGTAAAAGTTGAGAAAGTACAAGATCTTTGAGCAATGTGTTCAATTACTCAAACCACATTTAAGCAAATGCTTTAAAAAGGAGCATGTTTTCAGTAAGATTTCTTACCTTGCAGGAAGCATCTATTGAAGAAGACCAGAGACTGAGCAGCAAATGCTACCAACACAGAGGTACACAAAAAACTGAGACTCTCAGTCCTTCCTCTGCACAAAGGAATTTGCACCTTCCTTTGTGAAACCACAGTACAGACAAACTTCCTCTTTCTTTGCAGCTCCGGGTTCAGACATCATTGCAGTTGTTCACATTTGAGCTGAGATAGAAAATTGGCTCAAACAGAAAACACACGGGTAGCTCGAAATGAGAACTTAACAAGGTCAAAACATTTTGTGATGTGTATCAAAGGGATCATTTTTGGGATCTGTTACTTTATAGATACTCATCCTGATCAGTTTCCCTCCGTTATCAACGATGGCCACTTCTTGCATGTGTGAAGTCGTCTGTGCATTTTAACATGGCTGTGGTTGCACCCACAGTACAGGCAAGGATGAGTTGTCTGATTTTCTTGGGACTGCCCAGTCTTTCTAGGTTGCCTTTTGTCCTTAGCTGCCTGTATCCTCTGCTGTTCGAAGGAAGCAACACCCAAGGTTGCTCCCCTGGTAGTTCTTTCTTGTGCATTTTTGCCCCAGTCCGTGGTGGGCACGCCACATTTCCCGAGTTCACCTTCAAGGAGTCCTTGAACATTAATCTCGGCCAACATCGCAGGTGGGGGTCAAGATTTAAGTTGTGAATACATGACCGCTCTGCGGATTTTATCATCGGTCATAAGTACTAACATGTCCATTCTATCTGAGCTGGTGGGCCTGATGATGAGCGCTTCAATTCCAGACATTTCTGTTCTTTGAAGTATTGGGCACTTTGTCCCCCCCATTTGATGCTCCTGATGTTCCGAATGCATCTAAAGTGAAACTTGTCCAACTGCTTAATACGTCTGGAGTAGGTCATCCATGACTCACATGCATATAGGATAGCTATTGCCATGGCTTTGAACACACCTAGGACTGAATATTACGAGGGGGGGCGGTGGGGGGCATGTTACAGCGGTAAAGCGCCACAGGTGGGCTAAAGAAAGGCCGAGTGGGACTTTTGCCCTTACTGAGGAGGAAGTCTCGCCCTTGGGAGCTGCCAGTCAATCAGATTAGCCAGCCGCCCCACCAGTACCGGCAACGCCAAAAGCGTGTTAGCAGGCACTCCCGGATCTGCAGCAGAGAAGAAGAAGAAGGCCCATGGGTTCCTGAAACGGGTAAGTCCAGGGTCTTGGGCAGGGAGGGGTTGGGCAGGTGAGGCAGTGGGTGGGGTGTGGGTGTGGGTGGTGGGTTTAAGCCTGCAGGCAGGCAGGAAGAAAGTGGGAGGGGGTTCTGTCTCGGGAGTTGTGTGGAGGGTTGGGCACTCGCCAATCTGCAAAGAGCAGCACCCAAAGATAGAAGACCCCCCTTCCTTCCCGCCCTTTGAAAATTTATTTTTAAAATTCGGGCTGCCCACTTCTGCCCGACTGCCCACTCCAAACATTTTATGGCATGGGGCAGCATATTATCGGGGTCAATTGACTTGGTAACAAGTCTAACGGACCCTTAGTTATTTTCTTAATGTGGCAGGCGGGTTGCTGTTTTCGGCACCCATGCACCCCCCATATTATGGTGGTGAGCTTGGCGGTGAATGGGAATGTGATGGTGTGAGCATCTGTCCTTATTTTACATGCCCCCACCCCCACCCCCGCACCCCACATCACCCCACTGAAAACATGCCCAGCAGGGGTATGTAAAATGCAGCCCCAACATTTATTGTCTCGTTTCCGCGCCCCCCCCCACCCCAGTCTCGTGTGTAAACGGGCAAATGTTGAGCTTGCCTTGGCGGTTCTACTTGCCACCTCACTGTCAATGCAGACATTTCTGGAGGACTGTGTGTGAGATAGATGAAGACATTTACTTAGGATTGTGTCATGGGCAGTTATAGTAGGTGGAATATACTAACAACTTGGTAGTTGTTATTTTCATTCGCACTATTATCATTTTTTTGTTTTTAAGGGCCCGCGTCACCCTTGACTAATCTATTTATTCAAATATAATTTTATAAACCTTTTGTGCTAATCTTGATACTCATCATCTGTGGCCTGTGCAGCTGCATCAAGATCCTCTTCCTCCTGTGGGTCCTCCCTTTGTTCCAGATTGTGGAGAGCGTAGCATGCAACCACTATCAGTGACACCCGCTCTGGAGGGTATTGTAGTGCTCCCCCTGAATGGTCCAGGCATCGGAAGTGCATCTTCAAAAGACCTATGGTCCTCTCTACCACCGCCCTTGTGGAGGCATGACACGTATTGTAACACTTCTCTGCCTCTGTCCTTGGGTGGCGGAGAGGCGTCATGAGCCACCTTCTGAGGGGATAGCCCTTGTCACCCAGCAGCCATTTATCCAGTCGGACTGGAACACTAAATAGCCCCAGCACCTGGGAGTGTCTGAAGATGTAAGCGTCCTGGGAGCTGCCAGGGTACCTTGCACAGACTTGTAGATTCAGCATCCTGTGATCACACACTATCTGCACGTTCATGGAGTGGAATCTCTTCCTGTTGACGAAGGCACCTGGCTGACCCGCTGGCGCCTTGATGGCCACATGTGTGCAGTCTATTGCACCCTGGACGTGGGGGAACCCAGCTATCACTGCTAAGTGTCTGGCTCACTCAGCCTGGCTGTCCTCGTCTGTATGATAAAGAACAAAGGTCAGTACCTGCCTGAACAGAGCTTCTGTCACCAGCTTGATGCAACTGTGGACAGCTAATTGGGAGATTCCACACAGATCCCTCACTGGGCCCTGGAAAGAGCCAGAGGCATAGAAGTTGAGGGCTGATGTGACCTTCAGAGCCACTGACATGGGGTGTCCACCCACACAGTCAAGCTAATCTCAGGCCCAATCATCTGGTAAATGAAGGTCACGCTCTCCCTTGAGAGGCAGAGCCTCCTTCGGCATTGCACCGTGGACATATTGAGGTAGCTGCATCACCGCCTGTAAACCCTGGCAGCAGGATCGGGGTGTCTTCTGTGGCCCCTTCCGCCTTGCACTACCTGTTGGCCCTGCGCCCCTTGTGCCTGCGCCTCTCCTCCCACAGGACCCTCCCCCGGAAGTTGCACAGGGACACGTGGCCTCCTCTCCCTTCTGCTCCTCTCTTCCTCCTCAGAGGAGATGCCACCAGCGGAGAGCACAACCCCCATTACCAGGGTTACAGAGGCTGTCTGATACCTGGAAGGGCCTACACAGTCTGAATCCTCCGGGGGCCTTGTAGACAGCAATGAATCCTGAAATGAAGCCTGGAAATGCTAAGAATGAAGTCCCAAACAGATATAAGGCTGGCAAGTACCAATAAGCAACCAGCAGCAAACTATCTCCAAAACTCCTCACCACTCACTGGCAATGCTGCTGACCCTTTATATCCCGCCCTTGGATGAGGTTTGTGAAAATGTTGGCTAGCCGCCTGCCTGTTTTGCCCGTGCGATGAGCTGGAAATCGCATGGTCAAGGAAAAATCACATTCATTTGGACTGTTAAGGGCCTTAAGTGGCCGCTTAATTAATGGCAGGTGGCGCTCCGGCACCCGCGTACGCCCACCGGGCAAAATATCGCATGAGTGCGCGATGAGGTCAGGACGCTCGCCTGACGTCATCACGCACTATTTTACTCCCAATCAGGTGGGGCACGCGCCCACCTGCAGGACGGACAATTCTGCCCCATGCCTCTGTAATGGCCATTAAATCTAGACCATTTATCTCTATTTGTGCCATCTCCGACTTTTGCTCAGACATCTTGACATCTCATCAGACGTGTGCAGGCTTTATCTTAAAATAGTCCATAGTCCATGTAACAATGAAAGTGTAAGCTGTTTAAAAACAGTAAGATCTGCATAAAAACAGGAAGGAAAACTGCAGTGAATGTTCTCTTCTGCTTAAGTCAAGGTTTTATAAGTGACAGATGGAGATCATTTTACAGGAAATGATTGAGGGGAACCTGTGACTTGATCCAAATGTTTAAATTGATGGGAGTGACCGAAATTTGCTGTCAGCAGTTTGTTTAAGTCGAATTAGCAACATAAAACTAGAAGAGCTGGGTAAAAATACGCAACGTCAGATGAACAGGAAAATAATTTCACTGAAGGTTGCAGGCTTTGTGGAGGGACTTCCTGGAAATATAGACTTAAAAAGGACACTTTATAAATATGTTCTCAGGATGAGGGCAACACTGGCACCTGAGCTGGTAGTTACACCCTCCTCCCACACAGATTGATACTCAGCCTCAGCATATTCTGAAGCAAAAAATGCTGGAAAAACTCAGCAGGTCTGACACAATCTGTGGAGAGAAAGACAGAGTTAACGTTTCGGAGTCCGAATGATTCTTCTTCAACAAATTCTTCTCAGGCTGCTGCAGACAATGGATGCCAAAAGAACCGCAGAAGCAGGATTAGGAAATGTCAACTCAGTAACCAGATCGCATGTCACTCCAGCTCAAGGAATCTCTTTTGCTCTGATTTCCATTTACTGTAACACTTCTCTCCATTTTGCTAAACATTCTCAGAACCTAGGGAAGTAAGTCCAAGTTTGTTAAGGAAGCGAGAAGCAGATCGCAGAAGTGAAACCTTCACACACAACAATCTCCTGCTTTTGCGCAGCCACCTTGACAAGCCCAGAGGGGGCACGCTGCTGGGTTCGACGGGATTGGTTTCCTAAAAAGATCCAGTACGTTGAGTGACAGCAATAACTGGGAGACAATCACCGATGGCTATGACCCCCCTGACGGCTGACTGTTTGGAGGAGCATTGGAAGAGACGAACAGAAATGGAAAGCGGAAAGCTCAACCGTCTGAGAAGAGGGCCCAGAAAAACGGAAGCCAGTGAATCGTGCACCCCCTCAGCCCACTGTCCTCCTCTGCACCAAAAGCAGCAAAGACTACCACGCCAGAGTGCGGCTTCTGAGCCACATCAGATGATGTTTAACGCAATGTTGACCACTAGGGCACAAATCATGGTCTTAGGAGGCAGAAGCTTTTGTCAAGGATGTTACCTGAATTGTTAACATGATAGATTCAAAAGACATAGCAAACATACTTCCCCCATTATTGCAACATGGCTTAAGAGAAATGAAAACAGAAAATGATAGAAAACACTCAACATATTAGGCAGCATATTGTGGAGAGGGAAATATTGTTGATATTTACAGAGGGCTGAATTTAATGTTTGTGATGGGATTCACACCGGCAGCCTGGCGAACATCTGTTTGGAAGGATCTGCTGGATTTATATGTCCATGAGGCACTTATATGGCCAATGTTGGACCTTCACTGGGATTAAGGACCCTGGGGCCAATCAGAGGCTGATACCTCTCCATTGCCATTAGTGCCACCCCCAGCAGTAACAGCTATAGGTGCTGTACCCACCAGAGCTCAGTATCAATGAGGGACTCCAGGCCAAAGGTAAGTAAGAGTGGGATGGGGGTCACTGCTGGGGGGGGCGGGGGTGGTCAAGGGGATGGGGAGAGGGATCGGAGGCAAGGGCAAGGGGGCTGGGTCTCAGCGTCTCCTTTTTCCCAATGCTGGCTGTCATGTCTTTATAATGATATAAAGGCACCAATTGCTCATAAGAGATAGTGTAAACACATTGTGGGTTCATTTATTAAGACTATGCACGTGAGAACACATATACATGGATAGAAAGTTTGAAAGTGGCAGAGCTGTGCTGTGTTCTGTTCACAGGCAAAAGTGAAACTAAAACTGGATCGTATGACACACTTCCCTTCTAGTGATGTCAAGCTGCAATCCCTTAAAGGCATATAACAACATCTCCTTTTCTTTTTTAAAGATACTTTTCCCCTTCCAAAGAAGTATAAATATTTACAATGCATGTACATGTTTAGTTCCCATTACATATGTATATAAACTGATGAACCTATGAGTCCCTAAAGCATAAATGTAATCTGTTGGTACGCCCAGATCTTGTGATGGTAACCTTGTCTAGAGATTTCTTGAATTGCTCACAGTGATCTGTGCATTTGTCATTCTTGGATATTGTTCCTGGTTGCATTCGGGATTTTGTCCTAGATGCAATAGGACTGAACGGTAGTTGAGGAGCTGGAATGGATTTGAATTGTCCTTGATTACACCCCACCGTTGCGCCTTCATGTGTAATGACTTCAAAAGGACCTTGGTTCTGATCAATCCCTTGTCATCTCCGCTGGTACCGCATTCTGTGGGGTCCTGGATGTGAACTTGTTGCCCCAGCTGTAAACTAGGCAATTTTGTACTTGCATTTTTATTGTGCATATTGGTCACCTCTTGTTGTTTTAAAAGTTGTTCTCTAGTTTCTGAGAGAGTATGGGTAAGAGTAGGTAAATTGGTATGCACTGGTCTGCCAAACATGAGCTCTGCCAGTGACGGAATAGTTGCACTTAAAAGGTGTCACTCTCAGATGTAACATTGCAATGTGTAGGTCTTGCTTAGCCTGTATATATTTGAGAATGAGAGATTTAACCATGTGAAGTATTCATTCAGCTAGGCTATTAGACCTAAAATAATAAGGAAAAGAAGTAGTGTGATCGATATTCCACTTCTCACGTTTATCCTGAAATGGATTACCCAGAAGTTGAGGACTGTTATCCATAATGATCTCTCAAGGCACGTGACAGTTGTGCTTGACATATTGTGCAGTTGCCAAATAATGAGGTACTTGGTGAAGTAGTCAAGAATGATGATAAAGTCAGTGCCATGGACCTGAAAGAGGCCAAATGTGATTCTGGACCAAGGATGGATGAAAACTTCATGTGGAATCAGTGGTGTTTTGTGCTGACTGGCATATGCTGTTGACAAGCCTCGCACTCCTTGACAATAACTTCAATGTCATTGTCCATACCCAGCCAATAGGCTGTCTCTCTTGTGAGCCTTCTCGTACAATCTATGCCCATGCGTGAGTGAGTAATGGCATTGATTTTTCCTATAAGATTGATGGTGTGAAACATTTGTTCTCCACTCTTCATCTCGTCATGCGCATCATCGTCATGTTTTGTCAATGTAGTCCATGGGCATAATTTTGCGGCCCCGTCGCATGGGGGCGGGGCCATAAAATTCGGTGACCCATTCAAAAGTCTACTGGCTTCCGTGGGACCATAAAATCCTGCCGGCGTAAAATTCTGTCCCACATCTTTTGGGAATCCTTCAGCTCACCTGCTGTTAATCCTGATTCCTAATTGGTATGCAATATTTTATGGTTTGCTTGTTTGGTTCAGATACACCTGAATCAAGAAACCATAAAATTTTGAATTCGGATAGTAGTTCAACTGCATCCCAATTCAAACTGGGGAGATTTGTGGACGTTTTGGCAAAATCCCTTTAACCTTCCTTCTCCCATAATAAGTAGTATGAGTGTTGCTGTAGCTGCTTTTGGCTGCTTTTCTGAAACTCCGTCCAGTATAATTGCAACCTTCTCTGGCCTGATTTTTATGATGGTTGTGTTTGTTTCTCTTGTTTGACTTTTCCTTACTCGCTGTCGATCCGGCCCACGCCCTGGTCACTCACCTTTCCCGACTGAGCTAACTCGGTGCTGGTCCTCTCAACGCACTGTCTCACTCACGGAACTGACAGGCTATGCATTGCAATCTCACCATGAGGGAATCCCGTCAACTTACCAGCTCTTTATTTGAGCAATATCTCTGCACTCTTGTCTCAAAGCTTTTCTATGCAGTCAGCACACTGCAATTTTAACATTCTCCGAAGCTGCGTCTCCGTTGTGGTCTGACCAGAATGTCAAGGGTAATGTCATCGATCTAAGGCTGTTCACCATGTCGTACCTGTACTTAACCATACTGCCACCTGTCTGACCATCACCATGTTGTGTTATTATGATGGTATAAAGGCACCAATCACTCATAAGGGATTGTGTTAACATGCTGTGGGGTCATTTATCAAGTTGAGGCACATGAGAACAGATATACATGTATAGCAACATTGAAGACATCAGAGCTGTGCTGTGTTATGATCACAGGTAAAAATGAAACTAAACCTGATCGCATGACACACTTCCCTTCTAGTGAAGTCATGCTGTAACCCCTTAAAGGCATATTATAACACCAGGTTCCTCAATCAGCCATTGAGAGTCTGAAAGAGGGACACCTCCCATACCTGGAGCATGCAATAAAACACCTTCAGGCTCCCCGTGTGACAACTCCCTGCCCATAACTGTTTGAATACCAGTGGCAGCAGGACGTGGCCCCTTCAATGGGAATTAATTGCCCACTTCAGGGGCTCACTGGCATCCGGGAGGGAAGATCTCCCACAAGCCTTCAAACACCGGACTTAATTAGGTGGAAATGGGAAGGGAAAGCAACAAGGTCCCCAGGCCATACGCACCCACCCAATTAAATGCCCCCACCTGCAAATTCACCTGCTGGCGTGGGTGGGGGTGGGGGGGGGCAATAAATTCTGCCGAGAGAGTGAGAAATTATCCTGGATTTTGCAGCGATAATGTTAGCGAAACTGTCAACTTTTGCTTCTGTTACTCTGCCGGGGCAGACACGATGGGCCAAATGGCCTCCTTCTGTGCTGTTAAAATTTTGTAATTTTATGATTCTGCGACATGCCAATGAAACTTTCAGCAATTTCAGGAGCTCACACATGTGCAGAAAAACACGGAAATCTGGAGGTTGCAGTCGGTGATTCATTGCTACTCCAGAAGGTGCAGTACTCATGTCACCTTCGAGTGCAATCCCCAAACAATAAAGCAGTTCACAAAAACATCCACCTTCATGTTATTAATAGCACTTTAAAAAACAAAGAAAAAGTTACAGTCCATCGCATAAGGTGCCGTTGAGTTCCAACAGTATATTTATTTTAAAATTACTGCTAAACGCCCTCACTAGCCCAGAAAAGGTCATTTTATATTTGTGGAATGTCAAATTTCTCCACATACACTTAAAAATCATCGGGTTTTTTTTTCAACGTCACACTCGAAGTGATGAATAAAGTGCTTTTGACTTCCTAGCCTGCTGTGTCAGAGAATACCTCACTGTGATTGGCTGCTTACCTTGCTTACTGATATCACCTGCCAATGCATGCCGGGAAATCCCACTGGCGTAGCAGCAGCTTTAAACTGCCTCAGGAAAGGGGAAGCCTCTGCCACAGATATTTCCCGATCTCTCTTAACAGCTTTCCTCATTTTTGCCAGTGACGACAAAATCCAGCCTATTAATTTCTCAGTCCCTGCACTGCTGCAAATTACCAGTGCCACCAGTCCACAGCAACAAGAATAACAATGCACTTTAAAAAACAGAGCACTTCACACCTGTCTCAAAAGAATTAATGCATATAAAGATTTACATTTAGAAGAGAGAAGTAGAAGAGCAGATATGTAGGCAAATTTCAGAGAAGTGTAAAAATAATAGGGTAGTAATAGTGGGGGATTTCAACTTCCCCAACATTAACTGGGCTAGTCATAGAGTGATAGGTTCAGAGGGAGAGGAATTCTTAAAATGCATCCAGAAGGTCCTACAAGAGAGTCCTGGATTTAATTTTAGGGAATGAAGCCAGGCAAGTGGTAGAGGAATCAGTGGGGGAGCATTTTGCAGATAGTGATCATAACTCCGTTAGATTCAATGTTGTTATGGATAAGGACAAGGATGGGCCATAAATCAGAGTTCTAAATTGGAGGAAGGCCGATTTTAATAAGATCAGATATGATTTGGCCAGAGTGGACTGGGAGCAGCTACTTTTAGGTAAATCTGCGTCAGAGCAGTGGGACTCATTCAAGAAGGGAATAGTGGGGGGGTATAGGGCCAACATATTTCAGTAAAGGCAAAGGGTGGGACCAACAAATCCAGGGAACCCTGGATGTCGAGGGACATACAGGATTGGATCAACAGAAAAAGGGAGGCTTATGGCAGATAATGAGGGCTCAAAACAGCAGAAGCCCTGGAGGAGTATAGAATGTGTAGGGGGGAACTTAAAAAGGAAATTAGGAGAGCAAAAAGGGGGCATGAAAAAACATTGGCAGGTAAAATAAAGGAAAATCCAAAGTTATTTTACAAGTACATTAAGAGTAAGAGGATAACTAGGGTAAGAGTAGGGCCTATTAAGGACCATAGTTGTAATTTGTGTGTGGAGCCCGAAGACGTAGGTAGGGTTCGTAATGAATACTTTGTGTCAGTGTTCACAAGTGAGAGGGACAACATGGGTATGGAAATCAGGCAGAAGGACTGTGATATAATTAAAGAAATTAGCATAGAAAGGGAGGAGGTTCTAAGTGGTCAGGCAGGCTTAAAAGTAGATAAATCTCCAAGCCTGGATAAAATGTATCCCAGGCTGTTGAGTGAGGCAAGGGAGGAGAAAGCAGGGGCACTGGCAATAACTTTCAATATCTCTCTGGCCACAGGAGAGGTGCCAGAGGACTGGAGGATAGCCAATGTGGCACTGTTATTCAAGAAGGGAGGAAGGGATAAACCAGGGAACTATGGGCCAGTCAATCTAACCTCAGTGGTGGGGAAACCATTGGAAGCAATTCTGAGGGACAGAGTTAATCTACACTTGGAGAGGCAGGGATTAATCAAGGACAGTCAGCATGGTTTTGTTAAGGGGAGGTCATGACTGACCAATTTGATTGAATTTTTCGAAGAGGTGACCAGGTGTGTAGATGTGGGCAATGCATTTGACGTAGTCTACTTGGACTTCAGCAAGGCTTTTGATAAGGTCCCACAAGGGAGACTGATAACGAAGGTAAGAGCCTATGGGATCCAAGGCAATTTGGCAAATTGGATCCAGAATTGGCTGACTGGCAGGAAGCAGAGGGTGATGGTCAAGGGGTGTTTTTGTGACTGGATGCCTGTGTCCAGTGGGGTCCCACAGGGATCGGTGTTCGGTCCCTTGCTGTTTGTGGTATATATAAACAATTTAGACTTGAATGTAGGAGGGTTAATCAGTAAGTTCACAGATGACACAAAAATTGGTGTGGTGGTAAATAGTGAGGAGGATAGCCTTAAATTACAGGAGGATATAGATGGGCTGGTCAGATGGGCTGATCAGTGGCAAATGGAATTTAACCTGGATAAGTGTGAAGTGATGCACTTGAACAGGACAAACAAGGCACGGGAATACACTATGAATGGTAGGATCCTGAGAAGAACCGAGGATCAGAGGGACCTTGGTGTGCATGTCCACCAGTCCCTTAAGGTAGCGGGACAGGTAGATAAGGTGGTTCAGAAGGCATATGGGATACTTGCCTT
Organism: Cetorhinus maximus; assembly: GCF_964194155.1. Classification (NCBI taxonomy): domain Eukaryota; kingdom Metazoa; phylum Chordata; class Chondrichthyes; order Lamniformes; family Cetorhinidae; genus Cetorhinus; species Cetorhinus maximus. Next base: position 128,008,679 of record NC_135888.1, read on the forward strand.
TATTAGCCAAGGCATAGAATATAAGAGCCAGGAGGTTATGCTGGAACTGTATAAAATGCTGGTTAGGCCACAGCTAGAGTATTGCATGCAGTTCTGGAATCCGCATTATAGGAAGGATGTGTTGTACTAGAGAGAGAGTGCAGAGGAGATTTACCAGGATGTTGCCTAGGCTGGTGAGTTTTAGTTATGAGGAGAGATTGGATAGGCTGGGATAAAAGCAAAAAACTGCGGATGCTGGAAATCCAAAACAAAAACAAAAATACCTGGAAAAACTCAACAGGTCTGATAGCATCTGCGGAGAGGAACACAGTTAACATTTCGAGTCCATATGACTCTTCAACAGAACTAAGGAAACTGTTGAAGAGTCATACGGACTCGAAACGTTAACTGTGTTCCTCTCCGCAGATGCTGTCAGACCTGCTGAGTTTTTCCAGGTATTTTTGTTTTTGTTTTGGATAGACTGGGGTTATTTTCCCTGGAGCAGAGGAGATTGAGGGGGGACATGATTGAGGTGTGTAAAATTATGAGGGGCATAGATCGGGTAGACAGGAAGGAACTCTTCCACTTGGTAGAGGGATTGATAACCAGGGGGCATAGATTTAAGGTAAGGGGCAGGAAGGAGGTTTAGAGGGGATGTGAGGAAGAACTTTTTCACCCAGAGGGTGGTGGGAATCTGGAACTCACTGCCTGAAAGGGTGGTAGAGGCAGAAACTCTCATAACATTTAAGAAATATTTGGATGTGCACTTGTGATGCCATGGCATACAAGGCTATGGGCCTAGTGCTGGAAAATATGATTAGAATAGTTAGGTACTTGTTTGACCAGCACAGACTCGATGGGCCGAAGGGCCTTTTTCTGTGTTGTAGCCCTCTATGACTCTATGACTATGACTTTTGAAATGTCATCACTATTGTATTATGGGAAACACACCAGCCAATTTACGCAAAACAAGGTCTCATTGACGGCGATGTGGTAATGAGCAAATAATCTGTTTTTGTTGATATTGGTTGCGGGATCGTCATCATCATCAGCGGTCCTTTAGAATCAAGGATGGTATCCATCAGGCTTGTTGAGACTTCAGATGACTGAGGAGCCCAATTCTGACTCCACATGTCATTCTGCAGTGGGGGCAGGTTGTTGCGCAGGGGAGTGGAAATCGTAGCCCTGGGCTGGCTCCCTTTTCCTTCCTCTGCCGGCACCATTTCGCCTCGCTGTCGAGTTGCTGAGCCTCAAAGTGGCTTGTGCCTTGATAGACCAGGTGTTGCCATACCGAGGGATCGGCAGCATTCTTCTTCCAGTCAGTGGTGCTAATGCCTCCGTGCTTTAGGGCGAAGTTGAGCGTATCCTTATACCTTTTCCTTTGGCCGCCCTTTGAACGTTGGCCAATGGAGAGCTGTGAGAAGAGAACATGCCGAGTGAGGCCGCTTTCAGGTATCCGGACACAATGGCCTGTCCATTGGAGTTGGTCATGAACATACATATGAACATACGAACAAGGAGCAGGAGTAGGCCATTCTGCTCCTTGAGCCTGCTCCACCATTTAAGAAGATCATGGCTGATCTGATAGTAACCTGATATCTGCATCCCACCTAACCCTGATAACCTATCACCCCCTTGCTTACCAAGAATCTATCCACCTCTGCCTTAAAAATATTCAAAGACTCTGCTTCCACTACCTTTTCAGGAAGAGTCACGGTCAAAGAGTCAAAGACTCATGACCCTCTGAGTGAAAAAAATTTGCCTCTTCTCTGTTTAAAGTGGGTGACCCCTGATTTTTAAACAATGACCCCTAGTTCTAGATTTTTCCACAAGAGGAAACATCCTTCCCACATCCACCCTGTCAAGGCCCCTCAGGATCTTATATGTTTCAATCAAGTTGCCTCATACTCTTCTAAACTCCAGTGGATACAAGTCTGTCCAACCACCCATCCATTCCAGGTATTAGTCTGGTAAACCTTCTCTGAACTGCTTCCAACGCATTTACATCCTTCCTTAAATACGGTGACCAATATTTTACACAGTACTCCAAATGTGGCCTCACTAGTGCCCTGTATAACTGAAGCATAACCTCCCTACCTTTGTTTTCAATTCCCCTCGCAATAAATTATGAAATTCTATTAGCTTTCCTAATTACTTGCTGTACCTGCATACTAACCTTTTGTGATTCATACATGTCTCTACACCTCAGAGCTCTGCAATCTCTCACCATTTAGATAATATGCTTCTCTTTGATTCTTCCTGCCAAAATGGACAATTTCACATTTTCCCACATTATACTCCATTTGCAGCCTCCACTTTCATCCAAACAAGCTGAAAAAACTCTCAAACCTGTTAGACAATTGCAGAGGTTTGCACTACTGTGCTCCTGCCCTCTGAGTCCCCTTACCTGCCTCACTCACAGTCACACTCTCCTGTCCCTGACCACTGACCAAATCAGAAGACCTTGTCCTAAGAGTGTGTGACTGCCTCCTGATGCAAAGAATCCAGGTAACTTTCCCTCTCCCTGGTGCGTTGCAGTGTCTGTATTTCAGCCTCTAGCTCATAAGCCCTGAGCTGAAGCTGCTCAAACTTCAAACACTTACTGCAGACGTGTTTGTCCTGGATCAACCTGGCATTCAGGAGCTCCCACATGCTGCAGCTGTGACACATCACCTGTCCTCACATCCTTGTGTGTTCTCATTAACTATTTAATTAATTTATTCAATTATATGTTTTTCTTTTGTTTTTATATATTTTAATGAACATTACCACCAGTAATTTTGAATCTTAGAAATAGAATAAAACTTACCAGATACTCACCAAATAACTAGCTTCTTCTCCTGTAGCAGGGTACGGCCACTTGCTGAAGGCTGAGAAAGTTAGAAATCAGAAGAGCAGCTCTTTCCCTTCCTTCCCTAACTCCCTTAATTACCCAACTCCCAGCACTCTATCCCAAGTTGCACTTCTTACAGTAAAACATAGTGAAAACAATTCTTTCCCCCTATCCACTGAATTCCCACTTTGAATCAATTCCCAAATATATTCACCCGGCCTCCGTCTCACTCAGGTTGAAGTCTCCCGTTGCTGATTGTGTGCCTTTTACTGTGGATCCAAATGTTCTTCCCCAGTGGGGCACATTGTTGCACAGGGGAGTGGAAGTCACAGACCCAGGTTGGCTTCCTTCTCCTTCCTCTGCCTCCACCACCCCACCTCTCTGTCGAGTCGCTGAGCCTCAAAGTGGCGTGGCGCCAGGCCGAGCGATCGACTGCATTATCCTCCCAGTTAGTGGTGTTAATGCCTCTGTGCTTTAGCTTGAATGTATCCTTTTACCTTTTCCTTTGACCGCCCTTTGAGTGTTGGCCAACAGAGAATTGTGAGAAGAGAACCTGCCAAGGAGGTGGTTTTCGGGCATCCGGACGCAATAGCCCATCCATCGGGGTTGGTTCTGCAGGGGCAGAGCTTCAATGCTGGTAGACAGAGCTTCATGGATGATGCTTGCGTTAGTCCGGTGGTCCTCCCATTTGATCCCCAGGATTCGACGCAAGCACCACTGATGGAAGCTCTCAAAGACCCTAATATGGTGTCGGTAGACAGCCCATGTTTCGCTGTGTCATGACATGGCAGATGATGTGTGCCAGGTGGGCCAAATCCACAAGGGAAACTTGGCCATGCTATCACAATGGTTTTGCAATTTGTATTTATTACAAGAAGATATGTGTACTGAATTCAGAAGCAATGAGTCCACTGAGGCCTTGAAAGATTTTAAAAGTTAAATTAAAATATTTATTAACAAAGGAAAAGATTTTAAGCACATACATAAGACTACAATTACTTACGGCTATAACAAATCCTAAAATTTCTAATTCACCTGACTCTAAATTATACACCCCCTTTAAGTCAACAGCCCAAAATAGATTTTAAATGTAAAAAAAAGACAAGCCAGCAAATTACCACAGTCCCCACTCAACAGTGGAATTCCCAAAAGCTTGAATCAAACTTTGGTTACTGGACACAGCAGACTTATGCACAAATGTCTGGAGGCTTCCTGAAGGCTGTTTCACACTGTCCTGTTAGATCTTACATGGCCCCCAACATAGACTTTCCTTCTCCTTGATATATGTTTCTCTCTCTTTAACATTGTTCCATATGTCTTTGGAACCTCCTCATGATATAAAAATCTTTCATGTTGCCAATATTGTCAGTAACCTTTGGGAAAAATGAACGCACTGCTTAAGCTTGCTTAGCTAGCTAGTTGTAAATGTTCTAACATCCCTTTGAAATCCAACCAACTCCTTCCCTTACCTAAAATGCAAATTCCCTTCACACCTTACATGCTAAGACCCCATCCGTGTTTACTCATTAGCATTTCAAGTACATTTCTACACCGAACTTCTTTTGGTAATTTCAAGCTTGCAGTCCACCTGACTCCAAGGTAATTAAATTACTGGGGACAGTTTTGTAAAAGTCTGAAAAATTGAAATCTTGTATTTCGGTTCTTTCCACTGGTCATTTAGGAAACTCACCTCTTTTTATCAGTCTCTACGAGGATCGTGATACTGTCCCTCAACACATCAAATTTCAAATCCTCATCTTCATCGACAAATCACTCCACAACCTCACCACAATTTACCTCCACGACTTCCTATGAGATGATCCCCTTTCACATTCCCTTTCGTGCTCTCTCTGTTCCCTCCCTCTATTCCACCATTGGTGGCCAAACCTTTTTCCTCAGCCCTAATCTCTGGAACTCACTCCCTAAACCCCTCCACCTTTTGTTGTATTTTCACTCACACTGAAAATCTATCTCTTTACCCAAGATTTCAGTCACCTCCCTGAACTTTCTCATCAATACTAACGTCCACTTCATTCTTCCTCAGTGAAGGATATTTTTTCTTTTTTCAAGATGGAGAGGAAGGTGTCTTCCTAGAGGAGGGTGTCTTACAATGTAATACTTTGTACAGAAAATTGAATTTTTTAATTTAATTGGTTTCAAAATTTTGGTTATAGATATTAACTCATTTTTATTTAAAAAGAGAAAGGAATCTGTCAATTGTATATTAATTGTGTTTAATTGTTTATGGGTGGTGGGATTTAACTAATGATTCTCTTTAATCCCTAGAAATAGATGCAGGCTGAAACTGTGGTTGTTGGGGTTAGGAGGTGTATGGGTGTAATGTGTATCTCTGTAAATAAATATAAAAGCACGTAAAGATTGGTTCCAATTCTATTCTTCACCAACTGGCTTTCTGATGTATAACAGTTTCCCCAGAAGTGCATTTATGCTATTCACCTTAACTACTCCTTGTGACATCAAGTTCCCTTAACCACTGTCTGAATTCCTTAACGTATTCATCCGTAACCCACTTACAATAGTTACTCTGAGTTTTGAACATTCCCCACAAGTAGCAACCTTATTGAGTGCCTTCTTAAAGAACTCTGTGAGAACACCTTTGCTGCATGCAAGAATGAAGGGAGAGATGAATGGACAGAGTGATGAATCAGGAAAAGCAATAAGAAATTGGATAACATTTTTTCAATTTATTAAACTATTCCATGTTGGACTTTTGAAAAGCAAACTCCCACATCTTGTTGAAAGGAGTTGGGACATGGAAATAAAAACCTTAACACTTTTCTGAAAAGTGAATAAGTATTTTTTATTAAACATTTATGATATATGATAAAGTTAAAAAAAGTAGTTGCTTGGCTTTTTTTCATTCATAAGAAGTGAGCAAAACTGGCTGGGCCAGCATTTATTGTCCATCCCTAATTGCCCTTGAGAATGTTGTGGTGAGCTGCCTTCTTAAACGCCTGCATTCCATCTGGTGCAGTGACACCCACAGCGCTGTTAGGAAGGGCATTCCAGGATTTTGACCCAGTGACAATTAAGGAATGGCGATTTAGTTCCAGGTCAGGATGGTGTGTCTTTTGGAGGGCAACTTGTCGGTAGTGGTGTTACCATGCACCTGCTGCCCTTGTCCTTCCAGGTGGTATAAATCAGGGGTTTGGAAGGTGCTGTCAAAAGAGGTTTGGCAAGTTCCCACAGTGCATCTTGTAAATAGTGTACGCTCAAACCACTGTGTGTCAACGGCGGAGGGAGTGAAAGTTTCTGGATGTGGTGCCAATCAAGCGGGCTGCTTTGTCCTGGACAGTGTCAAGCTTCTTGAGTGTTGCTGGAGCTACACTCATCGAGGCAAGTGGAGAGTATTCCATCACACTCCTGACTTGTGCTTTGCAGATGGTGGGCAGGTCTTAAGACAGTCAGGAGTTAAGTTACTCGCCACAGAGTTCACTGCTTCTAACCTTTTCTTGTAGCCACAGTATTTATATGGCTGGTATAGTTCAGATTCAGGTTAATGATAACCCTTAAGATTCAGTGATGGTAATGCTATTGAACATCAAGATGAGATATTCATGTTCTCTCTTGTTGGAGATGGTTATTGCCTGGTACTTGCCAATGTTATTTGCCACTTACCAGCACAAACCTGAATGCTGTCCAAGTCTTGCTGCTTATGGACAGAGACTGCTTCAGCACCTGTGAAGTTGCGAATGGTAGTGAATATTGTGCAATCATCAGGAAATATGCCCACCCCTGATCTCATGTTGGAGGGAAGGTCATTAATAAAGCAGGTGAAGATGGTTGGGCCTTGGATACTACCTGAGGAACTCCTGCAGTGATATCCTGGGAATGAAATGATTGGCCCCAACAACCACAACTTTGTGCTAGATATGATTCCAGACGAATTTTCCCGCTGATTCCCATTGGCATCAATTTTGCTAGAGCTTGGTGATGCCACACTCAGCCAAATGCTGCCTTGATGTCAAGGGAAGTCACTCTCACCTCACCATGATTCTGCGCAATGTGGTGAACCATTGACACCATGGACCAGGACATCAGTGTCACCTCAGCGGAGGTCTGGCAGAAACCTTGATTGTGCATTTTTTAAAATTCATTTGTGGGATCTGACTGGCCAGCATTTATTGTCCAACGCTAACTGTCCTTGTTCAGAGGACATTTAAGAGTCAACCACATTGCTGTGGGTCTGGAGTCAAATGTAGGCCAGACCGGGTGAGGACGGTAGATTTCCTTCCCTAAAGGGCATTAGTGAACCAGGTGTTTTTTAACAAAAAGGTCAACAATGGTTTCACGATCTTCACCAGGTTTCTAATTCCAGATTTTTTTTATTGAATTCAAATTTCACTGTTGAAAGATGTTTTCTGAATGAATTGTTTCAAAAGCACTTTGCATTCTCTGTCTGCACCTTTCAATGCTGACTGCAACATATTGACTCTCCATTAGTTTATGGGATATTCCATGTACCGGGTTTGAGGCAATAGTTGACGCCTCCACCTTTTTCAACTGGTTTCAGACTTCCATTTTTTGATGAGCTTTAACTCTAAGCGTTCTCACAGGTGCTCTCCCCCACACCATTATTTCTTCTCTTATAAACAGTACTATTTTTGGCACTGCACACTGCAATATCACACCACATCCTCAAATGTAATGCAGTGGTTAACCACAGTGTGAGGTCACACACAGCTAATAAGTTTTAAGATTTCGCTACAAGAAAGCTGTTTTATCTGTAGTAAATCTACAACCAGGTTGTGAAACCTTTTGTGTTCTGCTTGTCAGGTTTATTTCTAAGTATGCTTGATCTGTAGTTGTGGGAACAAACCTGATAAAAGAGATGTGGAACAGAACTGCAATTGACTCAAAAGTGGGATGGTGTCCTGATCAACTTAGGACATATAGGGCTGAATTTTCTGGCTGACGCGCGGGCTATGCAGCGCGACGCACGCCCACCATTAATTAAAGGCCTTGTTAAGGCCCTTAACTCGGCAATTGACACCGATTTTGAGGAGCCCGTGCGAACTTCGGCTCAGCGCACGGGCCCAACGGGCAGGCAGGTAAGTGATTTTTTAACAAACCTCATCCACTGGCGGGATGTGGTTTAATGTCAACTTTAAAAAAGTTTAATAAAGTTTTTGTGCACTTTATTAACATGTCCCATCCCGTGTGACATTGTTACATGAGGGGGACACATTAATGATTTCTTTTTCTATTTCTAAACTTCCAAACCTTTCAGCGATCTCCCTGAGGCAGCACTTAGCCTCAGGGAGATGTGCGCACTCTCACATTTGGGGAATCCCACCCCCCACCCCCCCACCACTGCCCACACAGGAAGTGCATAGCGCTTCCCGTTGGGTGTCATGCTGGGCGAGCCTTAATTGGCCTGCCCACTTAAAATGGCGGCGGGGCCTGCTTCGTTGGCGGTGATCGGCTGCCCGCCCGCTGTCAAGTCGGTCGGGCCCGCCCGCCCGTCAAGGGCAAAATTCATCCCATAGAATGCATGAGAAGGTCGCACCACATTTGTAGCTTTACTGAGGAAGTAGTCAGCAATAACCTTACTATAGATTAAGAGTGCGCGTATGTACACGGGAGGGAGGCAGTGAGAACTTGCAAGATTGAATATGTTGTCCAGGATATGCCTAGGTGAAATTCAGAGAGAATAGGAGTGTGATAAGTTCAAAGGGGAGAAGATTTGGGAGAGCTGAGGTGAATTTTCAACATTCGTTGCTTAGTTACATTGACGTTGAATGGCAAGCATCTGGTGGCTGAGTCGCTGGTTTCAACCCTTTGTATGAAAGGGGAGGAGTGAGGCAGTCCTAACGTTGGGCTCTGGGCTCACTTTTATGAAATGATTGAGCTGTGGAGAGTAAGGGGCTGCTCGCCTGGCAAAGTGATTTTGAAGGTTGGGCTTTTGCGATACTATGAGCTGCCCCCACCCACCAGGGAAGTGGAGAAGGAAAGTGATGGTAGGGTGTGGATAGGGTGCTGGCAGGAGGAGCATATCAATTAATTGTCAGGTCAGGGGATGATTGGTAACAGGTAGGAGGAGTTCAGTCTGAGGTGTGAGGGGTGTCAGGGGAGCAGTGGCAACCTGGGTGGGCAGGGCAGGGGCAATTGGATGCCTGGTCACTGGAAATCATGCTAATCGGCGGGAGGGTGCGAGATGCTGTGGAAATTGATACAATTGGGGGAACAATGGAACACTGGCAACTAGAACTGATGAAGCAGTCATGTTCTTATAATTTTCTAACCTGAAGAGTCGTGACAATCTGAAATTAAGAATGGGTCCTGCAAAATGCATCAGGAACTCCTGCTGCCAGTACAACCACATTAGCCAAAATGGCAGACAGTGTTCTGCCAGCAAATGCGGCCTTGCTTCCTGATCGTCATTTTGGGTTGAGGCTGGTTTGGCTTGTTGCCCTTTATTTTGTGTTGCCTTCCAGATGGATAAGATTCCCCTTACTCTATGAGTGACTTGGACATAGTCTGTATTGAATTTTTCTGAAAGTTATTTATTTACAGCTATTTACAACCAATATACTCATGGCGAGTATATTATTCCCTCTACACAGATTGTTCTGTGCCTTGCTCCCTCGGAGTCTCTTGGTCATTTGACTTCTGAAGCCATGCTTACATCATCATTGTCATTGTTTAATTCACATAACCATTAACCCTTTACATAGGCAGCTGTTCAGTATCCAAAAAACATGCTGCACACGTAATTCTAAGATTTGTTATTGCTAGACAATACACGTATTTATACTTAAATAATATTAAAGCTTAATCATCTTGATTTATTCTATAAAGCTGTGTGGAAAATAAAAGGTAATGATAATTACCCTGTGCTGGATTACAGCCTGTCGCACACATTTCTAATTATGTTATTCACATGTAAATTATTATTTTTGCTGCTTAAAGCTTTTAATCACGATATAATAGCAAACCTGGGTTCTAGACAGGGTCCATCTTCCTCCTTGACCAGTCACATTGGCCAGTGGTTTCCTCTGAGGTTAACCTTGGCAACTGTGCACAACCTCCCCGCCTCAAACATCCCAAACCCCCCTGGTGGATTAGCAGTCATAGGCCCGATCTGCTTTCCTCCCTGAGGTTGTGGTGAGTAAGAGGCGCAGGGTCAGTGTGGGGAGACTTCGGCCTGAGTGAGACAGGGACCGAGTGAGTATATTTGGGAATTTGGTTCAAAGTGGGAATTCAGTGCGTAGGGGGAAAAGAGGTGCTTTAGGTATGCTTTTCAGCAACAAGTAAAGTGTGCTGAGCGAGGGGAGTTCGGTGAAGGGCCAGGAGGAGGTGTTTTCTTTCTTCTATCTTTTTCAGCCTGCAACATTTGATTTCCACTTTGGTGCAGCAGAAGGAGCAGGTAAGCCAGTAACTGTTATTATTAGTCTTATCACTTCTGTAGGTATTGTATTGTTTCACAGAATCACACAGTGCAGAAGAGGCCCTTCAGCCCATCGAGTCTGCACCGACATGTGAGAAACACCTGACCTACCTACCTACCTAATCCCATTTACCAGCACTTGGCCCATAGCCTTGAATGTTATGATGTGCCACGTGCTCATCAGCATTGTAAAGTTTACTGGCAGTGCCAAAACCTATTGGGCTTTATTAATTATAATTAATTAATTAGCAATTATTAATTAATTAACACATATTAGAGATGGCAGGACAGATGATGTGCTGTGATTGCAGGATGTGGGAGCTACTAAATACCGGTGTGACCCAGGGCAAACACATCTGCAGTAAGTGTTTGTGGCTGCAGGAACTTCAGCTCCGAGTTATTGAGCTGGAGGCCGAGCTGCAGACACTGCAGCATATCAAGGAGGGGGAAAGTTCCCTGGACACTTTATTCCAGGAGGTGGTCACATCCCTTAGGATACAGTCTTCTGATTTGGTCAGTGGTCAGGGACAGGAGGATGTGACTGCAAGTGAGGCAGGTAAGGGGACCTAGAGGGCAGGAGTGCAGGAACCTTGGGCCCTTGCAATTGCCAATAGGTTTGAGGTTTTATCAGCTTGTTTGGATGAGAGTGGGGGCTGCAAACCGGCCCAGGTTCAGTTGTAGACCAACCCAACGGTACAGTTTACACTTTCCCCAGTATTGGTGCCAGTGCCCCGTGAACTCAAACTCACTTCTCCCACATCGGTTTTTAGCTATGCACTCACCTCCCTAATCTGGTTTGCCCTATGTCATCATGGTCCATGTTGGTACCAACAGGACAAAGAAGGAGGTTCTGCATAGCCAGTATGAGGGGTCTGGCACCAAATTAAGAAACAGAACCTCAAAGGTCATAACCTCTGGATTATTACCTGGGCTGTGTGCAAACTGGCACAGGACAAATTAGATTAGGGAGATGAATGCGTAGCTAAAAACCAGTGTGGGAGAAGTGGGTTCCAGTTCATGGGGCACTGGCACAAATACTGGGGAAAGTAGAAACTATACCATTGGGACGGTCTGCACCTGAACCTGAATCGATTTTCTTGCAAACTGCATAACTAGGGAAGTAGAGAGGGTTTTAAACTTAATATGGGGACAAGGGTACAAATTTGGGAAAATGTGGTAAATGAAAGAGCAGAGACAAGGCAAAAGAGAATGGTATTATTACGGGAAATGAAAAACAGACCGTGACAGGAAGGCATAGAAAGTACAAATCTAACAGTAGATCAACAGATGAGACTAGGGGTTATAAAAAGAATAAAAGGATAAAGGCTCTGTAACTGAACACATGAAGTGTTCAAAACAAAACAGATGAACTGAGAGTGCACATAGAAATAAATAAGTACAATTTGATAGCCAGTACAAAAACATGGCTGCAGAAAGACATGGGTTTGGACCTGAACATTAAAGGGTATGGGACATTTAGGAAGTACAGGGACCGAAGAAAAGGTGGAGGGGTGGCTCTGGTAGTTAATGATGATATTTGCACAAAATAGAGAGGGATGACCTAAGTTCAGGAAACCAGGTTGTGGAAATGGTTTAGGTAGAGATGAAAGATGGTAAAGGCAAGAAGTCACTTGTGAGAGTCATGTACAGGCCCCCTAATAGTAACTAGAAGATAAGATGGAGCATAAAGGAAGAAATAATTGGAGCTTGTCAGAAAGGCACAGCGATAATAATGGGAGATGTTAATTTATATATAAACTAGACAAGTCAGATGAGCAAAGGCATCCTAGATGAAAAGTTCAGAGAATGTTTCCAGGATAGTTTCTTAGAACAGCATGTTCTGGAGCCAAACAGAGAGCAGGCTATACTAGACCTGGTGTTGTGCAACAAGATGGGATTAATTAATGATCTTATAGTGAAGGCACCCCTAGGTAGCAGCAATCATAACATGATTGAATTTTACATTCGGTTTGAGGGAGGGAGGAGTGGGTCTGAGACCATGTTCTTAAACTTAAATAAGGCCAATTATGAGGGCATGAAAGCTGAGCTGGCTAAAGTTAACTGGCAAATTAGGTTAAGGGATAGGTCAATAGAAATGCAGTGGCAAACATTTAAGGGGATATTTCAGAATCCACAGAACGAGTAAAAAAATGTCCAAGGGATGGACACACCATCCATGGTTAACTAGAAAGGCTAAGGATAGTATCAAACTTAAATAAAAAGTATATAATTGTGCAAAGATAGGTGGAAGGTCAGAAGATTAGACAGAATATAAGGCACAGCAAAGGATAACTAAAAGATTAATAAGGAGGGAAAAATTAGAGTATGAGAGAAAGATAGTCAGAAATATAAAAACAGATAGTAAGAGTTTCTATAAATATTTTAAAAAGAAATGAGTTACCCAAGTGAGCGTTGGTCCTATAGAAAGTGAGTCTGGACAATTGATAATGGAAAACGAAGAAATGGCAGGCGAATTGAAAAGGTGTTGTGTAAAAGGTGTTGTGTGTAGTCCCCCCATATATAACATAAAATAACTCATTTTCAAATGATTTAATGTTAATTCTCTGTTAGACTGCAGTATCTGCGCACTTTCTTCACGATGTAAACTCATGAAAGTGTTACAGCAGATAAAATGGTGATCAAGTCTACTTTTTTTGCAGATTTCCTCAAAATTGTACCATCATTTATAGATACCTGCACCCAAATCTCTCCCCCCCTCCCCAGTCCCATTCAAAAAGGACTGCTATGTGAATAACTAAAGTCACAAAAAATCATGTAAAGAGCCAATTAACCACTTGTTTTTAGAAATCCGTTTGTTAAACTTACTTCCACGTAAGCAATTGATGTTTTATTAAACTGTTGATGGAAATTTAGGGCCCCATTTTAACTGAACGTCCCCCACCTCCAACCTCCACTTAGTGGAAACGGGATGGCGAGGGCTGGTTATCATAACAGATGTCACTTATTCCCAAAGATTCCAACTTGTTCCCCTAGTGTCCCCATATCAGTCTGGTCTTTTGAGCTTTGGAATGAGACAGCTACAGTCATCAGGTAAAACCCTCTAGGAACCAGTTTGGCTAAAAGAAACCATGAAGGTAACTTTTAAATCTGTCTTTCGTGTTTCCTTCTGGCCAGGAGGGGCAGGACTTTTCCCACTGGCCTTCACAAGGAAGCATTGCATCTCCGAAATAAAAACAGAAAATGCTGTAAAATGTCAGCATCTCTGGCAGCATCTGTGGAAAGAGAAACAGAGTTAATGTTTCGAGTCTATATGACTCTTCTTCAGAGCCCTTGGATCTCCCTTCTGCTGGATTCACAATCCTACCCCTAAACCGCGATCACAGAAAAAAAACCCTTCCTAATGGTGGTTAGACCCTTTCCGTCTTCCCCGGGATCATGGAGAGATCACCCTCACATCCTCCTGATCACAGAGAGATCATCCTCACCTCTACCTGATCACAGACAGATCATCCTCACCTCCCCCTGATCACAGACAGCTCACCTTTACCTCCCACTGATCACAGACAGATCATTCTCACCTCCACCTGATCACAGGCAGATCACCCTCACATTCCCCACAGAGTGATCACACCCTATGACAATGGAATGTTTTGTTTTGTTCATGGGTTGTGGGCTTCACTGGCTGGGCCAGCATTTATTGCCCATCCCTAATTGTCCTTGAGAAGGTGGTGGTGACCTGCCTTCTTGAACCGCTGCGATCTATGTGGTGTAGGTACATCCAAAGTGCTGTTAGGGAAGGAGTTTCGGGATTTTGACCCAGCGACAATGAAGGAACGGCAATATATTTCCAAGTCAGGATGGTGAGTAGCTTGGAGGGGAACTTGCAGATGGTGGTGTTCCCATGTGCCTGCTGCCCTTGTCCTAGATGGTAATGGTCATGGGTTTGGAAGGTGCTGTGTAAGGAGCCTTGGTGAGTTCCTGCAGTGCATCTTATAGATGGTACACACTGCTGTCACTGTGAGTCGGTGGTGGAGGGAGTGAATGTTTGTGGAAGGGGTGTCAATCAAGCGGGCTGCTTTGTCCTGGATGGTGTCCAGCTTCTTGCATGTTGTTGGAACTGCATTCATCCAGGCAAGTGGAGAGTTTTCTATCACACTCTTGACTTGTGCCTTATAGATGGTGGACAGCCTTTGGGAATCAGGAGGTGAGTTACTCTCCAGCCTCTGGCCTGTCTTGTAGCCACAGTATTTATATGGCTAGTCCAGTTCAGTTTCTGGCCAATGGTAACCCCAGGATGTTGATAGTGGGACAATTCAGCGATGGTAATGCCATTGAATGTCAAGGGGCGATGATTAAATCCCCTCTTGTTGGAGATGGTCATTATCTGGCATTTGTGTGGCACAAATGTTATTTGCCATTAGTCAGCCCAAGCCTGGATATTGTCCAGGTCTTGCTGCATTTGGACATGGACTGCTTCAGTTTCTGAGGAGCCACGAATGGTGCTGAACATTGTGCAAACATCAGTGAACATCCCCACTTCTGACCTTATGATGGAAGGAAGGTCATTGGTGAAGCAGCTGAAGATGGTTGGGCCTAGGGCACTACCCTGAGGAACTGCTGCAGTGATGTCACCCTCACCTCCCATGATTACGGAAGGACCATCCTCACCTCTTCCTATTCACGGAGGGAGCCTCCACCAATTACGAAGGACCGTTCCCACAGTCCTTTTGGTTGGCATTTCCTTCCACAAACCCCATTCCTGCCTGTTAGCCAGGATGTCCCCTGGACTCCTTTCTTCTGTTTTGTAATTGACACTCTTCCATTAATATCGGCAAGGTCTCCAGCTCTATGTTTTTCCCTCACTACCTTACTCACCCACTCCATCCCCACCTCTCCATGAATATTAGGGCCTATTGGATTCTAATCAGAAGTGATGACATGCTGCTGGCCTAGGGATGCGTATATATGAGGCAGTCCAAAGTGACCAGATTGTTTGAAGGCTCCTAAGAGTCAAAGGCTACATATTTTTGAATGGTGACGACCTCACTCATCAACACTTGAGTCATGCAAGGCATTTACAACAAACCATGTTCATGACTATGTCATAAATGCAAAGAACATGTCAGAAATCTCATTTCGCCCATGAAAAATATAGAGGCTTTGCAACTGAAAAGGTTAAGATGACTAAACAAGCAGACAAACCTTTGTCATCATTAACAATACGAAGGACATGATAAAGGTATTTTTTTAATATTCATTCATGGGATGTGAGCGTCGCTAGCTAGGCCAGCATTTATTGCTCATCCCTAGTTGTCCTTGTTCAGGAGGCATTTGAGAGTCAACCACATTGCTGTGGGTCTGGAGTCACACGTAAGCCAGATCAAGTAAGGATGGAAGATTTCCTTCCCTAAAGGATATTAGTGAACCAGATGGGTTTTTACAACAATCGACAATGGTTTCACGGTCATCATCAGACCTTTTTTTAATTCCACCAAGGTTCAAGCATTGCTAATCCAGTAACATTCCCTTGATGTAAATGTGCATTAGTGCAGTGCCTCAGGCACTTAGCAAGATATTTGTCGTGGCAGTGAAGTTAAATAAAGATCTATACCTTTTAGTATGGGTACCTAGTGATCTATTTGAGAGCATCTTTGGCATCATTCCTGTTCACTATCTTCTGGGATTTAATGAGATCTACAGTTCATTCCACAAACCGTATTTCCAATAAGAATAGTGGGTTCACAATCTAAAGTGAAATTCCCATTGCAGCCATCGGTTCCCTCTGATGCTGTGGTAACACTAGGTGGCCAGTTCTTTCTTTTAATACCTGCTTCAATATAGATTTGGACTTACCTGAATGCACATATCTGTCCCCAGTCATCACAGTGGTGGCATTTTCCTGCACTTCCCATGTATACAGATTTGATTGCTCTACTCCACTATTTCTGACTATCAGACAGACAGTGTTATTTATTTGGATCTCATCAGTGTTCTTCCTCCCATTCTGCTGAGATGAGCCTCTCTGTTTCCAGTGAAGACTGGCTGTATCTGAGAGTCTGGAGATGGTACAACTGAGGGTGATGTCACTGCCCATTACAGGCCTCTGAGAATCAGCCTCAACTGTAAAAAGAGATAAATTAAGCTGTAGCAGAGAATAGGAAATAGAGCATTTTCTGAAGCAAACTCACAGTTTCAATTTTGTTTGTTTTAATATAGTTAAGAGGCACTGCTCAGTGTGAGAAATTATTAGGAAAGCAATTCAGTAAAATAGGAGCAGGAGTAGGCCATAAGGACTCTCCAGCCAGCTCCACCACTCAGTAAGATCATGGCTGAACCTTCACATCAACTCCACGTTCCAGCCCTATTCCCAGGTGGGATTTTCCGGTCCCGCCGCAAGTCAATGGGCTTCTGGCTGGGGCGCCGCCTTGCCCAAGGTCCCCGCCTGCAATGGGGCCGGAAAATCCTGGCCCCCATATTCAGTAATTTCCTTTGTGCCCAGAAATCTATCAATCTCAGTCTTGAGTAGACTCAATAACTGAGCATCCACAACCGTCTGAGGTAGAGAATTCCAAAGGCTCATAACTCGTCTGAGAGTTTAAATTTATCTTCATTGCAGTCCTAAATGGCCAGCCCCTTAGCCTGAAACTATGAACTCCAGTTCTAGACTCCCATCACCCATCCTGTCAAGCACTAAGAATTTTATACATTTTAATGAAAACACCTCTTATTCTCCAGATTCCAGAGAATATAGGCCCATTCTACCAAAATCTGCTCATAGGATAGCCCTCATCCCAGGAATTAATCTAGTGGAGTCTTCAATGAACCTCCTTTAAGGCAAGCATATCTTTCCTTGGGTAGGGAGACCAAGACAGTACACAGTACTCAAGGTTGGGTCTTGCCAAAGCTCTTTATAATCGCAGCAAGACTTCTTTACTTTTATACTGAAACTCCCTTACAATAAAGGCTGACATTTCATTTGCTTTCCTAATTGTTTGCATGTAAAGGACATGCAAATCCCTCTGGATACCAACATCTACTAGTCTTTCACCATTTAAAAAACTATTCTGCTGTTCTATTTTCCTTACCAACGTGGATAACTTCACACTTCCTCACATTACACTCTATCCGCCACCTTCGTTGCCAACAACTTAACCGTGTCTATATCCCTTTACAGCCTCTTTGTGCCTCCTTGCAGCTTGTTTACCCACCAAACTTAGTATCATCAGCAAGCTTGTATACATTATACTTAGTGCCCTCATCTAAATTGTAAATAGTTGAGAGCACAGCACGGATCCTTGTGGAAACCCACTAGTCACAATGTGCCAAAAATTACCTGCTTATTTCCACCATGTTTTCTGTCCATTGACCAATCCTCAATCCATAATGTATTAACCCCAATCCTATGAGTCTCAAACTGTGTAAGAACCTTGTGTGTAGCATGTTACTGAGTGCTTTTTGAAAATCTAAATATATTACATCTATTGACTCTCCCTTATCCACCCTGCTAGTTACACGCTTAAAAGACTAATAAATTTATCAAACACGATTTGCCTTCCATAAAATCATGTTGACCCTGCCTAATCTTATTATGATTTTCAATGTGCTCTGTTACCACATTTTTAATAATACATTCTAGCATTTTCCCTGCTACTGATGTCAGGTTAACTAGCCTATAGTTCTCCTTTACCCTCTCTCCCTCCTTTCTGGAACAACACTCTTGCACTCTTGGGACAGAAACAGTAACATATTCAGCCAGAGACATTTAGAATTAGAACTTTATGAGCTGTTAAAACATGGATCCTTCATTATTTATTCCTAGCAGACTTCCTCTGCTGGAACATATATGTATGGTAGACTCAATTGGGCAAAATTAACAATGCAATTTTCAATACAATTCTACAATCTGGGAATTCTGGAAGATCAAAACCAATGCATGTTCTACCTCTACAGCCACATATTTTAAAACCCTGTGGTGTAGGCCAACAAGTTGAAAGGGTTTGTTTGTTTGCCGCCCTATTAATTTCTCTAACACTTTTGTTACTAATATTAATTACTTTAATTCCCTCACTCTCATTGGTTCCACACTTATTGCAATGTTTTTTGTGCCTTCTACTGTGAAGGTAGACTCAAAATATAACATCTCCGCCATTTCCTTATTCCTGATTATAATTTCTTTCGTTTTTGCTTCTCAATTTGAATTCTGCTAATCTATTTACATAAAAGACTAGTTAACAAAATTGAGGCTCATGGAATAGGAAGGTTAGTGTCCATATAAAAAAGAGTTGGCTTACGGATAGAAAACAGTAAGTTGTGGTAAATTACTTTTCAGCAGATATCAGATAGTGGTATTAGATAGTGGACCCCCAAGGGTCAGTGCTGGGATCACTGCTTTTTTAGCTATATAAAATTGACTCAGGTCTTGGAATACAGAGTAGAATTTCAAAGTTTGCCAATGATACCAAGCTTGAAGGAATGGCAAATAGCGGGGATGATTTGAATTGCCTGCAATGTGATATAGAAAGGCTGGCAGAATGGGCAGGCAAGCGGCAGATGGAATTTAGGTGATACATTTTGGCAGAAGGGATAAGGAGAGACAATATTGGCTTAATGGCACAGTTCTAAAGAGTGCACAGGAAACAGAGGGATCTGCGGGTGTATGTGTGTCGATCTGTGAAGGTGGAAGGGCATATTGAGAGACTGGTTAGCAAAGTATATTGTGCTTCATAAATAGAGTCGTTGAGTATAAAAACAGGAAGTTATGCTGAACCTTTGTATAGCTCTGGTCAGGATCCAACTGGAGTATTGTGTCCAGTTCTAGTCACCACACTTTAGGAAGGATGTGAGGATCCTTGAGAGCATGCAGAAGAGATTTACCAAAATGATTCAAGCGATAAGGGATTTTAGTTACAAGGTGAGGTTGGAAAAGCTCCTTGAAACAAAGGAGGTTGAGGGGAGATTTGATAGAGGTGTATAGATTATGACAGGTTTGGGTAAGACAGACAAGTACAAACTCCCCATTATCTGATAGTATAAGAACTAGGGGACACAGATTTGACGTTTTGAGCAAGAGATGCAGGGGGATTGTGAGGAAGAACTTTTTTTTACACAGCGAGTGGTAATAACCTGGAACTCACTGCCCTTGAGGGTGGTGGAAGTGGGAACAATCAATGGTTTCGAAAAGAAATTGAATGGTCACTTGAAGGAACTAAACCTGCCGGCCTACAGGGATCAAGCAGGGGATTGGGACAGACTAGATTGCCCTGAGGAAAGTAACATGAATTTGATGGGCCAAATGGCCTCCTTCTGTGCCTTATATGACTCTACGATGCTACTCCATTGTGCATATTTGTAAAACCTTTATATTTCTTGCTAGTTTATTGCATATTCAATCTTGTCCCTCGGTATCACTTGCTTTGTCATCATTTGCTGATTTCTAAAATCCTCCAAATCTTCAGGCTTAGTTAATTTTTTTTTCTAGGCAAGATAGTAATCCTCTTCTTTTGACTATCCTATATTATCCTTAACTTTCCTCTTCAGACACTTTTCCAGTGGTCCTTCACGCCATGCATCCTAATCACGCATCTTACTTGCAATTGCTGCATTTCATCTTCCACCATACTCGGAGCATTAAGAATATCGACCTAGAACTTCCTCAGCAAGAATTACACTACCGTTACCCCATTAAAACAAACATCTACCCTCAACCCACTAGTGCCCTGCAAAATTGCTTACATGCAGGTTTCCTGTGTCTGCTCCTTTGCACCCAGGGAGGTGTAAAGCTCTTAAAAAACAGTTGTAAGCAGCTGAACTGCCTCAGCACATCAGTGCAGCCTTTTTAAAGTGACAGTTCATTCTGCACCCTGCCTCAGCAGACTGAGAGAGAGAAACAGGGATAGTGCTGGGCTCTTTCACTCCACTCCTTCATAATTTCACTGCATGTTTCAGGGATATGTGAATATTACACTTGAACAGAATTGGGCCCAGAAGAGAGTAGAATATGGCAACAAGCCACAGAAGAACATTGCAAAATTTCACTGACATTCAAGCCCCCCTGGTAGAAATTAAAGGTGGGAGGCACAGATTCTCATTGTGAACACCACTGAAACACTCAGAAATGCACTTATGCTAAGTGCCAACCCCCTAACCCCTAGAAACAGCATTTCAGACCTGGTAAGGTAAAATTGTGTTCTATTCCCTGTCTTCCTTGCCCACTCTAGTCTCTGGCACACTCTTCACTTGCTTAGAGAACAGTTCCACAATTAAACCTTCATACTTTACTCTGGTTAAAGACATCTCTATCCCGGCATCCTGCACTATGCCTCTCCCACAGCCATTACTTACATGCACAACCCAAAGCCCTTTGTTTACTTTTACAGCCTCCTACCAAACGTCCTCTTACTTCAACTCTCCCATGGCTCTTGACATGTACTCCACAACTGCTTGCTGAGTAACTGAGCACCCATACAGTTGTTGTGGCAACCTTCTGAAGCACCACACTGACAGAGTTTTCCTCTTCTTTTTCTCTTGCTCTACTCTTTTGTTTAAGTGTTCTTCACTTTTTCCACTTCTCTTTATTTAGTTTATTACTTAACTTTCATTTACACCGCTCCCTCCATTTCTCTGCATCTTCCTTTAACCTTCCCTTTGTTTCTTCTCTTTTTTCACCTTCCAATCTTATCTGTTTCCCTATTTGTCTCTGTAATCATAGGCGGGGAGAGGGATCAGCGTTAGGATTAAATGCAAGTGGACAAGTTAGAGGGGGCCTCAGTGTTAACTAATGTATCAGATGGATGGCCAGCAGTAGAAAGATTTCCCACAGTTTAGAATATTTTGGAGTAAAATACTGAAAAGGTCCCCATAAGGGAACTATAGCACTAGGGACAGAACAATGGCATGCTTGTCAGCCATGGTTCAGTTGGTAGCACTCTCACCTTTGAGTCACACGGTTCTCGGCTCAAGGTCCTTAGACAGCACCTTCCAAACCCATGACCACTGCCATCTAGAAGGACGTAGGCAGCGGACAGATAGGGACACCACCACCTGGAAATTCCCCTCCAAGCTACTCACCATCCTGACTTGGAAATATATCACTGTTTCTTCACTGTTGATGGGTCAAAATCCTGGAACTCCCT
This sequence comes from Cetorhinus maximus, assembly GCF_964194155.1. Taxonomy (NCBI): domain Eukaryota; kingdom Metazoa; phylum Chordata; class Chondrichthyes; order Lamniformes; family Cetorhinidae; genus Cetorhinus; species Cetorhinus maximus. The sequence goes on from NC_135888.1 coordinate 128,029,995, forward strand.
TCCTAACAGCACTGTGGGTGTACCTACACCACATAGATTGCAGCGGTTCAAGAAGGCAGGTCACCGCCACCTTCTCAAGGACAATTAGGGATGGGCAATAAATGCTGGCCTAGTCAACATCCTATGATTTTTTTTTAATTCAAGGAACAAATTTTTTAAAAGTCCCACTCCAAGGCTTGAGCACAAAAGTCAAGGCTGACACTCCAGTGTAATACTGTCATGTTGGAGGCATTATCTTTCAAGAAACATGAAGCTGAGGCCCCATTTGCTTGCTTGGGTGGATGTAAGAAGTCCCATGAGGCTATTTTCAAGAAGAATCCTGGCCAATACTTATCCCTTAACCACCATTACAAAAACAAATTATCTGATCACCATCACATTGCTGTTAGTGGGACCATTCTATGCACAAATTTGTTACCTGGTTTCCAACATTGCACTAGTGACCGCACTTCAAAAGTACTGCATTGCCTGTGAAGTGCTTTGAGACCTCCCAAGATCATGAGAAGCGAATTTTTTTTTCTATATCTAGAATATGACCATGCTGTGACTACAGAAACCAAGTATTAATATACAATTATGCAAATGCACATTGTTCAAGGAAAATATTGAAATTATTGATGAAGCAGTAGGGTGAAGTTCTATTTTACATTCAGTAAATAGTTGGGTGAGCCATGTTTCACTGTTGGTTGCTCTTAATGAGAGCAGTGCATTGGATGATACAACTGTTGGATAATTAATCTTTGGAACACCTGTTATAATTGGACCTATGCTAATATTTGTTACTCTCACCTTTGATTCCAAACATATCATATTGTTTCAGGATTGCGGTACTGGGCTATGTCTGTCGGCAGCTGAACAATCCTGCTAACTCAAACCCAGGTCTTGTAATCCTCAGGTTAAGGGTACCATTGACCTGATCAACCTTGCTGTAAATGATTTGTGTATCTTTCTGCTCCTTGCTCCATTGTACCTTCCACCCCGCATCTTCTCTACGGAAAGTACCCAACTGCTTTCTGATTCGTTGCCCAGAATGTGGTGTCCATTCCCAGGTGACAGGGCCAATTCCAGGATTATCTGACCCATTTAATATGAAGTCGCCGGTATTATCTAAAAAGTAGATTGGATCTTCTACAAGGAACAAACACAAAATGATAATGTTGTTTAAAATAAAACAGCAGCTCAATAATCAAATATGTTTAGTAAAGCGAGTAACTTGTTTCTAACTTGCAATCAATATTTTAAGTCATTCAGAATGTTGTTTGCAGAAGCTTGAAGTGCCCAAATTGGCTGTCGCATTTCTTAATTACACTATAGAATTGAGAAGGAACACTTATTTGGCTCCAGAAGCACCCTGGCATACCCTGTGGTTATGAAAGGCACTTCAGAATGGACGTTTCCCTTTCTTATTTTCAGTCAGACCCATTCTTTCCTCATAGCCTGTATTTTTCCCCCTTTTCACACATAGCCTGGTGTCTTTTTAAAATTTCTTCATGGGATGTGGGCATCACTGGCCAGGCCAGCATTTTTTACCCATGCTTAGGGAACTTTTTTTTTAAGTCTGGAGTTATGATTGTTTTCTTTCCCTAAAGGGCATTAGTTAATTTACAATTGTCAATGATTTCACAGTCATCATTGAACCTCTCATTCCAGATTTTTATTGAATTCAAATGTCACCATCTGCTGTGGTGGGATTTGAATCCAGGTCCCCAGAGAATTGCCCTGGGTCTCAGGAATGCTAGTCTAGTGACAATACCATTATGCCACCACCTCCCACTGGTTAAGGAAGGAAATCTGCTGTCCTTGTCTGGCATGGCCTACATGTGACTTCAGAGCCACAGTAATGTGGTTGACCCTTAAATGCCCTCTGAAATAGCCTAGCAAGCCACCCAGTTCAAGGGGAATTAGGGGTGGGCAACAAATGCTGGCCCAGCTAGCGACGCCCACTGCCCATGAACAAATAATTTTTAAAAAGTAATGAAAATCAGGGATGCACAAGAGGCCGGGTTTGGTGGAATGCAGAGATCTCAGAGAGCTGGAGAGTTGAAGGAGGTTACAGAGATAGGGAGGGGCAAGTCCATGAAGGGGTTAGAAACAATGAGAATTTAAAATTTGAGAATGAAACAAAGGAATATAGATTTCACATGGTTAATAATCTACCTAGGGCAGCTCTAGATATCACCAGGATTAATCATCCCAAATGTTTAACCCAGGTCCTCATGTGAAGGGCATTGGCAATAAACTGTGAAGCTAACTCCCCTTACAGGGTGCTCAGTGCTGTGTCTCAGTGATAGCACTCTTGCCTGTGAGTCAAGTGGTTGTGGGTTCAATTCTCATTGCAGCACCTTAACAGAGGGACTTGTCATTTAGGAAAATACTTTGGTGCAGCACTGGGAGTGGATGCACTATTTGATTAATATTTTTCTGATAAAACATTAGAACAAGAACTTGTGCTCCCTTTTAGCTGGACGTGAAAGATCCCATGGTAGTACTTGAAGAGCAGAGGAGTTCTCTCAATGTGTTCTGGCCAAATTTTATCCCTCAACCAAAACCTCAAATAAATGGTCTTGATATTTATCAATTGTTGTTTGCGGGAGCTTACTTTGCTCAAATTGGCTGTCACAATACAATAGTGACTATGCTTGAGAAGTAGTTAATTGCTTGTAAAGCCCTTTGTGACATGCTGTCATGAAAGATGCTATATAAATGCAAGTCTCTCTACCTTCCTTTCTACCTACTGCCACTTGCCTGTTTTGGCCAGAGGTTCACTTCACACCTTGGGCCTGGAACCCCCATATAGGCCTGAAGAAGCCCTTCTGTTGCTTCCTTAGGATAAAATACATAGAGCTAACCCTGCACAGAGTTTCTACTGTAGTACAGTGCAAAGATGTACATTTCATTCTCCTTATTCAGCATCATTTTACTTACTTGTGATTTCCAGATAGTACCGAATTAAAACCTTGGGACCGTTTTGATGAAGCAAAACACAAATCCACTTCCCTCTGCCTCTCTCAGCTTTCTGAACAATCAGTTTCAATGATTTCTCCTCCCTATTCCATCCACTCAATGTTTTCTCTACAGCAGTTTTGCCATCACTACTGATCCAAACAAGTCTCATTGACTCAGTGACATCAGAGACAGAGCAGGTCAGGGTAACGGTGTCTCCCTCAGTCACTGCATCAGATGGTTCAGCTGTCACTGTGTAAACAAGAAAATAACTTACATTTTAAACACTGTCTTGATCACTGAAAACAGCAGCAACATTCTGTCTCCTACCTTTAACTGTGAGTAGTGTAATGGTCACAATTTTTTGTGAATCGGCAATTAATGTGAAATCTCCTGCATCATCAAACAGCACGAGGACAATCTGTACACCATTCACATATCTGTGGTGTCCAAATATGAATCTCGGAACTGAGGTTATTCGATTCCCAAAGCACGTCCTGTTTAAATCAACATGACACGGTCCATTAAAAGAAGCTATCTGGTTCCCTTGATTCGGAAAAGAATGTGACTTCCAAATCCAGACAGTCTCCTGGTATCTCCAGAAATAACGAAAATTAGGAATCAGGTGAAGTTCACTATGAACAACTGTGCTCGACCAATAACATGTGTAGGCAGCCTGAGGAAAATAGTTCCTAGCTGTAATAGAAAAAGAGAATTTGACTCTGGCATTGATTGTTACATCTCAAAAAAAGGTACAGCGTATAAAATGGCAAGTCTGTCATTTTTTCATAAGTTCCCTCAACATTGCATGATCACTTATACATATTTTTCCTGGTGCCTGGCTGACTGAAATGATGTGCCACAAGTTGCACGTCTTGGCCCTCAGGTGTGGAGGGGGGGCTCTCGACGTGTTGGGGACGGCCATGCGGTGGTGATGCTGAAATTAACAACAAGGACAGTGCATCAGTTAATGTCCAGTCAGTAACACCTTTCATCCCTTTACCCCGCAGCCTCATAATGTGCTCAACCTTCAAGACCCTAAGGAGACGAACATTGGTGGGGTGGAAAAGAGTCAAGAGGAGGCCCAAACATTAGACGCGCAGACAGACAGGCTGGTCAGATGGCCTCAGGAATGCCACATGGTATGTTCTGTGCCATTGGAGTGGGGAGAGTGCAGAGGTTCCTGACCTGGATGCATGCTGGCCTGGAGGAAACATAGCAAACACTTGTGACATTTGCCATGGAGCACAGGTCACATTAGTGACCTTCATTCCATTATGAGGGGCATAGAACAGTGGGCAGAAGGCAACATTTCCCCTTGGCGCAGGGATGAGTAACATGGTGGCATTTATTTAAGTTGAGTGCCATGAGGTTGACAGGTGAGGTGCTGAGGACCTTTTGGACAGAGTAATGTGGGGCGCACTGGCTGAAAGGGTGGTGGAGGTTCCAACCCTCCAAAGATGCAAAACTTCTTTGGCTGTGCAGCAACGATGCCATGGCATGTTAGGCCATGGGGATAGTGGCCACAAATGGGATAAGGCGGCTTTGGAAGGTGCTGGAGACGCAACTAGGTGTGGCGTCGATGCCAGCAGATGGCTTTTGGCCACCACACCTTGAGGCTCCCCTTCCACCATCTCATCACCATCAATATGACATGTGTTGGAGTTCTGAGTATGTGTCTCGCTGCCTCCCCTGCAGGTTGCCCCCAAACTACTCAAATGCAACAAACACCAACATATGCTGCAGGGAGAACCCATCTTCTCCTCAACCACTAAAGCTGATGTAAGCATGGTCACTACCTGTTTTCCCACCCAGCGTGCGCCAAATGCCCAATGCAGTAACGACACTAAGACGTGGTGGGGGTGGGGGGGGGGCTCAAAGGCTAAGGCTACCTGCTGGGTCAAATGGCCAAGGCCAACATGGTACTCACCCGTCTGGAGCACAGCAAATCACTAAATCGTTTGCGCCACTGTGTTCCTGTGCACCGCACATCGTCATGGGTGCTTACTGCGTCACCCACCTCCTCCCATGCCTGGATGGTGACATGGGGGGCCCTCCTCCTCCCATCCTCCGGATACAAAATGTCCTGACGGCTGGACACCTCTTGGAGGAGGACAGCAAGGCAGGTATCGGAGAATCGAGGGGCACAGTGGCCCCCTGCTGTCCTCTCCTGCAGCCTGCACCCCTCTTCCTTCTCCTGCTCCTGTTCTCTGAGAGCAGCCTGTCCCTCTCCCCGAGTGGCCATGGTGAAACAATCAAGAAGGTCTGGCAACATCTGTACATAGAAGGAGAGAATCATCATTTCAAGTTGATGACACTCGCCAAGGCCAGGAGTACTTTTCTTCTTCCCAAAGTGCACCGCTGTCGTTCTGTGAAGCCCACCAAAACCGGCAAGTGCGGGAGATCCATTCTTCTGCAGTGAATAGCGCCACCATTTTGGAAGCCTGTAAGCTCTTAAAGCTGTACCCACACTTTAAAAATCTTCAACATGGATCACCATTCCACACTTTCAACTCCATTTGGACTCATCGAAGGCCCAGGCCAGTCCTAAAATTGGGGCCTTTGGAGGAAAGGTTTTTAAGATGCAACATCTCTTCTGGTTTAAATAAAAGGTCAGAAGAAGAGCAAGTAAACAAACTGTTTCACTCAGTAGAGCCAATTGCAGACAACATAATTGCACGGCAGGATATTAATGAGCCATTCCATCAAATTTGATGAAGTTCTAAAATCCTTTGACATTTATTTCAACTTGCAATCCAAGTTCAATAAGAGAACCCAGCTGCCTGGGGAACCCATCCATTCCTTCATTAGTGATCTCTACGGGATGGCAGAGGGGTGTGAATATGAAGATTTAAAGCCTGAACTCATCTTAGTCAGAATAGTGGTGGGTGTTGCAAGTGATTCACTCTCTGACCTCCAACATGCAAAAGATGTTTTAACCCTGGACAAGGCAGCTAGTTAGAGTGTCTGAGCTACACGAGCAAAACAGGATAGTCCTAAGGGGAGAGAATACAACATAGGGCAGAAGCCAACCCTCAGTCCAGTTTATCAGGTCGCAAAGGTGCAGGGACAACCCAAGTCAGGGAAAGCAACTCCTGGACCGCCCAGCAGAGCGACCTTGCCAGTGGTGTGGTGTGAAGCGCCCTCACAGGTGAGATCGGTGTCCTACGAGTACAGCCCAATGCTTCCACTGTAATAGAGAGGGACACTGTGGCAAACAGTGCAAGTCAAAACCCCAACATTGCACAGATGACCCAAAGGTAATCCATGAGGTCGAGACCACATACCCAGAAGACACACAGCCATGCTTCTTGGTTGAGGTCAAAGATTGTGGTTCTTCATTTTGGAATACTGACATCCTGGTAACTGGCTTAAAGTTTCCTTGAAATGAATTAAACTGCAGTTGTGCCAGCCCACCCAGTGGCCTGCAGAAGGAGTTACATACAAGTTTCCTGGGTCTGCCCAGTGTCACTTGCACTGGTGTGAAGTTTTTATAAAATGGGTGTAAACAGCTGAACTGCCTGGACACATCTCTGCAGCCTTTAACAGAAACAGTTCATTCTGCACCTTGCAGCAGCAGACTGAGGGAGAAGCAGTTAGGGATGGTGCTGGGCTCTTTCATCCCACTCCCTAATAATTTCAGGAATATGTGAATATTATACTTGTACAGAATTATGAATATCTGCCTCGTAAGGAAGCAGTAGCCCTAGGGACAGGGTGCGTAGAGGCATGGACAACAATGGGTATGTTAGAGTCGAGGAAGTGCTGATGAAAAGGCGTTAGGAACCTGCTTCAAGGATAAGTTATATGTTATAATTTCTCCATTCTGATATGTTTGCCCATCTGTAAGTGCCAATGTAAGCAGGAAACTCAGCTGGTAGCTTAAGGGAGCTGATTGTTTTTTAGCCTACTGTTGATGTGTTTCAGTCTTTCTTTTGTAGAAAACATTCAATGAGAAAACTCAATCACAAGCCTGCAATGAACCAAAATATTGCCTGCCATCCCAGAAGGAAAAAACAGTTTGGACCAGTAGTCTTATTTCCCGGTTTTTACTGGTGTTCCATTTTACAAGATACAAGACCAGTTCAGACCAGTACTTTTAATTCCCAGTTTTTACTGGTGTTCCATTTTATGGTATACAAGACCAGTTCAGACCAGTACACCTGTTTCCCAGTTTTTACAGGTGTTCTATTTTATGGTACAAGGCCAGTTCAGACCAGTATTATTTCCCAGTTTTTACTTTTTTTTTCCTTCTGGGATTGCTCAGTTGGTAGCGCTCTCTTGCCTCCAGATCAGAAGGTTGTGCCTTCAAATCCCATTCCAGAGTCAAAACCTAGTATGACGTTAGAGTGCCGTACAGAAGGGGTGTTGCACTATCCAAAATGCCACCAAACATTGAAAGCTCTATCAATCCTCTAATGGTTTAAAACAAGTTATCTGGTCAGTATTTCATTGCTCTTAGTAGAACCTTCTTGTGTGCAAATTGACTTTTCAAACATTACAATAATGGTTACACTTCAGAAGTATTTCTTTGGCTATAAAGTGCTTTGGGAGATCCCAAGATCATGAAAGGAACTTTACACATGCAAGTTCTTTATCCTTTATATATCTAGAATATGACCACACTGCCACTACAAGCACTAAATATACAAACAGATATCGTTCAAGGAAAATGTGGGAATTATTAATGAACAAACAGAATCCAGTTCTGTTTTACAGACACTAAATTGCTGTGCGTACCATGCAACACTATTGGTTGGCTTTAAGGAGAGCAGTGCATTGGATGATACAGCTGCTGAATAATTATGTCTTGGGAACAATTGTTATAATTATACCTGTGCTTGTTACTCTCACCTTTAATGCCAAACATTTCGTATTGTTACAGGATTGCGGTACTGGGCTGTGTCTGTCGGCAGCTAAACAATCCTGCTAACTCAAACTCAGGTCTCGTAATCCTCAGGTTAAGGGTACCATTGGCCTGATCAACCTTGCTGTAAATGCTTTGTGTATCATTGTGCTCCTTGCTCCATTGTACCTTCCACCCTACATCTTGTCTATGGAAAGTACCCAACTGCTTTGTGATTTGTTGCCCAGAATGTGGTGTCCATTCCCAGATGACAGGGTCAATTCCAGGATTATCTGACCCATTTAATATGAAGTCGCCGGTATTATCTAAAAAGTAGATTGGATCTCCTGCAAGAAATAAACATAAGATAAATATTTTTAAAATCAAACAGCAGCTCACTAATCAAATGAGTTTAATAATGAAGGTAATTTATTTATAATTTGTAGTTTTTTTAATTCACACGGAAGTGATACAATGCATTCACAATCCAATAAGAACAGAAAACGCTGAAAGTACTCAGAAGGCCAGGCAGCATCTGAGGAGAGGGAAACAAAGTTAATGGCCTAAATTTTTCGGATTGTGGGATTTCCTTGCCGACTGCCAGTGCCCTGGCAACCATTTCGTGCTCCAATGAATGTCAGTTGGCTGCAGAGCGTCTTCCGCTCTTCACTCAGGAGGAAGTCCCGCCTTAGGTCTCCACTCCAACAAAACCTGCAGTGGACTGAAGAGGAACTTCCTGTAGGTCAAAAACAGAAATACCTGGAAAAACTCAGCAGGTCTGGCAGCATCAACGGAGAAGAACAAAGTTGATGTTTGGAGTCCTCATGACCCTTCAACAGAACTAAGTAAAAATAGGAGAGGGGTGAAATATAAGCTTTTTTACTTAGTTCTGTTGAAGGGTCATGAGGACTCGAAACGTCAACTTTGTTCTTCTTCGCTGATGCTGCCAGACCTGCTGAGTTTTTCCAGGTAATTCCGTTTTTGTTTTGGATTTCCAGCATCCGCAGTTTTTTGTTTTTACTTCCTGTAGGTGCCTGACTGCAGAGCTGGATGGCAAGGTCCCAGGGCAGGGAGGGTAGGGAAGGCCTTGGGGATGGCCGGGGGTGAGGGGGACGGGGGTGGGGGGGGGCGCAAAAGGGGCAATCGGAGTGTCGGGGGAGAGGCCGTGGGAGGAGGGAGGTCCAGCAGCAGCCACTGGCCCCGCAGTCAGAAGGGGGCTCCTGATGGAGGCACACACCTCCCCAACCCCAGCAACCCCCACACCTTCCCACCCGAGATCTAAGCCCATTCATTTTTTTGGGCTTCCTCCACACCAGGTAAATCCTCCCGCCAGCCTAGAAATTGAGGCTGGGCCGGAAACGGCCCTTCTTCGCGGCCTCAATTGGGCAAGGGCGGGTGTCCCATCCGAGTCCTTGCTCACCTCAGTGTAAAATTGCTACGAGGTCGAGGCAGGCGGGAACCCAGGGAGAATCCCGTTCCTTCAATTTCACGCTCCACCCCTGCCTAAAAACCCACAGTGGGGGTGGGTGAAATTCAGGGCAACGTTTCAGTTCAAAGAACCTTTATCAGGGTTGGAGAATAAACCAGACAATAACGAAGAAAATAGGTGTTTCTTCCAATGCTTTAACATTTCTCTCAGAAATGTCTCAGAAGCTTTTCACATTTAGAGAATGAAATACAGGACTGTTTTTGTGAAATCGTACACAGCAACGTCCTACAAGTAACAATGCGATATAGGAACAGATAATCTGTTTTTGGTGTAATTGATTGACAGGCCAAATGCTGCCTCCGAGATTGGGTGATCTTGCTTCTCTCCAAATTATGCCACCTAGATTAACATACATCTGAGCTATTGGAAACAGAGCCTCAGTCTTACAACTCAATCAGGATTGGGACCTTAAATATTGGAGCTTTTTATCAGTACTGAGATTGCTGAAGGGAGACATATTGCCAAAGCTTTTCGTCTTGAACTCATCAGGACAAACACAAGAATGCCAAATTTCAAACAATCACAACAATTTATGCTGCAGGAGAATGGGGTGCTGATTGGTCAGCAAGTCTACTCTGATTGGCCAAGGCATTGCCATGGAGAAAGCAATGGGGAGCTATATTCAAAAAAGGCTCAAGGCTTGAACATATTCCTTTTTGTTTGCAGGGAACAGGTCCCTGTGTATGAATGCAGGCTCCTTCTAGAAAATGTAAATGAACCATGTTACCAGCTCAACTGTTTATCTTAAATTAGTTGTTATTGTAGCTATTGGCGCACTCAGGATTGTTCAGCAAGTGCTGCCCGATCACAGAATCACATCTAATAGTAGACTTTTTGTTTTGGCTTTTACAAATGTGGGGTGATTGAATATGGTCTGGACTCTGCCAATCACGAATAACCAAAGGAACATGTTGTATGATTCAATCAGCCAATCGTTGAGATGTATGGCCTAGCATCGCACCAGCACTGAAATTCATTCACAACATTGATCAATTGTGTGGCAGGCAGAACGTCTTTTTGGACTGGCGACAGCATCCTGTTAGTGGATGCCACTGTGTGGTAGCAGCATGAAACAGCAGGCCAAAAAGACACCACTGCACTGCAAAGTAATACATTGCACTTGACAGATGTAATAAAATACAATGAAAATGTTAGTTGGTCTTTCTTACTGAGTTTTCCATTTTTTAAATTCTAATGCATTCCACATTTTCAGGATGTAGACATCGCCAGCAAGGCCAGTATTAATTGCCCATCCCTAACTGCCCTTTAGAAGGTGGTGGTGAACTGCCTTCTTGAAACGCTGCAGACTTTGTGGTGTAAATATGCCCGTGGTGCTGTTAAGGAAGGAGTTCCAGGATTTTGACCCAGCGACTGAAGGAATGGGAGTAGTTCCAAGTCAGAATGATCTGTAACTTAGAGGGGAACTTGTCGAGAATGTAGCATACTGGTTATTTCACTGGAGCTAATAATCCAGACACCTAGACAATTGATCGAGGGGCATTAGTTCAAATCCCACCATGGGAGCCAGAGAATTTAAACTCAATTTAATAAATAATTCTTGAATAAAAAGCTAGTGTCCCTAATGGTGATCATAAAGGTACCGGATTGTCACTAGTTTACTAATGCCCCTTAATGAAGGCAACCTGCCACCCTTACCCTGTCTGGAATTTTTGCGACTTCAGACCCACAACAATGTGGTTGGCTCTTAACTCCCCTCTGAAATGGCTAAATTGTATCTTAATGCTACCATTTTGAAGTCCCCAGCCAGTTTTAATGTTTAATATTACAGATTGATCAAATTTGCAGATGATATCAAGCTATAGAAGTGTCAGTGGAATCAGAGGAGGCAGCTCAGAAATTTGAACGTGACTGTTGGACCAAATATGTAAGTGCACTGAGCAATGCCAGATAAAACCCAACGCTGATTAATGTAAAATGTTGCCCATGGAGAACAGGGTGGCACATCTATGCCATGAAATAACTAAGCAAGATGTTAAGGAAGTCTTTAGTGGACTTAACCCTCAATAGGTTCAACCAATGCAAAGCAGCAATCAACAAGACCAACAGTTGGTTGAATTACATTGCCAAGAATAAGTTAGAGGAAGGCACAAACAGGTCAGTGCTCTGGTCACAAAGAAACAAAGCAAATGTTCACACTTTGAGAAAAGAACAGCAAAAAGTCGGGAGGCTTATTTCTGGTGTCAGTGGATTGAATTCTTAGGAAAAAGTGAAGAAAAATCCCTGATAGGAGAGATTTGACAGGTGATTTTTAAAAAATAATGTACAATAGTTATATAGACAGCAATCAAAGGCCCCACACCCTGACCGCCTCCACCATCCCCCCATCCCCCCACCCCCTCGCCTGCCCCCCAGACAATGCCGGGCTCAGTGAAATGGGGAATTGAAACCAGCTTTCCATGCAGACTGCAGAAACTGAGTTCGACCATTGGCAGGGCGATTTCAAAGTAAAAGCACAACAGGTTTGACGCGATCTTGTGATGAACAGAAGTTATGTTATAATATAAAACATAAATAACGTGTTTTGCATATTTGCTTTCACACTTGAACAAGGTTTAGCAGGACGGGTAGAAAATCCTGACTGGCAACATTTGTGCCCAACTACTTTGGTGTATGTTATTTCTACACAGACACTAACCAGTCTGCACTCGCTCAGGGATGTAGTCATTAGATCATAAGAAATAGGTGCAGGACTAGGCCATTCGGCCCATCAAGCCTGCTTTCCCCATTTGATAAGATTGTGGCTGATTTGACGGTAACCTTAACTCCACTTTCCTGCCTGGACCCCATAACCCTTACCTACTTTGTCGATCAAAAATCTTAACTCAACCTTGAATATACTCAATGATCCAGCCTCCCACTGCTTTCTGTGGGGGAGAATTTCAAAGGCTAATGACCCTCTGAGAGAAGAAATCCCTGCATATCTCCATCTGAAATGGGAGACTCCTTATTTTTTAAACTGTGTTCCTCAGTTCCAGATTTCCCCACGAGAAGAGGCATCCTGTCAGCCCCCTCAGCATCTTATAAGTTTCGTTAAGATCACCTCTCATTCTTCTAAACGCCAATGAGTGTAGGCCCAACCTGCTCAACCTTTCCTCATAAGACAATCGCGTCATCCCAGGCATCAGCCAATGCAAGGATATCCCTCCTTAAGTGAGGGGGCCAAACTGTGCAGAGTACAGAGCTGGTGCAGTCTCACCAATGCCCAGCTGGAGCAAAACTTTCCTATTTTTAGACTCCAACCCCCTTGCAATAAAGGCCAACATTTTGTTTGCCTTCCTAATTACTTGCTGTACCTGCATGCTGACTTTTCGTGATTCATTTGTCAGGCATTCCAGATCCTTCTGCACTGCAGCATCTTGCAGTCTCTTTCCATTTAAATAATATTGTGCTTTTTTCTATTCTCTCTGCCAAAGTGGACAACTTCAGATTTTCCCACATTATACTCCATTTGCCAATTTTTTGCCCACTCAGTTAACTCATCTATGGCCTGAATTTTTCCCTCACCCAGGGGGCAATTGACAGGCCTGGGAGTGGATGGGAAACAGGCCCCCGACCATGATTTCACACTGGCTGGCCAATTAAGGTCCACCCAGCGTGAAACACGTCTTCTGAGTGGTCGGGAAGGGTTGGGCAAGGGCCTGTCGGGCGCCAAGTCCAATGGCAACCAATGGCGGGCACTTTAAAACTGGCAAAAGCAACTCCCAGAAGGCTGCCAGGGAGAATATTTATTCAGTCCAGAGATGGGAACAATGACCTCACCAGTGGCAGGAAACATCAGGCGGGACGGCAAGTCAGATGGACACTTGGCCTCCCCCCCATTTCTCGGACGAGTGCCTCGCGGTTCTCGTGGAGGAGGTGGGTGTCAGACGGGACACCCTCGTACCCAGGGATGGCAAGAGGAGGCCACCACAGGCCAGACCAAAAAAGCTTAGAAGGAGGTGGCAGCCAAGGTCAGCAGCCACGACGTTGTGCAGCTCACATGGGTGCAGTGCCTCAAAAGGTTCAATGACCTGCTGCCCTCGGCAAGGGTGAGGACCTAGTTGGTATGGATCAGTGTCGAGAAGTGTTAAGGGCTGGTTAACCCCACCCCTCCCCCGGTGGAGCTCAGGGGTGTTAGAGTCTGAGTGCCAACTGTCAATGACGCCGGAGCTGGCCAAGGGGGTGAGCCCTGGCTGCTTGGCTTGAATGCCTTGTCGCTTGAGGGCCACGACTCGGATGTGCCCTCCAAGGTGTTCCTCAGGTGGGGTTGGCCAGGCTGCAATGGCGCTGCAGGTAGAGAGTGGACTAATCCATACTCCTCTGACCTTTCAGGAGAGGAGGAGCCATAACACCATGAAAGGTCAAGGACAGGCGGAGGGCCCCCCAAAACTCCTAGTCATGACGAGGTTTGAAATAGATGCATTGGAGCTGCAGAGCCGCCACCCACCTCGGTCGGTGGTCGTGGAGAGGCTGGGGTCTCTGACGAAGGTAAGAGTGCAGTGCACAGAGGTGAGAGTTTTGGATTGTGCAAACATTCTAGTGTAGTCTCATCATTAACGGGAGCGTCAAACCTGGATTCCCCGTTGATCATTGTAAGATGTTAGCTCTATGATACTGATCTCCATTGTCTCACCAGGGAGCCTGGCATACACAGTGACAGTGTGATGACTTAGACTAATGACATATCGTTGTCCTTCCTTAGATTCACCAGCACATACCCTTGACACCAGAGGACCATCAGGCTTCAGATGCACCTACATCATACCCGGTCTCTGAACCAGGCACCAGTGCAGATGCCAGCACCTCAGTGGACATTAGATCGCAGGCTAGAATGTCGGAGCACAGTGGTGAGGGCACTTCACACTCGCTTGAGGAGCAAGCGGAGGTAGAGAGTGCTCAGGGCACCAGCAGTCAGAGGACTGTTGGAGATCAGGACGGTGCTGAGTTGAAGGCAGCTGATGAGCCTCTGGGGTTGTCCATTAGGCGGCAGATGCTGGATGTCCAGTGAGATGTACGGGAGGATCTGGCGGAGATCCATGAGGTTATGCATGCCATGGTCTCTGTTGTGGAGGAGTCCGTGCAGAGCATGAGCACTGCATTGACCCTCACCGCTGACCGCACTGCCTCCCCCATTGAGAGAATGGTGACTCTCATGGAGAGGCAGCTCCAGGGACAGAATCAGGGGTTCCTGGGGTTGCGCTCAGACCTGCAAACCCTCACACAGACACTAACCTCGGGTGGTCAGTGCCAGTGTGGGAGATGGATGAGGCACCCAGAACCCCAGCTAGGTGCCCGTCCATCAATGGCTAGCAGGGAAGTCCAGAGCGACCTCACATTGGCGCACGACCTGCTTGCTGTCTCTGCGGGCTCCTCTCAGGGCGCTCTGGATGATGGCAGCAGCTCCTCCGCCCCTCAGCCAGCGACCATGGCATCTGATGAGACTGCGATGACTGGGGAGATGCCAGCCGTGGCACTGGCTCCACTGGCCGAGGACGACCACCAAGGTAATCAAGGCCAACAAGGCAGCTCAGTCAGCAGGCTGCCTCCAATGCCGCTGCCAGCCAGGTGGGGTGGGGGGGCAACAAGACGCAGCATTCGTAAAAATAAGTTTAAGGCACCATGAACACAAGAGGGACTGTTCACAGGTGATCTTCTGTCCTGCCATGTTCTGTTAAGTTGTTTCCTGGTGTGGCCGTTAACACCAGATATAGTTCTAATCATTTGTTGTCAGTGTCAAAATGATACAAGTTTTGCTTTTGGCTTAATGGAGTGAGTATGCATCACCTTTTTTGTTGGTACAGGTTATGCCAGTATCTCATGCTGGATGTGAGTGGCTCTAAACTTTATTGCACAGGCACTGAGTGGACTTTGGGTTCAAATAAAAGGGTCATTTCAGACATCTGGGATGGAGGTGACAGCCCTGGCATGAGGTGGAAACACATCTTTGGCAGCCTCGCTGAAGGAGCGTTGGATCAAGGCGTCCATGGTGTCCCTGCCTCCCTGCAGGATACAGAGGTCTGCCTCCACGTCCTCAGCGTTCTCCTCACCATACTCGTCTTCTGACTCATTACCACTGGGTTCATCCTCTGTGGCCTGTGCAGCTGCATCAACTTCCTCTTCCTATATGGGGTTCCCCCTTGCCAGCACCAGATTGTGGAGGGTGCAGCATGCAACCGTGATCAGTGACACCCACTCTGGGTGGAACGGTGCCGGCATCAGAAGCGAATTTTCAGAATATGTATGGTCCTCTCTATCACCGCCCTTATGGAGGCATGACTTCTATTATAACGCTGCTCTGCCTCTGTTCCTGGGTGGTGGAGAAGCGTCATAAGCCTCCTTTTCAACGGTTAGCCCTTGTCACCCAGCAGCCATCCATCCAGTCGGGCTGGAGCACTGAAGAGCCTCGGCACCTGTGCACGTCTGAGGATATAAGCATCATGGGAGCTGCCATAGACTTGCAGAACCTGCATCTTGTGGTCACAAGCTATCTGGACATTCATGGAGTGGAAGCCCTTCCTGTTGACGAAGGCACCCGGCTGATCCACTGGCACCTTGCTGGCCACATGTGTGCAATCGATTGCACCCTGGATGCGGGGGAAGCAAGCAATCACTGCAAAGCCTCTGGCTCACTCAGCCTGGCTGGCCTTGTCAAATCGGGAATTAATGAATGTCATTACCAGCCTGAACAGAGCATCTGTCACCAGCTTGACACAACTGTGGACAGCTGATTGGAAGACTCCACAAAGATACCCCACAGACCCCTGGAAAGAGCCGGAGGCATAGAAGTTGAGGGCCAATGTGACCTTCAGAGCCACTGGCATGGGGTGTCCACCCACACAGTTGGAGGTGAACTCAGGCCCAATCATATGACAAATGGAAGTCACTGTCTCATTGGAGAGGTGGTGCCTCCTTCGGCATTGCACCTTGGTCATATTGAGGTAGCTGCATCGCTGCCTGTAAACTCTGGCAGCAGGATAATGGCGTCTTCTGCAGTCCCTTCCACCTTGAATACCTGCTGACCCTGAGCCCCTTTTGCCTACACCTCTCCTCCCACAGGTCTGGAGGCTGCAGCATAGGAACACTTGGCCTCCTCTCCCTTCTGCCCCTCTCTTCCTCCCCAGAGGAGGTGCCACCAGCGGAGACCACAATCCCCGTTACCAGGGTTACAGAAGGCTGTCTGGCACCTGGAAGGATCCACACGGTCAAAATTCTCCGGGGGCCTTGGAGACACCAATCAGCCCTGAAATGAAGCCTAGAAATGCGAAGAGTGAAGCTCAGAACAGAGATGAAGCTGTCAAGTTCAAGTAAGCAACCAGCAGCAAACTATCTCCTAAACGCCTCACTACTCACAATGGCGATGCTGCTGACTCTTTTTATCCCGCCCTTGGATAAGGTTTTGTAAAAAGTGGGCTGCCTGCCTGCCTATTTTGCCCATGCGACGAGCAAGAAATCACACAGGCAAGGTACAATTGTGAACGATTGCCTTTTCAATGGCTTTAAGTGGCCCTTTAATTGATGGCGGGCGTGGCTCCAACACCCGTGCGTTCCTACCGACCTGGCGATTGCTCGTGTGCGGAATGACATCGGGACACTCATCCGACATCGGGACGCTCATCCGACATCATCTCACGCTATTTCACGTCCATTCAGGTTGGGCGCGTGCCCGCCCATGAGGTGTAAAATTCTGCCCTATATTTCTTTGCAGACCCTTGTATCCTCCTCACAATTTGTTTCCCTAAGTATCTTTTTATCACCAGCAAAGTTGGCTACAATACAAGTCTGTCCCTTCATCCAAGTTATTAAATAGTTGAGGCCCCAATCTGAATCCTGCAGCATTCCACTCATTAGAGTTTGCGTTCTGTAAATGGCCCATTTTTACTGACCCTCTGTGTCCTGTTAGTTAGACAATCCTATATCCATGCTAATATATCACCCCCAACACTTTGGGCAGTAAACTGTTATGTAGCACTTTATCAAATGTCTCTTTGAAATTCAAATACACTACATCTACTGGTTCCCCTTTATCAACCCTGCTTGCTAAATCCTCAAAGAGTTCGAATAAATTTGTCAAACACGATTTCCCCTTCACAAAACCATGTTGACTCTGATTGTATTATGATTTTCCAACTCTCCTGCTACTACTCCCTTAACTATTGATGTTAAAAGAGACATGTCGAAGCTTTTTGTCTTGCACTCATCAGAACACTTCACAAGAATACCAATATAACGGGAAAACAACAACTTATACTGTATGTGAAGAGAGTGCTGATTGATTGACGAGTGAACTCTGATTGGTAGAGGCGTTGCTATGGAGTATGTACCAATGATGGTGACTGACAGTTACCTGCCAAGCATTGTTTGAAATTTAAACCAGGCAGCTTGACCCTGATTGGTCAAGGCATTGCCCTGAGGAATGGGTTAGTGAATGGCTGTCACTTATTCTGTTTAGCTGAAACGGCTCAATGTGTGTACATGTTCTTTCTGTCTGCAAAGAACAGGGCCCTGTATATTAATATATGTAGCTTCCAGTACACACAAATGTGCCACACTGCAAGCCCGACTGACAATCTTAAATTGGTTGTCAGCATAATTCTTAGCACACTGAGGGTTATTTAGCAAATGTTGTCCAATCGCAGAATCACATCTAACGTTGGACACTGTGTTTTGAGTTTTGCAAGCAGGGGCTGACTGGGTACTGTCTGTACCTTGAGCATTGTAAACAGTGGCTGGGACATGCTATTTGATACGATCCGCCAGTCTTTGAGATGTACGGCCTACATACCTAGCATCACACTGGCACTGAAATTCAAATACCACATTACTCATTTGTGTGAGAGGTTGAACATCTTTTTGTCTTGACGGCAGCATCCTGTTAGTGGCTAATATCACTCATGTTGCTCCTGCATAGTAACAGCGTGAAACGGCTAGCTGTTGCACAAATTTTTGAGATACCTTGCCCTTCCAGGGTAATCTGAAGTAGACTGGGCACTTTTCAAGGCTGAAAGTGACGGCCTTAGGACCATTCACAAGTTTACTTCATATACAGCCCGAAATGACCTGATCCGGTAGCTATTATCCTGCAGGCTGCCTTTAATGCGCCCTATTTCAGCATCAAGCTTGTATGGTGAGCAAATGGCTCGGGCCCTATTTACAAGGCTGCTGATAAGACCAATCTTATAGCGTGTGGAACTGTAAGAGTCCCAACACGTATATTGACCAGTGAAGGTAGGCTTGCAGTAGATCGTGGCAGAGAACCCCTGGCAGATTTCTCAACTAGTACGTCAGGGAAGGGGAGTTAATTAGACTACTCCATTTCAAAGGTGAATTTGAGCGCAGGATGGAGCCCATTAAGACATGACAGGAAATTATTACATGCAGCTGCGGATTTAAATATAGCAAATGTACCATCCACATATCAGAAATATGCGAGGTGTAGGAGCTTAGGTGTCATTCTATCAAAGACCCGTTTCTCATGGAACCCAACAAAGATGTTTGCGAGAGCTGGACCTAAAGGGGATCCAATAACAACACTATCTTATTGGGCATACATGGTGTCATTAAAACTGAAGTCAACTGCGCAAGTTGCTGAGTTCAAAAGTTCAATGAATACTGATTCACCCAATGGTTGTGGGTTTAGATCACCATAATATAGTGCTGCAGCGCAAATATCCATGGCTTCTTTATGTGGAACGTTGGTGAATAGCCTAGCAATGTCAAATGAGCACATGGACACAGCATTGCTATCGATGTGCAAGTCCTGTATGGCCTTCGCAAATGTGAAGGAGTTCTTCACCTTGTACGTGAAAACCTTGGTCAATTCACCCAATCATTTGGCCAACTCATGCTGAGCAGAACTGGTCATTGATAGCATAAGGCATAAAGGGAGATCATTTTTGTATGTTTTGGGTAGAGGACGAACCCTGTCATATATATCACGTGGTAGGTCATTGCTCTTACACAAGTTCAGAAAGTATTTTTAGCTTACGTTCGAGCAAGGCTGTCCAGTCATGTTGAACAGCAGGCCTAATGGATATGAATTTGGACCTGTCATTAAGAATGGCGTGCCTTTTGTTGATATAGTCTTACTTGTTAAAGATGACTATTCGGTCCCTTTGTCAGGTTTACTGATGTGTATGTCCAGGTTTGTCTTAAGGCCTCACAATGCTGTCAGACGTTCATGTTGCATGTGAAAGTCAGACAGGTAAATAAGTGACAGCCATTCGCTGAGTCATTCCTCAAGGCAATGCCTTGACCAATCAGGGTCAAGCTGCCTGGTTTAAATTTCAAACAATGCCTGGCAGTTAACTGATGCATTCTACAAGGCAATATTTCTATCAATCAGGGTCCACTTGCCAACCAATCAGCACTTCCTTCACATATAGTATAAATTATTGTTTTCCTGTTATATTGGTATTCTTGTGAAGTGTCCCGATGAGTGCAAGACAAAAAACTTTGACATGCCTCTTTTTTCCGCAATATTCAAGTTCTGTACTACCGAACGACTACTCACTTAATTCTGGATTCTATTATTTTCCCAATGACAGATGTTAGGCTAACTGGCCCATAGTTTCCTGCTTTCTGTCTCCCTCCTTTCTTGAATAGGATGTTATATTTGTGGCTTTCAATCCACCTTTCCAGAATCTAGGGAATTTTGGAAGATTACAACCAATGCATCCATTGTCTCTGCAGCCACTTCCTTAAGGATGCTGGGATACAGGCCATCAGGTCCAGGGGATTTGTTAGTCTTTAGCCCCATCAGTTTTCCCAGTATTTTTTCTCGAGTGATTGTGATTGTTTTAAGCTTCTCCCTCCCTTTTGTCACTTGATTTTCTAATTTTCTTGGCATGCATGATGATATATAAGTGAACATTGATAAGTGAACTTTACCAATTGGCATCTCTACTGTAGAGAGTGATTTAAACCATACCCATCTCTATCAGAGAGTAACACCAAGTGTATATATTAAGATATTGAGTTAATTACATTGGTGAGTAAAATAGCTGCCTGAGAACATTTTCTACTGGCCCAGTACCATTCTGATCAGCTTTTACTTGAGGCCTATACTGACCTAGATCTTTTACATGTGAAAAAAGCAATAGAGAAAGCTGCTTACTATGTGCCAAAACAGACTGAAGTAGGAAAAGCAAGAAACTTAACATTAAACCAAGGAGCATGTTCCTCTGATTAATGCGACACACTTGAGTGTCTTGGTTCCTTTGTATGTGACCAATGTACAAATGGACAGTTAAATATATACTGCAAAAACCAACAGAAGTAGAAATGATATACATTTCCTCTTTTTTTTTCTGAGAACAAAAGGAACATTTCCTTATTGAGAATTAACACTTCTATGTGAAACCGGTTAAAGTTGATGACCATCAGAACCAACCAGCTAGGGTGACCATAATGAGGTGGGGTGGGGGCTGAAAACAACCAAAGCTTACAGCTTATCTCCTGCAGTCACAACATTATCATCTCTCTGCTAGCCAACTCGTAAACCAGGATTTTGCCCTTGTTGGGCCAGTTCGGTGGGGGCGGGTGGGAGTAGTCAGGAAGCCAATTCAGGCCCACCCTGCAAGGCAGCACTCAGCTCTGGCGGGGGTGGGGGGGGGACAAGGAGGGCGAGCAGGGAACTTTGTGCATGCGCGCAAGTGTGTGGATGAAAATTTCCCTGAGGCACAGGTCTGCCTTAAGGAGGTGAAAATTTTAAGAAATAAAATTAAAGAATTTTAAATTGTTAAAAAAAACATGTCCCCTCATGTGACTCTGTTATATGAGCAGGAACATGTTATTAATGAAATGTTTACATTTTTATTTAATTTTTAATACCTTGCACAGACCCGCCAATGGATGAGGTTTCCTAAAAAATCCAAAGGCCGCTGGCCTTTTCGCCTGCCCGCCAACCATAAGGTTGGATGGGCAGTGAAAATTTTCATTCAACTATTACTTTCATGGCCTTAATCGGCCTTTTAATTGTCGGTGGGCGCGCTGCTGGCTCTTGCGTGTGCCCACCGACCGAAATATCGTGCAAGTGCGCAATGACGTTGGGACGCTCACCCGATGTCATCACGTGTCATTTTACGCTCATTCGGGTCAGGCAGTCACGCACCCGCCCGATGAGCTAAAAATTCTGGCCTTGCAATCCCGCTCAAATCACTCAACTGGGACACCCAGGCTCAGTCTCCCACAGGCTGTCCCAGTAATGAGCTTTAAGGGGCATGGGACAAACAGTCAAGATAAGGGGCAATCTCTTAAAATGCGGGAGAGTCGGTCACCATGATTTAAATGTCTAACCTTCTAAGGAGATTAGGGTGAGAGAGGGTCTGAGGAAATCGCCATTTATGGTTGGCCTGAGTGAATCAAATAACTTTCCTTTGGAGCCTCCAGCACTTGCATTAGCCCACAGGGGAGGCAAGAGGCAAAAGGCAATGGTATAGTAGTATTGTTGCTGAACTAGTAATCCAGAGACCCAGCTTAATGCTCTGGGGACCTGGGTTCGAATCCCACAGTAGATGGTGTGACTTGAATTCAATAAAATTCTGGAATTAAATGTCTAATGATGACCATGAAATGATTGTTGTTTAAAAAAAAACCGTCGGTAATGCTAATGCCCTTCAGGGAAGGAAATCTGCTGTCCTTGCCTGGTCTGGCCTATGTGTGGCTCCAGACCCACAGCAATGTGGTTGACTCTTAAATGCCCTCTGAACAAGGGCAATAAATGCTGACCTAGCCAGTGACACCCAAATCCCATGAATGAATAAAAAATAAATGTCAGGTGCCCATGGCATGAAGTCAGTAATAGAAACTGCTTATACCTGACATAGAAAATAGGAGCAGCGGTAGGTCATTCAGCCCTTTGAGCCTGCTCCACCATTCAGTATGATCATGGCTGATCTTCTATCTCAACGCCTTACTCCTGTGCTCTCCCCATACCCCTTGATGCCTTTAGAGTCTAGATATCTATCTATTTCCTTCTTAAATATATTCAGTGACTTAGGCTCCACAGCCTTCTGTGGTAGAGAATTCCATAGGTTCACCCTGAGTGAAGACGTTTCTCCTCATCTCAGTCCGAAATGGTCTACCCAGTACCCTGAGGCTGTGGCCCCTTGTTCTAGGCCTCTCCCAGCCTGAGGAAACATCATCCCTGCATCCAGTCTGTCCAGCCCTATCAGAATTATACATGTTTCAATAAGATCCCCTCTCATTCTTCTGAACTCCAATGAATACAGGCCTAGTCGGCCCAATGTCCCCTCATACAACAATCCTGCCATCCCAGGAATCAGTCTGGTGAACATTTGCTGCACTCCCTCTATGGCAAGTATATCCTTTCTTAGGTAAGGAGACCAAAACGGCACACAATACTCCAGGTGTGATCTCACCAAGGCCCTGTACAGCTGCAGTAAGACATCCTTGCTCCTGTACATGATGTGATCATGTCAGGACTTCCAGCTGTGGATCCCACTCCAGATAAGCCACTGCTGCAGCAAAAAGATTGCAATGCAAACCACCAGTCAGTGTGTTCAAAATCTTCCAGAATAAATGTATGTTTAATATGAGCAAAGAGCTAAACAAAAAGAAGAAATCGATTAAACAAGCTGGATTTAAGGAGAGATCAGTGAAAACAAATTGACACAGTTCTTGTACCCTTTGTTTATCTGTCGAAGGTTTACTATATATTCAACATACTTTCCCCACCCCCGCCTCCCAGATTTTTAGGCTTTCATTTCTGTGAATCAATGATCTTACAAAAAACTTCTCGGGTAGATCAACGGATGATAAGACCAATATCCTTGTTATCATTTTTTGAATCTTTTCCATTCACTCTACTTCATTAAGTATCATACCACAAAACTAGCTGCAAAATTTGAGTGTTTTCACAGGCAAGGGCACAAATAAGTATCATTTCTTTTAATATTAGAACAGCTTTATCACTAGCATCTTATATCTAAACAAAGGAAACTATGAAGATATGAGGGGCAAATGGGCTGAGGTGGACTGGGAAAATGCATTAAAAGGTTTGACAGTAGACAGGCAATGCCCAGAACTTAAATAATTAATACGCGGTTTACAACAAACATACATTCCTTTAAGGCGCAAAAACCCAACAGGGAAAGTGAGTCAACCATTGCTAACAAAAGAGCCTAAGATTATATTAGATCAAAGGGAGAGGCTTATAATGTTGCCAAAAGAGTAGTAAACCTGAGGATTGGGAGCATTTTGGGATTCAGCAAAAGAGGAACAAGAAACTGACGAAGAAAGGGACAATAGAATATGAATGTAAACTGGCAAGAAACGTATGCTTTAATTTTACGGCCCTGCCACAGCAGGGGTGGGGCCTTAAAGTGCAGCGAGCCCTTCTAAACTCCACTAACTTTGGCGGGAGCCTAAAATCCTGCCGGCGTAAAATTCCACCCATAAAGACAGGCTGTAAAATGTAAAAAGGAAAAGAGCGGCAGAGACAAATGTGGGTCCATTTCAGGCAGAGACAGGACAATTTAAAATGGTGAGTGGGGAAATGGCAGAGAAGCTAAGTAATTACTTTGGGTGTTGTGGGACCAGATAAATCCCACCCAAAGTCAGCAGATCTTTTGATGGTCTGTCAAATCGTCCGTTCCCCCTGCGACAATTCCTGTGGTGGGTGGGACCAGAAAATTTAGGCCTTTGTGTCTATCTTCACAGAGGAAGATACAAAAAACCTCCCAGAAATAATAGAGAACCAAGGGACTAGCAGGAATAAGGAATTGAAAGAAGTTGGTATTAACAAAAATATAGCACTGGAGAAATTAATTGGACTGAAAGTTGATCAATCCCTGGGACCCAGTGATCTACATCTCAGAGTGTTGAAAGGGGTGGCTATAGTGATACTGGATGCATTGCTGGTCATCGTTCATAATTCTATAGATTCTGGAACAGTGCCTGCATATTGGGAGGTTGCTAATGTAATCCCACTATTTATGGGAGGGAGAGAGAAAGCAGGAAATTGCAGACCTGTTAGCCTGATGTCAGTAGTAGGGAAAATATTAGAATTTATTAGAAAGGATGTGATAACTTGATACTTAGAAAGTAATAATTTGATTGAGCAAAGTCAATATGGATTTATGAAAGGGAAATCATGTTTGACAAAACTGTTGGAGTTCTCTGAGGATGTTACTATCAGAATAGATAAGGGGGAACCAGTGAAAGTGGTGTATTTAGATTTTCAGAAGGCTTTTGGTAAGGTCCCACACAGGAGGTTAGTAAACAAAATTAGAGCACATGAGATAGGGGATATTGGACTGGCATGGATTGAGGATTGGTTAATGGACAGAAAACAGAGATTAGGAAAAAACAGATCATTCTGAAATTTATAGGCTGTGGCTAGTGGGGTACCACAAGGACCAATGCTTGGGCCCCAGCTGTTTACAATCCATATCAATGATTTGGATGTGGAGATCAAATGTAATATTTCCAAGATTGTGCATGACACAGAACTAGGTGAGAATGTGAATTGCGAGAATGATACAAAGAGGCTTCAAGGGGATTTGGACAGGCTTGGTGAGTGGTCAAGAACATGGCAGATGGAATATAATGTGAATAAATGTGAAATTAGCCACTTTGGTAGGAGGAATGGTGGTGCAGAGCATTTCCTAAACAGTGAGAGATTGGGAAATGTTAATGTCCAAAGGGATCTGGGTGTCCGGGTTTGTAAGTCACTGAAAGCTAACTTGCAGGTGCAGCAAGAAATTAGGAAGGCAAATGGTATGTTGGCCTTTATTGCAAGAGGTTTGGAGTACAGGAGTAAAGATGCCTTGCTGTAATCGTATAGAGCCTTGGTGAGACTGCACCTGGAGTATTGTGTACAGTTTTTGTCCCCTTAACCAAGGAAGGATATACTCGTCATAGAGGGAGTGCAGTGGAGGTTCACCAGAGTAGTTTCTGGCATGGCAGGACTGTCCTATGGGGAGAGATTAAGGAAACTGTGCCTATATTCTCTTGAGTTTAGAAGAATGAGAGGTTATCTCATTGAAACTTTAAAAATTCTTAAGAGGCTAGACAGGGTAAATTCAGAGTGGATGTTTTCCCTGGCTGGTGGGTCTAGGATCAAGGGACAAAATCTCAGAATAAGGGGCAAGCCATTTAGGACTGTGATGAGGAGGAATTCCTTCACTCAGAGGACAGTGAATTTTTGGAATTCTCTACCCAAGAGGGCTATGGAAGCTCAGTCATTAGGTATGCTCAAGACAGATGGATAGGTTTCTCTGTACGAATGACATCAAGGGATATGGTGATAGTATGGGAAAATGGCATAGATGATCTGCCATGATCTAATTGAAAGACGGAGCGTGTTCATGGAGCTCAATAGTCTATTTCTGCTCCTATGTTCCTGCGTTCACCATGCCCACCCACTTCTGCTCTTTCTTTAGTTGATATGTGAAGTAAAGAAACAAGAAAGTTAGCTTTCTCCTCTCTATGCAAAAGCAGTTTGCAACCAGGGAATGGAAATATACTTATTCTTATGCTTTATAGATCTAAGAATTCATAAGTTTTACAGGATTTGAAATAAAATATAAATAACAACCAGAACACATGTCAATCATTGGGATTTGGTGCGTCGTTTAGATAAACGAACATTTAATGTTGCAGGTCCTGCTGGTTAAGCTCTATTTGAATGCTTTACAAAGCAAATGAAGGAAGCAACTTTGATCTACAACTAACCAAAAGTGGTGTTAGAATTTGGCATGGGCTCGTTCTGCAAGTGATTTTCTTCAAATGCTGATGCGGTTACATGTGAGATTTGTTGACATGTTTCACCATAATTAACATGAGTTCATTGACAGCATTGCATTATCCTTTTGCACTTCCTCATACAAGAGGCTAATAGTTAACTTTCTAATCTTTTTTCCTGTTCTCCCTGAAACAACTAGGGCTGGATCTGAGCAAGGCCATGTATAAGGAACATATCTTGCTATTTCTGTTGGACCGTTGTAAATAACATATCTTTCTATTTTCTGTTGGACTGTGGATTAAAATTACAATGGCTGCAGGTTGAAAGACATGTCCACTGGAAGAGGATGAGAGATGTATACAATGTTGCAGTTCTGGAACAGAGTGTGCATCTATGGATATGCACACCAAAGTCCCTCTGATCTTCAGTACTTTCCAGGGTCCTACCATTCAGTGTAATCCCTTGCCGTGTTAGCCCTCCCCAAGTGCATCACCTCATACTTTTCCAGGTTGAATTCACTGCTCTGCCCACCTGACCAGTCCATTGATATCCTCCTGCAGTTTACAGTTATCCTCCTCATTATTCACCACCCTACCAATTCTCATGTCATCCATGAACTTCTTGATCATATCCCCTACATTTAAGCCCAAATCATTTCTGTACACCACAAACAGCAAGGGCCCCAGCACCGAGCCCTGCGGAACCCCATGGATCCCATGGGCTCTTACTTTCTTGACCAGTCCGCCATGAGGGACCTTATCAAAAGCTTTGCTAAAGTCTATGTATACTACAACAAATGCATTACCCTCATCAACACTCCTGGTTACCTCCTCAAAATATTCGATCAAATTTGTCAAACACGACCTTCTGTTAACAAATCCATGCTGACTATCCCTAATTAATCCATGACTCTCCAATGCAGATACATTCAGTCCCTCAGAATTCTTTCTAGTTATTTCCCCACCACCAAGGTTAGGCTGACTGGCCTGTAATTTCCTGGTCTATTCTTCCCTCCCTTTTTAATAAGGGCACAAAGTTAGCAATCCTCCAGTCCTCTGGCACCTCACCTGTAGCCAGAGAGGAATTGAAAGTTACTGCCAGGGGCGCTGATATCTCTTCCCTTGCCTCCCTCAACTGCCTGAAATACATCTCATCTGGACCTGCAGATTTATCCACTTTTAAGGCCACTAAACCCACTAGTACCTCCTGTCTCTCTCTGTTAATTTCCTCTAATATTTCACAGTCCTCCACCCCAATGCCTATACCTGCATCGTCCTTTTCCATTGTGAAGACCGACGCAAAGTATTCATTGAGACCGCATCCACCTCTTCCAGGTCCACACATACATTATCTCAATGGTCCCTAATTGGCCCTACTCTTTCCATAATTATTCTCTTGCTCTTAAATATTTAAAAAACCCCTTTGGGTTTTCCTTTATTCTACCCACCAATGCTTCCTCATGCACTCTCTTAGCTTTCCTAATTCCCTTTTTAAGTTCCCCTCTGCACTTTTTATCATCCTCTAAGGAATCTGCCACATTGAGCCCTCGGTATCTGCCATTAGTTTCTCTTTTTTTCTTAATTCTAACCTTTATGCCCCCTGACATCCAGTGTTCTCCAGACTTGGTCCCCCACTTTGTCTTTACAGGAACATATTTGCCCTGTACTCTCGCTATTTCCTCCTTGAATGCCTCCCACTGCTCTGACACAGTTTTATCTGCAAGTGGCCACTCCCAGTATACTTGGGTCAAATCATATCTTATCTTAGTAAAATTAGCCTTTCCCCAGATTAGAACTTTTATTCCCAGCCCAACCTTATCCTTTTCCATAACTATCCTAAATCAACTGAGTTATGGTCACGATCTCTAAAATGCTCCCCTACTGATATGCCTTCCACCTGCCCGGGCTCATTTCCGAATATTAGGTCCAGAGCTGCCCCCTTCCTTGTTTGCTGAGTGTCCTTTCTCTGAAAAAGCTTTGTTGTGTTACTGTTGGGCAGCTTTCGTACTGAAAGGCAGGTATGTGTCATTAGAGGGAATGGGTAGACAAAAGAATGATAGACGAGAGTTTCATTTGTGACAATTGGGGGAGGGGGAGGTGGAGGGGGAGTGGGGTGGCATAGTGGTATTGCCGCTGACTAGTATTCCAGAGACCCAGGGTAATGCCCTTGTAGGGCCTGGGCAGATGATGAGATTTAAATTCAATAAATATCTGCAATTAAAAGTCTGATTGTTGTAAAAACCCATCTGGTCCAATAATGCCCTTTAGGGGCATTTCCCTTTAGGGAAGGAAATCTTCTGGCCTACTTGTGACCCCAGACCCACAGTTGACTCTAAAATGCCCTCTGAAGGGCAATTCGGGATGGGCAATAATATGTTGGCTTAGCCAGTGATGCCCACATCCAATGAATAAAAAAATCTTGCTGCTATGAGGAGACAGGCAAAGCGTGATTTTACTTAAGGATTATGGAAACTGACATAAGGCATTAAAAAGCTGCATGCTTTGTTTTATAGAATAATAGGGCTGGATTTTATGCCCCCCCCCTCCCACCAGCAGGATTGAAGGTTGGGCAGTGGGGGACGGGGGCTGGCGGGGGTGCTGATGGTGGAGTTGGGGGGTGGGGGCGCTCATTAAATCCTGCAATAGGCATGCCTGCCACCTACCTGCCCACCTCTGCCCCCACTGCAATTATACCAACAGCAGGGGTGGCGTTGGGCAGCTCTCCCGCCAGTGGGCTAATTGATGCCCCTGAGTGGGCAATTTGTTACCAGTTAAGGGCCTCATGCTGCCGCTGCCAGAGTTTAACCAGCTGCGGGAGAGGTCCATGCCAAGTGGCCAGCCAGGCAAGTTTTCCTGTGTAGGCTGGTGGTGGGCAAAGATGGAGTGCCCTCCTTGACAGTCCACAAGAACATGGAACAGAGCGGAAGCTTCACGTTTGGCTGCTGACAACATTCCTGAAGCCATCCAAAATCCCAATGTGATGTTGATCTGAAGGTCTGGAAAGGAGAGCAAAAATACATCATGTAGCCTACATCTTCCCTCAGCGAATCTTTGCATTTGGAAAGTTTCTCCTCCCCCTCCTACCATTCTCAGATGTCAGAGGCACTGCTAAGAGTTATCAATGAGGGGGAAACATCACTTGCCATATCTCTTGGTTTGAATCTGAAAACATGTCCACCCATTTGTGAAGCTGCTCCTCAATGTACCAGATATTCCTTATGGGGCTGAACCCCAACCTGATCTGGTTTGGGGGACCCCACTGACAATTTGCTTCTCCAATTCATTCCCCAGTACCAAGAATTTTAAGGCCACTGTGATTAAAAAGATTATTTCTTAAAATTGTAATTTGCCTTTAGAAGTTTTGCATAGAGAAACCATTGACTGTGATATTTCTCCCAAGAGTCAACCAAACAGCGTAAAAAAATAAGATTTGTGGTTGGATGACCCACCCAACAAGGGGAGAAAATAATTCAATTGGTCTTGTTTACTTAGTTTTTAAAATAAAAATGTTAAAACTACTCTCATATCTTGGGCATGCATTGGCTTGTCTGCTCTGACTCATGGAGCGCGAAGGAGAAATAAAGGGAATTTAACCCTGAACTGTTCACTGAAGATCATTGAGCCTAGGATACTACCTTGAGGAGCTCCTGCAGTGCTAAGTACGATTGCAACCAATGGAGAATTTTCCCCCTGATTCCCACTGACTTCAAATTTGCCAGGGTTCCCTCATTCCACACTCAGTTGAATTCTGCTTTGATGTCAAGGGCAGTCACTCTCACCTCATCTCTTGAGGTCAGCTCTTTTGCCCATGTTTGGACCAAAGCTGAAATGAGGTCTGGGATCAAGTGGCCCTGGCAGAACCCAAACTGAGCGTCAGTGAGCAGGGTATTGCTGAGCAAGTACCGCTGTTGATGACACATTCCTTCGGTGCTGAAAGCTTCTACATTTATATTGTCCCTTGTTTCATAAAATTTTACAGCACAGAAGGGGGCCATTCAACTTGTTGTACCTGTTCTGGGTCTTTGGCGGAGTAGTCGTGCTTAGGCCCACATTCGTGTTAATGTCCACATCTCTGCTTTTAACCCTGTTCAATCTCACGTGGCCTCACTACTCCCATCTTTGATCGTTGTCCTGTATCGCTCTCCCCGCACATCCCCCTTCCTCCTCCTAACCCTATCTCCTTCCATATCTGCCTGTGCAGTGAAACTATCTCCCAATCACTTATGACTGCACTTTCAAAATCCTTACCATCTAACCTTTGGCCATCCATGCACCATAACATTTCTGCAGTTACCAATCCACTCAACTACATCCTCACCTCCACCTTTGATGCCATAGTCCCCACTAAAGCCATTACTCTTTCTCTCAACCTGACCATTTCCCTGGTATGGCCGTCATTTCTGCTCCTTAAGTCCAAGGGATGCCAACTTGAGTAGATAAAGCAGACAATTGGTTTAGCCATTGGTTCAGTAAAGAAGAAAGATTGGAGAGGTTGGGACTGTTTTCCTTGGAGAAAAGGAGGCTGAGAGGGGATTTGATAGAGGTTGTTTTTTATTCTTGCATGGGATGTGGGCATCCCTGGCAAGGCCAGCATATGTTGCCCATCCATAATCACCCTTGAATTGAGTGGCTTGCTAGGCCATTTCAGAGGGCATTTAAGAGTCAACCACATTGCTATAGGTCTGGACAGATGGCAGATTTCCTTCCCTAAAGGGCATTAGTGAACCAGATGGATTTTTACAATATCAATGATGGTTCTCACGGTTACCACTACTAAGACAAGCATTGTATTGAAGATTTTTTAACTGAATTTATATTGCACCAGCTGCTATGGTGGGATTTGAACCCATGCCCTCAAAGCTTTAACCTAGGCCTCTGGATTACTAGCCCAGTGGCATGACAACTACACTGCCATGTCAGGGCTGAGCCATCTAGATAGGGGAAAACTGTTTCCATGTGTGAAAGGATCACAAGCATTTAAGATAATTGGCAAAAGAAGCAATGACAACATGAGGCAAAAAGTTTTCACGCAGCGAGTGGTTAGGATCTGGAAGGCACTGCCTGAGAGTGTGGTGGAGGTAGGGTCAACTGAGGCATTCAAAAGGGAATTAGATAGCTTTCTAAGAAGGAAGAATGTGCAGGGTTATGGGGAGAAGGCCAGGTTGAATTGCTCTCCCAGAGAGCTAGCGCAGACACGATGGGCCGAATGGCCTCCTTCCGTGCTGTAACAATTCTGTGATTTTGTAATTCCATTCACCGCCAGATGTGGCAGGACCATATAAGCACTGTTTTGTCCTGGGTCTCATCCGCTAAAACTACTCATTGGGCAGAATTTTCCCCCCGTCGGTAGGGGGATGTTCAGGAGTGGGCGCGTGCAGGCACGCCTCTGATTGGTGCCCCCAATTGGGGGCGTGCCGTCATTTTACTTGGGCGGGCCAATTAAGATCCGCCCATTGTGACATCCGCCTAGAAGTGCTATGCACTCCCTGTGTGTGGGGTGGGGAGGGATTCCCTAAGCCAAGAGTGCGCACTCATCTCCCTGAGGCTAAGTGCTGCCTCAGGGAGATCGACACCAAATTCAAAAATGTTAAATGAAGAAAAATAAAATTTCCCTGCCATGTCCCCTCATCTGACACTGTCACATGAGTTGGGACATGTCCGTCACTTTTAATTAAACTTTTGTTAAATTTTTTAAAGCCTACATGAAACCTCATCCCACCCATGGATGAGGTTTCATGCTTTCTCTGAAGCCCGCCAGGGCTCCCCACCAGCCTTAAGGTTGGACGAGCAGGTCCTTTAATGAGGTTAATTACTTTTTAAATGGCCTCAATTGGTCATTGACAGGTCACACAGCTGATTCGGCTGCGCCCCCGCCAACCTGAATTGAAATGAGGCGGGGTGACCTCGGGAGTTCCGCCCGACTTCATCCTGCGTCATTTTACACGTCGGCGAGTGGGCCCCACCCCACCACCCCCCCCGCCGCTCGCCGACCTCAATATCCTGCCCATTATTCCAGATCCTCTCGGAAAGCAAAGATAACCCTCCGCCTTCCTTCCTTAATTACAATCTACCTTCTTAAACCCCTCCCCCTTGCCTCCTCCGCCCTCATCTCCTACAACAATATGAGGCGCTCATGGACTTGGTCACTAAGCTCGAGACCATCCGATTCGCTGCGTCTGCTCTGGTGTTTTACAATCCTTACTGCGTACCTGGAGCTATTGAGATCAGGAGCACCCCTCAATCAACTTCCCTCAACTTCCACCAGAGGGAGCTAGACTCAAGGACATGTAATTGGGCCCATTGAATCCAACCTGCCCCCACCCAAAAGAGGAAAACCAGTCAAGGGTTTTCCCCTCTACCTCATTGTCTAAATCTCAGTTATATTTTAGTTAGATTGTAATTTTCCCAGATATTATAAGCGTGCGGGTAAAAGTCCTCAGTAAATATCCCCTCACCAACAAGGGAATAGTGTTGAGTTCACTGAGTGTTTGATGCAGAAGACTAGGTGAGACAAATTAAGTTTTAGTGTACACACAGATTTATTATAATAATAAAGCATGCAACCTGGTGGCTATACAAAGAGTATAAATTGC
Source organism: Cetorhinus maximus (assembly GCF_964194155.1). Taxonomy (NCBI): domain Eukaryota; kingdom Metazoa; phylum Chordata; class Chondrichthyes; order Lamniformes; family Cetorhinidae; genus Cetorhinus; species Cetorhinus maximus. Next base: position 128,062,570 of record NC_135888.1, read on the forward strand.
AAAGCTAAATGAATCCTGAAAAGAGAAGATAACTAGTCCTTATTTCTATAAGGGAATCCAAACTTTTACTTGTTACAGATATAAGATTTCCAATAGAAAGTAAGGATATCCATCAAATATGTGAGATTCGCTAGGTTCAGAGTAGATCTGAAGCCAATTTACAAGAATCTAACGAATCTGAAGATTCATGTTTGTGTTGAGATATTTATGGTGAATTTCAAGGTTATCGGCTTAATGGTTATGTGGAAGATGATCAATAATAGACCACCCCTAATTAGTATCCTATATTTGGTGAAAGGATCACCTATTACATTGAGGTGCCTGTTCAATTTCTAGGAAACGTTAGTTTGAATTTATCAATTTTTCAAACTTTAACAATAGAAAAGTAAAAAAATCATTAACATGTCCCCCTCATGTGACAATGTCACATGAGATGGGACATGTTCATAAATTTCACTCAAACTTTAATAAACTTTTTTAAACCCTACATGAAACCTCATCCCGCCGATGGATGAGGTTTCATGTTTTTTCTATTCCCGCCGGGGCTCCTGGCCTGCCCACCAACCTTAAGGTTGGACGGGCAGGTCCTTTAATTGTTTTAATTATCCTGTCAATGGCCTCAATTGGCCATTGACAGCTCAGCGGGTGGACAGCTGTGAACTCAACACTATTCCCTTGTTGGTGAGGGGATATTTACTGAGGACTTTTACCCGCAAGCTTATAATATCTGGGAAAATTACAATCTAACTAAAATATAACTGAGATTTAGACAATGAGGTAGAGGGGAAAACCCTTGACTGGTTTTCCTCTTTTGGGTGGGGGCAGGTTGGATTCAATGGGCCCAATTACATGTCCTTGAGTCTAGCTCCCTCTGGTGGAAGTTGAGGGAAGTTGATTGAGGGGTGCTCCTGATCTCAATAGCTCCAGGTACGCAGTAAGGATTGTAAAACACCAGAGCAGACGCAGCGAATCGGATGGTCTCGAGCTTAGTGACCAAGTCCGCCTTCCTGAATATTTAAATGAGGCAGGATGATGTTGGGGGTTCCACCGGACGTCATCCCGCATCATTTTCGTGTCAGCGAGCAGGCCCCGCCCCCAGCTCGCCAATGGAAAAATTCATCCCTCTGTCTTGGGCCAGGCTCGGAGGTCCCATGATGCACAAACCTGATTTGTTTTTTGTTAGCTTGCAACTCTCTGGAGGGGAGTGACCGAGTTCCCCACAGGCAGCCTCAATGGAAATCCCGATTGGCGCAACAGGAAGGAGGGGAGGGAGAACATGCTGCAATTGGAGGATTGGTGTGAGAGGGAGTGCCAGGAAAGTAACCTCTAGGTGCATAAACTTCCTGAACACCTCATTGGCATAATACAGTAAAGAAGGTTACTATCCTGCTGTTTTGTTTTATTTTGCCATCACCTACCCCTGCTCAAAAAATTGTATACAGCCCCCCAACCCCACCTCGCAACACCCAATCCCCCCGCACCCTCCCCAAACCCAGTCCCTCGGCAACTGAAGGCCACTCCTCCCTGCTCAATAACTCAGGGGTCACAACAAGTCTGAGGCATTAAAATGGGCTCATCCTAGGAACAAATTTGGGAAGTGCTGCTCGAAGGCTCCCCCCTGCTCTAGCTCTGAAGTTGTGTCTTACTCTCGTTTCTTTTGTACTATCCCTCAAGCCCTCTAAAGCCCATCTTATCCATGAAACTAACCTCTGATCCCTCGGTCCTATTCCCACTAACCTGCTGACCACCCGCCATCCCTTCCTGGATCCCACGTTAACTGATATTGTTCATGGTTCTCTCTCTCCACAAGTACACTCCCTCTCCCCTTTAAATCTGCTGTCATTGCCCAGCTCCTTACAAACCCAACCCTTGACCTTACCTCCCTTGCAAACTACTGCCTCGTCTCCAATCTCCCTTTTCCTCTCCAAAGCCCTTGAATGTGTTGTCACCTTCCAAATCTGTTCCCAACTTTCCTGCAACTCCGTGTCTGAATTGCTCTAATCAGATATCAAAATAGTTCTTATCAAGGTCGCTAATGTGATTCTGAAGAGGGTTCACCTTCCCTCCTCACCCTTCTTGACCTGTCTGCAGCTTTTGGCACACCATCCGCTCCCAACACCTCGGCACCATCATTCAGCTGGGCGGGCCTGAAACTAGGGTAAGATACAGCTTCAGGGCTAGAGCAGGGGCCGACCTTGGAGCCACGCTTCCCAAAACTTTTCCTGGGATGATCCCATTTTAATGCCTCGTACATGGCGTGGCCCCCCGGTTTCATTCATAACTAAGCAATCATAGCCAGAGTATCACCTACAATGGCTTCTCTTCCTGCTTCCGCAACATTACCTCTGGTGTTCTCCGAGGGTCTGTTGTTGGCCTCTCCTGTGACACCAAAGTTGCCAGAAGTCTGGTCCAGTCAATTGCCAGGGAGGGTAATGAATTCAATGGCTAGGGAGCAGAGCTTGGTACTGAAGACAATGGTTTTGGCCTTCTCAATATCTTATTGGATGAAATTTCTGCTCATCCATACTGGATGTTGGATAAGCAGTTTGATAACTAGTGGAGGTGTCAAGAGGGGATGGTGAGGCAGAGCTGGGTGTCATCAGCGTACATATGAGAATGAGTGCTGCGCTTTCGAATGATGTCGCCGAGGGGCAGCATGTGGTTAAGAAATAGGAGGGAGCCAGGAGATGAGCTTCCAATCATATAACCGTGCCATTGCTGAGACAGCCAATCTCCACCTCCATGATATTCCCTGACTCCACTCTTGCTTCTGCTCATCTGTCACAGAAACCCTCATCCACGTCTTTGTTACATCTAAACTTGACTATTCTAATGTACCCCTGGCCAACATCTGACGATTTACCCTTTGTAAACCTGAGGTCATCCAAAATTCTGCTGTCCGTGTCCTAACTCACACCAAAACCTGGTCACTCATCACCCTACGTTAAACGTGCCACATAAATACAAGTTGTTCCTGTAAGTTACTCATTATCAGGCACCTGTCCGAGTCCCTGTAAAATCCTGAAATGATAATAAAATGAAAAAGCAGAAAATAAAATGAAATTTTAAACTGAATGCATCAGCCTAGTAGCAGCTTTATAAAATGGCTCTGTAAATTGGGTAAATTATATCCGCCGCCTCACATTACACAGACTGGGGAAGCACTGTTTGAAAAGCCTGTAGGCTCCTTGCTGAACCACTTGATGGCACCATCGTATCACAAGAAAAGCAGGCTCACCCTTTTATACGTACAGCATCTAAAACAGACAGAACGCCTTTTTATGAACTCTGAGAGCAGTCTGGCTCCAAGGGGGAGAAGACAAAATCCTCCACTAATGATATATAGCAGGGGACGAGTCAGCCTTTTCATCCAGGGCCTTGTGAGGACTCTTCCTATTCTCCCTGAAGAAGCCGTCACAAACAGTGAAGCTAGCCTCAGAGAATTACTCTGAGCAAGAAAATGAACTGAACCAATGAAGAGCCACTTCTGTGGCAGGTTTGTAGCTACCAATGTGAATCTCACAGGAGCACCTTATCAACCTCCGTTACTGGTCCTGAAGAATGAATGACATGTGGACTTCATTCAGGCTTCTGCCAACATATCTGAGCTCAAACAAAGGATTTATGTCTGATCTGCCAATCAATCAAGCATTTCAGGAGATGTTGGCATAGTGGTAATTGCACTAGGCTGGTAATCCTAACCAGGCTAAATGCTCAGGGGATAAGCTCAGGTTCAAATCCTACCACGACAGTTGGTGGAATTTAATTTTAATTAATAAATCTGGAATTAAAACCCAGTGTCAGTAATTGGTGACCACGAAACCATTGTTAATTGTTGTAAAAACCCACCTGGTCCATTAAATCAGCCGCCCCTTACCTGCTCTGGCCTACATGTGACTCCAGGCCCTCTGAAATTGCCTAGCAAACCACTCAGTTATATCAAACCTTGGTGAAAAGAATAAAACTGGACAGACATCCTGGCATCAACCTGAAACAAGAGCAGCACACCCAACCCTGCTGTTTGTTATTCATTTATGGGATGTGGGTGTCACTGGCTAGGCCAGCATTTATTACCCATCCCTTGTTCAGGGGACATTTTTTTTAAACAGTCAAGCACATTGCTGTGGGTCAGGGATCACATGTAGGCCAAACCAGGTAAGGACAGCAGATTTCTTTCCCTAAGGGCATTAATGGACCAGATGGTTTTTTTTACAATAATCAGCAATAATTTCATGATCATCACCAGATTTTTAATGGATTCAAATTTCACCACCTGCTGTGGTGGAATTTGAACCCAGGCCCCCAAAGCATTGTCCTGGGTCTCTAGTCAGTGGCAATACCACTATATATACCACCACCTCCTCATGATGGGACTGTAAAGACCTCCTTGGATACAGCTGGCAGCTTGTGCCAAAATTGGGCTGTTGGGTCTGTCCCACAGACAAGCCAAGCAACAACCTGACATGGTCATACTCATGGAATCATACCTCACAAATCCCAGACAACACAGGTCCCTGGTACGTCCTATCCCAACAGTAAACCAGGCACGCCAGATTTGGCAGCACAGTGGTATACAGATGAGAGCAAAATGCCCTGGGAGTCCTTAACGTTGACTTCGGACCCCATGAAGTCTCATGGCATCAGGTCAAACATGGGCAAGGGAACCTCCTGCTGATTACCACCTTCTTCCCCTACCCTCTGAAAAGGTGAATCAGTACTCCTCCATGTTGAACATCACTTGGAGGGTGTCAAGGGCACAGAATTCAATGTCCATCACCAAGACTGGCTCGGTACACCACTATAGACTGAGCTGGCCGAGTCCTGTAGGACATAGCTGCTAGGCTGGCTCTGCAGCAGGTGGCGAGGGAACTAATGAGGGAAAAACCAACTTGACTTATTCCTCACCAATCTACCTGCTGCAGAGCCATCTGTCCCTGACAGTGTTGGTAGGAGTGACCACTGCACAGTTCTTGTGGAGACAAAGTCCCGCTGTCACATTGAGGATCCCTTCATCGTATTGCATAGCACTACACCTGTGCTGAATGGGATAGATTTCAAACAGATCTAGAAACTTGAAGTTGGGTATTCGTGAGGCGCGATGGACCAGCAGCAGCAGCAGAATTGATTTCAACCACAATCTGTAACCTCATGGTTCAGCCCGGTTCAATGAAGAGTGCAGGAGGGCATGCCAGGAGCAGCACCAGGCATACTTAAAAATGAGGTGTCAACCTGGTGAAGCTATAACACAGCACTACTTACATGCCAAACAGCATAAGTAGCAAGTGATAGACAGAGCTAAACAATCCCACAATCAACAGATCAGATCTAAGCTCTGCAGTCCTGCCACATTCAGTGGTGAATGGTGGTGGACGCTTAAACAACTCACTGGAGGAGGAGGCTCCACAAACAGCCCCATCCTCAATAATGGGGGGGCCCAGCACATCAGTACAAAGACAAGGCTGAGGCATTTGCAGCCAACTTCAGCCATAAGTGCCGAGTGGACGATCCATCTCAGCTTCCTCCTGAGGTCCCCAGCATCACAGATGCCAGTCTTCACCCAATTCACTCCACATCATATCAAGGAACAGCCGAAGGCACTGGATACTGCAAAGGCCATGGGCCCTGACAACATTCCGGCAGGCGTACTGAAGACGTGATCCAGGATGAGACACGTCCCTATCCAAGTTGTTCCAGTACAGCTACACTACTAGCATTTACCCGGCAATATAGAAAATTGCCCAGGGATGTTCTGTTCACAGGAAACAGGACAAATCCAATCCGGTCAATTACTGCCCCAGCAGTCTACTTTCGATCATCAGCAAAGTGATGAAGCAATGGAAGGCGTTGTTGACGATACTATCAAGCTCACTGCTCACTGATGCTCAGTTTGGGTTCCTCCAGGGCCACTCAGCTGCGGGGGTTCCTCAGGGGAGTGTCCTAGTCCCAACCATTTTCAGCTGCTTCGTCAACAGTCAGATGTGGGGATGTTCAGTGACGGCTGCACAGCGTTCAGTTCCAGTCACAGCTCCTCAGATAACGGCCGGAATTTTATGTGCTACAACTGAACGTGCGAAATCGCATGAGAAAACGTTGGGTGGGCAGCCTGACATCTCGTCATATCACAGTCGGCGGGCACATGCAGGGGCTGGGAGGGCGTCCGCCGACAATCAAGTTCCCAATTAAGCCAATTAAAGCCCCAACCAGCTGGGATTTTTCATGGCCCGTGCACTTTTACACTTGGCGCACGGGCTAATTGGCCAGGCGACTTTTGCGTTTTTGCATCATTCTCGACCCAGGCTGGGGCAAAATGCCCAGCGGATGTTTGAAGTCTGAGGAGTTGTGAGTATTGCTGCCGGCTGCTTGTAGTTACATTAGAGATGGTTTGTGCATTTACTGTGTGCAAATATCCTTTGAACAACACTGCAGCTCCCTGAGGCAGCTCCACAGCAGTTGTCAGCCTTCAGGGAGCTCCATCTAAACCACTCGCCCGCGCCCACACTTGTCTTGGTGCCCAGCCTCTTCCTGTTAGTTAATTGGCCAGCCAGTGTGAAATCTTGCTCCTTCCCCGATTTTGGCTGGAAGTGGATTCCAGGTCTGCTTCCAGGGCCCGCCGATCATGCACACCCGACAGGCGCAAGATTCAGGCTAATGAACCAGCTTGTGCCCACTTGCAGTGAGACCTGGACAATATTCAGGCTTGGGCTGATCAATGGCAAGTGACATTCATGCCACACAAGTGGTATAAGAATATAACATAAGAAATAGGAACAGAAGCGGCCTCTCATACCTGCTCTGCCATGACCATGGCTGATGTTTGACCTCAACTCAAACTTCCCATGTTAATTCCATTTCCTTTGGCTCCTTTTCATTTCAAGGATTTGTCGACTTTAGCCTGGAGGACACTCATTGACTGAGCATCCACATCCCTTTGAGGTCCAAAATTCCAAAGGTTCACAATTCTCGGAGTGAAGAAATTTCTCCACATTCCAGTCCTAAATGGCCCACACCCGCCGGAATCTTCCGGTCCCGCCACATGTCAATGGACTCCTGGTTGGGGCGTCGCCTCCCCCGCAACAGGTCCCGCCCACGACAGGGCGAGAAAATCCCGGCCTTTATCTTGAAGCTATGCCCCCTAGTTCTAGGCTCTCCTGTCTCTCAGTATCTATTCTGTCAAACCCTCTTAGAACCTTGTATATTCTAATGTGACTGCCTTTCGGTTTCCTAAAAGAGTTTAGGAAACTCTTTTTTCCTAAAAAAGAGTTTGGGCCCATTCTGCTCACTCTCTCCCCATAGAAAAACCCCCTCATCCCAGGAGTCAATCTAGTGAACATTTGTTGCATCATCTCTCAGGTATGTATATCCTTCCTTGGATATGGAGACTAAAACTGTATACAGTACTTCAGTCTGATCTCTTTACAAGTCTCATAAAATCCCCATATAATTGTAGTAAGGCTTCTTTGCTTGTGTATTCCAAACTCCTTGCAATAAAGGTCAACATAGCTTTTGCCTTCCTAAGTCCTCACTGTACCTGCAATGGAACTTTTCATGTTTTCATTTTTGTGTTTCATGTACACGAAAGCCAAAATCCCTTTGAACATATTTAATGGTTTCTCACCCATTAAAAAGACTGTCTTTCTTGTCTTCCTACCAAAGTGAATAACCTCACATTTTCCTACATTATACTGCATCTGCCATCTTCTTCTTGCCCCCTCACTTAACCTGTCTATATCCCTTTGCTGTCTCTTTGGGCTGAACTTTAACTCCAACTTGCTCGCAGCAGGAGGGCCCAGCAGTGCATGGGAGACCTGAACGTTTCAGCAATGCAATTGCCTGTGGCTCTTTAACCAAGTCCCTTCCTTTGCACCTGACTTCTGTCCTTACCTGCCCAGTTGGGGTGATGATGAGCTGCATCAATTAATTTCAAACCAAGTGTTTGAAGGGACCCGGTGAGGAGGGTCAGACTCGAAGCACAGCAGAGGCCTTTAGACAGAACCAGAACCTGCAGCAACTTAACAAGGCAGCAATATACGTCTACAATATCTCTCTGGAGATAATGCTGCAGGCTGTAAGGGCTCGCACGGAGATTCTTTTCCCTGCGGATGGGAGGAAGAAGCCTGTCTCAGACAGCAAGAAGACATGGTTGGATATGGCAGAGGAGGTCAGCAGCAGAGAGTGGCGGCCACATACCTGGGCACAGTGTCAGAAGAGGCCTAATTTTCTAATTAGCAGGGCAGATAAACTTGAACAATTTTCAATTAAATGACAAATGGGACTATCTGTTTAAAATGTAGTGAAATAAAATTTTATAGAAATTTAATAAGACCCTCCTCAGGTTTATCCTATTACCCCTACCACAACCCACCCACCTCCCACAACTTGGCTTTCCAAGCCTTCCCCGGCACAGCACGCCTTTATACAAACACATCTTGCGGCTACACTCATCCCTCTTTCTCCAAGTTCTCCAAACTGTAGGATATGGTAACATAGTGGTTGTTACGAGACTAATAACGCAGAGACCTGGACTAATGATCCATGAATTCAAATCCCACTGGGACAGCTGGGGAATTAATTAAATAAATTTGGAATAAAAAAGCTAGTATCACTGATGGTGGCCACAAAGCTACCAGGAAAAACCCATCTGATTCACTGATATCCTCTAGGGGAGGAAACCTTCCATCCTTAACAAAAACAGAATTACCTGGAAAAACTCAGCAGGTCTGGCAGCATCGGCGGAGAAGAAAAGAGTTGACGTTTCGAGTCCTCATGACCCTTCATCTGCAGGTTGTTGCACTGCCTCAGTTAAAGTGCACTGTGCCTGGATCAGGCAGTTATGTATGCTTCGATGATCCCCTGGCCACATCATTCTCCTGTTCCTCCCCCTCCTTCAACTCCTCTTCTGAAGAGGCAAAGCACTCAGTACTTGCCTCCTCCTTGGGCTCTAATCCTCACTACTGCACAAGGGACTACGAGTAGGTGTAGACCCCTCCAGCTGGTTACACTATTTTGTGAGGTCTGTTGACCTAACTTCAAAACATATCAATCTCAGTTTAAAATTAATCTAGCATCAACTGCCTTTTCCAGAAGAGAGTTTCAAACTTCTACCACCCTTTGTATGTAGAAGCATTTTCCTAATTTCATTACTGAAAGGTATGGTTCGAATTCTTAGACATGTCCCTAGTCTTAGACTCCCCAACCAGCGGAAACAGTTTCTCTCTACCTTCCTGCTTATTCCCCTTAATATCTTGAAAACTTGGATCAAATCACTCCTTAATCTTCCAAAATCCACGCTATGTGACCCCAGTTTATATAATCTGTCCTTATGATTTGACCCTTGGAGTCCAGGTATTATCCTGGTAAATCTATTCTGCACTCCCTCAGAAGTCACCGTATCCTTCTTAAATATGGTGCTCAGAACTGTTCCCAGCACTTCAGGCGTGGTCTAACTAGGGCTTTGTATAGCTGAAGCATGACTTCTACTCCCTTGTATTCTAGTCCATTGGATTATACAGGTCAGCATTTTTGATTATTTTCTGTACCTAATCATTGCATTTTCATGATCTAAGTACTTGGACCCCCAAGTCCCTTTGAACTTTCACTGTTTCTAGATTTTCAACATTTAGAAAGCAACCTGTTCTATCCCTTTAGGTCCAAAGTGGATGACCTCACATTTGCCTACTTTGAAATCCATTTGTCAATTCATCCTCTTCACTTAGCCTAACAGCGCCTCTTGTAATGATACACTTTCATCTATATCGCTTACAATGCAACCTACCTTTGTACCACCTGCAAATTGCTTAGAGAGATTTTTGGGTCTCTCAGGGAATTAAGGGATATGGGGAGTGAGGGGGGAAATGAAGTTGAAGCCCGAGATCAGTCATGATTGTATTGAATGGTGGAGGAGGCTCAATGGACTGTGTAGTCTACTCCTGTTCCTATTTATTGTGTTCTTGTGTAATAAATACAATGAATAGTTGAGGCTCCAACACAGATCTGTAAGGGGCACCACTACTTACAGCCTACCAATTATACTGCCTGCCCATTATCCCTACTCCTTATCTGCTACCACTAAGCCAATTTCCCAGCCAGAGCAATAATTCATCTTCAATTCGAAGAGCTTCAACTTTAGCTAACTTTAGTTGAGGACTTTATCAATTACCTTTTGGAAATTCATGAGTTACATTCATAGATATCTATCTGCCCATTACTTTAGTCACCTTTTCAAGAAAATTCAATCAGATTCATCAGGCATGACCCACGCTTTACAAACCCACACTAGTTCCCTCTGATCAGTTGAAAATTTTCATGGTGTTCAGTCACTGTATCTTTAATCACAGACTCCAGTTGTTTCCTAACAACAGATGTTAGGCTAACTGCTCTATAATTCTCTGGTTTCTCTCTCAACTTTTTAAATAGCAAAGTGACATAAGCAATTTTCCAATCTGAAGGAATGGTTCCCGAAGCAAGTGAACTTTGACAAATTATATTTAGGCTATCTGCAATATTGAAACTATCTGGTCCTGGAGATTTGTCTCTATTTTTAGTAACAATATAGAGCCAAAGTGTCATTCCAACACAGAACGAGGCTATTTGGCCCATCAAGCCCATTCTGGCTCTCTGCAGTCAATTCCATTCCCTTGCTATATCCCTGCTAGCCCTATAAGTTTATATCCAATTGCCTTCTGAAATTATTGATGACTCTGCTTCCTCCACTCTCATAGGCAGCAAGTTCCAGATCATTATTACTCGCTGTGTAAAAATGTTCTTCCCCACATTCCCTCTGCCCCTCTTGCTCAAAACCTTAAACCTGTTCCCCTATTCATTGCATCATCAGCTAGTGAGAACAGCTTTTCTTTGTCTACCGTATCCTTTTGTGCACCTCTATCAAATCTTCCCTCAATCTCCTTTGCTCCAAGAACAACCTCAGCTTCTCGAACCTAACCTTGCAACTCAAATTCCTCATCCCTGGAACTATTCTGATCAATCGCATTTGCAGCCTCTCAAGGATATTTCACACCCTTCCTAAATTGTGGCGACCAGAACTAGAAACAAGACGTTATTTGTAACCTAACCAGAGCTTTATAAAGCTTCCGCATAACTTCCCTGATTTTGTAATCAATGGGCAGCATTTTCCAGCCACCAGGATCGTCCAGTCCCGCCGAAAGTCAATGGACTTTTGGTTGGGCCGCCCAATCTCCTGTGGTGGGTCCTGCCACGATAGGGCTGGAAAATCCCGGTCAATGTCTCTATTTATGAAGCCCAAGATTCAATAATCTTTGCCAATTGCTCTCTCAATATGTACTTCCACGTTCAAAGACCTATGCACATGAACCCCCAGTACCTCTATCCGCATACACTCTTTAGAACTGTGCCACTTAGCCTATATTACCTCTCCCTATTCCTTTTGCCAATATGCATCAGCTCAGACTTCTGTGTATTAAATTCCATCTGTCACTTGCCTGCCCATTCCGCCAACCTATCTATGTCCTGTTGCAGTCGCTTGGTATCATCTTCACTGTCTACCATCTTCCAATGGGAAGACCTCCAAGTTGGTGAGGAACACCACTGTCTACCATCTTCCAATGGGAAAAACAACCATATACCATGACCCGCTGCTATCTGTCCCTTGAGACACAACTCGCTGTTTTCTGTCCTTATTTCCTTTATCACTGTTATTTTGCTGATGTTAATTTGGTAAGTCCCTTTCCCTGATTCAATACTAGTTTCCTTGGGATTCCTGGCATGTTGACCTCTTCCTGTACTGTAAAGCAATTTTTCAACATGTCCACCAATTCCTTATTTTCATTGACAATATCATCATTAGCAGTTTTTGAAAGGCTCACATTTCATCCGACCACCAGACCACCCTTTTTTTTGCTAATATAAATGTAAAGCAATTATTGATTTAGATACCCCTGCAAGTATCTTCTCTTACTCCCTTTCTCTAGCTCTTACTATCTGTTTTGTTACTCTTTGCAGTTTTTTGTAACTTTCCCAATCACCAGGAGCTGTGCTTTATCTTTTAGTTTTATGTCATTTCTTACCTCTTCAGTCATCCGTGGCTACATTTTTTGACAAGTATAACTCTTGCCCCTTAAGGGTATAAACTGGCTCTATATCACATTGGCTCCGTTTTTTGAACATCTTTCTCTGACCTTCTGTCATTTCAAAAAATAATTTGTTCAGTTTCCTACGAACAATTTCTGTCTCATCCCATTGAAGTCAGTCTTACCTAAATCTAGAATCTCCGTAGTTGTTTTGCCTTGAAAGCATTATGTTAAACTGAATTACATCATGAGCGCTATTAGATAAATGTTTACACAATGTTAAGCTACTAACTCCATCTGCCATGTTGCTCATTACTAAATCTAAAATGCCCTGCTCCCATGTTGGCTCTAGGACAAATTGCTGTGAAAAACTATCCCTGACGCAGTCAAGAAATTCACTACCTTTCCGACACATGCTAGTCTGCTTATCATAATCTTTATGGAATTAAAATTCTTCAATAATACCACATTACCCTTGTTACATGTCTGTTTAATACCTGCGTTTATACAATCTACCACTTCACGGTTGCTACCAGGGTGTCTGTACATAAATCCTACTACTATCTTGCCTACTACTATCTTAAGTCTCTCTCTATTACTAAATTTTGCACTCTGCTACTGCCTATTTATGTCTCATTATCCTCTCTCATTATTAAAGTTATTTCATCCTTATTCTCTAAGTTGCTCCTGCCCTCCCTCTCTACCAATTCCCTTATCTTTCCTGCAGGCCTTATAGCCTGGTGTATTTCATTCCCTGTCCTGACTGTCTTCCAGCCAGACCTCTCAGTAATGGCTACCATGTCATATTCCCCAAGTTAGATTTGCAGCTGCAATTCACTCAGTTTGTTCCTTAGACTCCGTAAATGTGTATAAAGAATGCTTATATGGGTCACACACCCTATCTTGTCTTTCTGGTCTAATGTTTTACTAATGTATCTTATTTCCCCCTCCTGGTTTAATTATTTTGCATCTCTTAGTTTTCTTTTTACCTGTAACACAATTTCCAATGGTTACTCTACCCTCTTTCCTTTTGTTTGTTTTCAAACTATTATTTATTCTGCTCCCTTCACCTGAACACTTCCCGCCACCCCAGTGCCCCTGCCATTTACTAATGTGAGGTCCTTGTGACCACCTCTTTATGCTTTCTGCTGGACCCTGCTCCCCAGGGTGGGGAGGGGTCAGGGAGGTCATCCACAGGGCTCTCGAACATACAGGCCACGCATCTGATGCAGCCTTTTGGGGTCCAAACCGAAGCAAAACCAGAATGTGAAAATTTTAAGGGCAATTTCTGATGGATTCCAGCTGCAGAATCTCCGGATGGGGCACTCAGACTTTACTTTGAAGTAATATTCAGCCTGACTCATGATCTCACAATAGAACTCTCAAATCTCAGAATATCTTTCTGCATGAAACATCCAGTCCAATGCCTCTCTCTCTCTCTCTCCCTCCACTACCCATAATGAATGGGAGCATATAAGTGGGAGTCTCTCTCCTTACGATGCCTCCCCACCACTCCCCCTCTCTTAAATGGACAAGTAAATAAAATTATGCTTAGTGAGGGAGGGAGGGAGGCAGGCTGGTTGGGGTAATTGAGTCAATTACACTCCATAATCAGACATGGCATCTATTCCTCTGCCAGCCTCACTCCCTCACCAGGAGTCAAGTTCACATATTGTTACCATCCCGATACCATAACGCCTCAACTGACATCTATGTTGACCAACCAGTAATGGTCACCCCAAATACAGCAAGAGCAGCTCCCCTGGCCTCTGTTGTGATTCCTTCCCCCATCGATTCCAAAAGGGGCAATGCACCTTATGCAATGCTCTGGATGCAATGTGCATTACTGTAGCTGCGTGGGGTTTTTTATTGCTTTTTCTAATAAACCAATAAAGACACTGGGCTCTTCCCACCAACAAAAGCATCCCTTAACTAAACTGCAAAACAAAAGTAAACATAGAAAATCAAATATTATTACCCTTTTCTTGCCGCCCTCCTAGTCACTGTCATCATAACCTTAAACTGAGATGCGGAGCAACATGGTGATCACTAGGATTTTTGAAAAGTTTTCTGTCCAGCATTTTCAAATGCAAAAATATAGAATTTGTAAAGGGCTCTAGCATAATATAGATTTTTTTTTACAAAAGGCCTCTTAATGAGGTTTATAAATTAACTGCCAATCTATATTGGCTTATGTTTGAAAAGATAGTATCTCGTGATTTGTACATTAAAATCTCTTGGTGTTTAAGACTTTTTTCTCTTGATTCATGAGATGGGGGCTGGCATTACTGCAAATGGTTCTCTCCCTGTCTCCAAGCACAACACAAACTCTGCCCACTTGAGCAGATTTTCACATTCAGGACCCTGGTTGCACATTTTGGGAGCCTAAGGTCTTATTTGGCAACTGGCACAGGCCTGACAGATCACCCGTGCAGAGACACACCACTCAGTTGCATGCACAAAACTAACAGTTCAAACGTGTAATCCTCTGACATCTTGAGTCCAGATAGGTGAAGCCATAAAGAGGCTGGCAGCATTTTGGGCTTTATGAATAGGAGTTTAGAATGCAAGAGTGAAGATTTAATGACAAATTTAGGTAAAACACTGGTTGAGCCACTGCTAAGTGCAGTTTTCAGCCCCATACAAGGAAGGACATCAAATGCACAGAGAGTGGATATTGACTTACCATAACTATCACTATAACTATTGTTACTAGGAGTGACTGGAAGTTCCCACTGAAGCAGAGAAGGTTGAGGAGATGTACACAAAAGCTTTTTAAATTGTGATGGTGAATAGGGTAAACTATTTCCTGTGATAAAAGCAAAATGCTGCGGATGCTGGAAATCTGAAACAAAAACAAAAATTGCTGGAAAAACTCAGCAGGTCTGACAGCATCTGTGGAGAGGAAGAACAAAACGTTAACTCTGTCTTCCTCTTCACAGACGCTGTCAGACCTGATGAGTTTTTCCAGGAATTTTTGTTTTTGTTACTATTTCCTGTGTTTGGAGAGTCAGCGATGAAATCATCATGAAGGAGGGGTTAAGGGAAATGTATTAAAATGGAGGGTTATTGGATAATGGAATGTTATGTCACAGGGGGTGGTTGACAATATTGGACACATACTTGAAGCAGAGGAAAAAAACCCAGGATTATGGAGACCAAACAGGCAGTAATTGGGTCCCGGTTGAACATCTCATTGAAAATGGCAGTATGAATGGTGCTGCACTCGCTCGGGATTGTACTGAAATGTCAGCCTAGGTTATGTGTTCACGTTGGAATGGAGGGGGTGGGCGTGAACTCATGAACTTCTGAGAGTTGTATCACTGAGCTAAGCCGACACACGTATTGCGCAGTTATGGAGCAACTGATGATGGTATGTGAGATTGTATGATAGGACACTCCCTGATCTGAACAACCATGTCAATCTTTTCTGCAGCTGATGGCATGTAGCTACGATATCTGTGCTCAACCAATCCATGCGGCTATGGTAGGGCAGCTGCTCGGGCTACAGTGCATATTCTTGCTCCCTTATGAACAAGCCCTGCACTTTCTAGATCAAATAAAACCTTGAATTAATCAGAGGGAAACTGCAGCGACCATGTGTGATTGACTGCAGGGTTACACTAACTTACTAATAAGGTCATAGATTAGTTTGTTCTTTTTTATTGTTAATCTTTGCAGCTTCGGTGACACTAAGCATGACCTATGTGCTGCAAATCAGCAATACCATTCTACCCCATTAAACATTGGACAGTTAAATAACCAAACGGCGTGTGTCGCTTTAAGGGAACTATTGTAGCGATGCCTATTAACATATTTATACAAAACACCACAGACACCTGCAATCGGCGGCTAATTCTTGCTTTTCCATCAATTTATCTATTGCTGCACGCTGGCTTTTTAATGTCAAATCGGTATTTTGTTTGGCTCCGTGCTGTCTACCAGGCCGGGCATATTAACCCTTTGTCTGCCTGATAAGAGGGCGACTCCTCGATCATAGATAAACAAACTGGTGGTATCACAGAAACCAGCCGGCAGCAATGTGGGAATCAGCAGCGCTGTCTCATCAATAGCTGTTTTCACAATCCCTATCTCCTTATCAGGAGTTCAAGTAGAATCATCACTTACAATCGCTGACTGGACAAACAAGTTGCTTCTAATTAGACTTTCCAACTACAGAAATGGCTGTAGCAAAAGTGAGTGGGTCAGGAACCAGAGGTAAGGATTTATTGATTAGGCTTTTAAGGAAACTGAAATTCAGATTTGTATATTTTAAAACAAAATACTTCATGAGAATTCACAAATAAAGCTTGTGTGTTTTAGAAACAATTAATAAAGCTACAAATCGTTTTAAAGTCTTACAAAATTATCAATTTCACTGGTTTTAATTTTGTTTCATGTTGACACTACAGAAGTGCAGGATTTTATATTTAAGTTAATGTTTTTATATTGTCGCTCTAAATTGGAACCTCTAGTCTCTGGTAAACTGGGGTAACAAGATCAAGTAACAGTGATTCACCATCATATGTAGCTGAACCACATAATACACTATCGGGTCCTGCTCTCATCTGCCAGAATTGCTCACTATTCCAGAGTCACCCTGGAATGAAAAGATAACCCCGGTTTCTCTTCTCCACTGTAAACCATCGTCCTAAACCTTTTCTCCCCTGCCCCCTACACTCTCATCTCCAACAAGTCAGTTGGTCACACTCTGCCTCTGAGTCACAATGTTTCCGGTTCAAGTCGCACTCCAGGGCTTGAGCACAGAAATCACGGCTCGTATCCTGGTGCAGTGCTGAGAGGGTGCTGCACTGTCAGAGGTGCTGTCTTTTGGATGAGTTGTTAAACCGAGGCCCTTGGTTGCACTGTTGTAAAAGGCCATAGCGTTATTTTGAAGAAGAGCAGGGGAGTTATCCCTGATGTCCTCCAGCATCTATCTTCCGTTCTCCAGCTGGGTCAGACTGCCCTCATCCTGTTCTATTTCTTAAGGAATTCATGAACATTGTCCCAGTTGGTAGTGCTTTCAGCCCTGAGTCAGAAGGTTGTGTGTTCAAATCCCAATCCAGGACTTGAGCACACAAATCTAGGCTGAGACTCCAGTGTAGTAATGAGGATGTGTTGCATTGTTAGAGGCACTGTTTTTCAGATGACACAGTAAACCATGGCCTCATCTGCTCTCTCTCAGGTGAATGCAAAAGATCCCATGGTGCTATTTTAAAGAAGAACAGGGGAGTTATTCCTCAGTGTCCTGGCCAATATTTATCCCTCAATTGACATAATTAAGGAAATACAAGTAATCTGGTCATTATCACATTGCTGTTTGTGGAAGTTTTCTGCATGCAAAGTTGCAGTCATATATTTCTTGCATTAGAATATGACTACATTTCAAAACTACTTCATTGGCTATAAAGCACTTTGGAACATCCTGAGACCATGATTTAATTGTACTATATGCCCAAAACCAGAAAGTTGCTAATAGAACATCATTTTTTTAAAACAGGCATAGATATATTCCAGGAAACTGCAGGCAAAGATGTCTCGTGACAAAGTAATAGAAGACATCATGAAAGACGTAGTTAGCTATGGAGCGGTAAGAGTGAGTCAGCACAGATTATTGGAAGGGAGGTCATTCTGAACGAATGCATATTACTGAAAGCAGGAATTCTGTGGATGAGCTATATTGAAGGACATTTTTAAAAGAAAGCTTTAAAACCTAGGAGTTTTTCAAGTGTTTCTTCAGATTGTATTTTTGTGTGAAATCGGTGAGTATATTTGTATTAAAAATACAGATACATTTATAGAAAATCTGTAATAATCAGACTTTATTTTAAACATTGCTAAAACTCAAAAAAAAAAGCAAGAGACTTAAAAAAATATACAATTAAGCTAAATTAGAACCAATTTGCATGGTTTGTGCATGTCAGTTTTATGGGCTATCAAAATCACTTAACCACTGGATAGTTACCTTTTAAATCTTGAAAACACAATTGAACATAAGAAATAGGAGCAACAGTAGGCCATTTGGCCCTGTGAACCTGCTCTGCCATTCAGTAAGATTGAGGCTGATCTTTGACCTCAAATCCACTTTCCTGCCCAATCTCCATATCCCTTAGTTCCCTTTAAGTACAAAAATCTTTCAACAATCTGAACATACTTAATGACTGAGCATCCACAGCCTCTGTCGTAGACAATTCCAAAGATTTATGACCCTCTGAGCGAAGAAATTTCTCCTCATCTCAGTCTTAAATGACCAACCCTGTATTCTGAGACTGTGACCCCTAGTTCTAGACTCCCCAGTCAGGGGAAACAAACCCTCAGCATCTACCCTATCAAGCCCTTTAAGAATTCTATATGTTTCAATGAGATCACCTCACATTCTTCTAAATTCTAGGGAATATAGGCTTAGTTTACTCAATCTTTCCTCCAAGTATCCCCTCAACCCAGGAGTCAGTGTAGTGAACCTTTGTTACAGTCACTCTCAGGCAATGTATCCTCCCTTAGGTAAGGAGACCAAAACTGTACAAACTCCAGGTGTAGTCTCACCAAAATGCTATGTAATTGCAGGATGACCTTTTACTTTTGTGCTCTAATCCTTTTATAATAAAGGCTAACATATTGTTTGTTTTCCTAATTGCTTGCTCTATCTGCCTGTTAATTTTTGGTGATTCGAACTGTTAACTTCACCGTATTTCCACAGTGCAGAAGGAGGCCATTCGGCCCATTGAGTCTGCACTAGCTCTCTGAAAGAGCATTCCACCTAGTCCCACTCCCCTGCCTTTATCCCCGTAACCTTGCAAATCCTCTCTTTTCAGGTAGCAATCCAATTCCCTTCTGAATACCTCGATGAGACCTGCCTCCACCACCCTTTCAGGAAGTTTGTTCCAGACTCCAACCACCCTCTGGGTGAAAAAAAAATTCCTCACATCACATTTACTCCTTTTGCCAATTATACATTCAAACTGCTGACTTTCCCACCTAGTTTTGTATCATCGACAAACTTGGATATAGTACACTTGGTCCCTTCATCGAAGCTATTGATATAGATTGCAAATAACTGAGGTCACAACACTGATCCTTGTGGGTACCCTGCTAAATCCAAACTCCCAACATGAAAAAAAATCAGTTTATTCCTACCCTATTTTCAGTCCTGTAATCAATTCATGGTAATACATTACCCCCAATCACATGAGCCCTAATTTTGTGTAATAACCTGATGTCTGGCACCTTACTGAATGTTTTTTTAAAAAATCTAAATACACTATGTGTACTTGTTTCCCACTATCCAACCTATTATTTACAACTTCAAAAAACAGATATTGCCTTAATTACTATTGACCTTTCATTTATTAAGCTGTTTGCCCCTTCCTGACTCATTCTACATATTTTTTATCCAAACCACTCACTGCTCTGTTCCACAGGCTCAGCATTTTTCTTACTGCTTTTGAATTTATCCTTCCCTGATTCCTCCCACATCTCCTCCACTCCACCCCTTCATTAGTTTCGAGCTCTATCTATCATGCTAGTATTCACTTCGACAGGGCACGAGTCCCAGCCTAAATTAAGTGGAGCCTGTCCCAAAAGAACAGCTCCCATTTTCCCCAATGCTGGTAACGGTGCCCCATGAATCAAAACCCCTGCCTCCCATGCCATTGCTTTCAGTGATGGATTTAACTTTCTAGTCTGTTTGCCCCCATGTCAATTGTTGAATATTGTACACGGGGAGACATTTACAAACTTGCCTTTATTAAATGATGCCCTGGTGTGTGATCTACATCAGCCTTTACTCAAGAATCTTCTCTTTCCAGGGCTTATTAGAGTAGTAACTGTGGCTGTGCTTGCTCCATGTTTACCTAGGAATGCGATGTAGTAGATGTACTGTGGCTGGGTGAAGTGGAGAGCCTTTCCTGCTTCTGCACATTATTACACTGTGCCAAGGCCTTCAGTTGTAAGTTGTTGATGTTTGGGTATACACAGTCAGCAATGACGAGCTGCGCTTTTATATAACTTTAGACCTGGAGCCTTTTGAAGATGTGAGCGCACAAGGATGCGAACCTTTGGAAATCTCTACTGCAGAGTATTGTGTATGTTCAGTCATTGATATATTCAAGTCAGGAATCAACACATGTTTGGATGCTCAGGGAACATGGTGATAGTGCGGGAAGGTATAGCTGAGGTACAAGACCAGCCATGATCTTGTTAAATTGTGGAACAGGTTCTGGAGTTCAGTGGCCTACTTCAGCTCCTATTTTTTATATTCTTATGTTATTGTGTTTTACCAGCCTTCTCAGCTGGGCCTGTCACCTTTTAAAGATTTGTTCACGTTAGACCCTGGGATCTCTCTGTTCCTGCACCTCCTTAAAAATTGTGCTATTTAGTTTATATTGCCTCTTTACGTTCTTCCTATGTATCTCACTTCTCTGCATTAAATTTGATCCACCATGTGCCCGCCCATTTCACCAGTCTTCCTGTGTGACCTGAAGTCTGTTACTGTCCTTCTCATAGTTTGTTACATTTCTGAAATTTTGTATTGTCAGTAAACTTTGAAATCGTGCCCCGTATACACGAATTCAGGTCACTAGTATTTATTGTATAGAACAGTGATCCCAACCCCTAGTGAGCAACACTGCATGCTCCCCTCTACTCTGGGAGAAAAAAACAACAATCCTCATCATTACCATCTGCTTTCTGTCACTTTGCCAATCTTGTAACAATGCTGCCACTGTCCCTTTAATCCCATGGGCTTTAATTTTGCAAACAAATCTATTTTCCCTCTCCCTCTTCCACCCTTGCTGCTACTTCATCAAAGAACTCGATCGAGTTAATCGAACGCGATTTGCCTTTAACAAATCTGTACTGGCTTTTATTTATGAACCCATATTTTTCCAAATGATAATTAAATTAGAGACAATAATCCAGGGGAAAAAGGTTTCCCAACTGCCACGTTAGAGTCACTGGCCTATTGTTACCTGGTTTATGTCTCTCCCCTTTTTTTTTTGAAGATTGATGTAATATTTTCAATTCTCCAGTCCTCTGACACCAATCCCATATCCAAGGAGCATTGCACGTTTATGTCCAGAGCCTATGCTGTTTCCACCCTTCCTTTCTCAGTAACCTCAGATGCATTCCATCCAGACTGGATGTCTTTTCAACTTTTGAGTACTATCTTTCTTAATTTATTTGATTAACATTTAATGACCTGATTTTGTGTAAACCAGGCATGATTTCAAAGTTTCATCATGACCAACTAACCTAGTTGAAATTTTTGAGATGGTCACTGACATGGTGGATTGGGGAGCACCAACTGATGTTGTTTATAGTGAGTTCCAGAAAACATTTGATTAGGTTCTTCTCAAGGCAGCATATGCACGAATGAAAATATATGGAGTTGGAGGTAACCTTGTGACAGGGATTGGTAATTGGCTGGGAGGTAGGAGATGCTTTTAGGGGTAAAGTGAATGAACTCTAGTCGGATTTGATAAGTAGTATACCCTAGGGATCTGGACTGGGACCTTAGCTTTAAAACATTTATATCAACGACTTGGATTAAGTCATGTAGAATTTCATATTAAATAGTGCAGATGAAAGCAGGGCATTTACAAAGGGATCTGGGTAACTATGTAGGCAAAACTGCTGCAATTTCAATGCGGGGAACTATGATCTGGTCGACTTTGGATCCAAGAGAAAGAAATCAGAACTTAAAGCCGATAATGTTGGGAATACTCAGCAGGTTGGGCTGCATCTGTGGAGAGAGAAACAGATTTAACTTTACACTTCTGTGACCATTCATCAGAAAATAAATCGGAATATCGTCTGACTGCTGGGAAACCAGGAACTGGAGGAGCATAGATTTGCGTGTTTTACGTACCGAAATTACTAAGCTTGTGTACGGGTATAAAAAGTAATCAATAAGGTTAATGGAATGTTGGACATTGTCTCATTGGAGCTGGAAATCTAAAGTGGATGGAGCTGTGCTCCGGTTGTACAGAGCCTTAGAACCCACCTGGAACAATTGCATTCAGTTCTGGGCACTGAACCTCAGGAAAGATATATTGGCTTTAGAGGGGGGTGTAGCACAAATTCACAAGAATGATACCAGGGCTTAGAGGGTTAAATTAAGAGGACACTTTACGTAATTAGTTTGATTGGGGAGGCGGGGGGGAGGGGGGGGAGAGTCATTTTTTCAAGGCGTTCAAAATTATAACGGCGCTTGATAGGGATGATAGATTGGGTGAATTCAAAGCAACGGGCAGAATCTTAAAACTCCGACAGCGAATATCTAGCATTTCCGAAAAGGCTGTTGATTCTGGGGGTCAGTTGCAACGTTCAAAACTAAGATTGATAGAACTGTATTAGGTAAGGGAATCGAAGATTTATTCAAGGGCACACTTCGTGTTCCTGAAACCGAGATGAAATGCGGTGATTATAGTTTTCTGAGGATTTGGCTTGAGTTTCCATGTCCAGAAATAGTCCTCCTTGGTGTTTCGCCCTTTGTTCAAGGTGGTTGTCTGTGTTGCCAGGGCAAGTCAAATGCATGTGCAAATCTCCACAACTACGTTCAATAATGTTCCTGTGAAATGCGTGGACGTTTTACTATTTTGAAAGTGCTAAATAAATATTATAAAGACCGATTTCCTCTGTTTCATAAATTGGTCCATTTTGTACTGTCAGTAACCCGTAATCAGTGCACCAATTCTGAATAGTGAAGGAAAGTTATCTTGCCCACTGGCGCTTCTCCTGAAACTCTCCAGTTGGGTATTTTTACCTAAGCCTGGGGCCGCTGCTGCAGAAGCGCAGTGGAGAAAGGTAGGTCACTGTGTAAGGCCTTTCAGCCATTGGACACCGAGGGGCTAGTAACTGTTTAGAACCCCAGGGCTGTACGCCTGACAAGGAATGTACACAAAAGCATTGAAGTTGTGTTGAGGCGCCTCAGATTGGAACATGCTGAACGGAGAAACGTTGGAATCCTGTTGCACTTTCTGTAATTTTTTTTTAGGCAGTGTTTTGTGATGTACTTTTACAAATAAAGGGGGAACCCATCAGAACTTCCTTGAGAACGAATCTCCGTCCACAAAACTGACCCCGTCTCAACTCTCAAACTCCAGAACCCTCCAAATCAGTTCGCTGCCGGGTGTCAAAATTGACACCTCCAGGCACTAGCAAACAATCGTATATTTGGTCTTTTGATTGTCTCGGTTTTCAGCGTATTTATTAACATTTATCCAAAAAAAACATTCTGTTTCTTTTAGTGCATTTTACGGCGAAGCACGGGTCACCTTAAGAATTGGAAAGCTTCCCCGATTTGAAGTATTTAAACGGATTGTGCCTGTGGTTGAGTCTTAAAAACATTTTAGACTAATTGAAAGCAATGTCCTGCCGGGGGTTGGTTGGGGCTTGTGTTGTTCCTTCTGATTGATGCGCGAATAAAACTGGGGCAAATAACCTGAATGGTTTTTGTTTTGACATTGCAAAACCTGAAGCAACTCCGTGTTTCCCGGTAGAAGAAGTGTCGAGGCCCGGACTGTCCGGTAGATTATATTGGGGCGAAGTTTTCAGTTACTTCCGAGTTGATTTGGAGGGGGGGGGGGAAGTTAATCTGAAGCCACTCAAGGCTTCGGAACCAATGTATTAAATGAAAAATTCAACTGTAACGTTTTGTGTGTGTGTGTGTGTTTGTGTGTGGAGTCCAATCTTCGCTGTTGAGTGCAGAGTTTGTGAAGTGAGTGGGACTGTACACCGCGGTAATGTACCGGCAGGAAACGGGAGGAGGAGCTGATTTGTTACCGATGGGAGTTTTGTGATAAGATTTAGGAACAAATGCATAAACAGCCTAGCTGGTGCACCTCTGGGCGCTTCTCTCAAATGTTCGCCGCCTGATCTGAAACGAGAATCCCCCGTCGAACTCTGAAAATCAGACTTCTCTCCATTAAAACTATGGGAGCTGCTCATGAATGAATGAATGCCCTTGCAACTCGATAAGTCCTTTATTTTCAAGTGGCTGCAACGGCCGATTCCCTCCCACGTGTATTTTAACGTTTATTGAAGGGCCGAATTGCCTTCTTTCTGTTTCCCTGAATACCGCCTCGATCAATTTAACCATGCTGGAAGCGGAGAAAGTAGAGACCCGGTGGGAAGGGGGTAATAAAGGTGCAAAAGGCGCCTGCATTTTAAATCGCGCTGCACCCCCTCGTTCGTCATTTCCCCGTTCATCCTCCCTCCCGATTTGTCATTCACATGAGACCTGACAGAAATCTGTTTTTTTTTTAAAAAAAGAAAAAGACTTTCACCCGTCCTTACATAGAACAATTTTGCAGCCCAGCGCGGTGATTATTGTTGTAATCGAGTAAATATCTCACTTAGTAAATATCACCCCCCCCACCCCCCACTCGTTAAATATCTCATCATTCTTCAAGAATTGTGCATGAGGTTAGAAATTTGCCAGTGTCAGAGAAGAGTGGGGAGGGAGAAAGTTTCGGTTTTGCCCCCTCTTGTGTCTGTGGGCAAGTTACCCGAATCTGTTATTATGGAGAGAGAGCAGCAGGGGAGAAATTGCAGATGGGGGAGCGGGATTAGCTGAGTGCCGGGTACCGAGACGGGCCGAATGGCCTCCTTCTATACTGTGTGACCCTCCTAGGATTCGATACTGGCGCCGGTTATAATGACATGAATGAAGGCCGACTATTTTAGATCCAAGTTTCCCGAGGCCATCAGTCCGACCCAGGTTCGTCCAGTTTTGGTTTGGTTTGGAAAGCTGCCGGCGTTAGCTCCAAGAACCACTCGGTAATTTCGGGATTTAATCCAGTGTTGGCCAATGTTGCAAAATGGGTGAAGGGGGTCGGACTCAAGAACCTCCAGATAGCCGAAGGGTATGACCCCCTTTCCCCTGAGCGGCGAGTCTTGTTCACAAAGACGACCGTGTGAAATTGTAAATAGAAAATTATTTATTTAAATACAATTTACAATCGCACATTAACGAAATGCGAAATGGCTATAGAGTCAAGAAATCACAACCTGTAATTTCCCCTCTTCTGGTGTGATATTATAGTCGCTTCACTGAAATTATATCGAAGAAAGTAAAATCTTGGTACATTTATAAGTTGTTTAATAATTTGAGTCGAAATAAACAAACCGCGAGAGGGGAATTGTTGGCACTTACAGAAATCTGATCCCTCTCTGGCAATTCTTGCAGGCAACTCAGTGTACTTCGATCAAGACCCAACTTCACCCCCTTTTACTGAGGAATGGTCATTTTACACTGAATGAAACTTAGCTGCAAATATAGATAAGAAATATATTTTTTTTTTATACGTTTCCCCTTGGCTCACGGGTCCTTAACTTAAACGGATTTAAAATTGCACTTATGCATCTGTAGTGGTTTGCTGCTCGCTTTGGGAAGCCGTCCTGTGATCAAGCCCAATCGTCTTCCGAGTTTGAACAAAACTGTGCAAATTTGCAGTCTCGCTGTCACTGCTGCAGCTCCAGAGCCCAGACTTGCTGTGGCCAACCAGTCCTTCCCTTCGCCTTCTTGTCGCTGCTTCGTGTGGAGCTGCGGGCGGTGTCACTCTGGTTAAAAAAATACAACACAAGGGTTGAGATGGGTTTGAATAGGAATCGAGGGGAGCGGGGGAGAAAAAAAAAACCATCTAATGTAGAAACTCACACGTGTTACATTTGAGGGGAAGCTGGACCAGCAGCAGGAGGATGGGGTTAGGTGAAGAGGGGGTGGGTGGGTGGGTGGAAGCTGGTGCGTAGCATGGATTAATTGGGCCGAACGGCCTGTTTGTGGATTTGTTTGTCAATTCAGTGTAAGCTCACAACCACATCTAACGTATGTTATCTTACCGCGGCAACCTCACAGGTCCATCTTAGGTTTGCGCGTCAAGTAAGTGAGAAGATATGGTTAATTTTAAACGTTCACTCGAGGTTCATTTAAAACTGGAGCAGGAAGTGTAAATAGAATCCGTTGTAGAATTGGAAACTGGATGTTTGAGATCGGGTCAGAAAATGAAATAAATTAAACTCCTGACTGGGAATATTTTACCCAACCAGCCTGTACACAACTAACTAGTTTTAAACAGTTGCAATAAACTCAAAACCAGTCTGGATTCTTAAACTGAATGGATCAACGATAGTTTAGGTGCCAAGATCCTACAGGAGTCTGTGGACTCTTCACCGGGACATTTACAACCGCTGTCTGATATTTATATTTTACAATCATTGTTTTTTTGGGGGGGGCGGGGGTGGGTGGGAGGAATGGTTCTGTTCGCCAAATTATTGTCCCAGTTTACCTGTATTACCGACGGTTCAGTCGGGTCTGCTTCTCCTTTGTTGAGACAATAACGAATATTATTATGTCTGAAAATATTACAATTCGGGTCGGCGAGACTCAAAATAATTCTACCACTTCAAGACCCAAGCGCGAGTATCTTCGATTTCAACTTCAGGGATTAAAATTATCTTTCTTGATGGAAATACCACAGTGAGTTTCTTTTATTTTTTTTTGGGGGGGGGGAGTTAATCAGTTTAAAACTGTTGAATTTCAGTTTAGCTCCTCCTTTTCTGGACCTTCACCAAACGCAGCAAATTTGTAAGAATGGTTTTTAATATTAGGTTAACGAATCAGTTGAGAATTTTCTTATAAGTTTGACCAGACGAATCCTAGTTTGGTTTGATTGCTAATTAAATAGAAATAGCCCCCAAGTCCAAAGCTATTCATTGGTAGAGATGTTTTAAGATTTCCACTTAGTCGTCAGCCATAGATATATCCAGGTATTTGGGTTTTTGGTCCGCTTTCTGATAGAACCGCGCCGCTCGGTTTGGGTACTTTTGGGGACGTTGTTTTGGATCTTAATTTACCCCCTAGATTTGTAGCTGGTTTTCTTGGGAACACGTTTACAGAACCAAACACTGGCGTCAGACTCCCAACACTGACTAGTCCCCCACCCCGCCAATATTCATTGTGACTCTGCCTGAACCAACAACACGTGTATTCGATGCAAAATGGCTTAGTTTCGTTAAAGAAACAGCAGAAGGGATGTCCTAACACTTTCAACTGTCCCCCCCCGCCGTTAGCAGGGAGTCAAAACCCCAGGGTCTGAACAAACCCCTGTTTACTGTTTACCCAGCTCTGCCCCCCACCCACCCCACCCTGCCCCCCGATACCCCCTTACCGTTTCCCGTTTGCGTTTCGCCTCCTTGCTGTCCATTTTCTTCAGATCCGCTTTGAAGGCTTCCGCCTCCCCAACCTGGCTGTCCTTCGCCAGAGTGTCCATCAGGTAGGCGATGTAGCTGGTGGCCAGCCGGAGCGTTTTGATTTTGGACAGTTTGGTGTCTGCGGGCACGTTGGGGATGCATTCCCGCAACTCGGCGAAGGCGCTGTTGATGCTCTCGGTCCGGCGCCGCTCCTTCCGCGGTACCGTGACTCCCCGCCGCCTGCCGGGGAGTCTCTCCGGGGCCACGGCAAAGCGGCCCGCCTCCTGCGCCCCGCCGTTAATCCCTGCGAACTCGGAGCTGTAGGAAGGCGGCGTGGGGTAATCGGGAGACATCTCCCCCTGGTTGAGGACCCAGCCCTGGAAGAACGAATGGTCCTGGTGGCAGCGGTTGCCCGGGGCAAATGGAAAGCCTTCGTGCATTAAAGCGTGATGTTGGAAACTCCCAACCAGACTCATGACTTCAAATGGAGATTCAGTCCGGAGTCAGCAATTAGGGACACGGGGCCCAAACTGCAGCTTCTGAAACCACTTTCACCTGGAACGGAGAGACCTCATCTCCTCTGGGGGTTATTATTTTTTTTTTATCCACCAACACCCCCCCCCCCACCCACCCCCCTCCCCCCTCCCCCCACAACCCACCCCCCCCTCCCCACCACCCGACCACCACCAGCACTTTTTCTTCCTAACTTTCCGCCTTTGCCCGGGATATTTCGATGGTCGAGTCAAACCGCAGCACCCGCTTTCCCTCGAATTATGGAAGGGCTTAACCCTGTCAATGCCAGCTTTATATAACGTCGCGTGGGACCCAAGCCAATAGGGTCAAGAGCCGCGACGGAGGAGGAGGAGGAGGAGGAGACTGGGACCGTTTCCTTTCGGGCCATTGGACAGGATTTCCAAAGCACATGCAGAATAAGACCAGACACAAGCGGGGGGTCAACCGAGAACAGGTAACATCATCATCAGCAGCAGCGCTGCAGACCTCGACTGGAAGAAATGTAAAGGAGTTGGAGTAACGAGTCAGAAATAATTCAACTTTTTTTTTTACTAACTTCAGTCACATTTTCCATCGTGAATGCATACCAATAGTCGCGATGAATATAAACCCAATTCCATAGTAACATTCATGCAGTGTCAATACAGAACTCCACCATTCTATTGCGGTGGCTGCATTGGGACTTATATTCCACCCATCTAATAGTGACAATACACTGTGCTAATACTGTACTTCTGACACTTAAGGCCAGTGTTGTGATCCATCATAGCAGGACATCCTCAGTACTTTTCAAGGTAACGGTTCCGCGACAGGTACAGGACAATGTGCAGGTTTTTTTTTTGGTGCTGCATCATAGAAATTGTGACGCTGATTGGCCAGGACTCCAGGGAGAACGCCCCTTGCTCCCCTACCGAATGGCGCCATGGAATCTTTTTACATCCACCTGAGAGGGCAGGCAGGGGTTCAGTTTAAGGTCCCGTCCCAAAGCCGGCACCTCCGACAGTGCAGCACCGGAGTGCCAGCCTTGATTTTTTTTTTGCGCTCAAGTCCTGAGGTGGGACTTGAACCCACAATGTCCTGACTCCGATGTGGGACCGAGTCTTGGTTGGCTAAAAGTTTGATCACAGCGGTTGGTTTTAAGGAGGATATTGGAGGCGGAGAGTTGTATGGAGGGAATTAAGATTAATAATGTAATAATTTAAATCCTGCATTCCACAGTGCAGTCTAGCATTAATACTAATGCAATTAGTCCAGTGTCACACATCTCTAATATCATAGAATAACTGAAATTGCAAGAAGATTAAAGACCCGTAAATTTTCAAATTGGCAGATGCCCAGTGAGTATTTAGCCTCAGTTTTTAAAGAGACAATGGGAGTTGGACTAAATGAGGATGCTTGACATGTAGAACGGCTGACATTGTATATCATTTTCAAAAGGAAACAATTTTGGAAGTTAGTGGTATTTAGTGTCGCTGTATCACCAAAGCCAGGTGGCAGGTATCTCATGATACAAAAGCAGCTGTATCTACACAACATGCACTGCAGCGGTTCAAGAAGGCAGCTCGCCACCACCTTCTCAAGGGCAATTAAGGATGGGCAACAAATGCTGGCCCAGCCAGCAATGCCCACATCCCATGAATGAATAAAAAAAGATTGGAAAGGAATACTCAGTCAGCTTTCCCTTTCAATTTTTTTGGAATAGGAACTGTGCCAAACGAATGGGTGATGGTAAATTTTGCATCTGGGCTGGAGGAAGGGGAAAGGAAGAAGATGAGAAATAATACCACATGGGATACAGGGTAATTTGATAAGGTGGATTCAAAATTGGCTTAGTTGTAGGAGACAGAAGGTGATGACAGAAGGATGCTTTAGTGACTGGAAGCCAGTGTCCAGTGGCATACCACAGGGATCTGTGCTGGGTCCCCTATTATTTGGCATTTATATAAACGACATAGATGGCTATGTAGGGGGTAGGATTAGTAAGTTTGCGGATGACACAAAGATTGGCCGGGTGGTTAACAGTGAGGTTGAGTATCTTGGGCTCCAGGAAGATATAGACAGGATGGTCAAATGGGCAGATAAGTGGCAGATGGAATTTAACCCTGAAAAGTGTGAGGTGATACACTTTCGAAGGAGTAATTTGACAAGGAAGTATTCAATGAATGGCATGACACTAGGAAGTTCTGAGGAACAAAGCAACCTTGGCGTGTGTGTCCATAGATCTCTGAAGGCAGAGGGGCATGTTAGTGGGGTGGTGAAAAAGGCATATGGGACACTTGCCTTTATCAATTGAGGCATAGATTACAAAAGGAGGGAGGTCATGTTGGAGTTGTATAGAGCCTTGGTGAGGCCACAGTTGGAGTACTGTGTGCAGTTCTGGTCACCACATTATAGGAAGGATGTAATTGCACTGGAGGGGGTGCAGAGGAGATTCACCAGGATGTTGCCTGGGATGAAACATTTAAGTTATGAAGAGAGGTTGGATAGACTTGGGTTGTTTTCATTGGAGCAGAGAGGATTGAGGGGCAACCTGATCGAGGTGTAAAAGATTATGAGGGGCATGGACAGGGTGGATAGGGAGCAGCTGTTCCCTTTAGTTGAAGGGTCAGTCATGAGGGGACATAAGTTCAGGGTGAAGGGCAGGAAGTTTAGGGGGGGATGTGAGGAAAAATCTTTTTACCCAGAGGGTGGTGACGGTCTGGAATGCATTGCCTGAGAGGGTGGTGGAGGTGGGTTGCCTCACATCCTTTAAAAAGTACCTAGCTGAGCATTTGACACGTCATAACATTCAAGGCTATGGGCCAAGTGCTGGTAAATGGGATTAGGTAGGTAGGTCAGGTGTTTCTCACGTGTCGGTGCAGACTCAATGGGCCGAAGGGCCTCTTTTGCACTGTGTGATTCTGTGAATACCTGTTAATCCCTGGATAAGCTCCTGGGGCTGGATGAGGCAGAATGAGGTCTGCAACCCCATACACTGATTGGCTCTTCCCTGACCATTGCATGGTAATGCAGCAAGGTGGATGAATCCAGATCACTGGTCCATTTCCCTCCTTTTCACTCTGATTATTGACACTTCCTAAACCCAAAGCATTATTGGTCCTGTGACCAGGGAATAGAGGAAGAGGGCCTTGAGGAGACCTCCTTTCTACCCATATAGGTCCTGGCTCACAACTCCTGAGATAGTGAAGTTAGTCTGTGCCCACATGTAGCAGGACCTCAAGAACATTCAGGCTCGGGCTGATGTGGCAACAATGACTTGCATTTATATAGCACTTTTAACATAATGAAATGTCCCAAGTTGCTTTACAGGAGCATATATAAAACAAAATATGACACTGATCGAAATAGAAGATATAGAGTTAGATGAACAAAAGCATTGTTGAAGAGATTTTAAGGAGTGCTGCAAAGGAGGAGAGCGAGGTAGAGAGGCAGAGAGGAAGGGAGAGGCAAATAACCTGTACCACACAAGTGTCAGGCAATGACCATATCCAATCAGAGAGAAGTTAACCACCTCCCCCTGACATTCAAAGGCATTACCAATATCAAGTCTCCCACCATCAACATCATTGACCAGAAATTGATCTGGACCAGCTATATAAATAATGTGGCTATAAGAGTAGATTAGAGGCTGGGAATTCTGCAGAGAGCAACTCACTTGACTTGCTAAAGCCTGCCCATCATCTACAAGGCGCAAGTCAGGAGTGTGTTGGAATACTGCCCATTTGCCTGCATGAGTTCAGCTCCAACAACAGTCAAGAAGTTCAATTCTATCCAGGACAAAGCAGTCTACTTGATTGGCACAATATTCATCAACTTAAACACGCTCTCCTTCCACCACTGGTGCACAGTGACAGCAGTGTGTACCATCTACAAGATGCTCTGCAGCAACTCACCAAGGCTCTTTTGATAGCACCTTCCAAACCCATGACCTCTACCACTATAAGGACAAGGACAACAGGTGCATGGAAACATCACCACCAACAAGTTCCCCTCTATATCCAGACTTGGAATTATATTAGCCATTACTTCATTGTCGCTGGGTCAAAATCCTGGAACTCCCTTCCCAACAGTGGTCTCACTAAAGCACTCCCAGGACTTTCCAGCTCCCTCATTGGCAGAAACCTGGCCATAAGCCCAATGTACACATTCAGTAATCCCAAACCAGGAAAATGAGCTAGAAGTAGGAGAGGGAAGTGGAAGTTCATCCCAAAGAAGGGATTCTGATTTCTAGGATGCAGAATTTTCCTTATTCATTCCAGGAATGTGAGCATTGTTGGCAAGACCAATATTTATTGGCCCATATCCAATTGCCCTTGAGAAGGTGGTGGTGAGCCAACATCTTGACAATTGAATGGTTTGCTAAGGCAGTACATCACATTGCTGTGATCTGGAGTCACATAAAGGCCCAGACTAGGTAACGATTGCCTTCCCTAAAGGACACTTGTGAACCAGATGGTTTTTTGTGATGATCCAAACGTTTCATGGTCACCATTACTGATACTAGCATTTTGTCCCAGATTTATTTAATTAACTGAATTTAAATTTACCAGCTACCATGGTGGGATATGAATTCATATCACTGGATTTTTAGTCCAAGCCTACTGGATTACTAGTGCCGTAACATAACCACTGGGCTACTGTTTTCATTAACACTGAGGAAACTATTCGCTAATCGCTGACTGTCAACAAAAATTTGGAAAAGACAGTTTATACTTAGTTATTTGAATTTTTTATGAAACCCTTGCTTGTGTGGATAAAGTGATGGTTGTTTTACATATGCATTTTCAGAATACGTTTGACAAGTTGCCACCTTAGAGACTTGTTATGAAAATTAAGGCCCATAGAATAAAAGGAATGTAACTGTGTGAATATAAAGCTGGCTAGCAGACAAAAGTAGAACAGAAATTCATGTTTTTTCAGATTAGATGTATAAAGTGTTTTTCAGAAAATAGCTCATTGTGCCTCTTCAGGCTCTTTCCTTTAGCAATCCAGAATTAATCCCGTTAAAATATGAATTTTAAATTTTAAAAAGAATACATGCACTTTTCACAACCACCGGACACCTCTAAGCACTGTACAGCCAATGAGGTAATTTTGAATTCTAGTCACTGTGTAATGCAAGAAGCGCGGCAACCAATTTTCACAAAGCAAACTCCCACAAGCAACAATGTGATAGTAACCAGATAATCTGTCTTTGTGATGTTGATTGAGGGATAAATATTGGCCAGAAGATCACTCTCCTGCTGTTCTTTGAAATAGTGCCATGGGATCCACTCGGGCAGGCAGATAGGGCCTTGTTTTAACATCTCATCCAAAAGGCAGCACCTCTGACAGTGTAGCACTCCCTCAATACTGCACTGGAGGGGCAGTCTTGATTTTATGTGCTGAAGCCCTAGAGTGGGTCTTGAACCCAGAACCTTATGACCCAATGTAAAGAGAGCTACCAATTTAGCCACAGAGATGTTAGAGGAACAGTAGCCAATGTTTTTTTTAATTCTTTTATGGGATGTGGACATCGCTGGCAAGGCCAGCACTTGTTACCCATCCCTAATCGCTACAGCTGAGTGACTTGCTCAGCCATTTCAGAGTCAACCACATTGCTGTGGCTCTGGAGTCACATGTAGGCAAGACCAGGCAAGGACAGCAGGTTTCCTTCCCTAAAGGACATTTGTGAATCAGATGGGTTCTTATGACAGTCAATGATAGTTTAGTGGTAACTGTTACTAAGACTAGCTTTCAATTCCAGATTTTATTAACCAAACTTAAATTCCATCAACTGGCATGGTGGGATTTGAACACCTGCCCCCAGAACATAAGCCTTTGCCTCTGGATTACTAGTCCAGTGACATTTCCACTGTGCCATTGTCTCCCCATGCAGGTCAATAAGAAAGGAGTGATGGGTGAACAAGAGTTGGTGTGGGATAGATTACAAGCAGCAGAGTTTTGGATGAGCTGAAGTTTATAGATCATGCAGAATGAGAGTGCACTGGAATAGTTGAAGCTGGAGATGACAAAAGACATGGATGGAAGTACAACATGGGCTGAGGAAGGAGTGGAAATTGACAATGTTGCGGAGGAGGAAGTGCACAGTTGCTGTGATGGGATGTGAGGGCTGAAGCTCAGCTCAGTCAATTAGGATGCCAAGGTTCTGGAACAGCCTGGTTCAAGCTGGGGCAATGGTTGTGGTAAAAGGGGATTGGAATTAGTGACAAGGTCCAAAGGTGGTGACTATTTTAACATTTAATTGGAGGAAAGTTTGGCACATCCATAATGTCAGAAGGAGGTAATGGAGGCATAGAGCTTGGAGACTTCAGTTCAGAAGCTGTGCAAGTTGATCCCATGTCTGCATGATGTTGCTTGAGTGTTGCATGTCAAGGAAGAAGAGGAGGGAGCCAAGGACAGGTACTTGGTAATCTCCAGAGATAATGGGGTGGGAAGAGAAATCATGATTGGAGATGTTCTGTTCATGATTTTGTAAGTGATGTTGGTTTTTCAAAAAGAGAGGTGCAGAGAATGTTTTCTACAAAGAGATCATTGGCACATGGAATGGCCAAGCCATTACATTGATGGAGCAGAACCTCTAAGATTTTAAGAAGAAATAAAAGCAAATAATATTCAGTTATTCATGGACTTTGACCCAGTTGAAGTTGATTTTATCTTATTTATCTTATAGTACAACAGCAGGCCACATGGTCCACCACCACCATCACCACCAAGTTCCCCTCCAAACCACACACCATCCTGACTTGGAAATACATCGCAGTTCCTTCACTATTGCTGGATCAACATCCTGGAACTCCCTAACAGCACTTTGGGTGTACCCACACCACATGGACTGCAGCAGTTCAAGAAAGCAGCTCATCACCACCTTTTCAAGGGCAATTAGGAATGAGCAATAAATGCTGGCCTAGTCAAAGATGCCTACATCCCATGAATGAATAAAAAAACTATCCATTCTCGGATTAATCCCACCCTGCCCTTCTCTCTATACCCTTTAATATCATACTCAGTCTAATTCAATTTTTCCATTCAGTCTCCCCATGCTGTTCAATATTGCACCCAGTCTAATCCCACTCTCCTGCCTACTCCCCCTACATGTTAATGTCCTATCCAGTCCAATCCTACTTTCTTACTCACTTGTCATATTTTTTAATATGCCGTTTGAAAACTACATTGATAAAACATCTTTACTGCAGATCATTTTCCAATGGGCTTTACAGAAAGGAAAGGAACAATCTTAAACCAGACAGGAAGTACTTTCAAGAAAATGAAAATAACTTGCACTTATCGTCATCCAAAGTGTTTCACTGACCATGAATCATTTTGAAAGTGGATTGAATGCTGTTTGTTGGCAGATGCAGAAGTTAATTGCTGAACAGAGAAGTCCCATAAACAGCAATGAACTAAAGGGCCACACAATCTGTTCTTGATGGTGTTGGTTGAGAGA
This sequence comes from Cetorhinus maximus, assembly GCF_964194155.1. Lineage (NCBI taxonomy): Eukaryota > Metazoa > Chordata > Chondrichthyes > Lamniformes > Cetorhinidae > Cetorhinus > Cetorhinus maximus. The sequence goes on from NC_135888.1 coordinate 128,097,763, forward strand.
AAAACATTGACCAAGTGAAATCCCTGATATTCTTTGTAATAGTGCCAGGAGATCTTCCTCCCTTTTCAGTTGGATATTAAAGCACCTAAAGTTAATGTCTCATCTGAAAGATATCAACTTTAACAGTGCAGCATTCCCTCAGTACTACAGTGAAGTGTCATCCAGATTATGGGTTCAAAACCTGTTGCGGAGTGAGGCTTAAACCCACAACCTTCTGATTCAGAGGTGATGGAGTGATCACTGAGCCAAGCTGACACATAACAGGATTTGAAGATTAAATTCATCTCAAACCCACAACACTATTAACCCAACTAGGACGACTTGCCCATTAGGTCGTGGAGTGAAGTTTCTGAAGGTGTAGAGAGTTGTACAAAAGGCCAGAATTTGGCATCCTAGACCATGGAAAGAGATAAGATTATAGAAATAGGATATGGGGTGGTCTTGGAGCGTTTTGAAGATGAGAATATGGATTTTATATTTAAACCTGCTAGAGCTGTGAAGAGAATCCATGAAGACAATTAGTGCAAGACAAAATATGGGCAGTTGAGTGCTCTGGCACTACATGAAACATACATTCAGCATGTATCAGGGCTCATTATCAATGGAATATTCAATGTTTTATTGATACCTTTAAATAGCTGAAAATTTTGATAAAGTGCAAGTTTATATTGTAATTGGAGGCATCTTTTTGGTTCCTTAGTAATGGATCAGAGAAATGGAAGATTTACAATGATGTCCTGAAACCTTGTCTAAACTTGCTCTGATAATAGGGTTAGAAAATTTTCACCTTTTTACCTGTTTTTAGATGCAAATCTTTACAATCTTCTGTCTAAATTTGTATTTTATTGCTAGGAACAGGAGTCGGCCAGAATTTGGCATCTTGAACCTGGTTCACCATTCAGTGATGTCATGGCTGATCTGTGACCTGACTGCATGTACCCAGTTTTGACTCATATCTCTTAATACCTTTGGTAAACAAATATCTATCAATCTCAGATCAAAACTGACAACTGATCTACCAGCAATTGTCCTTTGCAGAAGAGAGGTGTGGTGCTCAGAACTGCTCACAGCAGCCCTGACATTGCTTAAACATGGATTTTTACAGCATGACTTCTATTAGAAATTAGACCTTTATCCAAAAATGAAAGAATTTCAGGGCTGCAGGGAAAAGGAAGTGGAGTGGCATTAGGTAAATTGCTCCTTCAGAGGGCCAGCACAGACACAATGGGCTAAATGGCCTCTTTGTGTGTTGTAGCCATTCTATGATACTATTCAAGTCCTCTAAATATAAAGCCCAGCCCAGCCTTTTTTATTATTATTTTCCATACATGTCCATGACATTTTAATGATTGTGCCTGGACTTCCAGGTCTCTTTGGACCTCCACTGTTTCTAGTTTTTCACCATTTGGAAAGTGCTCTGTTCTCTCGTTTTTATGTTCCAAGTGGATGGCCTCACATTTGCTACATTGAATTCCAAGTGCCACAGTTTTGCCCATTCATTTAATCTATCAATATCTCTTTGTAATGGTATGCTTTCATCTACACTGCTTACAATGCTGCCTATCTTTGTGTCATCCTTTGTGGCTTCCTATTCCCATCATCTAAATTGTTATTGAACATGGTGAATGGTTGAGGCCCAACACAGATCCTGTAGGAGACCACGAGTCCCATTCTGTCAATTATAGTTCCTGCCCTTTATCCCTAATCTCAGACTCCTGCTACTCAGCTACATTCCTAACCAGGCCAATAATCTGTCTTCAATTCAATGAGCTGCAAATTTAGCTCACAGTTTCTTAAGATGGTCTTTATGGATGTTATTAATATAAACTTCTATAAGGCATTAGATAGACTTTGTCCACTACTTTCATCACCTCTTTAAAAATCAGGTTTGTCAGTCATGATTTACCCTTTACAATCGATGCTGGCTTCCTTCGATCAGCTGAAAATATTCAAGGTGTTCAGTCACTTTATTCTCAATTATAGACTTTTATATAGACAATTATATCAAGCAATTTCCCGATAACAGCTGTTGGTGCTAACTGGTCAATAAATCCCTGGTTTCCCCCAAAAAAACTTTCTTTATTAGCAGAGTGGCAATTTTGTTTTATTCTTTCATAGGATGTGGGCATCACTGGCTAGGCCAGCATTTATTACTCATCCCCAAATTCCCTTGAGAAGGTGGTGGTGAGCTGCCTTCTTGAACTGCTGCAATCCATGCCATGTAGGTACACCCACGGTGCTGTTAGGGAGAGAGAGTTCCAGGACTTTTATCCAGTGACCATGAAGGAACTATAGCGATATAATTCCAGTCAGGGTGGTGAGTGATTTGGAGGGGAACTTGCAGGTGGTGGTGTTCCCATCTGTCTGTTGCCCTAGTCCTTCTAGGTGGCAAAGATTGGGGGTTTGGAAAGTGCTGTTGAGGGAGTCTTGGTGAGTTGCTGCAGTGCATCTTGTAGGTGGTACACATTACTGCCACTGTGCGACAGTGGTGGAAGGAGTGAATGTTGAAAGTGGTGGACAGGGTGCCAGTCAAGTTAGTTGCTTTGTCCTGGATGGCGTTGAGCTTCTTGAGTGTTGTTGGAGCTGCACTCATCCTGGCAATTTTCCAATTTTCCAGATACAATTTTCCAATCTAAAGGAGCAGTTCCTGAATCAAGAGAGCTTTGCGAATGCCCCAACTATAATATTCCAATGTTCTCACCTACTTCCTATAAATCCTTTGGATGGAAACCACCTGGTCCTGGGAATTTATTACTCTTTAGCATTATTTTCATTACTGTTATTTTGCTTGTGTTAATTTGGGTGAGTGTCCCCTTGCCTGATTCAGTACAATTTCCTTGATGTCTTGCATGCTGACCTTTTCCTCTACTGTAAATATTGATTTCAGAAATCGTTCAACACGTCCACCATTTTCTTATTTTTATTGACAATATCACCATTGTCAGTTTTCAAATTGCTGACAACAATATAATTGTAAAAAATGTGTGTTGAGTTTGAAATCCCTTGCAAGTCCTTTTGTAGGTCTGTTTTGTCAGCCTTTGTATGTATTTTGCAACTCTCCCAGTCACCAGGATGTGTGATAATTTTCTGCATGCTTTTACTTTTAATTTGATGTCTCTCACCTCTTTATTGTGCATGACTGTCTATTTTTCAAGGGGAGTTCTTGTCCCTTTGGGGTATAAACAAAGGTAACAGATAAAGGGGAACACCACTACCTCCAAGTTCCCCTCCAAGTCACTCACCATCCTGACTTGGAAATATATCGCCGTTCCTTCACTGTCGCTGGGTCAAAATCCTGGAACTCCCTCCCTTCCAGCACTGTGGGTGTACCTACACCACATGGACTGCAGCGGTTCAAGAAGGCAGCTCACCACCACCTTCTCAAGGGCAATTAGGGATGGACAATAAAAACACATTTCACGAACGAATATTTTTTTTAAAACTTGTTCAGTGTTACTTTTAAATTCTTTTTTGGACACCTACCACTGATCATCTGTTATCTTAACCCACTAACAGATTTGCCCAGTTTACTATGGGTGGTCTATTTGATCTCATTGAAGTCAGCCTTACTTAAATCTAGAATCTTAGCAGCTCTTTCACTCTTCTCCCTTTCAAACACTCGATTGGACTCTATTATATTTTGATCCCCGATAGATAAATGTTGATAAAACCCGTGGGACTGTTCACTAAATTTGACTCCTTACTTATTACTAAATCGAAATATGGCACACTCTCGCGATGGTTATTTAAAATCCCATCATTTTGTGGTTTTCTAGCTAAACTATGTTCATATCCCACTCCGCTTCTGTCAGACAAGTAAACGGTGACCCTGGCGGAACTGGAACATTGCGCATTCCCAGGAATATGGATATTAGTTATAATCTGGATATTTCTAGTCCACCGACAAGACCCCACAAGCGACAGTGGACAGATTCCATCTGTTAAGGGTCTCTCAAATATTATGCTACCGTTTAATCCGATTTAACTAAACACTTAATTAGTTTTTTTTAAAAAAAATTCATTCATGGGATGTGAGCTTCGTTGGCTGGGCCAGCATTTATTGCCCATCCCTAATTGCCCCTTGAGAAGGTGGGTTGAGAAGTTTTTTTTTAAATCTGAAGCCAGGAGACAGGCAGGATCATCTGTCACCTTAGACACTTACTTTTTGCTGCACACTCGTTTATTCAAAACTGGGGCAATCGCTTTGTTGACACCATTCGCTTCATTCATTCATTCCTTCATTCACAGATTGGATTAACATTCCCGGCTTCTCTGGCCAACCGACATCCCATAATTGATTTTTAAAAATATATATATAAAAGAATCGGGGGGTCAAATCGCTCCGACGAGCGGCGTTTCCAATTTCAAATGAATAATGGAAATGGTGTGGCCCAGGGAGAGAACAGACACTCAACCCAGAACCTTTAATCCCAGAACCGACCCCACAAGTGTGAAGCAAACGAGAGGTTCACGGAAAGTTGGCGTTGTTGTAATACGGTGTGAGCCGCCGAGGTATTAACACAAAGTGACCGGCAGCCCATTTAATTAATAAATAAGAGCGCCCGTTAGTTGAGGCAAGGAACCCGGGTTATGTGAAGGGAATCAGCCCAGATGCTCAATCAGATACCCTCAGGGCGCCAAGAAACCGGCTAAAGTCGCGATTGGAAAAAAAATCCAGGTGTGTTTAAGAAGGAAAAAAAAAACTTTCCAAAGGGCAAAGCGATGCATAACCTAGCACAGACCCGGTCCTTAGAATGAGCGGTAATCTGATCGCGTTTCTGTCCCCCTTATCCTGATCAGCGATAACTCTGGGTCTGAAACGGGAAGCACTCTGGAGCTGAGCTTTGCAGACTTCCGAGTGTCGGCTCTCGAGTCCTTGCCGGATTTTAGAAAGCTGAGGATTTTGACTTCAAAACGGAGAAGGTGGGAGAGAATCTAAAACTTCAACTCAGGAAACTTAGTCGGATTTATGTTAAATTGCTTTTCATTCATTTCCATTTGATTTGCTCCGAGGTTTTTCGCAGGTCTTTTTTTAAAATAAACTTACTTACAAATTTGAGCTGCCTGTTTTATATATATATATATGTACAATTTCTGGAAGAGTTGTAAATTCTCTCAATCCCAAATTTCCCCTTTGAAGATTTCGACGGCACTTGGCTCCTTCGACTTTTAACCCTTTGAAACGAAATAGCCTTTTAATAAACAATGATTAAACATTTACTTTCTGCCAAACATCACAGCGTCGAGTCGAGTCGAGTACCCCGGTTTTATTAAGCGCCTGTCTTGCTTTAATCTCGATTTTTGAGTGTAAAAAGGGCGAGTTTCAGGAAGACACGAATAAACAGTTTAGCAGAACGGGCTGCTAAAGGAGGAGACCGGATGACTCGCCCTTTGACTTTTGTACAATTGACCTTATCGAACCCATAATTAATATGAAATTCGTCAATTTCAATGTCTTTACCATTTTTTTTTCATGGAATAATAGAAACCGACAACATGATTGAAAAATGCAGCCAAGCCTGAGGAAAGTCACAACCAATAAGTAGAAAAAACCTGGTTCCCCTTGTTCCTGAGCGCACGTGGGTGGACCTGATGCACATTTCGGGTTTTTTTTAATTTTTGCATTTATTCAGCGAACTGCGATCCAGAAGGTGGCCGATCTGTGTTCAGTTAGATAAGTGCCACAGATAACAGACATATCAGCAAAGTGAAAACTCTTGGGAGTAAAGGGACAGTAGCAGCGCCGTTTCAACATTGGCCAAGGGACAGAGAGGAATGGGAATGATGTTTTTCAGACTGGAGTGGGGTATACAGGGGGTGGGGGAATATACAGTGGGGGGTTTACAGTGCGGATAGACAGTGGGGGGTATACGGGGGTATACAATGGAGGGATGTACAGTGGGGGGTATACGGGGTGGGGGTATACGAGGGGGTATACAGTGGGGGGAATACAGTGGTGTTCCCTGGAGCTTGGTGTTAGGAGGATTGCTCCATTCGATATATCTGAGTGACCTGGACTTGGATACACATGGCATAATTTCAAAGTTTGCAGATGACATGAAACTCTGAAAAGTGGTAAACAATGAGGTGGCTATAACAGATACAAAAACAGAAAATGCTGGAAAAACTCGGCAGGTCTGGCACCATTTGTGGAGAGAGAAACGGAGTTAACGTTTCGAGTCCAATATGACTCTGCTTCGGAGCTCTTTCCAGCATTTTCTGTTTTTGTTTTTAAATTTCAGACTTCCAGCATCTGCAGTATTTTGCTTTTATCTATGGATATAACAGGTTAGGGGGGACGGGTGGAGACGGATTGGTGAAATGGGCAGACACATGGCAGATGATATTTAACACAGAGAAGAGTTAAGTGATGCATTTTGTTCAGAAAAGTGAGGGAAACTAAATGGCACCAATTGAGTGGGTGCAGGAACAGAAAGACCTTGGGCCGTACAAAGGCAAATCTTTGAAGGTGGTAGGACAAGTTGAAAAATTATGGAAAAAAAATGCATCAGCCTTCTTCCCTTTAGTAATAGAGCACAAATTCAAGGACGTTGTGTTAAATACTTTAAAACGCGGGTCAGACATCAGTTGGAGCATTGTGTTCAGCTCTGGGCACCACACTTTAGGAAGGATGTCAAGGCCTTGGAGAGGGGGCAGAGGAGATTTACTAGAATGGTACCAGCGGTAAGGGATTTCAGTGATATGGAGAGACTGGAGAAGCTGGGATTGTTCTCCTTAGAGCACAGAAGGCTAAGAGGAGGTTTGGTAGAGGTGCTCATTAATAGTTTTGATAGAGTAAACATGGAGAAACTGTTTGCAGTGGTAGAAGGGTCAGTAGCCAGAGGCATATAAGATGATTGACAAAAGAATCAGGGACCACATAAGGAGACATTTCCTTTTTTTTTTACACAGCGAGTTTTTATGATCTGGAACGGCAAAGGCGGTGGAAACAAATTCAACAGTAACTTTCAGAAGAGAATTGGATCAATACTTAAAAGGAAACAAATACAGGAACACGAGGAAAGAACAGGGCAGAGGGACCAGTCGGAAAACGCTTTCAACGAGCAGACACAGGTGTGATGGGCAGAATGGCCTCCAACTATAGCATTGTGTGGAATCGACAGTTACTGCCCGGAAGATTTCACTTGAACGGCTGGGAGTCAAATACAAGTTCCTTTTAACAAAAATATGTCAAAGAAAACGATTTAACTGGAAGATGAATACCTGATACATTCATTTTCTGTGTACCAGTTCTGTAATCCTTCCCCCAGTTCCACCCTGATGATGATATTCGCTGACATTCACTCGAACACGTGTTGTTGTTTGCTACAGAGACAAACAATAATTCTGCAGCCAATATTTCTGCAGATATTGGTTTCCTGTTGCAATTATGAACTGCACTGGGCGCAGTAAGCTCTGCTTAATACTTGGACACGGAAATGCGATTAAATGTCTGTTTTCACTTAATGTCGATTTATGACTTGTGGAATCTTGGGCGACTTCAGGCGCGGGTGGATTTTTTTTTATATAAGGTTATAAATGCGAACAATGATAAAATGGAGAAGGACCCGGAGAAGATTGAGATGGAGAGGGGCCGATTGGTTACTTTCTCTTTCTATGTGCTTGTGTGAGTGTTACAAAGGGGCTGAGCCTTTGAATGTGTGGGGGGAAACTCGCCAGGGACTAAATGGAGAGGGGAAAAAATCTCAGTGAATTCCCGCCCAGGAAACGCATTAACCATTTACTGGGATCATCGGGGTATTGACCATGGCCCGCAACACAAAGCCTGACTGACTCTGCGGCTGTTACCGCCGAGCCGACAAGGGGACAGATATCTCCAACCAGGCACCGCCCTGATCCCAGTCACAGCCCCAGCAACGATTCCACCATCGGCACCAAGAAAGTTCATCAGCTGGTTCGGACATCGGGTACCCCTCATTTGAAATGCTCGAGTCTTGCCCCAGCGGCAACTCTTGCAATAAAATGAAATTGAACATTTACACCCCACCTCCCCCCCGAATTTAACGAATTCAATCGCTCGTCCGCCTCCCAGCTCCATCTCCAGAACCGGGGTAACGGGACAACCGTTGGGCAGGCGGGGTCGGGGAAGTGGGATTTTTGGATGGGGCAGTAGGTGAAGAGTTCTGTCTTTTTTTTTTGGGCGGGGGAGTGGGTTTTTTTGGATAGGTGATGGGCAAAGCGTAACATTTTAAGATGTATATTGTAATGGAGATTAATAATTTCTCCTTTATTAAATTTTAGCAACAAACCTAGTCTTTTTAGTGCAGATGTGAATCTGAAGTTTTGCAAGTTTCCTACAGTTTATCCCATGGTTTGGATTTTAACTCATTTCTTTTGCACGCACGCGTACATTAATGTTAAAAAAACATACCCACAACAAATATCTCCATGCTGACTCATGTTCTTGGCATGGGAAAAGGCCGAGGCTCAGTGACAGCAGGCTTGTCAATATCAGTGGTACCCTTGCAGTGTTCAATTGTTCTGTGTTTGAATACGTGAGTCTGGTAACTGAATGATGCTCACTGTGCTCCATTGGTTAAGCCTATGTGTGGACTCTGGGCAAAGTAAATGGGCACCACCGAAATTATTGGAAAGTGAGCTGTAGTCAGGAGTGCCGACATTTTGTGATTGCAGAGATATTTTAAAACTCTTGTAAATAAACCTATTGCACACTTAGAAACGAGTGTCATCTCTACATTGCTCTGAGATAAATAAGATATACAACAACTGTGAACAGTTGAATAGTCTTCCAGCACTCGCTGACAGGGCAGGGTTGGAGCCAGGGGAGGGTTGGAGCCAGGGGTGGTGACTCTGTAAAATAACAGTTCCTATTCCTGGTTCACAGTTAGGATCCAGCACCTGGGTGCAAACCCCTGCACTGAATGAGTACAACTTCGTTAAGAGTTGTGAACTCCACTGGACAAGCCACCAAGATCCTGAAAACCATCCTATTTCTGTAAACATTCTGGCAATGTAAGAACCCAGGAGGAGGCAACTTAGTCTCTTGAGCCATTTCCGCCATTCAGCTTAGATCTTTACTGACCTATATCTTAACTCTACGAAGCACCTTGGTTTCATAACCCTTAATATTGTTACCTAATCAAGAAAAAAATTGATCACTCATGGTTTTGACTCCCAACCTCAAGAGTTTTTTTTCGGCTGAGAGATCCAGATTTGCATGAAGTGGTGGCTCATGACTTCAACTCTCACTACCCTTGCTCTAATGTTAATGTTATACCCTTCCCCCAACAAAGGAAATGGTTTTTCTCTCTAGAAACCCTATCAACACTTTAAATGGTCTTACCTACTTCCCTTTTAATCCTTTTTTCATGGGATATAGGCACCACTGGCAAGATCAGTGTTTACTGCCTATCCCCAATTGCCCTTGAGATGTTGGTGGTGAGCTGCTGCCTTGAACCGCTGCAGTCCCTCTGGTCCAGGTATAATCACAGTGCTGTTAGGAAGGGAGTTCCTGCATTTTGACCCAGCCATGATGAAGTCAGAATGGTGTGTGGCTTGGAGGGGAACTTGCAGTTGGTGGGATTCCCATGCACCCACTGCCCTTTTCCTTCTAACTGAAAGAGGTGTCTGCTTATGAGATCACCCTTAATCCTTGATAGCTAAGTGAATCTAAACTTAGTCTATACAGCCTGTCCTCATAATTTAATCTTATTATCCCTGGTAAACATTTTATTCTGGTGAATCTGCATTAACTACCTCCAACGTCAAGAGTGAGTGGAGTTGAGGGGTTGAGGATGTGAGCGGTTGGGGGTGAGGGGATGGACCTAAGATGGGTGGGTGTGTGGGGGTGAGGGGCAGGGATGGTGGTGGGTGCAGGGGAGGGGGTGAGGGGATGAGGGGAGGGGATGGGGTGAGGGGGTGGGTGGGTGGGGGTGTGGGGGAGGGGATGGGGCAAGTGTGGGGGAGGGGATGGGGTGGGCGGGAGGGGTAGGGCAGGGGAGGGGGTGGGGGTGGGCGGGAGGGGGTGTGGGTGGGCAGGATGGGGGAGGGCAGGGGAGGGGATGGGGGTGGGCAAGTAGGGGTGAGAGGGAGGGGATGGGGGTGGGCGAGTAGAGGCGAGGGGTGTGGTGGGTGAGTGGGGAGGGGACGGGGTGGGCGAGTGGGGGTGTGGGGGAGGAGGTGAGGGGGTATGGGGATGGGCGAGTGGAGTAGAGGAGGGAAGGGGATGGGGTGGGCGTGTGGTGTTGAGGGGGAGGAGGTGAGGGGGATGGGGTGGGCGAGTGGGGTTGAGGGGGAGGAGGTGAGGGGGGCTGCTGGTGGGCGAGTGGGGAAGAGGAGGGAAGGGGATGGGGTGGGCCAGTGGGGTGGAGTGAATGGGGGTGGGTGAGGGGGGAAGGGGATGGGGTGGGCCAGTGGGGTGGAGTGAATGGGGGTGGGTGAGGGGGGAAGGGGATGGGGTGGGCCAGTGGGGTGGAGTAAATGGGGGTGGGTGAGGGGGGAAGGGGATGGGGTGGGCCAGTGGTTTGGAGTGGATGGGGGTGGGTGAGGGGGGAAGGGGATGGGGTGGGCTAGTGGGGTGGAGTGAATGGGGTTGGGTGAGGGGGGATGGGGTGGGCCAGTGGGGTGGAGTGAATGGGGGTGGGTGAGGGGGGAAGGGGATGGGGTGGGCCAGTGGGGTGGAGTGGATGGGGGTGGGTGAGGGGGGATGGGGTGGGCCAGTGGGGTAGAGTGGTTGGGGGTGGGTGAGGGGGGAGGTGGGCGCGGGTGGTGGGAGGGTGCAGTTTTTTTGTTGTTGAGCTGGGCTCATGCAGCCCTGAGGAGTCAGCATTGGGACCTTTCCTCCTGGTCCATGGTCTTTATCATTTGGCGATGGCTGAGCTGTCAGCGGGAAACACGCTCCCAAACTCGCTAACCTGGAGGTGTAAAATCACACCGTTTTGCCGAATGTGAAGTGTCTCTTGCAGCACCTTAAAGCTGAGGGGAAGGAATTGCCATGAATAAAAACAATGGAGATTTCAGAGCCGTGTGGACTTTTCTGTGCACCCTACAACAGGAGGGTCCATTACATTCGGACTGCTTTCAGTGACAGGTACCTCCCAAAACCTTCGCCTTGTCTTCTCCGACTGCAGCTGAGGCTCTCTCTAATTGAAGCTGGCAGTGAACTCGTCAGCGGGCATGAGCTGCCAGGAATCAGATGGCATGCTCAGACCCTGATCAATGGGAGCTCAGGGACAGACCGACACTCCGCAGTAAGTCAATCCTTCATCTCCCTTTCTTCCTTCGGTCGCGTTACTGGTGAACTTTTACGTGCCAAAAGTTACGGCAGAGACTAAAAAATAATCTCTTTTTTTGGTCATTGGTGCATTATTGGAATATCTGGCCATATTTGGGTCGGTAACATTAGCGCCCACTGTCAATCCCATCAGAAAAAAAAACTTTAGAAATAGCAGTGGGCTGCAGAAGAACTGATCTCTGTCTGATTCTTTTGAAAATTAGCATCATTCCAAAGACGAGGATGAATAATGTATCGCTCCAATTGGTATGAAAGATTGTGCTCTGAAGTCTGGTGTGTTATGATCAGAGAAGTTGAAAAGGAGATTCATATAAACAATCAGAAACATGATACAAATAGCAGCAAAAAGTGGAGCGAGGGGAATATGGAATAAGACTTCATGTAAACATAAAGATAAATAGTTTAGATTTCTATGGCACTGGATCCAAAGAAAAGATAAAGGGATTGAAACATTTAAAAATGAAAGAGTTGATCCATCCAAGAGTGAGGACATAATGCAAATATTCAGAAAGTAGTCGTTTGGTAGTACAGAACTGAGTATTGCTGAAAAAAGAGACATGTCCAAGTTTTTCATCTTGCACTCCTCAGGATGTTTTGCAAGAATGCCAATATAAGGGGAAAGCAACAATTTATACTGTATGTGATTGCTGATTGGTTGGCAGGTGGACTCTGTTAGAGGCATTGACATGGGAGAATGCACCAGTGATGTTGACTGACAGTTAACTGCCAAGCATTGTTTGAAATTTAAACCAGGCAGCTTGATCCTGATTGGTCAAGGCATGTCTCTATTTTTCAGCAATATTCAGTAGCTATTTGGGGTTATAGTTTTATCAGGCATTCTCCTGTTGGCTGTAACTCTAGAATATTCATGGCAACCTCAGAAAAACAGTGTTAAGTGGGGTTGGGGAATGTGGGGAGGTGGTATAGAAAGCCTAGGTGCATCTTGAATAAAAATAAAGCATCCCAAGCCAACTTCAAATAAATCCACACAATGCACTCCCATTGAATCAACTCAAATCAAGCTAATTTTAACCCTAATCCAAGGTAACCCTAAACCAAAATAGTCTTAACTCAAATCCACGCAAAATAACCCAGTCAATGCAATCCCACTGAATTAACCCAAACCAAACCTAACACTAACCCAAACCAACTCTAACCAATGCTAACACGAAATAAACACAATGCAATCTCGCCAAGCCAACATGAACCCAAGACAACTCAATGAAGCTAAATTAAGTCAAACCAATGCAAACCAACTCAAAATACACCCAAGACAACATATTATATCTCTATTGCGCTTTTCACATAATAAGCCATTATTTCAAAGCACCCACAGGGGCATTATAAAACAAAATATGACATTGAGCCACATCTGGGGATATTAGGTCAGATATCCAAAAGATGGGTCAAGGAGGTAGGTTTTTAGAAGGGCCGTAAAGGACTAAAGTGAGATAGAGATTGCAGAAGTGTAGGGAGGGAATTCCAGAGCTTAGGGTCTAGGCAACTGAAAGAATGGCAATTAATCGTGAAGCGATTATAATCGGGAACCTTGAAGTGGCCAGGATTAGATGAGTGCAGATAACTTGAAGGGTTGTGGGATCGGAGGAAATTACAGAGATAGGGAGGGGCGAGCCCATGAAGAAATTTGAAAACAAGGATGAGAATTTTAAAATCAAGAAGCTTTTTAACCGGAAGCCAATGTAAGCCACCGAGCACAGAGATGATAGGTAAATGGAACTTGGTGCGAATTAAGACACAGACAGCAGAGTTTTGGATGGTCTCAAGTTTACAGAGAGCAGAATGTGGTTGACTAGCCAAGAATGTGTTGAAGTAGTCAAGTCTAGAGGTAACAAAGACATGAATGAGGGTTTCAATTGCAAATGAGCTGAGACACGGGTGAAGTCAGGCAATGTCATAGAGGTGGAAATAGACAGTCATAGTGAGGACACGAATATATGGTTGGAAGCTTATCTCAGGGTTAAATATGACACCAAGGTTCCTAGACTGGTTTAGTTTCAGCCAGTGAGAGGGATCTAGTCAGTAGCTAGGGACTGGAATTTGGAGACAGCCAAAGTTGATAGAATTCAGCCCAAGAAAAGCAAGCGAAACAACCCAACGCAATGAAAGTAAAGCTAATCAAACTAAACCCAATGCAATTAAATCAAACACACCAATTGCCTAAAAGAAAACCCAATCAAACCAAACCCAAATGTAGTGACAGGAGGAGGCCAGTCAGCCCATTAAGCTTATTCTGCCATTCAGTTGGATCATGACTGAACTGTACATCAAATCCATTTGCCCATTCTGATCCATATCCCTCGATGTCTTAATCCAACACAAATCTGTCAATCTTAGTCTTGAAAATTAAACTAATTTGAATTGAGAGAAACCTAACCTTAACCTAGGGGACATAGTTTAAGAATAATAGTTTTAAGACTGAGATGAGGAGAAAATTTTCCTTTAAGAGGGTCATTAGTATGTGGAATTATCTTTCCCCAGAGAACAGTGGAGGCTGGGTCATTGAATTTATTCAAGGCTGAGGTAGACAGATTTTTGATAGACAAGGGAGTGAAGGCTTATGGGAGGCAAATAGGAAGATGGAGTTGAGACCACGACCAGGTCAACCATGATCTTATTGAATGGCAGAGCAGGCTCAAAGGGTCAAATGGCCTACTCCTGCTCCTATGTCCTATGTTTGTAACCCAACTGAACCAAATCAAGCCAAACAAACCAGTAAACCTTTTCCATAATGTGCTACCATTTGATACTTTATTGATATTGTTTCTGTGCTTAGTACCATTAAATTAATTTCTTTCTTCACAACAATAGAGACATATTTGTGATTCAACAATGTTAGCTTCTTACAATCCCACTAGGCAGTTGAGTAAGTCAGGAACCTTTGAAACTCCAGGTGTGCAACAATTTATAGGCAATGCTCAATGGATTCTGAAGTAAATAAATGTGAATATGAAGTATAATTTATGTCACATTTCAGTGTTATCATATTGCAGAATGTAAATCTGATACAATGCAGAAAGCACTTACTAAACTCTAAATATAGCTGTAAATGGCAAGGTGTCAAATTCCTTAATTGGAGCTGATTAGATGAACTCTGCACTAGCAAGGAATGCAATACTTGTACTATTCTTTATGCGACTGTACCTTTGTTTTATATACATAAATAAGGACCCCTATTCAACTCATAATAACAAGTTACTTTCTCTAAACATAGACACTTTGAAGCAGAACTTGCATTTATATAGCTCCTTTCACAACCTTAGGATATCTCAAAGTATTGTTGATGTGTAGTCATTGTTGCAATGAAGGGAAATGAAGCAGCCAATTTGCACACTGCAAGCTGCAACAAACAGCAATGAAATAGATGACCAGATCATTTGTTTTAACAATGATGATTAAGGGATAAACATTGGTCAGGGCCCCAGAGAGAACTCCCTTTCTCTTCTTCAAAATAGTATCGTGGGATATTTTATGTCTAGCTGAGAGGGCAGATAGAGCCTTGGCTTAATACCTTATCTGAAAATAGCATCTCTGACTGTACAGCTGTCCTTCGGTACTGTACTGTAGTGTCAGCCAAGATTTTATGCTCAAGACTCTGCAATTAGATTTGAACTCAAAATCTTCTCTCTCAGAGGAAAGAGTGTTCCTAATGAGCCAAGGCTAACATGGTGAGTGGCAAAAGAATCAGCAGTGACATAAGGAAAAAAAGTTACTCGGCGTGTTTTTTTTCTTTATTCATTGAAGGGGTGTGGGCATTGCTGGCAAGGCCAGCATTTGTTGCCCATTCCTAATTTCCCTTGAGAAGATGGTAGTGATGGTAGTGCCTTCTTGAACTGTAGCAGTCCATGTGATGTAGGTACATTGACAGTGATGTTAGGTAATGAGTTGCAGGATTTTGACCCAGCAACAGTGAAGGAAAGGCAATATAGTTCCAAACCAGGATGGTGTGTGACTTAGAAGGGAGCTTGCAGGTGGTGGTGTTCCCACGCATTTGCTGCCCTTGTCTTTTCCAGATGGTAGAGGTTGCAGGTTTGGAAAGTGATGTCAAAGGAGCCTTGGCAAGTTGCTGCAATGCATCTTGTAGATGGTACACACTGCTGACACTGGGCATCAATGGGGGAGGGAGTAAATGTTTAAGAAGGTAAGAAGGTGAATGGGTGGGTTTCTGTTGTTCTGGATAGTGTCCAGTTTTTTGAGTGTTGTTTGAGCTGCATTCCCCTAGACAAATGGAAAATATTCCATCACATTCCTGACTTGTGCCTTGTAGATGGTGGACAGATGTCGGAGTCAGAAGGTGAGTTTTCCACCACAGAATTTCCAGTCTTTAACTTGTTCTTGTAGACACAGTATTTAGTTGACTTGTCCAGTTAAGTTTCTAGTCAGTGGTAATCCCAAGGATGCTGATGAGTGGGGGATTCCGTGATGATAATGCTATTGAATGTCAAAGGGAGATGATGAAATTCTTTCTTGTTGGAGGTAGTCACTGTCGTTGTGTGACATGAATGTTAATTTGCTATTTCTCAGTCCAAGCCTGAATGTTGTCCTAGTGTTGTTGCATGCTTCAGTATCCAAATTGCAAACGGTACTGAACCTTATGTAAACATTAGCGAACATCCCCATTTCTGACTCCATGTTGAGGGAAGGTGATGAAGTAGCTAAAGACAGTTGGGCTTCAGACAATACCATGGAGAACTCCTGCAGCAATGTCCTGGAGCTGAAATGACTGTTGATGTGTAGCTTCCAACAGACTCAACCATCTTCCTTTTTATTGAGTATAATACCAGATGGCAGAGAATGTTTCTCCCTGATTCCCATTGGCTTCAATTTTGCTGGGACTCCTTGATGCCACACTCAGTCAGGTGGCTGCCATAAGGCCAAGGGCAGTTACTCTCACCTCACCTCTAGAATTCAACTCTTTTGTCCATATTTGGGCCAAAATGGCACAATAGTAAGTTCCACAGCCAAGTGACCCTCGTGGAATCCAAACTGAGTGTCAGTGAGTAGGTTATTGCTGTGTAAGTGCCATTTGATAGTGCTGTTGATGACACATTCCATTACTTTGCTGATGATTGAGAGCAGGTTGATGGGGTAGTATTTGGCCGGATTGAATTTTCTTTCTTTTTGTTTTACTTTGTTATGATCTGAAATGCACTGCCTGAAGGGGCGACTGGAACAGATATAATAATTTTCAAAAACAAGTTGAATAAATCCTTGTAATGGAGAAATTTTCAGGATTATGAATGAAGGGCAGGAGGGGTGGGACTAAGTGGATAGCTCTTGGAAGTAAGTGACTGCTGGAGATCATCAGTTGAAGGGTAGATTTGAATTCTAGATTGAGAAATAATGCTGCCCTGTTGGGGTATAGATTCAGAGTTATGCTACATTGTTGGGGTACATGTTATGGATTAATATGAAACTGTAGGGATACTGATTGGGGATTAATGTTGCATTTTAAGGTTTCAGGTTGAGGATTAATGCTGCATTATTGGGTTGAAGATTGAGGATTAATGTCACATTATTGGGTTGAAGATTGAGGATTAATGTCGCATTATTGGGTTGAAGATTGAGGGTTAATGTCGCATTATTGGGCTGAAGATTGATGAGTAATGCTGCACTGTTGGGGTACAGATTGAGGAGTAATGCTGCACTGTTGAGGTACAGATTGGGGAGTAATGCTGCACTGTTGGGTTTCAGATTGATGAGTAATGCTGCACTTTTGGGTTTCAGATTGAGGAGTAATGCTGCACTGTTGGGTTTCAGATTGAGGAGTAATGCTGCACTGTTGGGTTTCAGGTTGATGAGTAATGCTGCACTTTTGGGGTACAGATTGGGGAGTAATGCTGCACTGTTGGGTTTCAGATTGAGGAGTAATGCTGCACTGTTGGGTTTCAGATTGAGGAGTAATGCTGCACTGTTGGGGTACAGATTGGGGAGTAATGCTGCACTGTTGGGTTTCAGATTGAGGAGTAATGCTGCACTGTTGGGTTTCAGATTGGGGAGTAATGCTGCACTGTTTGGTTTCAGATTGCGGAGTAATGCTGCACTGTTGGGTTTCAGATTGGGGAGTAATGCTGCACTGTTTGGTTTCAGATTGCAGAGTAATGCTGTACTGTCGGGGTACAGATTGGGGAGTAATGCTGCACTGTTGGGCAACAGATTGGGGAGCAATGCTGCACTGTTGGGTTTCAGATTGGGGAGTAATGCTGCACTGTTGGGGTACAGATTGGGGAGTAATGCTGCACTGTTGAGGTACAGATTGGGGAGTAATGCTGCACTGTTGGGTTTCAGATTGGGGAGTAATGCTGCACTTTTGGGTTTCAGATTGAGGAGTAATGCTGCACTGTTGGGTTTCAGATTGGGGAGTAATGCTGCACTGTTTGGTTTCAGATTGCAGAGTAATGCTGTACTGTTGGGGTACAGATTAGGGAGTAATGCTGCACTGTTGGGCAACAGATTGGGGAGCAATGCTGCACTGTTGGGTTTCAGACTGGGGAGTAATGCTGCACTGTTGGGGTACAGATTGGGGAGTAATGCTGCACTGTTGAGGTACAGATTGGGGAGCAATGCTGCACATTTGGGTTTCAGACTGAGGAGTAATGCTGCACATTTGGGTTTCAGACTGAGGAGTAATGCTGCACTTTTGGGTTTCAGATTGAGGAGTAATGCTGCACTGTTGGGGTACAGATTGGGGAGTAATGCTGCACTGTTGGGGTACAGATTGGGGAGTAATGCTGCACTGTTGGGGTTCAGATTCAGGAGTAATGCTGCACTGTTGGGGTACAGATTGGGGAGTAATGCTGCACTGTTGGGTTTCAGATTGAGGAGTAATGCTGCACTTTTGGGTTTCAGATTGGGGAGTAATGCTGCACCTTTGGGTTTCAGATTGGGGAGGAATGCTGCACTTTTGGGTTTCAGATTGAGGAGTAATGCTGCACTGTTGGGTTTCAGATTGGGGAGTAATGCTGCACTGTTTGGTTTCAGATTGCAGAGTAATGCTGTACTGTCGGGGTACAGATTGGGGAGTAATGCTGCACTGTTGGGCAACAGATTGGGGAGCAATGCTGCACTGTTGGGTTTCAGATTGGGGAGGATTGCTGCACTGTTGGGGTACAGATTGGGGAGTAATGCTGCACTGTTGAGGTACAGATTGGGGAGTAATGCTGCACTGTTGGGTTTCAGATTGGGGAGTAATGCTGCACTGTTGGGGTACAGATTGGGGAGTAATGCTGCACTGTTGGGTTACAGATTGGGGAGTAATGCTGCACTGTTGGGGTACAGATTGGGGAGTAATGCTGCACTGTTGGGGTACAGATTGGGGAGTAATGCTGCACTGTTGGGGTACAGATTGGGGAGTAATGCTGCACTGTTGGGGTGCAGATTGAGGAGTAATGCTGCACTGTTGGGGTACAGGTTGGGGAGTAATGCTGCACTGTTTGGGTACAGATAGGGGAGTAATGCTGCACTGTTGGGTTTCAGATAGTGGAGTAATGCTGCACTGTTGGGGTACAGATTGGGGAGTAATGCTGCACTGTTGGGGCACAGATTGGGGAGTAATGCTGCACTGTTGGGGTACAGATTGCGGAGTAATGCTGCACTGTTGGGGTACAGATTGAGGAGCAATGTTACATATTAGGGAATAATGCTGCATCCCATGGTCAATGATTGACATTTGTTCTTTTCCAACAACTCAGCTCTGACTTGTTACTTGTCAGTTTTCTCTCCCTCTCCACATTCTTCCCTCTTTTTCCATATTCTTTCCTGTTTCCACACTCTTCCCTCTCTTCCCACTCTCTTCCTTCCCATCCCACAATCTTCCCTCGCTCCACAGTCTTTCCTTGCTCCCAGTCACTTTAAGGCGAGCCCTGCTTCCTGGCATCCCTCACCTTCTTTTATTCTTTTCAGCCACAATGCTTCTTCATCCTTTTACTTATTTTTCAAACTTTTCACCTTTAATTCAGTGAAACACAAATAACTTTTCACAGAAGGGATCACACCAAATTACATGCTGAGGCTGGACACCAGAATTTGAAACAAGCTTTCAAAATCTGCAGTGAGTCTGGGACATAATCAGAACAGTGGATTAACAGTATCTGTGATCATTACTACATCCTTAATATTTGTTACATTACTAAAGTGGATGTGACACTGTTCAATTAAAATATTGTTAACCAGATGTGTAATCTGAGCCAGCAGTTATCCGCCTGGACTGATTTTTTTGCTCACTCTGTTTTCAGCTCTAATGGATTTCTCTGCATTGAGAGAGGAAATGAGCTCTTATACTTTTAATTTCTGTTTTTCGTTTCCTGTCGTGTGATAGAATCATAGAGTCCGTTAGATGCCTGTGCCAGATTATGAAATTGTTTTTCATGTGTAATATGCTCAACAGAACCAGAATCTTTACAGACAACTGTCAGTTTTTAAAACTGAGATCACTGGTCAGAAAGCCGTACAGCACGAGGAGGCTATTCCCCCCATTAAGCCTGCACTGACTCTTTGAAGGACCTATCCATTTTGCTGCCCTCCCATGATATTAGACCTACACAAAATGCCACTTAAAGTATTATTCAATTCCCTTTTGAATGTTGCTGTTGAATCTGCTTCGACCACCCTTTCAGGCAGTAAATTCCAGATCATAATTTGCTGACTAAATTTCTTTTCCTTGAAGCCCCATGCGGTTCTTTATACAATTAATTTAAATATATATCCTCTGGTTACCAACCCTCCTGCTGTTGCAAACAGTTTCTCCTTATTTATTCCATCAAAACCATTCATAATTTTGAACGACTCTATCAAATCTCCCCCAACCTTCTCTGCTCTAAGGGAAACTATCTCGGCTTCTCCAGGTCTGCGTAACTGAAGTCTTTCATCCCTGGTGCCATTCAAAACTAGCGTCATAAACCTGAGCAAAGGAAACTGCAAAGTTATGGTGGGCGATTTGGCAAAGGTAGATCGGGAAACTAGATTAAAAGAAATGGCAGTAGATAAACAGTGTCAAGCACCTAAAGAATTAATTAATAATTCATAGATATTGTAGATTTCCTTTTAGGAGGTCTTGTGGAGCAATGTGTCTGTGAGCCAGAAGCTCCAGGTTAAAATCCCACTCCAAGTCTTGATGGCCAAGGAAGGTGTCTTCGTAACGCAGCCAAACATATTGAGTATCAACCTGTAAACCCTTCCAACACACGCCAATGGCAGACTGTAAGAGAGGGAGAGATTCCTGGTCCGCCATGTGATGGAAAGAAAATTGGATCCCCTACCATCACCAGGCATAGGTCCAGGCAGATATTGAAATACAACAAAGGAATACCAAGATATTGATAAAAGATTATAAGAATAAACTAGCAAGAGATATAAAGACAGATTGTAAAAGCGCCTATAAGTATGGAAAAAGGAAAAGATTAGCAAGAGTAAACATGGTCCCGTAGAGGCAGAGAAAGAGGAAATTATAATAAGGGGAATAAGGAAATGGCAGATATACTAAGTATTCAGTAATCATTTTGCAATGCACAATTAGCATTCCAGAAATTGTGGGGAACCAAGGGCCAAGTGCTGGAGAAATTAATGGGACTAAAACCAACAACTCTGCTGGATCTGATGGCCTAAAGCTTAGAGTTTTAAAAAGGTGGCCATGGAGATAGTGGATGCATTGCTTTTGATCTTTCAGAATTCCCTAGGTTCAAGAACAATCCTCATGGACTGGAAGCTAGCGAACATAACCTCGCTATTCGAGAAAGGACGGGGAGAGAAAACTGGAAACTCTGGGCCAGTTAGCCTGACATGAGTAGCAGGGAAAATGTTACAATCTATTATTAGGGATGTGATGGAACCAAAGAAAAGTTACGGCGCAGTAAGAGGCCATTCAGCCCACCGTGTCTGCACCAGCCACGAAAAGATCAAAAGAAGCTAGCCACTCATTTTTAATCTCACTTTCCAGTACCTGGTCTGTCCCCTCTAATCCTTCTGCCAATTACCTTAAATTTATGCCCCCTGGTAATTGGCCCCTCTGCTAGGGGAAATAGGTCTTTCCTAGCTACCTTATCTAGACCTTTCTTAATTTTGTACACCTCAATTAGGTCACCTCTCAGCCTGCTCTGTTCTAGGAAAAACAACCCTAGCCTATCTAATCTTTCTTCATAGATGCAATTTTCAAGCCCTGGCATCATTTTTATAAATCCTCTCTGTACTTTCTCAGACCAATTATGTCCTGTAATGTGGGGGCCAGAACTATACATGAAATTCCAGCTGTGGCCTAACCAGCATTTTATACAGTTCCAGCATTACATCCCTGTATTTTGTATTCAAAACCTCGTCCAATAAAGGGAAACATTCCATACACTTTCTTTACCACCTTATCCACCTGTCCTGCCACCTTCAAGGACCTGTGGACATGTACTCCAAGGTCTCTCACTTCCTCAACCCCTCTCAGTATCCTCCCATTTATTGAGTATTCCTTTGCTTTGTTTGCCCTTCCCAAATGCATTATAATTGCTTAGGGTCAACATGGATTTGTGAAAGGGAAATCATGTTTAAAAAATCTATTGAAGTTCCTTAAGGATGTAACCAATCGGGTTGTTAAGGGGGAATCTCTAAGACGAACAGCCCCAGCTTTTCTAGTCTCCCCACATAACTGAATTATCAGAAAGGTTTAGATAATGTGTCACACAAGAGGTTATTACATAAAATTAGGATTCTTAGGATTGGAGATAATATATTAACATGGACTGAGGATTCATTTACGGACTGGAAACAGAGAATAGGAATAAACGGATCATTTTTGGGTTGGCAAGTTGTAACTAGCAGGATACGGTAAGCATCAGTACTTCGGCATCAGCTATTTAAGCCTATATCAATGATTTAGATAGGGAGACCTGAGTGTATTGTATCCAAGATTGCTGATAGTACATGTTAGCTGGGAAAGTAAGCTGTGGGGGAGATACAAAGAGGCTTTAAAAGGATATAGAGGCCTGGATTTTTGTAATGATGGAAAGCCTTTCCATTGTTGTGAAAATGGCAGACAAGCCTGAAAATCGGAAGTCCTATCACTGAACATGGCACCGACCATTTTCACGGGGCAAGAATGGGGTAAGGTCGCATTTCACACATATGCATTTTGCGGAGGCAACTTCCCAGAGAAATCAGCAACTGCCTCCACTCATGTGTGATTTTGGTGTGAGCAGTCTCTGAAACCCAACGTACATAGATTCGACCTGGTAGGAGCAGGTCTGAACTTTGGCTATCCAAGCAAATCCACAGAGCACCCTTATGGCGATGTAGGATACCCCTTTTGATATGGACCTGGGACACCTTTGCAGGAGGTCAGGTGCGATTTGGAAGAGGTGAGGTTAAAATTAGGCATGAATGTGTGTAAAAAGTGCAAAAACTCATTAGAACTGTGAAGCTCATTGGAACTGGCAAAAACAACTGTCCAAAGTGTCCAAGATGTCAAGTTGTAAGACATTTAAAACCCCTGTCCTTTAGCACTTTGAAAACACTGCCTAGAGAGTTTTTTAAAAAATGATTGCTTGCTATTTCACTCTGTCTGTGGACATAGCCTAAGGGTCACTATTGTGAGATTAGTGCTGCATGACTGATTCACAATGGTCCTTTATCACAGTAGGGTACCTGCCATTTCACAGTTTGATTGATAGCTCCATATGGCTATGGACTCTATGAAGTGGGACTGTGAATTTCCATGCATGTTTTTGTAAGGGATTGTGCAATTGAATGAAATGTTTGTTGTTATAAGGAATAATGTAGTTGAAGGAATGTAAATATTATAAATGGGTTTTTATGAATGAGAGTGTCTTTAAACAAATAGAGACTGCAATAGACACTTGGAAATGAGTTTTATTTAATCTCAGCATAGGTCCTGAAGTCTGCCCATGGTGGATACTGGGTGCGTTGGCATGGTAGGTGTAAGAGCAAAAGAGTTGTGGGGGCATGGGTTGGCATGAGTTGGCAGTTGATTGGCCTAGGGGCTATAAAGGAGCGGGTGCGAAAATAGGTTGACATGGAGGGTATGAGGGGCCATGGGGGTGGGCGGAAGGCATGAGGTGGCATGTGGTGGTATGGATGGGCCATGGGGAATGTATGGGGGGGTGAGAATGAGGTGAGATCTGGAGGGCTGTTTTATGATTTTCTGTTTCTTTTGAACTTTGATAAATTGCAGGTGCATTGAGGCAGGACTTCCATGTGGAGGCAGCCCGCCTCCACACCGAGTATCCCCTGTCTTCATTCCAGGCCAAAAATAAAAATACCTGGAAAAACTCAGCAGATCTGACAGCATCTGCAAAGAGGAACACAGTTAATGTTTCGAGTCTGTATGACTCTTCAACAGGACTAAGGAAAAATAGAAAAGAGGTGAAATATAAGCTGGTTGAGGGGGGTGGGACAAGTAGAGCTGGATAGAGGGCCAGTGATAGGTGGAGATTGCCAAAAGATGTCATAGACAAAAGGACAAAGAGGTGTTGAATGTGGTGATATTATCTAAGGAATGTGATAATAGGTGACATTAAGGGTAGAAAGCAGGACGAGCAAGGTACAGATAGCCCTAGTGGGGTGGGGTGGGGGAAAGGGATCAAAATAGGCTAAAAGGTAGAGATAAAACAATGGATGGAAATACATTTAAAAATAATGGAAATAGATGGGAAAAGAAAATCTATATAAATTATTGGAAAAAAGGGGGATCGGAAAGGGGGTGGGGATGGAGGAGAGAGTTCATGATCTAAAATTGTTGAACTCAATATTCAGTCCGGAAGGCTGTAAAGTGCCTAGTCGGAAGATGAGGTGCTGTTCCTCCAGTTTGCGTTGAGCTTCACTGGAACATTGCAGCAGGCCAAGGATGGACATGTGGGCATGAGAGCAGGGTGGAGTATTGAAATGGCAAGCGACAGGGAGGTCTGGGTTATGCTTGCGGACAGACCAAAGCTGTTCCGCAAAGCGGTCACCCAGTCTGCATTTGGTCTCTCCAATGTAGAGGAAACCACATTGGGAGCAGCGAATGCAGTAGACTAAATTGAGGGAAGTGCAAGTGAAATGCTGCTTCACTTGAAAGGAGTGTTTGGGCCCTTGGACGGTGAGGAGAGGGGCAGTAAAGGGGCAGGTGTTGCACCTTCTGCGGTTGCATGGGAAGGTGCCGTGGGAGGAGGGTTGAGGTGTAGGGGGTGATGGAGGAGTGGACCAGGGTGTCCCGGAGGGAACGATGGTTGCCTGTGCCAACTCCCAGGGAACCCCGCCGCCCTGGAATGACAATATGACTTTCCGGGCTACTTACTCCCAGGTCATGTTGGCAGAGCTTGGAAATGACCCAACTGTGCTCCCAACCCAGGAGTGAAAATCCAGGCCAGACAGTTTAAAAGAATAAGTAAGAATGTGGCAGAAATAATGTTATGTGGAGAAATGTGAAGTGATTCACTTTGAAAAATAGAAAAGCAGAATATTTTTTAAATGTTGAGAGAGTGGGAAATGTGGGTCTTCAGAGGGATCTGGATGTTCTTGTACATGAATCACAAGAAGTTAACATGCAGATGCAGCCAGAAATAAGGAAAAAAAATGGTAGTTTAGTATTTATTGCAAAAGAATTGGAGTATGAGAGTGAAGAAGTCTTGCTGCACTTATATAAGGTGAGACCATATCTGGAGTACGATGTACAGAATTGGCCTTCTTATCCAAGGGAAAACATACTTACCTTGGAGGGGACGCAATGAAGGTTCACTAGACTGGTGCCTGGTATGGAGGGATTGTTCTATGAGGAGAGAGTGAGTAGAATAGACCCATATTTCTTAGAGTTTAGAAAAATAAGCAATGATTTCATTGAGACATATAAAATTCTTAAGGGGCTTGACAAGGTAGAGGCTGTTTCTCCTGGCTGGGGAGTCTAGAACTAAGGGTCACAGCCTCAGAATGAGGGTTACGCCATTTAAGACTGAGATAAGGAAAAAATTCTTCACTTGTACCACAGCGAGCTAGGAATGCTCAGTCATTAAGTATATGCAAGTCAGAGGTCAATGGCTATTTAGATACTAAAGGGATCAAAGGATAAGGGGATAGTGCAGGAAGGTGGAGTTCAGGTAGAAAGTAGGCCATGATCTTATTGAATGGCGGAGCAGGCTTGAGGGGTCAAAAGGCCTACTTCAGCTCTTATTTCTTATATCCTGGCAAATATTCCCTGCACCCTCTATACGGTCTTAACATCCTTCCCAAGGTGTGGTGCACTGAATTGGGCACAATGCTCCAGCTGGGGTCTAACCAGTGAGCTATAAAAGTTTCGCATAACTTGCTTGATTTTCTGCTCTGTCCCTTTACTTATGAAACCCTGAGCCTTTTTATCATCTTTCTCAACTTGTCTTGCCCCCCTCAAAAGTTTACACCCTCTAGATCACTCTCTTCCTGCACTACCTTTAAAATTGCACCATTTAGTTAACATAACTCTTCTCAAACTTACTACCAAATGAATAACTTTACACTTCTCTGTCTTAAATTCAATCTGTCCCGTGTCTGCCCATTTTACTAGTTGGTTCTCTTGAAATCTGTTACTATCCTTTTTCATTCCTTCATGGGATGTGAAGGTCACTAACAAGGCCAGCATTTGTTGCTCATCCCTCACAGTCCATGAACTCTTCCTCTCTGTTTGCTATATTTCACAGTTTGGTGTCATCTGAAAACTTTGAAATTATGCCCAAATCCAGGTCAAAAGCAGCAGCAGTCACAGCATCATTCACTGGAAAAAAACCACTGCACATTCCTCAGCAAATGATCCCGCAAATTCCTCCTCAATAACATCTGGGGACTTGTGCCAAAATTGTGTTAGAGTTGGCCGACAAGAAACATAATCATATTGACAGTCAATATCCCAGTGTCCTCCATCACCATCATTACACATGTCCTGTCCCAAGCAGGGTGGTCCCACCAGAGGTGGTGGTGCAGTGGTATATAGTTGGGAGTGAGTGGCCCTGAGAGTCCTCAACATTGACTCTGGACCCCATGAATCTTCAAGACACTGGTCAAACATGGGCAAGGTAATCCTCTGCTGATTGCCACCTATTGCCCTCCCTCAGCTGATGGATCAGTATTCCATGTTGATCACTACCTGGGAGAAGATCTAATAGTAGCAAGAGCACAGAATGGACTCTGGGTGGAGGACCTCAATGCATGTCACTAAGAGTGACTCAGCACCACTACTTACCAAGCTGGCTGAATTCTGAAGAACAAATCTGCCAGATGTGGGATTTGAGAGATGGTGAAAGAACCAACATGAAGGAAAACCTTGTTGACCTCATCCTCACCATTGTAACTGTTGCAGATACATTTATCCACGACAGTATTGTTGGGAGTGACCACATCACAGTTCTTGTGGAGGCAAAGCCCTTTCTACACACACAGGAACAGATGGAGGCCATTTCACTCCTCGAGCCTGTTCCAAAATTCAGTGAGATCCTTGGCTGATCTGCAGCCTAATTTTGCATGCCTCTTTTTGCCCCATGTGCCTTAATACCTTCGGCTAGCAGAAATCTACAACTCTCAGTTTTAAAATTAACAATTGGTTATCAATTCTGGAAGAGGATTCCTAGCTCCTAAAAAATCACAACCACTGGACTTCTCAAAGCATTTTACAGCCAGTGAAGTATCTTTGAATTGTAGTCACTGTTGTGATGTAAGAAACACAGCAGCCAATTTGCACACAGGAAGCTCCCTCAAACAGCAACATGATAATGAGCAGATAGCCAGTTTTTGTAATGTTGTTTGAGGGATAAATATTGGCCAGGACACTGAGGAGAACCCCCTGCTCTTCTTTGAAATAATGCTGTGGGATTTTATTTTTATATTTGCTGATGATCGAGAGTAGACTGACGGGACTGTAATTGCAGGTGTTGGATTTGTCCTGCTTTTTGTGTACAGGACATACCTGGGCAGTTTTTCACATTACCGAGTAGATGCCAGTGTTGTAGCTGTTCTGAAATAGTTTGGCTAGGGGCGCAGCTAATTTTGAAAAACAAGTCTTCATTACAATTGCCGGAATGTTATCAGAGATCATAGCCTTTCCCATATCCAGTGCCTTTAGCCATTTCTTAGTATTACATGGAGTGAATCGAATTACTAAAGACTGCCATCTGTGATGCTGGGGACCTCAGGAGGAGGCTGAGATGGATCATCCACTTAACATGTCTGGCTGAAGATGGTTGCAAATGCTACAGACTTATCTTTTGCACTGATATGCTGGCTCACCCATCATTGGGGATATTTGTGGAGCCTCCTCTTCCATTGAGCTGTTTAGTTGTCCACCACCATTCACAACTGGACTGCAGATCTTAGATCTGATCCGTTGTTTGTGGGAACTCTTATTTCTGTCTATCGCATGCTGCTTTTGCTCTTTGGCATGTAACATAGTCCTGCGTAGCTTCACCAGGTTAACGCCTCATATTTAGGTATGCCTGGTGCTGCTCCTGGCAAGACCTGATGCACTCTTCATTGAACTAGAGTTGATCCGCTGGCTTGATCGTAATGGTAGATTGGGGGATATGCTGGACCATGAGTTTACAGATTGTGATTGTATACAATTCTGCTACTGTTGATGGCCCACAGTGCCTCATGGATGCCCAGTCTTGAGTTGCTAGATCTGTTCAAAATCTATCCCATTTAGCACAGTGGTACACAGTGGCACAGTTTAGCATAATGGAGGGTAACCTCAATTTGAAGGCGGGACTTCATCTCCACAAGGACTGTGCTGTGGTCACTCCGACCGATACTGTCATGGACAGATGCATCTGTGATTGGTAGATTGGTGAAGATGCGGCCAAGTATATTTTTCCCTGTTGTTGGTTCCCTCACCACCTGCCACAGGCTCAGGCTAACAGCTATGTTCTTTAGGGCTGGGTTAGTAGTGGTGCTACTGAGCTACTCTTGGTGATGGACGTTGAAGTCCCCATCCAGAGTACATTCTGTGCACTAGCCGCTCTCAGTGCTTCCTCCAAGTGGTGTTCAATATGGCAGAGTACTGATTCATCAGCTGAGGGGGAACAATAGGTGGTAATCAGCAGGAGGTTTCCTTGCCCATGTTTGATCTGGTGTCATGAGACTTTATGGGGTCCAGAGTTGATATTGAGAACTCCCAGGGCAACTCCCTCCCGGCTGTATGCCACTATGCTGCCCCATCTGGTGGGCCTGTCTTGTTGGTGGGGCAGGACATACCCAGGGATGGTGATGGTGGTGTCTGGGACATTATCTGTAAGGTATGATTTCTTGAGTATGACTACGTCATTCTGTTGCTTGACTAGTCTGTGCAACAGCTCTCCCAATTTTTGCACTAGCCCCCAGATCTGCCCCAGAGGACTTTGCAGGGTTTGCCATTGTTGTTTCTGGTGCCTAGGTCGATGCCAGGTGATCCGCCCAGTTTCATTCCTTTTTTGTAGGCTTCATAGTGGTTTGATACAACTGATTGGCTTGCTAGGCCATTTCAGAGGGCATTTAAGAGCCAACCACATTGCTGTGGGTCTGAGGTCACTCCTAGTCCAGATCAGGCAAGGACAAAAAATTTCCTTCCCTAAAGGGCATTAGTGAACCAGATGGGTTTTTACAACAATCAACAATGGTTTCATGGACTAACTTTTTAATTCTAGATTTATTAATTGAATTTAAATTCCACCAACTGCTGTGGTGGGAATCAAACCCATGTCCCCACAGCAATAGCCTGGGCCTCTGGATTACTACTCTGGTGGCATTACCACAACACCACTGCCTCCCCTGAAGATCATGGCTCTCCAGTCCTTCCAGATCAAGCCGTGAATGGTGGCTGACAATGAAACAACTAATGAGAGAGGAAATTCCATAAACATCCCCATTCTCAATGATGGCAGATTCCACTACGTGAATGCAAAAGACAAGGCTGAAGCTTTTGCAGCCACCTTCAGCAGGAAATGCTGAGTGGTCTCCTCCTGAGGTCCCCACCATTACAGATGGCAGTCTCCAGACAATTCGATTCACTTCATCATGTAATGACTGAGCACAATGATACAGCAAAGCTACGGACCCTGACAACATCCTGGCTGTGGTGCTGAAGACTTGTGCTCCAGAACTAGTCAACCCTCAATCAAGCTGTTCCCATACAACAACAATTCTGATCTCCAACCGTCAAATACAAAAATTGCCTAGGTATGTCCTACCTACAAATTGAATCCAGTCAGTTACTGGCCCCATCAGTCCACTCTTGATCACCAGCCAAATGATGTAACAAATCGACGACAGTACTATTAAGCGGTACTTACTCACCAGTAACCTGCTCACTGATGCTTGATTTGGCTTCCACTAGGATTACCTGATCCCAGACCTCATTACAGCTTTGATCCAATCATGGACAAAAGATCTGAATTCCGGAGATGATGTGAGAGTGACTGCTCTCCTCAAGGCAATGTTTGACCAAGTGTGACATCAAAGAGCCCTCATAAAATTGAAGTCAATGGGAATTGGGAATAAATCTCCACAGTCAGGAGTTTACTCAGCACAAGGGAAGATGGTTGTGGATGTTGGAGGACAATCGTTTCAGCCCCAGGACATCACTGCAGGAGTTCCTCAGGGTAGTGTCCTAGGCCCAACCACCTTCAACTGTTTCACCAATGACCTTCCCGCCAACATGAGGTCAGAAGTGGGAATTTTTGCTGATGACTGCACAAGGCTCGGTACCATTTGCAACTCCTTAGATACTGAAGCTGCCTGTGCCCACATGCAGAAAGACCAGGACAACATTCAGGCTTGGGCTGATAGGTGGCAAATAACATTAGCACCACAGAAATGCCAGGCAATGACCATCTCCAACAAGAGGGAGTCTAACACCTTCCCTTTACATTCAAAGGCATTACCATCACTGAATCGTCCACCAACAACTTTCTGAAGGTTACCACTGAGCAAAAACACCACCACCTGGAAGTTCCTCTCCGAGCCACTCACCATCCTGACTTGGATATCACCGTTGCTTCACTGTCACTGGGTTAAAATCCTGGAACTCCCTCTCTAACAGCACTGTGGGTGTACCAACACCACATGGACTGCAGCGGTTCAAGAAGGTGGCTCACCACCACCTTCTCGAGGGCAATTAGGGATGGGCAATAAGTGCTGGCCTAGCCAGCGAAGCCCACGTCCCATAAATGAATTTCAAAAGCCACTTAGCTAGACCAGCCACACATGGCTCCATGGGCATATTAGAAACTGGACATTCTGATGCATGTGACACACCTCGTAACTCTCCAAAGCCGATCACTTACAAAACACAAGTCAGGAGTGTGGTGAAATACTCTCCACCGAGCTCTCAACCCTCTTGGTTCTGGTGCTGCTGGGACTGCTAGAGTTGCTGGCAATCAGATTGTCCGGCAGCTCTCGAGGACGGGACTTCCTCCCACTGAGGAGAGGTGGAAGCCCCACTCTGTGCTTGTTTAGGCCGCCTGCAGTGTGCTATCACTGCGGGTTTGCCTTTTTTTGAAATCGATTGGTTAGCGACCTACTTTTGTAACAGCCCTCCCCACCCACCCCCTTCCAGAAAAAAAAACACCCCTGTGAGATTTCATGTGGTGCCACATTTGTGCAGGAAGTAGTGTGAGTGTGTGTAATTATGTGAGGCATGTCTTTGTTGTATCGACCGCTTAAAGTGAAATTTACCTTTTGATTTGAAAAACCCTTCACCTGTTATTCAAGGTTTGAATTAAGTTGATTTTATTTGGTTTGGTGCAGTAAAAGTTTTAAAAAGTGAAATCTTGTCCAATGATTTTCTTTCCGTTGGCTTCACAGGGTTCCTTTCTTTTTATTGGTGCCTACCCCAGGGATCATAACACATGGGCAGGCCTGTGTTGGGGGTGATTGAGGAGTGGACCAGGGTGTCACAGAGGGAATAATCTCTTCAGAATGCTGCAAAGGGAGGGGAAGGTACGTTTGACTATGGCAATGAGCTGGAAGTGGCGGAAATTTCAGGGGATGATCCATCGAATGTGGCAGTTGGTGGTGTGGGAGGTGAGGATAAGGGGAACACATCAGGGGTTCTGAGAGGGATGAGAAAGGGTGAGATCATGAGTGGGGAAAATTGGATGGATATGGCTAAGTGTCCTGCCAACCATGGTGGAGGGCAATCCTCAGTTAAGGAAAAAGGAAGATATATCAGAAGCACTGGCATTTTCAGAACAGATGCAATGGAGACGGAGAAACTGGGAGAATGGAATAGAATTCCTTACAGGAAGCTGGAAGGGGGGAAATGTAATCAATGTAGCCATGGAGTCGGTAAACGTAAAATACATACTGGTAGACAGTTTAACCACAGAAATGGAGATATCAAGGGAAGAGTCTGAGGTGGATCATGTGAAGGTGAGAGAGGGGTATAAATTGGAAGTTTATTAAACCTTAAAGTTTATTACATTTTCCAGTTTGGGTTGATGACAGGAAAAGGCACTGATACAATCATTACTATACTGGAGAAAGAGGAGAATGAGGGCTTATGAATCTGACTAGAACAAAGAATGTTCCATGTATCCCCACAAAAAGGCAGCTGGTAGGGAGGGGATAGCTTGGGCCAGAATTCATAGGATGGCCAAGGCTCCACTGCCATTTTGCGCTCTAACGAGCGATGATTGGCAGTAGACTGGACTTCCGCCCCTCCCTGGGGTGGAAGTCCCACCTTGGAGGGCTGCTGGCCAATCAGATTGGCCGCCAGCTCTCCAGTCCCTCCAGTAACAGCGCTGTAGTGGCCAGAAGAGGCACTGCAAGAAGCTCCCTAAGCCTAATTCCAGGGACTGGAGAAGAAGATAAGTGTAGGAGTCCAGGCGGTGAGCATAGGGAAGACCTGGGGGTCATGGGAGGGCGCAATTGGGGTCTCAAGGGATAGGCCGTGGAGTGAGGGAGGTCCACAGGCCACTGGGCCTTAAGAAGAGGGCGCCCCTAGTCAGAAGGGGGCTTCTGATGGAGGTGCCCCCCCCTCCCCCCCACCACTTCCCACCGGAGATCAACCTCCCTTCATTCCCCAGCCCCCCTACCCACCCTCCCCAAGCTGCCTGAAAATTGAGGCTGGGCTGGAAATGGCCCTCAGGTGGCCATTGAGTGGCCTTTTAAGGACCTTAATTGGGGCAAGGGTGGGCTTCCCATCCGAGGCTGTGCCCGCGCCAGCGTGATATCGCTCCAAGGTTGTGATGGGTGGGAACCCAGAGGGAATCCCATCCATGCAATTTCACACTCTTTCCCGCACCACCGCCCCCCCCTTCCCCCCACCAAACCCTCCCACCACCCGCCCCCACCCCCACCACCTCAGAACCCTCTCGGGGGAGGCATAAAATTCTGGCATGGATTTCCATAATGACACACTTATCTGGAGCAGTGAGTGGAATCAGCAACTTGGCAGCTTGTAAGGTTGCCGTCTGTAATCTTCCACTGGGGAATTCTCACAAGACTTGCACAATGAGTGCAGTTGTTGGTCGCATTAATTTTTTAAAAAGTTCAACAGATTTTCCTCGAACTTTTATAAGTAAAATGTAAGTTAGTAAGTCAAAGGAGAAGTTGCTCAATGTCCGACGTGGGGTAGTATGACATTCTCATTATTTTTGTATCATTCTGCACTGATGAGTTGTATTGTTTTAACTAAGTGAATCCAATCAGAAATCTTTCTCTGCTGCTTGCCCAACATCTGCTCAGCACCTTTTCTAAAAAAATGAGACAACTACTTGGGCAAAAGAGAAACATCTTGCCTAAGTCACAAGGTGTATCATTGTTACCGAGAACCATCATGGTAAAAAGAGACAGTGTGAGTCAAATCCAGTAAAGGTAACTCAGGCCACATGTAGGCTAGGAGCAGCGAGGATGCATGGATGAAGAGGAGTAAGATGTAGGGAGGAGGAAGTAAGGTGAAGGAGGAATGAAGATCTAGGAGGAGTGTGGATGGAGGAGGGGTGGAGGGAGGAGGAGTGTGGATAAAGGGAAGAACGTGGATGTAGAGGGGTGAGGATATAGGAAGCCGAAGGAGGATTTCTCAGGGAGGGGAGGACTTTGGATGTGGGGAGAAGGATGATGTGGGGAGGAGGAGGAGAATTTCGGCAGGAGGGCTGAGGATGCAGGGAAAAGGTGTGAGGATGCAGCTATAAATCAGGAAATGGAAGGGAAGGAGAAACTCAGGAAAATTACAATCACCAAAGAAGTGATACTGGGAGATTGTTGGAGCTGCGGGCTGACAAGTGCCTGGGTCCTGGTGGACTTCATCCTAGGGTCTTAAAAGAAGTGACTAATGAGATAGTTGATGCATTGGTTTTAATTTTCTGAAACTCCCTAGATTTGAGGAAGGTCCCATTAGATTGGAAGATAGCAAATGTAACTCCATTATTCAAAAAGGGAGGGAGACAGAAAGTGGGAAACTACAGGCCAGTTAGCTTAACATCTGTCATAGGGAAAATGTTAGAACCTATTATTAAAGAAGCTATAGCAGGGCACTTGGATAAGTTCAAAGTAATCAGGCAGAGTCAATGTGGTTTTATGAAATGGAAATCATGTTTAACCAACTTATTGGAGCTCTTTGAGGAAGTAACATGTGCTGTGGATAAAGGGGAAGCTGTGGATGTACTGTACTTAGATTTCCAGAAGGCATTTGATAAAGTGCCACATCAAAGGTTATTGCAGAAAATAAAAGCTCCTGGTATAGGCGGTAACATTGACATGGATAGAAGATTGGCTAGCTAACAGGAAACAGAGAGTAGGCATAAATGAGTCTTTTTCAAGTTGGCAAGATGTAATGAGTGGAGTGCCACAGGGATCAGTGCTGGGACCTCAACGTTTTACAATTTATATAAATGACTTAGATGAAGGGATGGATGGGATGGTTGCCAAATTTGCTGATGACACAAAGATAGGTAGGAAAGTAATTTGTGAAGAGGACATAAGGAGGCTACAAAAAGTTATAGATAGGCTAAGTGAGTGGGCAAAGGTCTAGCAAATGGAGTATAATGTGGGAAAATGTGAAATTGTCCATTTTGGCAGGAAGAGTAAAAGAGAAACATGTTATCTAAATGGTGAGAGATTGCAGAGCTCTGAGATGCGGCGGGATCTAGGTGTCTTAGTGCCTGAATCGCAGAAGGCTGGTATGCAGATACAGCAAGTAATTAAGAAAACTAATAGAATGTTATCATTTATTGCAAGAGAAATTGATTACAAAAGTAGGGAGGTTATGCTTCAGTTACACAGAGCACTAGTGAGACGACATCTGGAGTATTGTGTACAATATTGGTCACCATATTTATGGAAGGATGTAAATGCATTAGAAACAGTTCAGAGAATGTTTACCAGACTAATACCTGGAATGGGCGGGTTGTCTGAGGAAAGGTTAGACCGACTAGGCTTGTATCCACTGGAGTTTAGAAGAGTAAGAGGCGACTTGATTGAAACATATAAGACCCTGAGGGGACTTGACAGGGTGGATGTGGAGAGGATATTTCCTCTTGTGGAAAAATCTAGAACTAGGGGTCACTCTTTAAAAATAAGGGGTCACCTATTTTACACGGAGATGAGGCGAAATTTTTTCTCTTAGCAGGTCGTGAGTCTGCGGAGCTCTCTTCCTGAAAAGGCGGCGGAAGCAGTTTCTGAATATTTTTAAGGCAGAAGTGGATAGATTCTTGGTAAGCAAGGGGGTGATAGGCTATTGGGGGTAGGTGGCATGCAGATTTGTGGTTACTATCAGATCAGCTATGATCTTATTAAATGGCAGATCAGGCTCGAGGGGCCGAATGGCCTACTCCTGCACCTTGTTCATATGTTCATATGTTGAGAGGAAGAGGAGGATTTAGGAGGACAGGATGATCTAGGGAGGAGTGTGGGGTTTGAGAGGAGGAGGGTTAAGCATTCCTAAGAAAGTTGCAATCTGAATTTATAGCAACCATTATGTGCATGGCTGGACTCAGAACATAGGGACAGTAGAAGACTATTCAGCCCCTTGAACCTGTTCCATCATTCAGTTAGCACAAGACTGCACTTATGCTAAGGTGCCCACATCTTCTACTCTTCATTCTCAGTGGAATTATGGCAGAGGCAGAAATTAAAAATAACTCAATTTTCTTGGATTCCACCTCCTATCAAATTCTGCCCTCCCAAGATAGTTCCTTTGGGTTTATACTCCATTAATTCCAATTTGGAGGTAAGATGATTTTCCACATCTCAAACGTCAAGCAAGCTGAAATTTATGCATTTTGTTTTCATTGAGTTCCAACTCAATAATAATGCTGAGTACAACATTTCCTTAATATTCATTAATGTGTAGAAATAAGCCTTGAAAAGTATTTGTTAAAAGTGAACCCCACTTTATATTTCATTACCTTAAAATATCTCTCAAATACCCCGCAGCCAAATGCTTCTTTCTCTTTGTTTAATCCCATTGTGACATTTGTGTTAAACATGCACTGTAGCTCTGTTGATTTACAGAGCACAGCTTGTAGCAGAGATTGTATCTGAACACAGGCCTGTTAGAAGCCAGGGCCTGAAGGCTATGGATCCCTGCAAATAAATCCCTTTGTTCTGCCCCATGGCTTCAGACCACCAACAGGCACTGGACTGCACTGTACACACGGCAGAGAGCCATTCAGCACAAGCAGACTGCCCAAGGTCTGTACTCATCCCCTGAGGTACTGGATGGAGCCTGAAGTCTTGGCTCCACTCACAGATTCTGGTGTGACTGGAGCAAGGCCGGGGGATTGTTTGTTCTGTTTTACTAAAATACCTGGACCAGCATTTGGGAGCAGATGAAAAGTTAAGAATAAATTTAGGCCAAAATTTAATGTAGGAATATTTTCATTTTTAAAAGTTCTCCAGAAAACTCTCTTTTCTGCATGGGGAAGAACAAGCAAAGTTTGTAACTGTGCCAGAGAGTGACGAGCCACTTAACCATCAGGCAATAAACATTTGTGGTCAAAACGACGAATTAATGATGCAGGATCAATGGACAGATTATTGATTTGAGATCAATAAACAGATTAGTGATTGGGGTCAATTGACAGATTAATGATGGAAAATTGATAGATCAATAATTCAGGATCAATAGACAGAGAGACTGGATAGGCTAGGATTGTTTTCCTAAGAGCAGAGAAGGCTGAGGGGAGACCTGGTAGAGGTATATAAAATTATGAGAGACATAGATAGGGTAGATAGGAAGAAACTTTTCCCCTTAGCTGAAGTATCAATAACCAGGAGGCATAGATTTAAGGTAAGGGGCAGGAGGTTTAGAGAGGATTTGAGGAAAACTTTTTTCACCCAGAGGGTGGTTGGAATCTGGAACACACTGCCTGAGGGGGTGGTAGAGGCAGGAACCCTCACAACATTTAAGAAGTATTTAGATGAGCACTTGAAATGCCAAAACATACAGGGTTACGGGCCAAGTGCTGGAAAATGGGTTTAGAATAGATAGGTGCTTGATGGCTAGCACGGACATGATGGGCCAAAGGGCCTGTTTCAGTGCTGTACGGATCCCTGCAAATACCTTAACCCAAACACTAACTCTATGACTCTATGGCTCTATTAATGACTGGTGATCGATAAGCAGATCAATGATTTAGATCAATAAACAGAGTGATAATTCCAGAATAATGGTTGATGGATTAATGATTCCGGATAGATAGATTAATTAATCAGGATCAGTAGATGGACTAATAGTTCAGGATCGATAGACGAATTAATAGATTGGTTGGAGGGATGAGTTAATGATTCGGAATTAATAAATTAATAATTCAGTTTGATAGAAGAATTAATAATTTGAGATTCATAGGCAAATTAATTATTCAGATCAGGAGATGGATTAATTAATTGGGTTCAATAGATTACTGATATAGAATCAATAATTAGGTTGTCAATTCTGATTTGGAATATTTCTGATGGTTAGCAATTTAGGAATAATAGGCTATTCAGCCCCTTGAACCATTCAGTTAAACCATGGTTGATCTCAATCTTAACTCCAACTACCCATCTTGGTTCCATAAACCTTATCTAACAAAAATTTTTAATCTTGGTTTTTAAATTTTCAGTTGACTCTCAACCACCACCCCCCTCCCCACCCCCCACCCCACCCACATCCTCAAGAGCTGTTTAACAGGGAAAGTTCCAGACTTCCACTGTTTTTTGTATGAAGGAGTGCTACCTGGCAACTTTGAATGGCCTACCTCAGATTTTAAGGCCTTTGCCACCTTTTTTCTGACTCCCACCAGAGAACAGTTTCTAGTTATCGACCATAACAACTCCCTTGACCGTCTTAAACACATTAATTATATCACCCTTTAATCTGCAACATTCAAGGGAATTCAAACCTGCAGCGATTTTCCAGAACTGAGATGATTGGCCTCCAACAACTCAAACATTTTTCTTTGTGCTAGGTATGACTCCAGCCAGTGGAGATTTCCCCCTGATTCCCATTGGCTTCAGTTTTGTTAGGGCTCCTTGATGCCGCACTCGATCGAATACCTTGATCTCATGGGCAGTCACTCTAAAATTCAGCTGTGTAGTCCAAGGATCAAAGCTGTAATGAGGTCAGGAGCTGAGTCCTGGTAGAACCCCCAACTGAGCATCAAGTGAGCAGGATAATGCTGAGTGGTGGTGTGTTACAGATCTCTCGGTGTCTATGTTGCTATGGAAACATGCACTTTTACAAGCATGTTGTCGCCTGAAGCTATGAATAGTGATGGTAGAGGCCCCAACTTTCTTTCCATTACATTGCTGTGGGTCTGGAATCACAAACAGGCCAGACTGGGTAAGACTAGCAGATTTCTTTCACTGTAGAACATCAGTGAACCAAATAGGTTTTTATGACAATCTAGTAGTTACATGGTCACAATACTAATGGTGTTCTTTTTATTCCAGGTTTATTTAATTTCCTAAATTTAAATTTCCAAGCTGCCGTGTTAGGATTTCACCTCGTGTCTTCAGGCCTTTGGCATGTGTTATAAAGATTAGAAGGTTGTTAATCAACCTATTTGTTCATGTTATGTACACACCTTCCTCGGCCATCAAGTCCTGGAGTGGGACTTGAACCCTGAGCTTCTGACTCGGTGGTAGGTTTACTACCCACTGTGCCCCAAGACCTCTATTGCTGAGTAAATACCTTTGATAGCACTGTCAATTACCCATTCCATCACTTTGCTGCAGTTTGAGCGCAGGCTGATCGGGCAGTAACTGGCTGGATTGGATGTCCTGCGTTTTGTCGACAGAATAACTTTCCACTTTGTCAGGTAGGTGACTGTGTTGTTGCTGTACTGGAACAGCTTGGCTAGGGGTGTGGCTGGTTCTGGAGCACAAGTCTTCAGTACTGCAGCCGGGATGTTGTCAAGACCCTTATAGCCTTTGCAGTATCCAGTGCCTTCAAGCAATTCTTGATATCACGTGGAATGAATCAACTTGGCCAAAGACTAGTGATAGTGTGGACCTAGGGAGGAGGGTGAGATAGGTAATCCATTCAGCGTTTCTGGTTAAAGATGATTGCAAACACTTCCACCTTGTCTTTTATATTGATGTGCTAGGTTACCCCATCATTGAGGATGTGGATGTTCGTGGAACAATCTCCTCCTCTTAGTTGTTTAATTGTCCATTACTATTTGTGACTGGACGTGGGAGGATTGCAGAACCATGATCTGATCCCATTGACTGTGAGGTCAGATTACTCTGTCTATCGCATGCTGCTTACACTGGATTTAGTCCTGTGTTATAACTTCACAGATTGGCACCTAATTTTTAGGAATGCCTTTTCTATACTCCTCATTGAACCAGAGTTGATCCCATGGCTTGATGGTAATGGTAGAGTGAGGGATGTGTTGGGCCATTAGGTTTTTTTTATTCTTTCATGGCATGTGAGCGTTGCTGGCTAGGCCAGCATTTATTGCTTATCTCTAATTGCCCTTGAGAAGGTGGTGGCGAGCTGCCTTCTTGAACTGCTGCAGTCCATGTGCTGTTAGGGAGGGAGTTCCAGGATTTTGATCCAGCGACAGTGAAGGAACAGGGATATATTTCCAAGTCAGGATGGTCAGTGGCTTGGAGGGGAACTTCAAGGAACATCCCATTAATGAACAAAATAAAACCTCATGGCCCGGAACATCCCTCGCCCTACCATTACCATCAAGCCATGGGATCAACTCTGGTTCAATGAGGAGTGTAGAAAAGCATATCGGGCATTCCTAAAAATGAGGTGCCAATCTGTGAAGCTATAACACAGGACTGCATACGGTGGAAGCAGCATGCAATAAACAGACCAAACTGATCTCACAGCCATTGGATCAGATCATGGTTTTACAGTTGTTGGTATTCCCATCTGTCTGCTGCCCTTGTCCTTCTAGATGGATAGTGTTCATGTGTTTGGAAGGTGGTGTCGAAGGGGGCTTGGTGAGTTCCAGCAGTGCAGTTACAGATTTGGTTTGAATATAATTCTGGTGCAGCTGATGTACCACAGTGTCTTGTGGATGCCCCAGTTTTGAGCTGCAGGATGTGTTCTGAATCTATCCCATTTAGCACGATGCCACATAACATAATGAAGTACATCCTCGGTGTGAAGGCAGGACTTTGTCCCTTCAAAGATAGGGTTGGGGACACTCCTACCCATACTGTCATGGGCAGATTCCTCTGTAATAGGTAGATTGGGGAGGGTTAGGTCCATTAGGCTGTTCATCGTGTTGGTTCACTCACCACCAGGCTTAAATAATCTATGGGACAGTTCTCTCAATTTAAGTACAAGTCTCCAAACATTAACAAGAAGGACTTTGTAGAGTGGACTGGGTTGCGTGTGCCTTTGTGATATCCAAATTCGGTGCTTAGGTTGATGCCAGGTGTTCCATCTGGCTTCATTCTTATTAAACATTTTCATAACAATTTGATACAACTGAATGGCTTGCTAGCCTGCTTCAGTGGGCAGTTAGGAGTCAACCACATTGCTGTAGGCCTGGAATCACATATCGGCCTGACCAAGAAGGATAGCAGATTTCTTTCACTACAGCATATCAGTGATCCAAATGGATTTTTATGACAATCTGGTAGTTACACGCTCACATGAGTAATGTTTTTTTTATTCTAGATTTATTTAATTTCCTGAATTTAAATTTCCATGTTGCCATGGTCAGATTTCATCTCATGTCTTCAGACCATTTGGCTAGGCCATTGGAATACTCGCCCAAAAACATAACCAATATGCAACCATTCCTGGCACACTGACAACACTCAAATCTACCTCACCACCACCTCCTTCGACCCGTCCATTGTCTCTGAATTGTCAGACTGGCTTGTTTGATATCCAGGACTGGACAAGCAGAAATTTCCTCCAACTAAACATAGAGACCTCTGACACCATGGTCTATGGACCCCACCATAAATCTGCTCCCTAGCCACTGACTCCATACCTCTCCCTGGCAAATGTACGATAAAGTACCTTACTGTTGACGTTGGATTTGACCCTGAGGTGAGCTTCTGACCACAACAAATGCTGGCCTGCTGTTGAAACCCTCATCCATGCAGTTGCTACCTCTAGACTTGACTATTCAAATGCACTTCTCCAAATCCTGCTCTCCATGAATTTGAGGTCATTGAAAAAGTTTGCTGCCCCTGTCCTTGCTCACAACAAGCCCCATTCGCCCATCATCCCTATACTCGTTTACCTACCTAAGTTCCCGGTCCAGCAACGCCTCAATTTTAAAATTCACACCCCCCTGTTTTCAAATCCCTTCATGGCCTCGCCCGCTCCTTATCTCTGCAACCTCCTCCAGCCTACAACCCTATGAGTTTTATGGGCTCCTCCAATTCTGGCCTCTTGAGCATCCCAGATTTTAATCGCTCCAACATTGGTGACTGTGTCTTCAGCCAACTAGGCTCTAAGCTGTAGAATTCCCTTCCTAAGCCTCTCTGCAACCCTACCTTTCTTTTCTCCTTAAAACCCTCTTTGACCAATCCTTTGGTCACCTGCCCTAACATCTCCTTATGTGGTTTGGTGTTAGACTTTGCCTGATAATCAGTCCTATGAGGCACCTTGTGAAATGTTACTGTATTAAAGGCGCTATAAGAATGCTGTTGCTGTCTTGCTTATTGTTGTAACTTTGCCCAAAGTAGCACAGTTCCGTGAATACCAGGTACCTGTGTTCCTAACAGTTTCCAGGAAAACAAGTCTCAATTCGAGGAAATATCTGTAAATTCCGGCAGTGGCGGAAACCTTTGTCAGACCAGCTCCATGCCCTGTTTGCACTATAACAGTGCTTGAAGTTCTTAAGCAGCTGGAAGCTGCTGCCAGACTGCATACAAAAGGTTTACATAATACGACTGGAGTTCAGAACTGTGTCTGATTAGCTGAGCCTATTCCATAGTTGACCTGCAACCTATCTTCATGTATCTGTGTTTGTCCCATGTCCCTTAACATGTGTGGTTAACAAAAATATAGCAATCTCATTTTTAAATTTAACAGTTGATCCAGCATCAGAGTTATTACTTGGGAAGAGAGTTCCAAACTTCTATCACTCCATTGGCATTGAAGTGTTTTCTGATTTCACTCTGAAAGGTTGATTTATTTTTTAGACTCTTCTGCCAGTCCTAAACTCTATAACCAGCAGAAATAGTTCCCCTCTATCTACCCAATCTGTTCCCTTTAATACCTTCAAAACTTTGATCAAATCACCATTTAACCTTCTAAATTCTAGGGAATACAATCCTACTTTGTGTAATCTTCCATCATAATTTAACCCTTGGAGTCCAGTCGGCGTTCTGGTAAGTATATGCTGCACTCCCTCAAAGGCTAATACATTCGTCCTAAGGTGTGGTGCTCAGAACTGCTCTCAGTACTCCAGATGTGGTCTAACGAAAGGGCTTTGTATAGCTGAAGGATGACTTCTACCCCCTTGTACTCTAGTCTGGAAATGAAGACCAGCATTTCATTTGCCTTTTTGATTTTTCAGTATTTGTTCATAACATTTGGACCCTCACGGTTTTTAGCCTTTAACCATTCAGGAAGTACTCTGCCCTATCCTTTTTAGGTCCAAAGCAGATGACCTCACATTAGTCAAACCAAAATTCATTTGCCACAATTCTGTCCGTTCACATAATCTGTCAACATCTCTTAGTAATTTTCTGCATTCATACTACATTCTGCATTGCTTACAATGCTGCCTATTTTTCTGTCATCAGCAAATTTGGATATGTGAATTTCTATCTCATTACCTAAGTCATTAATAAATACAGTGAATTATTGAGGCCTCAACACACAGTCACATTCTGCCAATTAGAGTACCTGCCCATTATACCCACTTTCTGTCTTCTGCTGCTCAGCCAATTTCCTAAGAAGGTCAATCATTTGCCTTCAGTTCCATGCGCTTCAACTTTAGCTAACACTCACCCATGAGAGACTTTATATCAAATGCTTTCTGGAAATAAAAAACACATAAGAAACATTCCCCTGTCCACAACTTTTAAACGCCTCATCAAAAAATTCTGTCAAATTCATCAGGTATGACCTACCCTTTACAGATCTTTGCTGGCTCTCTGATCAGCTTCAGTTTGCTCCTTGTTTTTGAAGATTTATTGTTCTTGCTGCATCTCATTGTAGCACACAGTTTTTGCACAGATGGGGGAGGCTAGGGGATCCCTTTGCAACCTTTCTGCCAATGATTTAAAGCTGCCCTGCTTCGCTTATCAGTGTGTGCCTGCACGGCTGAAGCTACTAGTGATCTCACTTCCATGCATTTCTGGGTATGTTTTTTTTTTATATTTGTTCTTTGACATAGGCAACGCAACAAAATGGTTTTTACTGACTATTCTAATGCTGAGACTATGTGGCTACACTCGCCCTGTGTAGACAGGGTGGTGGGTTCAAAGCCTATTCCAAAGACATGGAGGCTGACACTCCCCGAGGGACATAAGTGAACTAGTATTCTGGTGCAGCCTAAGACTTGCCGGATTTATTGAATTCGACTCGCCAGGGTGGGATTTGAACTCATGAACTCTGTGTTGTTAAGCCAGGGTCAGGACCGTAAGGCTCCTTCCTTGCAGCTTCTGCAAGAGGAGAATCAAAGGCTCCATATTAGATAAGTGTGATCAGACTTCAGAAAGACCATTAAAATGTATTTTTTTAATTCATTCATGGGATGTGGGTGTCACTAGCTAGGCCAGCATTTGTCACCCACTCCTAATTGCCCTTTAGAAGTTGGTGGTGAGCTGCCTTCATGAACTGCTGCAGGCCATGTGGTGTAGTTACACCCACAGTGTTGTTAGGATGGGAGTTCCAGAATTTTGACCCAATGACAGTGAAGAATTGGCAATATAGTTTCAAGTCAGGATGGTGTGTGGCTTGGAGGGGACCTTGCAGGTGGTGGTGTTCCCATGTGTCCACTGTCCTTGTCCTTCTATGTGGCAGAGGTCGGGGGCTTGGGAGGATGCTGGAGTGCAACTTGGTGAGTTGCTGGAGTGCATCTTCTAGACGGTACACACTGCTGCCACTGTGTGTCGGTGGTGGAGGGAGTGTATATTTACAGTGTTGGACAGAGTGCCAGTCAAGCGGGATCCATTTTCTTGGATGGTGTCAAGCTTCTATATTCTTAGCTGACACTCACATGTGCTGTGATGGAATCTGATGACTGTCCTGCTTGAACATCTACCTGTTTCCACTAAGGTTCGGCAAGGATGTCACAACTGCTGTATAAATTGCCCCTGACTCCTGCACTGGGACAGCAGTGTTATGTAGTAGTATTTGCAGCACAGAAACTGGCCTCTCAGCCCAACAGACCCATGCTAGTGTTTATGCTGTACTCAAGGCGTGAGTTTTAGATGGGCAAATGTTTTGTCGTATGTTCCTCAACCCTTGCATCAAGCAGAACCTAGCCATTCACAGGACCAGTGGTTTCATTCATTAATGTGACAGGGCATACAACCAATGCAAAACTATGTCATTCGTTATCAGAAAGGGCCACCCCTGTATCATTACGCAGTTAGTTTGCAACCGTACCATGGAACTGTGATTGCACGGACAGATCGGGGGTCTTTATAGGTTAGCCCAGCCTAAATTCCAG
This sequence comes from Cetorhinus maximus, assembly GCF_964194155.1. Taxonomy (NCBI): domain Eukaryota; kingdom Metazoa; phylum Chordata; class Chondrichthyes; order Lamniformes; family Cetorhinidae; genus Cetorhinus; species Cetorhinus maximus. The sequence continues at coordinate 128,142,064 of NC_135888.1, forward strand.
ATTGAGGTATATTCCATCGAAAGGGAAAGGTAGGGCAAACAAATCCAGAGTTCCCTGAATGACAAAGGAGGTTGAAATTAAGATAAAGAAGAAAATGTGTGCTTATGACAGATATCAGGTAGAAAATACAATTGAGAACCAAGTGGAATACAGAAGGTTCAGAGGGGAGTCAAAAAAGCATATTAGAAAAGTGAAGAGGGATTATGAGAAAAGACTGGCAGCCAAGATAAAGGGGAATCCCAAAGTCTTCTAAAGGCATATAAATAGTAAAAGGGTGGTAAAAGGAGGAGTAAGGCCGGTTAGGGACCTAAAAGGGAATTTACACATGGATGAAGGGACAATGGCTGAGTTATTAAATGAATACTTTGCATCCATCTTTACCAAGGAGGTAGATGTTACCCAGGCCACGGTGACACTCTGTCACTAGAAGGGTTCAAAATTGATAAGGAGGAAGTGTTGAATAGACAGTCAAACTTAAAGTTGACAAGGCACCAGGACCAGATGAGATGCATCCAAGGATATTGAAGGAAGTGAGAGCAGAAACTACAGGGGCACTGGCCATAATCTTTCAGTCTTCCCTAGATTCAAGGTTGGTGCCAAAGGACTGGAGAATTGCAAATGTTACACCCTTGTTCAAAAAAGGATGTAAGGATAAGTCCAGCAATTATAGATCAGTCAGTTTAACTTCAGTGGTGGGCAAGATTCTAGAAACAATTATTTGGGATTAAAATTAGTAGTCACATGGAAAAATATGGGTTGATAAGAAGAGCCAGCATGGATTTCTAAAGGGGAAATCATGTTTGACTAACTTGCTGGAGTTCTTTGAAGAGGTAACAGTAAAGGTCAATGAGGGTAATGCTGTTGATGTGGTGTACATGGACTTTCAAAAGGCATTTGACACAGTGCCACACAACCGACTTGTGAGAGAAATTATTGCTCATGGAATAAAAGGTACAGTAGCAACGTGGGTACAAAATTGGCTGAAAAATAGGAACCAGAGAGTAATGGTCAATGGATATTTTTCAGGCTGGAGGAAGGTTAATAGTGGCGTTCCCTGGGGGTCAGCGTTGGGACCCTTGCTTTTCCTGATATATATTAACGATCTGGATCTTGGTGGGCAGGTGACAATTTCAAAGTTTGCAGATGATGCAAAGCTTGGGAGTGTTGTAAACTGTGAAGAGGACAGTGTGGAACTTCAAGAGGACATAGACAAGTTGGTGGAGTAGACAGATAGGTGGCAGATGAAGTTCAATGCGGAGAAGTGTGAGGTGATACATTTTGATAGGAAGAACATGGACAGGCAATATAAAATAAGGGGTGAAATTTTGAATGGGATGCAGGAGCAGAAAGACTTGGGTGTATATGTGCATAGATCATTGAAGGTGGCAGGAGAGAGCAGTTAATAAAGCATATAGCATCCTGGGCATTATTAATAGGGGCATAGAGTACAAGAGCAGGGAGTTTATGCTGAATTTATGTAAGACCCTCGCTAGACCTCAGCTGGAATATTGTGTATAGTTCTAGGCACCATATTATAGGAAGGATGTAAACACATTGGAGAGAGTGCAGAAGAGGTTTACAAGAATAGTCCCAGGGTTGAGAAACTTCAGATATGAGGATAGATTGGAGAGGGGGTTGGGACTGTTCTCCTTGGAGAGAAGAAGGTTGAGAGGAGATTTGACAGAGATGTTCAAAATCATGAGAGGGCTGAACAAAGTAGATAGGGAGAAGCTGTTCCCACTAGTAAAAGGATCAAGAATGAGAGGGTACAGATTTAAAGTGATTTGCAAAAAATGCAAATGTGACGTGAGAAAAAATGTTTTCACACACGAGTGGTTCGGGTCTGGAATGCACTGTCTGGAAGAGTGGTGGAGGCAGGTTCAATCGAGGCATTCAAGAGGGCATTAGATGATTATTTGAATAGAAACAAGATGCAAGGTACGGGGAAGAGGCAGGGCAATGGCACTAGGTCATAATGCTCATTTGGAGAGCCGATACAGACACAATGGGCCGAATGGCCCCCCTCTGTGCCGTTAAGATTCTGTGATTCTGCGAATAAACCAGGCTCATTAACCAAGCAGCTGCTCTGATTCTTTTAGACTGCAGCTATGAACGGTACCAGTGTTATTTGTGGACTGCAAACTATGGCATAACATGGCTGTGCGTCATGCAGAGCCAGTGAGCGGAATCGTCCCTGATTTGCACTAAAGGGTGGTAGCAGGTTTTACCCACCAGCCACAATGGCGGCTTGGAGCCATAGAGTCATAGAGATCTGCAGCACAGAAAAAGGCCCCTCGGCCCATCGAGTCTGCGCCAGTCAAACAAGTACCTAACTATTCTAAGCCCATTTTCCAGCACTAGGCCCAAAGCCTTGTATGCCATGGCATCGCTTCTCGTGCTGTATCATCCCAAACCCACCACATTAATTATGCACTCCTTGGAAAAATTCCGTTTCCATGGCAGCCAGGCTCTCATTCGCCCACCATGCCATCACCTCGCCGCTTCATCACGCCAGGAGCCATATTTAAGATCCAGTCATGTGCACACCTCTCAGTGCTTCCAGCCCACGACTGCTGAAAGGAAGACAGATGGCCCCAAAAGGCAAAAAGACTGCAGTCCCCAGGTTTAGTGACACTTCCCTCGAGCACCTTTTGGGTGCCGTGGAGGCTTGCTCTGATATCCTCTACCCCCCGCTCTGGCCGCAGGAGCGGCAGCGGCATCACCAATCCAGCATGGGAGGTGTTGGCAGCGGTGGTCAGCTCCAACGCACGGCAAAAGAGGACAGCCACTCAGTGCCACTACAGGACGAATGGTCTCATCCGTTCCACCAAGGTAAGTCACTCTTCTCGTCACTCTCAACTCTCACACTCACAAACGCATCACACATCCACAGGGACCTCACACCTGAAGGGACAATGCCGCTAACTCTCACACAAACCCTCACATCTCCATCAGGCTCATATCCTCTGGAGCTCGCGGCTTCATCCCGTCCATACCTCCACTCACCACATAAACATTCCACACAGTGCCGTGTGTCCTTCTCACACTCTCTCCATCTGTTTCCATGCAGGAGAAGCCTGCTCACATCAGCAGGAAGAGGTTCCAGACCAGGGGTGGAGTAGCCCACATTAGGCCCCTCACTCACTATGAGGAGCGTGCCATCACACTGACTGGTGAGGACGTGGACCCTGCCTGTGCGCGACGGAGAGGTCGGTGGTGAGCAACCACCTGAGGGTTCTGCACCACATCATCCCTCTCTCATGCAAATGTGAGTGCTCCCTCTCCTGCTTTTGACACTGCTGCCATGCACTAAAGATCTCTACTTTAATTGACAGCGAGCTCTGCCAAGCAATCGACACCCTCAGCCAGCCAGTCCCTCAGCTCCATCGACGTCCTCACCTCCAGCCAAGAGGACACCTCCTCCATTGAAGAGCTGGAAATAAGCAGCCTGGAAGACCCGTCACAGCGCTTACCCACACCCTGCACCAGTGCAGAGACACACACCTCTCAGTGGAACCTAGATCTAGGGGGGGCTCGGGTTCTCAATCCGGTGGTCACCACTCAGGCACATGTCCGCAGCAGGAGGAGGCAGCCCCCCCGGCACTCGGAGGACTGCTGGAGATCAGGCATCTGTGACGTCCGAGTCAGATGATGAACCTCTAGATTTGGCCTTCCAACTCATCCTGGAGAGTCAGCAGAAGGCGGGGAACATCACGCAGAGCTGTTGGAAGCCCTCAGCAGAGTGGCACACGAGTCAGAGGATTGCATCCGCCTGCTCTCTGATGAAGTGGTGCCCACATGTATGTATATGGAGGTCACCATGGGGAGGATGGTGGGCGCCATGGAGACCCTGGTCCAGCAGAAAGCGGACATATGTGCAGTCCTGCACTCCATCACGGAAGCCATCTGTGAGTCTCTGCAGTGGCAACATGAGATGGAAATGGGGCATCTCGACATCCCTCCAGGTGCCACTTTCCCTCAAGGAGTCAGGCCAGGGCCCCCAGGTACCCGAAAGGAGGAGGAGCGGCAGCTGGATACCCCTGCATCATCCTCTCAGGAATCTCAGAGGCTATCGTCTCCCACCGAGTCCCATTTGCCTATAACCCCTCTTCAACCTCATGCTCTGTCACCACTGAGAGAGCAGCTGGCCAGCAAGTGATCCTGGAGGGAGAAGTGTGTGGGTGTGGCAGGGCCTTTCGGAGCCTCGTGCAAACTCTCTCCCATGCATACAGATCCTTCACCTATCATACCCACCTCAATGTCCTGAGCATTTTCAATGCTGCCTGCTGGGGTTTGCTTTCAGTTGTCCATCTGAGCTGACCTGCATCTCCACTAACCCAATGATCACACTCCCAGCAGCACCCGATCTGCCCACCAGATCATTTCACTTTCGATTTGGACAGCATGGTCCTAATTTGGTTTTACTTTTGCACCCCCGTCCTTTACCCTCCCCCAGTCACCCATTTCCTTTCCCCCATCACAGTTGACCCCCTGGCATCACCTTTCACCTCCCCTCCGTGACCTACCAGCCACAAACCTTTTCTTTCGGGGATGTCCAGGTGAACGTGCACATTCCTTTCCTTCCTGAAAATCCCACCCTCATCCACATTAACCTCCCCAACCTCCTCCTTCACACCCCTAGGGTCCGTGTCTGCCTCTGAGTCCCCACCAACCACCCTCACTGTCTCTTCTATCACCACCATTGAACACTCACCCTGCCCCCACTACCACCTCACTCTGCCCTCGGTCATTCTCACCATTCCCTCATACCACACCCACCCTCAGTTCACTCCCCAGGAGGCAGTCAGGGACCCATCGTACCCTTCCCTTGCATGTTCACCTGGACATCTCCACCTTCAGACCCCTTCCCCCTCCTTAGCCCTCCTACCACCCCCCAGACTCCCCCTTACCCAACCCTGCTTATTCCCTCTCCCTTCCTAACTCTCTCAGACATCCTTACTTCTTCCACCACCCTTAGTCCTTCCCCCCACTCCCGACTCCTTACTCCCACCTTACCTCTTCCTCCAGCCTTATCTCTTCCTCCAGCCTTACTCCATTCCCCTTCCTGACTCCCTCAGATACCCTAACTTCCTCCTCCAGCTGTATTCCCTCCCTATTCCTGACTCCTTCCTCCATCCTTACTTCTTCCTCCTCCCTTACTCCCTCCCCTCTCCGGACTCCTTTCTCCCCGTGGACTTCTTCCCCTGTCCGCACTCCTTCCCCTCTTCACACCCCTCCCCCACCTCTCCAAACTCCTTCCCTTACACCTTCCAGCCCCCTTACACCTACCTCCCCAGTTGCTATTATCTCTCCCGTTGCTCCCCTCCTCCCCCTGTAATTCTTCCCCCCAAACCTAACCCCCTGACAGTTTCATTCCCCCCCCCTCCCAAACTCACCCCCCTTGACACCTTCATTCCCCCTCTGCCAACGCCACCTCCCCGACACCTCTCCCTTTCCCAGTCGATCCTAGACCTCCCTCTCCCACCCCCTCGACCGTCATCCGTTGTGAGCATCAACGGTGACTTTCCAGCTTCCGTGAGCTGTTTTTCAGCAGAGCCACGTCCATGAGAATCTACCCAGCACGGGCGTTCCTCCAGGATCCCATTGCTGTCGGGCTTCAGCGTCTTCTGCTGTTCAGATGCCCGCAATGTGAGCAAGCCCCTGATGGTGAGTCCCGACTTCAACACCTCCTAGTTATCATGAGTCCGGCGGGCTGGCCTTAAGATATGCTGATGTATTACAATGAGGTTCCTGACATCCAATGGCAGGAAACGCGACTCAGCATCAACGGGCTGAGTGGACTATCGCAAACTGGTTTCACGACGTTGTGAAACCGATTTTTAGCCTTCCCACCGTATTGTCCACTCATAAATTGGCTGCCACATTTCCCTACTACTATTACTACAGTGACTATTTTTTGAAGGCACCCATTCATTGTGAAGGGCTTCAGGGCCTCCTGAGGCCATTAAAGGCACTATAGAAATGCGAGGTTTTTTTTTAATAGCAACAGCTTACATTTAAACATCAACAACAACAGCTTCCAGTTTTATAGTGCTTTTAACATCATAAAATGTCCCAAGGTCCTTAATCAGGCACTGAACCTCTAAGAAGGAGTGATGGGCGTGTGGCAACTCAGCTGAGGAGGGTGAGGGGAGGCGGTGTCAGCTGTCGATCAGTCCAGTTGGAGTTGATGATCGATCAAAGTGTTAGGGCTGGAGATCACTGGAACTGATGAGCACATGCACAGGAGTGTGAACAGCTAGCTTGAGGTGGGAGTGGAATTGGTGGAATTAAGCAATCTGGGTGTTAGAGGATGTGGGTTACGTAGCTCATGGTTTTGGTTAGCCTACTCAGGGAAGAGGATGGGATCCAGCTGAAGGAAGTTGTCCCAAGATTGCCAAATAATTAGGGATAAGGAAAATTCACTGGCTGGTCTTTGCAGGAAGGTGGGTTTCACCAAGTTTATGTTCATCAGGAACATAAAACCTGAGAATTGTGACAGTTCTCAAAAGCTACGACTCTTTGCTGCATCAAACTCTCCAGTGTTACTCTCTGACTCATCCTCATTGTTTAGATCAGAAATTTTCCCATTTGTAAAGCTACAGATTTATTATTGGAGGGTCTCTAACGGCCTGGTGGGTAAACGTTAAGTACAGTTGTGCAGTGGGAAACATGCACAGACCTAAAGTCCAGGTTCCTGCCTGAGATGGCTGATATACTGAGACAACAATTTGTTTCATTTCTCTGGGCTTAGAAGGGAAAATATTATGTATGTGCATGCTGTGTTTTATGTGTAGGTTGTATATGCCTGTATGCAGCAAGATTGTGTTTTATTGTGTGTGTTGTGTTTGTGTATGTTCATGGTCCATTTCTACATGTGTGTGTTTGTGACATATTTCTGTTTGTGTGTATGTGGCATGTTTAATTGTGTGGCGGGTTTGTGTGTGCATGGCATGTTTTTATGTGTGTGGCGTGCTTGTAAGTGAATGGTCTGCTTATCTGTATGCATTGTGTGATTTTCTGTGTGTTGCATGTTTGCGTGTGCATGACTTGTTTGTGTGTATGGTGTGTTTCTGTGTGAAAGGTGTGTTTCTGGATGTTGCATGGTCATGTATGCATGTGGCATACTTATGTACGTGGCCTGTTCATGTATTCTCATGGTATGTTTCTGCATGTGGTGTGTTTGTTTTGTGCATGGATTGTGTGTAATGTGTTTGAGAGTGTGACAAGTTAATATTTGTGTGTGTGACATGTTTATATTTGTGTGTACACAGCATGTTTCTGTATCTGCATGCCGTGTGTGCTTGTATGTCTACACAGTGTGTTTGTGCATATGCATGATACTTTTGTGTGTGTATGAGTGGTGTGTTTGGCTGTGTGTGGTATGTTTGTGTGTGCATAGTCTGTGCATGTGTGGTGTGTTTGTTTATGTGATATGTTTTTGTGTGTGGTGTGTTTATATGTGTGTGCATGGCATATTTGTATGTTTGCATGATATGTGTAATTTGCATAAGCATGGTTGTTTTTGTGTGCATGGCAGTTTTGAGTGTATGGTGTTTATATTTGTCTGTGTGTGGTGTTTATATTTTTATGTGTGCGTGGTGTTTATATTTGTGTGTGGCATGTTTCTATTTGTGTGGGATTGGCATGTTTGTATATATGTGGCATGTTTTGTGTTTGTGCATGGGAATTGCAGGCTCAGTCAGCATTTATTGACCCTCCCTAATTGCGCTTGAGAAGGAGGTGGTGAGCTGCCTTCATGGACCACTGCAGTCCCTGTGGTGTAGGTGCACCCACAGTACTGTTAGGATGTAGATGAGGGTAGCACAGTTGATGTAGACTACATGGACTTCAGTAAGGCTTTTGACAAGGTCCCACGTGGGAGAATGGTCAAGAAGGTAAGAGCCCATGGGATCCAGGGAAATTTGGCAAATTCAGCCCAAAATTGGCTTAGTGGCAGGAGGCAGAGGGTAATGGTCATAGGTTGGTTCTGCGATTGGAAGCCTGTGATAAGTGGTGTACCGCAGGGATCAGTGCTGGGACCTTTGTTGCTTATCGTGTACATTAATGATTTAGACATGAATAAAGGAGGTATGATCAGCAAGTTCACAGATGACACGAAAATTGGTGGTGTCATAAATAGTGAGGAGGAAAGCCTTAGATTACAGGATGATATAGATGGGCTGGTAAGATGGGCAGAGCAGTGGCAAATGGCATTTAATCCTGAGAAATGTGAGGTGATGCATTTTGGGAGGACTAACACGGCAAGGGAGTACACAATGAATGGTAGGACCCCAGGAAGTACAGAGGATCAGAGGGACCTTGGTGTACATGTCCATAGATCCCTGAAGGTAGCAGCACAGGTAGGTAAGAAGGTGATTAAGAAGGTATATGGGATACTTGCCTTTATTAGCCGAGGCATAGAATATAAGAGCAGGGAGGTTATGTTGGAGCTGTATAAAATGCTACTTAGGCCACAGCTGGAGTACTGTGCAGTTCAGACGCCACACTATAGAAAGGGTGTGATTGCACTGGAGAGGGTGCAGAGGAGATTCACCAGTATGTTGCCTGGGCTGGAGAGTTTCAACTATGAAGAGAGGCTGGATAGGCAGGGTTGTTTTCCTTAGAGCAGAGGAGACTGAGAGGGATCCTGATAGGGGTATGCAAAATTATGAGGGACAGAGATAGGGTAGATAGGAAGAAATTTTTCCCCTTAGCCGAGGTGTCAGTAACCAGGGGGCACAGATTTAAGGTAAGGGGCAGGAGGTGTAGAGAGGATTTAAGGAAAATCTTTTCACCCAGAGGGTGGTTGGAATCTGGAACACACTGCCTGAGGGGTTGGTAGAGGCAGGAACCCTCACAACATTTAAGAAGTACTTAGATGAGCACTTGAAATGCCAAAGCATTCAAGGTTATGGGCCAAGTGCTGGAAGCTGGGATTAGAATAGTTAGGTGCTTGATGGCCAGCACTGACACGATGGGCCGAAGGGCCTGTTTCTGTGCTGTATAACTCCATGGCTCTATGACTCTAAGGGAGTTCCAAGATTTTAACCCAGCAACATTGAAGGATATATTTCCAACCAAGTCAGGGTGGTGTGTGACTTGGAGGGGAACTTGCAGGTGGTGGTGTTCCCATGCATCTGCTGCCCCTGTCCTTTTAGGAGGTAGAGGTCGTGGGTTTGGAAGGTGCTGTCAAAGGAGCCTTGTTGAGTTGTTGCAGAGCATCTTGTAAACCGTACACTGCTACCACTGTGTGTCAGCGGTGGAGGGAGTGAATGTTTCGGATGGTGGATGGGGTTCCAGTCAGACGAGTTGCTTTGTCCTGGATGATGTTGAGCATCTTCAGGTTGCTGGAGCTGCACTCATCCAGGCAAGTAAAGATATTCCATCACACTCCTGACTAGGTTGAGGTATTGAGAACTCCTGGGCTCATGAACTTCATCTCAGTGGCACTTGGACCTTCCAGGAGGAATGGGGAGAAAGTTTCCTAAACATGAATCTATTTTTCATTTGGGGAGAAATATTCAGAGGCATTGCACTTTATCCAGATGTATGTGATATTAATGGTCCCCTATAGGATGTTGAAATTGCCTTGCAAGGGCAAATAAGAGTAAATTTTTAGGAATTGTGCTGGTGTATAGGAGTAAGGAAGTCCTGCTGGATTTGCACAGGAATTTACTGAGACCGTGCCTGGCATACTGTGTACAACTTTGGTCTCTATTCTATAGAAGGTTCTACTTGCCTTAGAGGCAGTGGCAACAAAGGTTCACTAGATTGGTTCCTGCGATGAGAGGAGTGTCCTGTGAAGATAGATTGAGCTGAATGGGCCTATACTCTTTGAAGTTTAGAAGAATGAAAGCTGATCTCAATGCAACATACAAGTACAGAGCGTATTGCCAGGATAGATGCTGAAGTGCTCTTTCCCCTGGTTTGAGAGTCAAAAACTAGGGAGCATAGACTCAGGATAAGGGGTTGGCCATTTAGGACTGAGGTGAGAAGTTTCTTTGCTCTGAGGGTTGTGATTCTTTGGAACCCTCTATCCAGAGAGCTGTGGATGCTTAGTTCTTGAGTATGTTCAAGTCAGACATCATTAGATTTTTGAATTCGAAGGAAATCAAGGTGAGAAAGTAGAGTTGAGGTTGAACACCAGCCATGATCATATTGAATAGTGGAACAGGCTCAAAGTGCCAAATTGCCCACTCCTGCTCTTAGTTCTTATGTCCTTATAACATCATCTGTTGGAGTGAGCGAATGAGAGAAAATGCAAGCAACAAGGTACCTAATCATTACAGGGAAAGCCATTTAAAATATTAATTCAAATGTATTTTTGTGTTTGTGAAATATTAATTTGTGCAACTTAAATTAAATTTCAGAGTAGCTTTGGTGCAATATTCTCTGCATGTAAATGGATTTTACAGCAAGCCCACACAATGTAAGCTATGTCCTGATTGTAGCCATTTGTCCATCTATTTAAAACCACCTCCAAATTACAGGAAAGAATTGGTATTAATACATCCCAGCAGAAAGAAGGTGCTCTACTCGACAGATGAAACTAAAACAGCTTTTGTTATTAATTATTTGGTTATTGCTGAAAAGAGGGACAAGGTTTGCTGAAACCCTTGCTTCTTGCACTCATCAGGACAGGAGAAAAGGGTGGCAAGTTGGCACTGATTGGCTGAGGCATTGCCATGGAGAAAGCAATGGGGGACTGTAGGCTCACCAAGTTCCCAGATAATTCAAAACAGGAGCAAGGCCTGAACATATTCCTTTTGCTTGCAGAGAACAGGTCCCTGTATATGAATGCGTGTAGCTTCCAGCAAGCCTTATTGAGCTCGACTGATTGTTTTAAATTTGTTGTTAGTGTAGCTGTTAGCACACTCAGGATTGTTCAGCAAGTGCTGCCCAATTGCAGAATCACAGCTAAAATTAGACGTTTTGATTTAGCTTTTGCAAGCGCGGGCTAGCTGAGTACGACCTGTACCCTGCCTATTAAGAACAACTGAAAGGACACGCTGTTCGATTCAATCAGCCAATCAGTGAGTCACCGGATATCCTGATCAGATTATAATTCGCTATTTATCACACAAACTTGCAAATGAGCCTAAGGCCACCACTTTTGAACCTGAAAAGTGCCCGGTCTACCTCAAATTATCCTGGAAAGGCAAAGCACCCAAAAAAAAATTTGAACAACAAGTTAAGCAAGCCGTCTCACAGTGCTACTGTGCAGTGGCTACGTGAGTGGTATTTTCCACTAACAGGATGCTGTTGTCAGTCCAAAAAGACATTCTGCCTGCCAACGTCGTGTATGAATTTCAGTGCTGCTACGATGTCAGCTACCTAGGCCATACATCCCAACATGTCTCTCTCAGCAATATACATGTTCTGAACTACCAAGCAACTGCAATTATCTGGTTCATAATTGCTGTAAAAGTCCCAGTTGCAGCCTCAATCATCCTCCTCAGCTCTGAGCTCCCCCAGTAAAACCATTCTGTAAACTGGACTAGCTTTAAATTTACTATCCACAACCACGGCACATTACTGCAGATTTATGGTACCAGACTGGAATGGGTAAAGCTTAGCTTCAGTTATGTGACTACATTGATTCATCCAAATTTTCCTGTTTTTCCACAGTTTATTGTAATTTGGGAAATGTCTGAAAAACGTTATTTTTTTTCTAACTGGTTGCCATATTCACAACCAGTTACAGAAGATCCCGCTGACAGAGACCATGATACAAAATCACATTTAATACTCTGCTGGTTAATTCAGCATTAACACTTATGTAAAGCAAGAGGCTTTGAAGAGGCCGATCTGAAGTGATTACTATCAGTCAGCCCATACAATCGGCAAACTGGAGCCACTGACTCACCAGCCAGCCAGTCTCCGCATCGCTCCCCCATTCTCCGGCCTCTCTGTCTCTTTCACTCGCAGACTCTGGATGTGAGAAAGACCAGATGTACACCCATTTTTTTGCGATGCTAACTGCAGACTTAGTGAGACATGACCTTTGAGACATGACCTTTGTGATGCTTTAATCACGAGATGATTTGAATATTTCAGAATAGGAAAAAATACGAAAGAGTGTTGATTGATCCACATGACACGGAGTATAAATCATTAGCAGTGTTAAAACTGGGAAATAGCAGAAGTAAAGATATTAAGCATGAGATTAAGAACAATTTCCACTTTGCTGGACAGCAGGAGAGATTAAAATGGGCCAGACTGAATAACAAAACTCATTGTATAATGCCTGATGATATGAACTTCCTCCTGTTGCATTCATCCTCCAAATCACCCCAAGTGTTCTGCTGTTGAGTAAACAATAATCATCCTTTGCACAAGCAACATGTTGTGAGATGGTGACACTCGATTCCTGGCTCTTCTCCAGTTTCCTTTGCCTCCCTGGAGGCAGAATGACAGGGAGTGCAGGCAAAGTTTGGCTGAAAGGTTCCTGAACTGTCTTTGGCGTGATGCATGTGGAATCCAAGCATGTTGCCTGGACTCAGGAAAGAGGGCTGAGCAGGGTAAGAGTATCAGGGTCATTTGAGATCTCAGTGTGGGTGGGGCGGTCACCTCCAGCCAGGGTAAAGGTCCCATTCTCACGGTTACAAACCAGAGCCAACTGTGGAACCAGTGAATTTTCGGTGATGATGGCAGAATAGCTGGAATGTCAAAAGACAGCAGTTGCTTATAGGCCCTTCTGGAGGAGGACCACGTGTTTTCCTTTATGCACATGAGGAAGGCAGTGGAAAAGAGGGTGTACAAGGGCGTTGTTGCAGGACTGTTTTGTGTCAGTGACATTGGCAGTGGTGGAGGCAAGAGTGGTCATTGCATCTGCTTGTGACATGGGCTCACTGGAGCAACCTCAGTGAACCTTGCATTAATAAAGGCATCCTTGAAAACTTGGACAGCAATGTGAGCAGCTAAAGGTGCATTGACCTCATCATCTTCATCCTCTTCATCTTCCCTCTTGGAAATTTAAGGTTTTTGGCATCAGAATATTCAGAAAAGGTAGAGAAATGAAAAGGGAAGAATGTGATTGCTGGTGGGGTTGATTTCCAATCCACCTATTCTGAATTTAAGTTTCACCATCACAATTGGTGAACATTTGCTGATTATATGCAAGAATGAGGCTGATAGATTTTTGGATGTTAAGGGAACTAAGTGATATGGAGATAATGTGGCAAAGTGGAATTGAGGTAGAAGATTAGCCATGATCTTATTGAATGATAGAATAGCTGGAAAGACCAGATGTCCTATTCCAGGTCCAAATTTTTTAATGTAACCATGAATGCAATAAATTTGTTAATTTGTGGCTGGGACCAATGATCATGAAAAGCTGCCGCTTCAGGCTATGAGAGTCCATAACAATTTGCTTAAATTCTTTAATGAAGTAATGGGAAGATTGATAAGGGCGGTGCAGTTGATGTTGATATATGGACCTTCAAAAGGCGTTTGATAAAGTACCACATAGTAGACTTGTTGACAAAATTGAAGCCCTTGGGAATAAGGGGACAATTGGATATGAAATTGGTTAAAGGGCAGAAAGCAGGGAACAGCGGAGAATAGTTGGTTTTCAGACTGGAGGGAAGCATCTGGTAGTGTTCCCCAGGAGTCAGTATTAGGACTGCTGTTCTTTTTGATGTACATTAATGGTCTGGACTTGTGTATACAGAGAATAATGTCAAAGTTTGCCGATGACATGAAGCTCAGAAGTATTGTAAACAGTTAAGCCGATAGTAACACACTTCAGCAGGACTTGGACTGGTGAAGTGGGGAAACACATGGCGGATAAAATTTAATTCAGTGAAATGTAAAGTGATACATTTTGGATGGAAGAATGAAGAGAGACAATATAAACCAAATGGCACAATCTTAGAGTGGGTACAAGTGGGATCAGCCGACTTGAAGGACCAAAGGCCAACTCTAGCTAATATTTCTTATGTTCTTAAATATATCAAAAAGAGTGACAATAATTTGAGGTTTTCTAATCAATCTATTTTGTGGTACTTTGTCAAATGTCTTTTGTCCATTGGCAGAATGAAATGTTCCCCAGCTGGCCGGTTTGTAGGTGGAGGAGTGCTGGCTGTAAAATTTGTCAGATGGTCTTCCCGCCAGGCTCCCACCCACGCCAACCATTTGGCAGCTTTACGCTGGGATAGGCAAGGCCTAGGCTGACTCGCCCACCCTTGCCCCAATTGAGGCCATTGAATGCCCATTTATTGACTACTTAAGGGCCATTTCCCACCCGCCCTCAATTTTCAGGTTGGCGGGAGGATTTCAGGGGTAAGGTCTAAGCCCGAAAAAGTAACCCTGCTCAATCCTTGAGTGGAAAGTGGAGACGCCTCCATGCAGCCTCCTTTTAACATCGGAACCACATCCCCACCCCCACCCCCAACCGCAACCAAAGGAATGGACCCTGCAGGTTTCCCCTTCCCCCGGCCTCTCCCCCAAACACCTTACCCCTCTCTTCCCACCATCGCTGGGCCTTACCTCCCCATCCCGCCCTGACACCCCCAAAACTTACATGGTCCTGGAATCCCAGAACTTAGACTCTGAGGATAGTTACAGTCCCAGTCCTTGTCCGCTGCTGCTTCTGGCACTGCAGGGACTAGAGATTGGCCAGCAGCTCCCTGAAATGGGAAGCCGCCCCCTCCGGAGCGAGGGGCAGGAGTCACACCTCCCGCCAATTAACATTTATTAGAGTGTTAAATGGCTACAGGGCAGGCAGTATCGGCGGTGATGTGTTCTCCACCGAATTCTCAGTTGGCAGGAGGGCAAACCCCACCATCCTAATAATCATGGCCCATCTACACAATATCAACCATACTGCCCTCATCAACCTCATTTTTTTTGTCAAAGAACTCAATCAAATTAGTCAAGCATGTCTTGCCTATTGCAAGTCCATACTGGCTTTCGTTAATTAGCCCACACTTTTACCAATGCCAATTAATTTTGACCCAGATTATAGTCTCTAAATGTTTCCCCAGCATGACTGTTAGGCTAACTGACTTATAGTTGCTTTATCATTCTTCCCTTTTTTAAACAGTTGTATAACAATTTACAATTTTCCAGTCCTCCGCCACCACCCCCATATCTAAGGAGGATTGGAAGACTGTGGTAAAAGCTTCCACCATTACCTCCTTTATGTCCCTCAGTAACTTAGGATTCAGTACTTCTGGACAGGGTAACTTTTCTACTTTGCAAACTGAAACCCTTTTTCTGTACCTCTTTATGTATTTTTATCCTAACTAAAATTCCTTCTGCCTCCTCCTTTACTGTGATTTTGCCATCATCCTCCTCTCTAGTGAAGACAGATGCAAAGCTAGTACCTCAGTCCATGTCCTCCACTTCTCCAAGAAGATTTCATTTTGCCCCTAATTGACCCCATCCTCCCTTTGACTACCCTTTTACTATTCATGTGTTTATAAAAGATGCTTGGGTTCCCTTTTATGTTAACTGTTTATCTATTCCTGGACCCTTTCTTCACCCCTCTTATTCTGTTTTTAGATCTCCGCTGTACTTCCTGTATTCAGCTAGTTTCTCTAATGTGAATTCTTATTATAAGTATTATTCGTGTCAGTATTTTTATGAGTATTAGTAATTAGCATTTATTATTATTTGTCTTAAACTTGCTTGTTCTGTCATATTTTAAGCTGTAATCTTTTTGTCATCCAGGGAACTCTAGCTTTAGATGTCCCTCCTTTCCCCCTCATGGAAATGTACCCACACCATCCCCTCTTTGAAGGCTTCCCATTGTTGAATTACTATTTTACTTGCCAGTTTTTGATTCTAATCCAACCAAGCCAGATCACTTTTCAACTCATTGAAATTAGCCACTCCCAGTGAAGTATTTTTATGATTGATTTTTGTTCTTTTGCACAACTATACCAAACCTGATGACATTATGATCAATCTCTCTCCAATGCTCCCCCACTGAAATATATTCTACTTGCCCCACTTCATTCCCCAGAACAAATCCAGCACTGCTTCCTTTCTTGTTGAGCTGCAAACACACTGATCAAGGAAGTTCCCTTGAACACATTTCAGGAGTTTCTCCCTCTTTGTCCTTTAAACTGTTACCATCCCAGTCGATATTAGGATAATGAAGTTCCCCCATTATCACTACTCTGGAGCTCTTGCATCTTTCTGTAACTTGTGTGCAAATTTGCTCCTCCATTTCCTTCCCATAATTTAGTGGTCAATCCAATAGCACCCTCTATTGTTCCTTAATTCTAATCAAATAGATTCTATTTTTTGGCTCCTCAATGACATCATACATCTCCAGTACTCTAACTGTATCTTTGATCACCCCGCTTCATTTATTTTGTTCCTATCTTTCCTGAATGCCTTGTGACCAGGAATCTGCCTCTTTGAGCCAGGTTCTGTTATTAGCACTCTATCATAGTCCCATCCAGCAATTTTGCCTGCAGCTCACCACCCTTGCTCACCAGGCTATGTATTTACACACATGCACTTCAAAGACTGCCTCATAGTTTCCCCCTGCCTGATCCCTCCTATTTCTGAACTATTCTTTACTCCAGCGCTTTTTGACTCTCCCAGTTCTTGGTGCACAACTGTTTCTAAGGATAAGGGGTCAGCAATTCAGGACCAAGATGAGGAGAAATTTCTTCATCAAGAGGGTTGTGAATCTTTGGAATTCTCTACCCCAGAGAGGTAATGCTCAGGCATTGAGTATATTCAGGGCTGAGGTTGGTGAACTCGAAGGGAATCAAGGGATATAGCGATCAGGCAGGAAAGTGGAACATAGGCCACGATCTTGAATGGTGTAGCAGGCTCACTTTTGCTTCCTTATGTTCTTATGGTTTTTCTAGTGTTTCATCCTCCCCCCGCCAAATGTGTTTAAACCCCTCCACAGCCCTCATTTTCCTTCCCGTGAGGACTTTAGTTACAGAATTGTTGAGACACAACCTATCCCACTTAAGGACGTCCCTCCTACCCCAAAAATGGTGCCAATGACCTTGCAGGAAGGTTATCTCACGCTCTGGTGGAGGGTTTAATCAAGGTTTACTTTCATTCCTACCAAGGCACCTGTTTCTGGGCTTTGTTCTTCCAAATTTAAATTTTTTGTTGGCCTCTTGGTTTTGATACATTAAGTCCTTTCACTAACAATCACTCTAGAGCAATACATACAAGTTAAAGGATTTCAAGTTATTGCCACTTAGAGTCCCTATATATAATCTCCCGTTTGTATTTCAGTTACTTGCCAAACGTCCTCTCGATCTGTAATATATTATAATATAAATAAACCATTTTCCAACTTCAAACATGCCACTTGAGATCTATAGCTGCAGATTACATAGTTTGTAAAAATGCACAACCTCCAATCGTTTTGGGATCTTCCAGCATCTGTGAGTTGGAGATCAGGCATGAGGTTTACAACAGGCTGTCCTATCACTTGGCAAAATCCCTTTTTTATGTCTTGCTTATGAATTCCTGAGGAAAATGGTTTACATTCCAAACCTGGAAGCTCTACTAAATCAGCAGCCAGTGCTGCGTAAGAGGCAGATGTGGAAACGCTGTCTCCCAGCTGACTGCAGAGCAATTGATGGCTGTAGTGTTGGGAAGTGACGGCTGAGAGGCCTGTAGCTCAGGGCTTATATCACCCGCCAATAAATTCATTTTCAAATCGCCAGAAGTGGGAAGAAAGTGGCTTGAGTGGAGTCTTCTACTAAACAAATGTCCCCCTTGGATACTTACCATTAAGCTTGTTGGAAGTGTTTTGTGTGGCCTCCAATTTTACGATAAATTTTCCAACCTTCCTGCATTATATCTCATATTGGCAGGTTTTCTAATTGCAGTCAGATAGGTAAATAAGCTAAACCTAACGCGCTGTCTGTCCACCAGTCATGAAATTCAAGTTGCCTGGTATTCTATCCTCTGATGTCAGATGCAGTGATATCTATTATTTTGAGATATTGGATGCAATGTTATCTTGCCACCTTGTCGATGCACTGCTTGAATATGACATCTAATACACCGTTCTATTGTGATATCAGATTTCTGATTCACTGTTATAATATAAAGTTAGATACACTGATTTATTGTGATGTGTAATGCACATGATGTGTTATAATGCTGGCTGCAGTGAGGTCTGTGATATTGGGATATGCAGCACACTGTTATTAGGTAGACGATATTGTGTTACACAGCCCGTGAAACTGGAATTTCCATTTAAATGAAAATCAAATAACTTTTTTTTTTCATGCTATGAGCACCTTTCCAATTAAATATTGGGAAGATCCAAGCCATTGCCTCTGGTCTCTGCAATTTCATTCCTTCCATTCCTAAGCATCCGACTCCATTCCACCCCCTGGTCACTGTCTGAGGTTGAAGCAGACTGTGTGCAACCTTGTTTTGCTATTTGAACCTGAGCTGAGCTTCTCCATCACCATGACTGCCTAGTCCAACTTCTGTAACATCACCCATCCCCACCCAGCCTCAGCCCACCTGCTGCTGAAACATTCATGCATTTCTTACGGCCATGCTCCACTGTCACCCTACTCTCCCAGCTGGCCTCTTGCCCCCTATGTAAACTTGAACTCATCCAAAACCCTGCTGCCTGTATCCTAGCTCACACCAAGTCCCATTGAACTGATGTGTTCGTTAGCTCCTGATTAAGCAACATTCCCCCATTTTCAAATTCTTATCTTTTTTTTCAAATCTGTCATGGCCTCACTCCTCTCTCTTTCTCTCTCTGTCTCTCTCTCTCTCTGTCACTTCCTCCAGCTCTATAACCCTCCGAGAACTCTACACTTATTCAATTCTGGCGCCTTGAGAATCCCTGATTTCCATTACTCTATTATTGGTGATCATGCTTTCAGGTCCTAAGCTATGGAACTCCCCTCCAATCTTCACTGCCTCTCTTCCTTTTTCCATTCCCCTGCCCATCCCCACAATGCCCCACCTTTAGCCCCTCCCAATGTCTGACATCCTGCCCTGCCCTCGCCCTGGTTTCTGCCCTTGCCCTTTGCCCGTGCCCTTTGCCCCTTGTCCTCTGCCGCACCCCTGCACACTTGTGTAAATACGCCATCACAATGTACATTGCTATATAATCTGTGAACACAATGCTACACTAAGTATAGATATGCCTTTGCTCTTTATCTCATGGTGCATATAAATGAACCTTGAGCTGCTGCCTTGTAGAGCCTGTTGTTTATATCACAGGTTATGTCTTGTGTTTGGTGCTTTGAGGCCAAGGCAGTAGCAGACAGCAGTGCCAGCATTATCTGTTTTTAGGATTTCAGTAATTGTAGAATTGTCTCCTGTTCAGGAATGAGATGAGCCATCTGCTAACGAGGGAAATATTACCTTTAACCTGACTTTCACCTTGTGTTTTTCAAATACAAAACAATGTCAAGTTGTACTTCTAGCAAATTGGAACGTTGTATTGAGTGTTTGGTGAAGTAACGTGGCCTATTGTCCATCTTGTTGCAAACAGAGGAGATGTCACCTTATTCATCACATATATGTAACTGCACTCTAAACATGTAAAAGTTTTCTGGCAAGACCTTAAACCAGTTGATTCAGAGTAAAACATTTCCAGTCTGTAATACACATAGACCATTTGCATTAAGCAGACCTGAAATCCTCTCTCTAACACGGGCTCTGTGCAGAACCTGTCTGATGATTAATTAGTTTGTTTGAATGGCTTGGGCCAAGTTTCAGGTTTGTTCCAGTTCTGGCCAAGTTATCACATTATGTTTGAAACCTGTTCCTCTCTCCCTGTATCCTGCCAAAACTCCAGTGCCAGAGTTCTTCTTTCCCTTCAGGGACGATGGCCTCGGTTGAAGCTAAGGCAGTCAGAAGCATCAGGTCATTTCCTGACAAGGTTTTCCCTTGTACAAACTGCAGGCTTTGAGAAATGGAAAACTCCAGTACATAGTTGGCTGTTGTAAGATGTGTGTAGTTCGGTAGGTCTCATGAAGAGGTTCTAAGTCTTGTATGGTTTAACAGTAAATGACTATTAACTACTTATATACTGTATAAAGTCTAAGCTAGGAGGTGTCTCCATGCTTGCCTCTACACACATCTCTATCGAGTACATGACTGCCTTCTAGACTCATGTCATGGGTCACGTCTTTCTTTTCATCACACTGTTGGCGGTACTGTACCCAGTCCCATGTTCACCCTTTCTATGCCAAACC
The DNA here is from genome assembly GCF_964194155.1 of Cetorhinus maximus. Classification (NCBI taxonomy): domain Eukaryota; kingdom Metazoa; phylum Chordata; class Chondrichthyes; order Lamniformes; family Cetorhinidae; genus Cetorhinus; species Cetorhinus maximus. The sequence continues at coordinate 128,162,232 of NC_135888.1, forward strand.
CTTATACTACATTCACCTCAGATCCAGCTCCAAACTAGCTACATCAGAACCACAGCGCATCTCAAACCAACAGGAATACTGACCAATCACACAGGAATTAATTGGGTCCCAGTTAAACAGGCCTCTTTCTAGAAATGACATTAAACTCATAGGAAATGTTCAGTATTGGAAAACCAGGATGAGTAGTTTGAAATTGATACAGGATCATGGGACAAGAGTGGGCAATAGATCTATATTGGGGCCATGGGGAGAGAATGAGATTAGTTTGAAATTGATACAAGGCTGTGGGGGGTGAGTAGAGTTGTGGAATTAGATTGGGATTGATACAGGTCTCTGGAGAGAGAGGCAACAATGGGATTAGTCTGTGATTGATACAGGGTTATGGGACGAGGACAGAGCTGTGGGATTAGTTTGGGATTGAAACGGATATGGGAAGTGAGCAGGGCAATAGGAATAATATGGGATTGATACAGGGCTATGGAGAGAGAGCAGGACAGTAGGATTAGGCTGGGGTGAATATAGGGGTAAGGAGAGAGAGCAGGGTTGTGGGATTAGTTTTGGACTGAGACAGAGCTATGGGGAAAGTTTGGGCACTTGGACTAGTTTGGGATTGATAAAGGCTATGGGAGAGGGCAGACAGTAGTATTAGTCTGGGACTGATACAGGACAATGGGGGAGAGAGCAGGGTTTGTGGAATTAATTTTGAATTGATACAGGACTGTGGAGAGAGTGCGGGGCAATGGGATTAGTTTTGGATTGATACAGAGCTCTGGGGAGAGAGTGGGATTAGTTTAGAATTGATGATTATTGGGAGAGTGGAGCTGTGGCATTAGTTGTTGATGGTTCTTGCAAAAGGCCGGCACAGACACGATGGGCTGAATGTCCTGCTTCTATGCTGTAAATGCCTGTAAGCATCCGGTAGGCATATCTACGTTATTCTTGTTCACATAAAGATTCAGCCTCTGAGGAGCAATAACAGGAGAGTGCTCGTCTCTTCTTATCAAAAGGAAACTTTATTTAAAGTCTGGTTCATACAGTGCTAATTTAATTTGGCGCTGTATAGACAGCGTTCTGAAAGGGCTGCTCTTTGAAGTGGCTCCACAGAGAACATACAGCACATTTTGCAGTTTTAGATCAATAGGTGTGTTGAGTCATCCATCATCATTCACAAACCTTACTCTTGTTGCTGGCTTCTTGTGATCCTTGGGTTCTGGCCTGATCTGGAACATCAGATTGTATAAAAGGATTCATAAATCGTCTCTGCAGAACCTGAACATTCCTCCTTCATTTCTAATCTTAATCCCTTAAAGGTTTTCTTCAGAAATCCAACAGAGCCCTCACATTATCAGGCTTATTGACAACACAGAGGCTGTAACAGGAACATCTGCTCTGCGCTTGCAGGATTGTATGCTGCGCTACAAAACGCTCAGATATTCAGATGTGCTGCGATTGCCATATGGGCAATTCCTGATCTCAGGCAAAGAATAACTGCTTCCCAGGGGGGAAAAAAAAGGAGGAAAAATCCAATTCCAGGTAATGGTGAGGCACGTAGGTTGGAGATGATACGGACAGGCTGGTCTGGGGTGTGGGCTGAACATCCTAGATAGACTTTGAAATGTGAGAGTGACGTTAGGAAAGCAAACGGGATGCTACGCTTTATTCAGAGAGGCAGGAATACCACAGGGAGGAAGTTTATGGACCATGCACTAGACAGTGGGAATGTTATATTTCTGGATACCCGATGGTGAGAAGTATTTGAGAGATAGAAAGCAGTCTGAAGATTGACCAGGAATGAGTGTCACACAAATGAAATGTTCGTACTGTGACGAAATATAAAGTGTGATAGTTATGGTTGGTGATCTTACCGAGGTTACTAACTTGACGCAGGGGTTCGAGAAGAGAAATAGCAAACAATTCATTCCACATTTTAGTGAAAGGGGAAGCTACATTTGGAGGGGCGGGCGATTTGGAACAGACAGGTGACATTCACAATCGAAGAAACATCTTACCTGTTACTTGCTTCACAGGATGGCAGGAAAACATTCCTGTTGATTTTGTCCCTTTTCCTAAGTTTTCGAATACAAATAGTAATATCACAGATATTTATTAAGTCCAGCATTGATGGCTTATCCCTGATTTCCCAGAAAAGGTTGTAGTGAGTCACCTTCTTGAACCGCTGTTCTCATTGTAGTGAATGTACTTCCACTAATAGGTAGTACATGCTGATACAGGAAGGGCGGTATATGTCCAAGCCAGGTTACTGTGCGCCTTAGAAGTGATGGTGTTTCTGTTGCACTGCTGTGGTGTCATTTGTGGCTTGGGGGGTAGTGTTCTTGCCTTTGGGTTAGCGGATGATAGGTTCAAGTCCCACTCAGGGAGACTTGACTGTATAATCCATGTTGATGCTCCAGTGAACTGTCAGAGGAGTAGTGCTGAGCAGACACTGCATTATCAGAGGGGCAGTAGTGATGGAGCACTGCACTGCACTGTTTGAGGGATGTAATTGAGGGAGTGCTGCCCTGTCAGAGGGGCAGTACTGAGGGAGTGCTGCATTATTGGAGGGGCAGTATTAATGGATTTACCTAGGTGGCAGAGGGAAGGGGTATTCCTGGCTTACAAGCTGTGTTCTGTAAAGCACTCCACCTGCTGCTTCAGCTATCTCTAGTTTGCTGTAGGTTTCCAGAGTTTAGAAATCGCAGCCAGCTGTAAAATTTAAATCAGGTTCCCAGCTGCAGAATTCAACCGAGATTTAAATAAAATAATGACTTCTGCAAGACTGGACGCATGCCCACTATAAAATCGGTAATGGCCCTTGTGAGGGGATGCGTTATCTGATTTCATGCTTTTAAAATCCTCCCACATCCATGCCACACCCCCACCACTGACCTGGGCATTAAAGTCGCCCTCTTAAGACAGGGTAAGAGGGATGTCAGACCAGGAAAGAATCAAAAACACAAGTGGTGGTGAGCCGCCTTCCTGAATCGCTGCACTCCGTGTGGTATAGGTACACCCACAGTGCTGTTACAGAGGGAGTTCCTGGATTTTGACCCAGCGACAGTGAAGGAACGGCGATATATTTCCAAGTTAGGATGGTGAGTGACTTGGAGGGGAATCTGCAGGTGGTGGTGTTCCCATCTCTCCGCTGTCCTTGTACTTCCAGGTGGTAGAGGTCGCGAGTTTGGAACACATTTTCCACACTGTTTCCTACCCTATCCCTCCCAGCACCCCCGACCCCAGCACACCCCTGCCACCTTGTTGGCATCCCCTCTCCTCTCTACCCCGGCTTCTCAGTCCTGCCAATGTCAGAAATAGCACTTGATGTGGGGGCTTTCCCAGAGACCATTCAGCCACACCACAACTTTCCGGATTTGCACGTAAGCGGCTCGCTCAAGGCTGCGGTGTCATTGCAGCCCTCAACAGGGGAGGCGGTAGCAGACTGGTATTTTCACTGGACGAGCACTCCGGAGACCCAGGGTATACCCTGGGGACCTGGGTTCAAATCCCTCTGTGGCAGATGGCGAAATTTAGGTTCAATTAAAATCTGGAATTAAAAGTCTGATGATGACCATGAAACCATTGCCGATTGTTGTAAAAACCCTTCTGATTCACAAATGCCCTTTAGGGAAGGAAATCTGCTGCCCTTACCTGGTCTGGACTACATGTGACTCCAGACCCACAGCAATGTGGTTGACTCTTAAATGCCCTCTGAACAAGGGCAATTAAGGGTGGGCAATAAATGCTGGCCTAGCCAGTGACACCCACATCCTTTGAATGAATAACAAAAAAAATAGGCAAAGTCCTCAGCATCTGTCACTATTGGGCTAATATTCCTGGCTATAGGATATTCAAGAAAGACAGAAAGGATAAAAAAAAAACAGGTGAGGTGGCTGTATTGATCACAGAAACGATTATTGCTGAGAAAAAGAGACATGTCTAAGCTTTTCATCTTGCACTCATCAGGACACACACAAGAATACCAATATAAGGGGGAAAACAACAATTTATACTGTATGTGAAGAGAGTGCTGATTGGTTGGCAAGTGGTGTTGCCATGGAGAATGCACCACTGATGGTGACTGACAGTAAACTGCCAAGCATTGTTTGAAATTTAAACCAGGCAGCTTGACCCTGGTTGGTCAAGGCATTGCTCTGAGGAATGAGTCAGCGAATGGCTGTCACTTATTTTGTTTAGCTGAAATAGGTGCAATCTATGTACATGCTCTTACTGTCTGCAAAGAACAGGGCCCTGTGTATTAATATATGTAGCTTCCAGTACATGTAAATGCGCCACACTGCAAGCCTGACTGACAATCTTAAATTAATTGTCAGTGTAATTCTTAGCACACTGAGGATTACTTAGCAAATGTTGTCCAATCGCGGAATCACATCTAATATTGGACACTGTGTTTTGAGTTTTGCAAGCAAGGGCTGGTTGGGTACTGTCTGTACCCTGCCCATTGTGAACAGCAGCTGGGACATGCTGTTTGACACAATCCGCCTGTCTTTGAGACGTACGGCCTAGATACCTAGCATCACACTGGCACTGAAATTCACATACCACATTACTCATTTGTGTGATAGGCAGAGTGCTTTTTTGGCTTGACGACAGCATCTTGTTAGTGGTGAATACCACTCCTGCTGCTACTGCATAGTAGCAGCATGAAACAGCTAGCTTTACCTGTTGTTCAAATTTTTGAGATACCTTGCCCTTCAGCTAAACAAAATAAGTGACAGCCATTCGCTGACTCATTCCTCAGGGCAGTGCTTTGACCAATAAGGGTCAAGCTGTCTGGTTTAAATTTCAAACAACACTTGGAAGTTAACTGTCAGTGACCATCTGTGGTGCATTCTGCATGGCAACTCCACTTGCCAACCAATCAGCAGTCTCTTCACATACAGTATAAATTGTTGTTTTCCTCCTTATATTGGTATTCTTGCACGTGTCCTGAAGAGTGCAAGATGAAAAGCTTAGGCATGTCTCTTTGTTTCAGTAATAGTCACATTCTGTGCTACCAAATGACAAAAAAACTATTGTTGCAATGGAGAAAGATGATGGGTCATAAACAGAACCAACTCTGTTGGAATTAGGAACAACAGAGGAACTGTTAAGCTATTGGAGATAGAATCTAGATCATCAAGGGTGAGACTGAGAGCAGGGAGGTGAAAAGGGCAAGGCCAAGAAATGAGAACCAGGATAGGGTGAGGTGGACGGGAGAGAGTATTGAAAAGGACGTGGCTGAAAGAGGAGCAACAGGAAAGGGCGAGGCCAAGTGGAGAGTGCTAGAAAACAGCAAGGCCAGGAGGGGAGCATGAAGAAAAAGTAACCCATAAGGAGGGCACAAAGCGGCTGCAAAGAGAGATGGACAGTTTAAATGAGTGGGCAAGAATGGTGTTAGATTGGAATATAAATGTGAAGAAACGTGAATCTATTCACTTTGGAAGGAAGATTAGAGAAGTGAGCACTATTTGAATGGTGAGTGTCTGGGGAATGTTGATATTCAGAGGGAGCTGGGAGTCCTTGTATACGGATCACAGAAAATGAATGTGTGGGTATAGCAAGCAATCAGAAATGAAAAAGAAAAACTTACACTTAAGTAGCACCTTCCACAGCTTTGCAGCGCTTTACAGCCAAAGACATACCTTTGAAGTGTAGTCACTTTGTAAGGTAGGAAATGAATCAGCCAATTTGCTCACAGCAAGCTCCCACAAGCAGCAATGCAATAATAACCAGATAATCTATTTCTCTGATATTGATTGAGGGGTACATATTGGCCAGGACAATGGGCAGAACTCCCCTGTTCTTCGAAATAACTCTGTGGGATCTTTTACATTCACCTCAGAGAGCAGATGGGGCCTCAGTTTAATGTCTCAATGTAAAAGCCGGCACCTCCAACAGTGCAGCACCCCCTCAGTGCCACACTGGAATGTCAGCCTAGATTTTTCTGCAGAAGGATGGAATCTTCTGCCCCCCTCAGGTGGTGAGGAAGGAGGTGGGAGGGTCTGAGAAGTCGGCGGGTTGGCATCTAGTCTGATACCTGGCGTCTTTCCGGCTCCACCAGAAGGAAGTTCTGGATGGGAAGGCCCATGGCCGACCTCCTGCCCCGCCTCCATTTGAATCCCTTAAGTGGTCAATCAACAACTACTTACGGGCCTCTTCCTACCTCCGCTGCAACCTTCCCAGCTCCAGGTGGGCCTGCCAACATTTGGCCTGCACGACTAGTAAAACTGTGTCGGCTGCATGTCAGCTGGATGTGGACGGACCCTTGTCTGATTGAGGGCTTGGACAGGGGCTGGCCAATGACAGCCATCCCCCTGCCCTTGCTGCCGACCCCTTGGCCCCCCCCTTTCCCCATGAAACTCACTCCCCACCCCCGCCCCCTGCCCCCCTCCCACAACAGAACATACCTATTTCCTGGGTCGCTCTGCGATCCTGAGACTCAGTGGGGAGGGGGAAGGCGAGGGGGCGATGTTGTTCCGGTAGCAGCCACAGCCTCCTCCGTGGCGCTGCTGAGTGCAAGAGAGCTTCTGATTGGCTGGCAGCTCTTTTATGGGCGGTGCATCGTATTCCAGGGTCCTCAGCTGGGAGGAAAGTCCGACGTTGTCCACCTAACTGCCTGATGGGCAGAAGATACAAACGAGTCAACGTGGATATCTCGCCGCTTGTTCAGGCACCGTGCAAGACACCCGCTGAAAATGGAAGATTCCACCCAAAGTCTCTGAAGTGGGACTTGAGCTCACAGCCTCCTGATTTAGGGACAGGAGTACAACTAACTGAGACACAGCTGACATGTGGCAAATGGTATATGGAATGTTAGCCTTTTACTTGATGAAGAAAAATTTGCAGGGCTATGCAGAAAAGGCCGTGATGGGGCCTTAAAATGCCACGAGCCATTCTAAGCTGCATTGATTTCGGCAGGACTGCAAATCCCCGCTGGTGTAAAATTGCGCCGGAGGGATTAATTAAAAATTTCTTTCAAAGAGCCAGCGCAGGCATGATAGGCCTGTGATTGGTCTCCTTCTGTGCCCTATCATTCTACGATTTTATAGTCAAGTCAAAAGGTCACAACAGCAGGAATGAGGGGTTCGGCAGCAGATGGGTTGAGGCAAAGACGGAGATGGGTAACGTTACAAAGGTGAAAGTCAGCGGTCTTGAGGGAGACGATATGGGGGGTCAGAAGATTTCTCGGGGTCAGATAGTACTTCAAGGTTTCAGACAGCCCGATTCAGTTTCAGGCCATTTGCCAGGTAGAGGGACGGAGTTGGTCACTAAGGAACGGGGTTAGTGGTTGAAGACGTTTTCCCACCAGTTCCCCACTGGATCTCATTGGCCCTCACTTGCCCCATTAGGAGCTGGGAATGCCTGACAAGAGGCAGTCAATCATCCGACGCTTGGCAGTGAGGGGACACCCAGGTCACTGGCTCCAGGCACCAGATGGAGAGGTCAGTACTTGGGATGGGGGCATTCCTGAGGTTGTGAGTGCAGAAACCCCCAATAACCGTGACTGGGACCTGCTCTGAGGAACTAGGAACCCTCGACACCAGAACCATTGAGAGCCCCGAAGGGATTCAGTGTTCCATTTATTTCAGTCAGTATATTTGATGGTTTAAAACACTAAGCATCAAACCAGCCACTGAAACGAATGAATAATTCCTAGCTAATCAATTGTACCTGATTAGAATGGGAAGTAGATGCAGGAAGCACTGATAATAATGAGTCAGCAACATGGATTGGTTTCACAAGCAATAAATCCTCTCACACCTTGCTTACTGTCAGCCTCTCTCTTATTGTGCAGCCACACCACAGCCTAACCTCGTGCTCCCGAAACTCAACTCAATCTAAAGTGGATTCAGTGTCAGAAACTCAATGCATGAAATTCACTTCTGTCCAAAGTTTTAGCAATGTGGAAGAATCTGCCATGGTGGCTGTACACTGATGTACCTCTGGATACTGACCCTCCCCTGGACAGTTCAAGGCTCTCACTGACCGCTCTCCCCTTCACCAGAAACTGCCCCTCCTGTTGGACACATACCCAACCCTCACTGAGCAGTCCCCAGACATTGACACTCCCCCTGGACACTGAGCCCCCTCTGAACACTGACCAGACACCGAGGCCCCCCTCCTTAAACAGACAACCTCCACTGCACCCTTTTCCAGATACTGCCCCCACTCCAGGCAGATGTGGCTACTGGAAATGCACCATTCCCATCCCACACCGTGACAACAGAGAATGGGGTTAAGAAATGGGGAAAGTTTCTGCGGGGGGAGGAGGGAGGGGAAATGGGGATTAGGAAGAGATGAGTGATTTGGGATGGAGGTCGGGGAGGGGTGAGGGAGACAGTGGATTTGGGTACACAAATGCCGAATGTAGACCAGTACATGCATGTCCTGGGATGTATCCATGTGCAGGTGTGTGCACACATGTCCTGCAATATATCCATAAGTAGTGCTGTACACTCATGTCCTGTGAGATAACTGTGTGCAGGCTTATAGAATTGGACCGTGCCTACTCTGTTCTGCTGTGACTCAGGCAAACATCCCTATACAACAATGAAGTTTCTTCATTCTCCACATCTCAAGCAGTTCTCCTATGGAAAGCTTGGAACCTGGGCTTAAGGAAATTGCCCGTCAGGTCAGCAGGCTGATTGGTTCAAGTGGAGAAAGGAACACTCCCCCCAACCCCCATCCCTGAAATTAATGCTCCACTTGAAGTTAACAGGGGGAACCTGACAACGGAATATCACAGGGAAATTATGACAAAATGGAGAAGAAAATTGGTTCAAACCTGGAGCCAAAACCTGAGGCTCTTTAACAGCTGCCAGCAGGAAGTCTGATTTCAGGGTGCCCTTTGATAACAACGCAATAAAGATGTAACATAACAGAACCCCCAGTACCCCAACAACTGCATTCAATGACAAAGAGAGCAGAACTAGTCCCAACCAAAGGCCAGCAACAGTCAGGGCTGATGCAAACAAATTGGATCACTACCCCAGTTTGTCACCCCTTTAATGCTCATTGTCAGTGGGAATTTTGACCACCAAGCCATTACTATAACTTAGACACAATGGGGATCCTGAAACCTACCCCAGGGCAGTCCTGAAACCTCCCCCTGGGATAGCCCTAAAATCATCTCCTAGGCAGTTCCAAAACCAACTCTAGGACAATTCCCCCACTTTGACATCACTCTGATTTTACACTGTTATCAAAATAGAGGAATTTCTGAGCTTTTGGCCCAATATTCCTGTAACTGTCCAATGAACAGTGCCTGCTGATAGTTAGATTTGGTCCTTGACCATTTACTATTGACAATATTTTGCCTGGCAAGTTGTTGTAAGTAGGGGAGGGAAGCAATACAGCGCCTGCTACAGGGCAAACATTTGGGCATCTCCTTAAGCAATCAGATTGAAGGATTGTGAAATGAACAGTGCAGGGTTGAAACCAGGTAGAGTAAGTTAGAATAATCAATTCAGCATCAAATCAGGTACAGAGAGAGATGTATAGAGAGTGAATGAAAGAAAGATTGCATTAAGAGAGAAAGACCGAAAAAGAGTCAGGAAGAAAAGGGAAAAAGTAAACTAATTTTAAAGTTTTCTTCTGAAATCTTCAACAACGTTTAAAAGCTGAAGGAATGAGACTCCACACTTGAGAAGGTCGATTTTCAGTGCCAGGGAGATTGTTTGAAAGTAATTAACAATCATCACATCCTAAGATTTGAAATAATCGACTTAAATTTCTGAGGCCCGTTTGCTTCATATCTACCATGTAAACACAGCAACATCGCACAACTCAATGTGTTTCAATGGGGAGCCAGACAGTGAGATGTCAGTTTGTTGAAGCCAAGGACAGAGAGGTGCATCTTGGACAACAACTTCTGGATTTCCATGTTTAATCGAGAACCTGTTCCTCGCCTAAAATTGCTGAGGCATTTGCACTTAAATAGCAACTAATGTTAATTTGACAACAGAGATTTTAGGCCATTGTGTTGAAAGAAAAAGCAACAACAGGAGCTCTTTGAGAGCAATGCTGATCATTTGCACCAATGGTTAGGAGACTGGGTGGAAAAAACCCCTTGTTCAACCTAACCAGAGCCAAACAATCTCTCCCATCCAGCTAAATTGAGAAGGCGCCTTGCTTTAATTTCAGAAGAGAATGACTGTGTCTCTGGATGGCAGCCAATGCCCTGGAGTGTGTGCCATAAGGCCATAACCAGCCGACCTCAAGCCGAAAGTGATTCCAGTTAAAACAAGGTGACATTTGATGGTGGAACCGTCCATTTAAACATAGGATCCATTCACTGACAGGCTGCAATTTCTTATTTCTGCAACTATTTTACTGGTAGCAGTTTAGGCAGAGGCAGCCTGTTTAATATAGTCCAATACTGTCTGGATTCACTGGTGCAGTCCTGTTAATAAATCTTATTCTCGCTTTTCCTGGGCGTCTCTAATGTAGAGGAGAAATGCTGCAATGCCAAGTGGGAATTGGCCGCAGCTAATTCCTACGCATTGACGCAGCTGCCCTGATAAAGCAGGAATTCGAGCCTCTCAAGAGCTGAATATTACACATCTCACACTCTAAGCTATTGACAGGCGCAGGAATGTGTTGCACCTGATAATGTGTTAAAGCAATAAACCCCTCAGTATCTAATGAGCTGGAGGGAGTGCTGGGCTGAGTGTCAATTGTTACTCTCAAAGCCCTGGAATAAACCCTGATGACAGAGGTTTGATATTCTGCAGCTTACCCAGCTATGTGTCTCCCTCCAGGAAGCATGCGCATAGCCACCTTCACGTAAAAGAATTTGTGAATATTGCTTCAAACAACAAGTTTAAAGTGCATTTCCTTTCCCAAAATTCTCTGCTAGGTTTGGTGGTGAGCTGGGGTCTGCAGCACCCCACCCTTCGCCCACCCGGCTCCCCCCAATACCCCCCGCACCCCACCCCACCGCCCGCAACAGAATTCCCAGCCCCTGACCTGCTCTCGTGACCACAGTATTTTTGTGGCTGGCCCAGTTCAGTTTTTTGGCTAACGGTAACCCACAGGATGCTGATAGTGGGAGATTCAATTATGGTAACGTCATTGGATATCAAGGACCGGTAGTTAAACTCTCTCTTATTAAAGATGATTATTTCCAGGGCTTTCTATAGCTGTAGAAAACTTGCTCTTTTTACATATTCTAGCCTTTCAGTTATAAAGGCCAACATTCCATTGGCCTCTTTGGTTCATTTTTTTTTCCCCCTGTCCACTACACTTCAGAGCTCTGTTTACTGGCACCCCTCTCTCTCTGGACCTCCACTATTCCTAGCTTTTCACCATTTGCAAACATTTTGGGTTAAGATAAATTAGAAAGATTGGGGTTATTCACCTCACGCAGGGAAGGGGATGGGGGTTGGGGGGCGGGGGGGAAGGGGTGGGAGTTATTTAATAGAATAATAAAATCACCCAGGGTTTTGATGGAAGGTCAGTAACCAGACAACACAGATTTAAGGTAATTGGCAAAAGAGCCAGAGAGGGAGATGGTGAGATATTTTGTTTTATGCAGTGAGTTGTTATAATCTAGAATTCACTCTCTGACGGGTGGAAGCAGATTCAATGATAACTTTCAAAATAAATTGGATAAGTAAGTGAAGGAGGATCATTAGAGGAAAAAAGCAAGGAATTGGGACTAATTGGAGAGTTTTTTCAAAGAGCCAGCACAGACTGTCACAGAATGGTCTCTTCTTGTGCTGTATCATCCTATGACTCCAAGAAATCAGAATTTGCTGCATTTACATTATTTATGGCTTAAACACAATCACGGAAAAGCAGAGACGATATTAGGGATCAGATATACCGTCGAAATAAAGCTGATTACAAACAAACTTAGACCAAATGTGTTGACCTTTTACAGATGCATCAGAATAGGCGACACTTTAAATCCAAAGTGTGAACCTGACTCCAAAGAACTGAGATTTGCCAGGTCTGTCTCTGGCAATGTCTAAGTGGATCACTAGCATACAGCAGCACTCGCATTGCATCTGTCAATCATTGGGAACAACGGTTGCTGTCGAAACATTCTGAGTGCAGACGACCCGGGAATGTTCTGATGGAGAAAATTCTTATTGGAGACAAATAAATGGTGGACTATATTGGAAGGAACTTCAGTTTCTAGAGCAGTGAAGGGTTTAGGGGTTAGAAGATTGTTATCCCCTGATATATGGGGGGTTTTTGAGCGGGTTTAAGTGGTGAGTGACCCAGGAGACACCAGCGCAGTTAGCACCACCCCATTTCATCCCAATTATTTCCAATAGTTGGCAACATATCCAGGTGTTTTGAACTGAGGTGGTAAATATGGAACAAGATTTTGGCGCCTAGTGTATGCCAGAAACTGCTGACTGGTAGATGCTGAGTAAAAGTTGGGAATAATGTTAAGGATCCAAACGCAGATTCTTCAAAGCTTTGCATGATCATTAATTCAACAGTTTTGCATGAAATATTCGATTGCTGGCATCTGCAAATCACTTAAACAACTGCCATTCTCTATAAACCTTTCAGGTTGGTTCCAGAATTGATTCCCACTGGGAATTCCGGAAAAGCCGGAGGCCTGGCTGGTGATATGCTTCGCCTGGGAATGACAGCAGAACCTTTCCCACTCCCACCCGGGGATACAGGTGGAGCCTGCTCGTTGGTTAATTGTCCACCACCATTCACGACTGGATGTGGCAGAGGGCTACAGAGCTTAGACCTGAGCTGCTGGTTGTGGGACCGCTTCACTGTTGCTCCCTGTTTGCACTGTTTAGCACACAGGCGGTCCTGTGTTCTAACTTCAGCAGTTTGGCACCCTCAGTTTTAGACCTGCCCCTCATGCACACCCCTTTGAACTAGGCAGAGTGAGTGATATGCCGGGGCAGAAGATTACAAATCCTGCAGAAGCCAAAGACCCACAGCCCCTCATTGTTGCCTATGCTTATTTTACAAGGAGCCCATAAGTAATTAGGAAAATGAAAGAAAGGGGACAGAGGAAATCCATTGAATTCCATCCTGTAATCTGCAGCTAATGGAGATACTATGATTGGAATTTCTGTGCTTGTCCCACAATGCAATCCACATCTAATGGGCTCATTTGATGCTGCCCATGTTTTAAGGAGCACAGTCTGTTACTGAAAGGCCTCTCTTTGTACAAAGTGCAGAATCACACAATGCTGATCATGCCTCAGATACTGGCTGCTGTCACTTTGACTTGTGGGAGTAGGGAATGGTCAGTTTGAGGTGTTTAGTCTGGAAATCAGACTGGTGTCAGACTGTCTGCTCTTGCACAGTACGCTCTGTTACCTCTCCATTTAGGCCCAAGCGAAGCAATCCTGTCCCAGTTTTGAGTCTGCTTCAATCCTGACACAGACCAGCAAACAACAGCAGCATCACTGAAACCAAGCAGTGAGCCTTGAGACGGGAGGAGAGGCCTGGGATGGATTGACACTCACTGAGATTGATTCCGAGTGCAGGAGACAGCGAGTATGGGAGACAGCGAACACAAGATACACCAAATCAATGTACCACACCCCTTAACCTCTCTATTTCTTTACCCCATGTGAAACTAACGATTAGATTTTAAAAGTACAGTAATTTAAAGGAAAAATAATTGAACCCTTGCCATCATCCTGTTGAGTCAATCACAGCTGCTGATTGGATGATTACATCCTTTTCTCCTGATTCACAAATCAAGCACAAGTTCTGAGCCCAAATTAAGAGCATCATTAGCCCCACTATACCCGGCGTAAGTCCAATTTACGAACATCGTTACCCCGTTGTATCCTGCTTTATTGGGCTGGATTTACAAACATCGTTAACCCCATGTCTCCTACTGAGCCCAACGTAAGAGCATTGTTAGTCCCTCGACTCCTTCAGGGTCCAGCTTGGGCCCTGGTCCTTCTCCTGTTTCCGGGCCATTTAATCAGTGCCCCTCCCACCCCCTTTAATTATTGAGGGTGAGTGAAGAGCAGGAGGAGCCCGGAGAGAGTAATGATGGTTATTACACCAGGGAAATGTATGTCATAAACAGGGGCCGTGGCACATTTAATGTCCAGTTGAAAAAGCTGGAGAGGGAAATGTCTCCTTGGTTTAGCAGCACCTCTGCCCATGCATTGCTGAAGGTTGGAGGGCTTTCCCAGAGACGCTCTAATCCCGGAGAGACAGTGGCTTTGAAGCCAGAAGCTAGGCACTGGTGACCTCACTAATCCCCTCCTGCCTTTAAGACCATTGTGGAGCCATTGCAAGATAGAAACCCCCCACAGCCCAGCCCAGCCTGGGGACAGGCTGAACCAGGAATCCATTCACACAATTTGGTCGTGTTTTGGGGTGACTGATATCACCCAGTCTGATTCCTACCTGTTCTTCCAGCACCCCCTCCATTGCTGTTCACTGGCCTGCCTCCCCTCCCCTCAAGCCTTGGCAGTTCCTGAGGCCTCATCCCATCCAACTTTTGACCCCCACCAACACACCACTGCCCATGAGGCACTCTACGCGTAACCCTGTCGCCACCAATAACTGACCGCAGTCCCACAATACGTCAAACCCTCCCCCACCTCTGCCCCTCCCCCACTGCCCAATTACGTGACCCCCGTCACCACTGACTGTCAACTGATGCCCGAAAGTTGCCTAGCATGTGACCCCCTCATGGCCAATCACCGCCCGTCTGCCCGGCACATGACCCTCTCCTGTTGGGATTTTCCGTTTGTCTCTTTGACTGCCTTGAGTATCGTGAGCTCAGGCCCCACTAGAGCATGGGCCCTGGTGTTCTGCACCCCCCTCCCCCACTCCCACCTTGGGCCTTGGTCTCCTTTACCGAGACCAAAATAACATTATCCAATTCCGCACTGCCTCAATTCATATGCTGCTAAAACCTTTATCCACACCCTTGCCAGCTCTAGATTGACTATTTCCCTGCTCTCCCAGCCAGCATCACTTCTCCAGCCCTCCGTAAACTTGAGCCCATCCAAAGCTCTGCTGCCTGTATCCTGACGCACACCACGTTCTGCTCACCCATCACCTGTTCTCGCTGGCGTACGTCGCCTCGATTTTAAATTTCTCATCCAGATGTTCGGATCCCTCCATGGCCTGGCTTCCCCCTATCTCTGTAACCTCCTCCAGCTCTACGACTCTCCAGATCTCTACACTCCTCCAATTCTGGCCTCTTTGAGAATCCCCAATTTTAACCGCTCTACCATTGGCAGCCATGCCTTCAGCTACCTTGGCCCTATGCTCTGGAATTCCTTCCCAAAACCCCTCCACCTCTCTCTCCCCTCCTTTGAAGGCACTCCTTAAAACCTTGCTCTTGAACCAAACTTTTGATTGATCATGTGATTACATGTCCTAATTTTATATCGCTCAGGCCATGGAATGTGTTACTATGTTAAATGCATATTTTTTAAAAATTCATTCATGGGATGTGGGCACTACTGGCTAGGGCAGCATTTATTGCCCATCCCTAATTGCCCTTGTTCAGAGGGCATTGAAGAGACCAGGCCAGGTAAGGACAGCAGATTTTCTTCCCTAAAGGGCATTAGTGAACCAGATGGGTTTTTACAACAATCGGCAAAGGTTTCACAGTCACCATCAGATTTTTAATTCCAGATTTTTATTGAATTCAATTCAATTGCAGATCCCACCATCTGCTGTGGTGGGATTCGAACTCGGGTCCCCAGAGCATTAGGCTGGGTCTCTGGATTGCTAGACCAGCAACAATACCCCTACATCATCGCCTCCCCACAACACCTCCACTACGTGATGTATTGGCATTACATAGCCCCTAGTCTCTTGTTCATTTCTCCAATTCCCAGCTCCCTAATTTGGCACCACCAACTAACTTTACATTTTTTTCCCCAAAATTCCTGTCCAAATCATGCAAAAGTTTGCCACAGATCCCTGGGAAACACTGGCAAATAATGCTGACATTTCGCAAAATATACCCACCGGATATCTACTTCCCAGAAGGAAAAAAAACATTAAAAACTGGGAAATAAGAATACTGGTCAGAACAGGTCTTGCATTTCTCCAAGATATCCCAGATTTTATTCTTAGCTGTTCCTCCATCACTGCCCACAATACACCCATAGCATCACATCCTTCAAACTGAATTAATACCATAGGAATTTTACCCTTTCTTAAAATTAATTGTTTCCACACCTCCCACCAAAACAAATCTGGTCACGTTCTATGTCGGTTGTCCACGTTTGCATTTAGCTATGTTTCTTGCCTACGAGTTGTTCCAGAAACAAAAGGAACCCAACAAGATAACCCAAACAGGGAGGCCCTCGGGGACATGTACCCCAATTGTGGTCTAAGGCTTCCACATTGAGCTCACAGCCTGAGGCCTGGGGTGTACAGGACCCAGAGCCTGAATCTTGTGATCGGTGGAGGTTACAGCCTGAGACCTGTGATCCAGAGGCCTCAGTCTGAGGCCCGTGATCCACCGAGACCACACCCTGAGGCCTGGGGGCTTGTGATCCACACAGCCTTTGAGTCCTGACTGCCTCGGTCTTGAAAGGAAGCCTTCAGTTGGCACTTTGCGTAAAAGTCCGCAGTTAAAATGATCAGAGCTGTCTGCTGTTCTGTCAGGACGGGGAAGTGGCCACATAATGACAGGCCACTCCAGAGGAGCAGGGCACCGTCTCAACTGGGGAGGGCCCTGCACTGGGCTGATAGTTGGCAATTAAGCTGTAAAGGAGCAATTGTTTATTTTTTTGCCTGAGGCTTTCTGATAATGTCACTTATAACACCTCAGAACTGCAGAGCAGGCTGAGAGAACCATTTAAATTAGTTGCTTTGATTCCTGCACAGAATGGGAAAATCTCGACAACTCCTAAATCATTCAGTTCAAAGGTCTCTGAAGGGAAAGTTCTGGAGCATAGTGTTTGCTTAAAGGGCACTGTCTCATGCATGGAGCAGTAAAGTACAGTAACAGCTACATGAGGAACAATCCTAACTTAGAGATAAACACTGAACTTGTGAAACAACCAAAATTGGGCAGAGGAGAAAGATCCAGATACAGTGGCTGAGTTTGGCACTGACAGCCTCAACTCCGTGTGCTGTGGGATTAGTGGCCAGGATCCACCATGTATCAGCCGAAGTGTACAGTGCTGGAGAAACAGGGAGATTTGAGACACGAGAGAGAGAGAGAGAGAGACAGAGGGAGAGAGGGATAGGGAAGGGTTACATGAGGCCTCCATCTCGTCTGTGCAGTCCTGTAAATCCTAAACATCCCAGGGTGACCCTGAGATGACCCCGAGCCTAAAAGGCATTATCGGGTATAAAGGGAATTGAGACTTCTCTGGCAGGGCAGCATCACCTACGATTGGAGGCACAGGCCAGAGGGTGTAAGGGAGCCAGGCAGTTTGGGAAAGGAAGCTGGGGGAGGGGGGGGGGGACAGGGTCCATGCTGTGTGGGGGCTAAGGAGTGGGGGGCATGGTGACTCTGATCAATGCTTCAGTTTTGGGCCCTACGTTTTACTGGAAATGGAAATGATAATCAAGCTGGTGTCAAATTTACGCATGTACTAGAGATAATATAAAATAGTAAGTGGTTATTAGAGGGTTAATAACATGGATTGGTAAGATGTGAAACACAGATGTGAATTTAATCTCTATGTGACGACTAAGCAGCAAGTCTGTTCAGTTCAGTTAATAACTGAACTGGTGAGGTATTCACCGAATCTATTCTCTGCTCCATTTCACAAAGGACTGGAGAAAGATAACAACCTGCAACAAAACAGCTGGTTTGATTCAACCTTATGATTGCACACTGATTGCTCACTGACACAATTGCTCACTCACTGACACACTCACTCACTGATACACTCACTCACTGATACACTCACTCACTGATACACTCACTCAGCGACACTCACCGACACGCTCCCTGACCGAAATGCTCACCCACCAACATGCTCGCTCAGCGACACTCCCCGAAATGCTCACTGACCGAAATGCTCACTCATCGACACACTCATTCACTGACCTGCTCACTTGCTGATACACACACACTGACGCGCTCACTCACAGACGCACTCACTCACTGACACACTCACTCACTGACACACTCACTCACTGATACACTCACTCAGCGACACTCACCGACACGCTCCCTGACCGAAATGCTCACCCACCAACATGCTCACTCAGCGACACCCCCCGAAATGCTCACTGACCGAAACGCTCACTCATCGACACACTCATTCACTGACCTGCTCACTTGCTGACACACACACACACACTGACGCGCTCACTCACTGACACGCTCACTCACCGACATGCTTACTCCCCGACATGCTCACACAGTGACGCGCCCGCCCACTCACTGACACGGTCAATCATTGACACACTTACTCACTGACACACTCACTCAATGACATGCTCACACACCGACATGCTCACACACTGACATGCTCACACACCAACACACTTACTCGCTGACACACTCACTCAATGACACGCTCACACACCGACATGGTCACTCATGGACACACATTCATGAACTTGCTCGCTCACGGACTCGCTCAGTCACAGACTTGCTCACCGACACACTCATGCGCTGACACACTTACACACTGACATGCTTACTCACTGGCATGCTCATTCACAAACATGCTCACCCATGGACACAGTCACACACTGACACGCTCACTCATGGACACGGTCTCACACTGACACGCTCACTCATGGACACGATCTCACACTGACACGCTCACTCATGGACACGGTCTCACACTGACACGCTCACTCATGAACACAGTCACACACTGACACGCTCACTCATGGACACGGTCTCACACTGACACGCTCACTCATGGACACGGTCTCACACTGACACGCTCACTCATGGACACGGTCTCACACTGACACGCTCACTCATGAACACAGTCACACACTGACAAGCTCACTCATGGACACGATCTCACACTGACACGCTCACTCATGGACACAGTCTCACACTGACACGCTCACTCATGGACATGGTCTCACACTGACACGCTCACTCATGGACACAGTCACACACTGACACGCACACTCATGGACATGAACTCACACTGACATGCTCACTCATGGACACAGTCTCACACTGACACGCTCACTCACGGACACAGTCACACACTGACACGTTCACTCATGGACACGGTCTCACACTGACACGCTCACTCATGGACAAGGTCTCACACTGACACGCTCACTAATGGACACAGTCACACACTGACACGCCCACTCATGGACACGGTCTCACACTGACACGCTCACTCATGGACACAGTCTCACACTGACACGCTCACTAATGGACACAGTCACACACTGACACGCTCACTCATGGACACAGTCACACACTGACAAGCTCACTCATGGACACGATCTCACACTGACACACTCACTCATGGACACAATCACACACTGACACGCTCACTCATGGACACGGTCTCACACTGACACGCTCAGTAATGGACACGGTCTCACACTGACACACTCACTCATGGACACGGTCTCACACTGACACACTCACTCAAGGACACAGTCACACACTGACACGCTCACTCATGGACATGGTCTCACACTGACATGCTCACTCATGGACACAGTCTCACACTGACACGCTCACTCATGGACACGGTCTCACACTGACACGCTCACTCATGGACACAGTCACACACTGACACGCTCACTCATGGACACGGTCTCACACTGACACGCTCACTCATGGACACGGTCTCACACTGACACGCTCACTCATGGACACAGTTACACACTGGCACCCTCACTCATGGACACGGTCTCACACTGACACGCTCACTCATGGACACCGTCACACACTGACACACTCACTCATGGACACGGTCTCACACTGACACGCTCACTCATGGACACAGTCACACACTGACACGCTCACTCATGGACACAGTCTCACACTGACACGCTCACTCATGGACACAGTCACACACTGACACGCTCACTCATGGACACAGTCTCACACTGACACGCTCACTCATGGACACAGTCACACACTGACACACTCACTCATGGACACAGTCACACACTGACACGCTCACTCATGGACATGGTCTCACACTGACACGCTCACTCATGGACACAGTCACACACTGACACACTCACTCATGGACACGGTCTCACACTGACACGCTCACTCATGGACACGGACTCACACTGACACGCTCACTCATGGACAAGGTCTCACACTGACACGCTCACTCATGGACACAGTCTCACACTGACACGCTCACTCATGGACACAGTCACACACTGACACGCTCACTCATGGACACGGACTCACACTGACACGCTCACTCATGGACACAGTCACACACTGACACGTTCACTCATGGACACGGTCTCACACTGAAATGCTCACTCATGGACACAGTCTCACACTGACACGCTCACTCATGGACACAGTCACACACTGACACGCTCACTCATGGACACGGTCTCACACTGACACGCTCACTCATGGACAAGGTCTCACACTGACACGCTCACTCATGGACACAGTCACACACTGACACGCTCACTCATGGACACGGTCTCACACTGAAACGCTCACTCATGGACACAGTCACACACTGACACGCTCACTCATGGACACAGTCTTACACTGACACGCTCACTCATGGACACGGTCTCACACTGAAACGCTCACTCATGGACACAGTCACACACTGACACGCTCACTCATGGACACAGTCTCACACTGACACGCGCACTCATGGACACAGTCACACACTGACACGCTCACTCATGGACACGGTCTCACACTGAAACGCTCACTCATGGACACAGTCTCACACTGACAGGCTCACTCATGGACACAGTCACACACTGACATGTTCACTCATGGACACGGTCTCACACTGACACGCTCACTCATGGACATGGTCTCACACTGACACGCTCACTCATGGACACAGTCACACACTGACATGCTCACTCATGGACACGGTCTCACACTGACACGCGCACTCATGGACACAGTCACACACTGACACACTCACTCATGGACACAGTCACACACTGACACGCTCACTCATGGACACGGTCTCACACTGACACGCTCACTCATGGACACAGTCACACACTGACACGTTCACTCATGGACATGGTCTGACACTGACACGCTCACTCATGGATACGGTCTCAAACTGACACGCTCACTCATGGACACGGTCTCACACTGACACGCTCACTCATGGACACAGTCTCACACTGACACACTCACTCATGGACACAGTCTCACACTGACACGCTCACTCATGGACACGGTCTCACACTGACACGCTCACTCATGGACACGCGCACTCACTGACACGCGCACTCACTGATTCGCTCATTCATGGGGCAGAATCTAACCATTGTTGGGTGGGCTCGGCAGGGATGGGTGGGGCCACCCAGCGTGAAATGTGAGTGCCTGCTCTCAGCGCTGCCTATGCGGGCGGAGGGAGGAGGGCGGGTGCGAATTTCATGCATGTGCACGCTTGAGAATCTCCCTGAGGCAGCTCTGAGTGAGTGTGAAGAGTTTTCCAAAAACATAATAAAGAATTGAAAAATGTTATAAAACATGTCCCTTCACGTGACAGAGTCACATGAGCAGCGGCATGTTAGTAATTGAATTTTAAATTTTTTATTTTTACTTGATGAAAAAAGTGCAAAGGCCACTTGGCCTCTTTGCCTGCCCACCAACCATAATTTAAATGATCCTTTAATGGCCTTAATAGGCCTTTTAATTGTCAGTGGGTGCGCTGCCGGACTCGCTCAGTGGCGGACTTGCTCATTCACGGTCATGCTCACTTATGGACTCGCTCACTCATGGACAGGCTCACTCACTATCACGCTTACTCACCAACAGGCTCACGCACCAACTCACTCGCACACTGACACGCTCACACACCGAGATGCTCACACACTGACAGGTTCACTCACTGACACGCTCACACACTGACACGCTCACACACTGACAGGTTCACTCACTGACATGCTCTCACACTGACACGCTCACACACTGACACGCTCACACACCGAGATGCTCACACACTGACAGGTTCACACACTGACACGCTCACACACTGACACGCTCACACACTGAAAGGCTCACTCGCTGACACATTCACTCACTGACGCATTCACTCATGGATGCAGTTACACACAAACTCACTCACTCACTGACACACTCACGCACCGACACGCTCATGCACAATGCGCTCACACACCAACATGCCCACTCACAGACATGATTACTCATGGACACGCTCACTCATGGACACGGATATGTTCACACACTGACACACTCACTCATGGACATGCTCACTCACGGACACGCCCACTCACCGTCACACCCACTCACCGACACACCCACTCACCGACACGCTCATGCACCGACAAGCTCACACACTGACACACATACATTGACATGCTCAATCACTGACACACTCGCACACCAACATGCAGGATCTATGCTGGGAGCGCACTGACCTCTTGAATTAGAATTTATGGGTTTGCTACTCCAGCACTTGAGCACACAATCTAGGCCCACGCTTGCCTGCAGTGCTGAGGGAGCGCTGTACTGTCAAGGTACCGCCTTTTGAATGAGATATTAATCTGAGGCTGCATCTGTGTGCTGGGGTGGGCGTGAAAGACAGCATTGTTTTTGAAGGGAGGCATGGAGTTCTCGCAGTGTCTTGTTCAACATTTGCTGAACCAACACCACCAAGAACAGATTCACTGGTCATTCATCTTGTTTGCGGAAACTTGCTGTGCACCAACTGGTTACCATATTTGCCTATATAAAAGTACTTGATTGGCTGGGAAGCACTTTGGGACATGCTGAGGATGTGGGTCGGCGCCGTCTAAATGCAAGTCTGCCCTTATAAAAGTTGCTCAAAAGTCAAGAAGCTCCCACATGCGGCCTGATTTTTCTGTGCGTGCAGTCATTCGGGAGGGTTCGGTTATGAGTTCATTCTTGTGGCCAAAGGTCATCTTTGCTGTTGGGGGAAAATCTTTGGAGCCCAACAGTGTGAACTTGCACTGCTCTGCAGGCAGGTACACCTCTCGCCCTATGTGCGCCAAATGGGGGCCTTAACAGGAGAGGCCATTGTTGCTGCAGTGGCAAGGGGAAGAGATACTTAGTGAGGTGGTTCCCTGGGCCTCCAGAGCCATTTATACAGCCTCCGCTATATTTAGTGCTTTCGCGGTACCATGTAGTGTAGGGATCTTGGTGAGCTGTGCTTGGTGGATGGGTGCTCTTGGATGCACCGGATTGTTTTGTTATTCTCGACTCTAAATACCTTTTCGTTGCCTGTTTGTAGCTCCCATGGAAATCGCTGACCAGTAGAATCGAATGCTATTACACGTGGAAAACAACTGACAGATACGTAGAACAGGTAGAGAGTAAAGCTTCTCCGATTCTGAACATCAACTATAAAGTAACTCTAACATAGATTGGGATAAGCCAGTAGTCTGGCTGCTTCGGTGTTGGTGCTGGGCTTACTTGGCATATTGGTACCAAACCACCACCACCCCCCTGCCCCCTGCCCCCACCTCAAACTGATGCTCAGTAATATTGGATGATTTGATTCTGGGTGCACTGGTCCTCATAGAATGATACAGCAGAGAGGAATAAAAAAGTGGAATATTAAAATGGAGAGTGACTGCAGAATGCTGCATTACAGAGGAATCTTGGTGTCCTTGCACATGAATCTCTCGAAGTTAGCATACAGGTCTAGCAAGTAGTTAGGAAAGCAAATGGAATGCTGCCCTTTATAGTGAGGGATTGAATTATTTAAGTAAGGAAGTCTTGCTGCAGCTGCATAGGGGAGTGGTGAGATTGGACCTGAGGGAGGGTATACATAGATTGGAAGCAGTGTAAGGGGTTCAGTGCTCATTTAGCCTTACTGTTGGTGCTTGCCTTTAGGATTTTATAAAGGAGAAACTCACAGGGGTTTAGGCTCAACCACAAGCTTATTTATTGACAGAACACCTCCAGTGCCCCTAATAGAAGAGTTCTAAACTAGTGTAATGACTCCGCACAACACTCTAAACCACAAACTGATTTATAAAACTCCCCTGAAAAGTAGAACCACAGGCAAAACCCGCTACCAAGGCTGACTATTAAACTTTGTTTGATAATGCTCTTGTGAAGCAGATTGAGACCACCATAAAGGCGTTATATAAATGCAAGTTGCTGTGTTTGACCTTTAGTAACCCAGCCTCTCTCTTTTCCCTTTTAAGAGAGGAGCTATTACAATGGCATCTCTTCAGTCCTGAGATTCCAGTTTCCAAGGATGTTTGAAAGATGATGGGCAGAGCCTCTGACTTGCCTCAGTGTTGTAAGACACAGTCACGAGAGCACTGCGCTTACTCTACACTGTCCCATCCAGCAATTTCAAGGTAAGTAGATCAAGGATTAGAGAGAGTAAAGCTCCCTTTACACTGTCCCATAAACACTCCAAAGGATTTGCTGCAAAGTAAAATCTCCCCTTACATTACCTTTCCAATCCTTGATAGGACAGTGTTTAATCCAATGTACCAGTCAGGAATTCAGAGCTAGAATATCAATACTTAGAGCAGCAGGTGGCTCACTCACAAAGATTCTCAGGGACCCAATCAACCCCAGGCAGTAAGACAGTTACAGGTCTCAGACTACAAGGATCTCTCCCTGGATATACACTGCTTATAACTTTGGACTTGTCGAATGTCACTAAAACCCTTCCCATCCCATATTTCTGAAGAGCCTCCTCGAACAGGTTGGCTTCAGAGGCCGGCCATTCCTTCAACTTGTCCCAACAGACCACGGGCCCTCCCTGTGGCACCAGTGCTGAAATCGCCTTCAACACATCGTCATTATTTTTATGTAACGTACCCATCCAGTGAAACTGCAATAGAGGACACAGCAGGAGTCAATACCAGAGCATCCATCCAACCAGGACAAGCAGCCGCACGATTACACCATTCCCCAGACAGGACAAGCAGTGTGCGCTTTGTCCTGTCCAGGGGACGCTGTATCCAACAGTACACCCAGGGTTACACTGCCCCACAGGTTAATTCACAGACTCATCCCTTTTCACTTCCCAAGCTCCTGAAACTGACTTCCGAACCTCAATCCTTCTCCTTTCTGTCTGCCCTTTATTCCCACATGGATCACAACTTCCGGCTGTTTCCTGCTCTCGCTACCCTCCCAGTTCCCAAAATAATCTGCACCCTCTCAGCGATGCCCTTTACCGTGACACTAAGGAGGCAGCACACCATGGGGGCACACAGGGAGATGAATGAGAAATGAGTGCCAAGCCTGGGATTGGGTGCAGAGGGGGAAAGTGGTTCTGCTTTTTCTACCTTTAACAGCCTCCAGTAGCTGGTATCCAGTCACTCTCGTTTTGTCTGCAAGCTCGGAGACTTGCTATGACTTTAGTTGTGTAAATGAATAACTGATTGACGAAGTAAATAACTGAGGTTAGACAGACATGGTAGGAATGATGGTGTGCTGTGACTGCAGCATGGGGAACCTGCTCACACACCGACACGCTCACTCACGGACACACTTACTCACGGACACGCTCACTCACTGTCACGCTCACACACTGACATGCTCACACACTGACACACTCACACACTGACACGCTCACACACCAAAACGGCCACTCACTGACACGGTTACTCACCAACACACTCACACACTGACACGCTAACTCACTGCCATGCTCATTCAGACACGCTCAAACACCAACACGCTCACACACCAACACGGTCACTCGCTGACACACTGACACACTGACACACTCACTCAGGGAGTCACTCATGCACAGACACGCTCACTACAGACTCACTCAAACACTAACCGCTCACTTGCTGACACGTTCACTCATGGACACGTTCACACACCGACACGCTCACTCACGGACATGATCACTCACCGTCACACTCACTCACCGACATGCTTATGCATGGACACACTCACACACTGACACGCTCACATGCTGACATGCTCACACACTGACACGCTCACATGCTGACATGCTCACACACTGACACGCTCACATGCTGACACGCTCACACACTGACACACTCACATGCTGACACGCTCACACACTGACACGCTCACATGCTGACACGCTCACACACTGACACGCTCACATGCTGACATGCTCACACACCAACAGGTTCACCCACTCTTACACACTGAAAGGCTCACTGACTGACACGTGCACTCACTGACGCATTCACTCATGACACGGTCACTCATGGACACACTCACTCAGCGACACACTCACACACCAATACACTCACGCACCAACATGCCCGCTCACAGACACGTTCACTCAGTGACATACTCACACACCAACATACTCACTCACCAATATGCTCACACACAGACTCGCTCACACACCAACATACTCACTCACCAACATGCTCACACACACCGACACATTCACAGACCGACACGCTCATGCACCGAAATGATCACACACTGACACACTCATTCACTGACACGCTCACTCACAGACATGCACATATATCGACACGTTCACTCATGGACTCGTTCACTCTCGGACACACTCACTTACAGACATGCTCACTCATGGACTCCCTCACTCACAGACTTGCTCAACCTCGGACACGCTCACTCATGGACTCAATAACTCACTGACGTATTTACTCACAGACGAGCTCACTCATGGACATGCTCACTTACCAACACACACTGACACACTCACGCATTGACATGCTCACACACCGACATGCCTACTCACAGACATGCTCACACACTGACACATGCACACACTGACACGCTCATTCACTGACACACTCACTCACCAGCGTGCTCATTCACAGACTTGCTGACACGTCAACACGCTCACACACTGACACGCTCACTCACGGACTTGATCACTGATGGACTCACTCATTCACGAACACGCTCACTTATTAATTTGATCACTCACTGACATGCTCACACACTGACACCCTCAATAACAAACAAGCTGACTCACGGACATGCTCACTCATGGACTCGCATACTCACGGACTTGCTCACTCATGGCAGGCTCACTCACTGTCATGCTTACTCACTGGCACATTCACTCACTGGTATGCTCATTCAGACATGCTCACACACCAACACACTCACACACTGACACGTTCACACACCAACACACTTACACACCGACACGCTCACACACCAACACGGTCACTCACTGACACGCTCACGCACCGAAACATTCACTCACAGACATACTCACTCTCGGACTCACTCACTCAATAACACACTCACTTACAGATTACACACGCTTACACACTGATACTCACACACCAACATGCTCACTCACCAACATGCTCACACACAAGCTCGCTCACTCACTGAGACGCTAACTCACTGACACGCTCAGACACTGAGATGCCCAATCACAGACACGTCCACTCACTGACACAGTCACTCATGGACTCGCTCACTCACGGACTCACTCACTCTTGGACTTGCACACACATGGACATGTTCTCTCACGGAATCACTCAGTCACCGACACGCTCACTCACAGACCTGCTCACTCATTGGCACATTCACTCACTGGCATGCTCATTCAGACATGCTCACACACCGACACGCTCACACACCGACACGCTCACGCACTGACACACTCATTCACTGACACGCTCAAGCACTGACACGCTCACACACCAACACGGTCACTAACTGGCACGCTCACTCACTTATACGCTCAGTCACGGACATGCTCACATACAGACACGCACACTCACAGACATGCTTACTCACGGAGACACTCACTCACGGAGACAGTCACTCACGGGCTCGCTCACTAACCGACATGGTCGCTCACCAAAGCACAGACACTGACATGGTCTCTCGCTGACACGGTGACATACCAATACAAGGATGTCACTGAATGGCTGCAGGGCATTCTAAATGGGGAGGGCAAACAGACAGAGATCGTGGTACACATTTACACCAATGACACAGGTAGAGAGAGGGATGAGGTCCTGCAAGCAGAATTTAGGGAGCTAGGAAACATTTAAAAACAGGACCTCAAAGGTAGTAATCTCTAGATTACTTCTGGTGCCAAGAGCGAGTGAGTATAGAAATAGGAGGTTAGTCCAGATGAATGTGTTGCTGGAGAGATGGTGCAGGAGGGAGGGCTTTAGATTTCTGGGACATTAGGACCATTTCTAGGGGCAGTGGGACCTGTACAAGGTGAGCGGGTTGCACCTGAACAGGAATGGGACCTACATCCTTGCGGGGAGGTTTGCTTGTGCTGTTGGGGAGGGTTTAAACTAACTTGACAGGGGAATGGGATCCTGAGAGGAGGTTCAGCAGGGGGAGATGCACAGCCAAAATTAGAAGAGAGAGCAAGTGAGTCTGGAAGGCATAGAAATTATAGGCCAGTTAAGGCACAAGCGAGCTTGGCAAGGTTGGATGGCATTTATTTTAATGCAAGGAGTCTGACGAATAAGGCATTTGAGTTGAGGGCGCAAATTAACACGTGGAAGTATGATGTCATTGCTGTCATGGAGACATAGTTGAGAAAGGGGCAGGATTGGCAGCTCAATATGCCAGGATATAGGGTCTTCAGGCAAGACAGGGAAGGAGGTAAAACGTGGGGTGGGGGGGGGCGGGGGTGGGGGGTATCACAATATTGATCAAGGAATCAATTGCAGCAGTAACGAGGGATGATATCTTCGAAGGCTCCTCAAATGAAGCCATATGGGTAGAACTGAAAAACAAAAAAGGAGCAATCACATTGCTGGGAGTGTACTATAGGCACCTAAACAGTCAGAGAGAAATAGAAGAGCAGATATGTAGGCAAATTTCAGAGAAGTGTAAAAATAATAGGCAGGTAATATTTTCAACTTCCCCAACATTAACTGGGTTAGTCATAGTGTGGTAGATTTAAAGGGAGCGGAATTCATAAAATGCATTCAGGAGAGTTTTTTAAGCCGGTATGTAGAAGGTCCTGGACTTAACTTTAGGGAATGAAGCCGGGCAAGTGGTAGAGGTATCAGTGGGGGAGCATTTTGCAGATAGTGATCATAACTCCGTTACATTCAAGGTTGTTATGGAAAAGGACAAGGATGGGCCAGAAATCAGAGTTCTAAATTGGGGGAAGGCTGATTTAAATAAGATCAGATATGATTTGGCCAGATTGGACTAGGAGCAGTTACTTTTAGGTAAATCTGCATCAGAGCAATGGGACTCATTCAAGAAGGAAATAGGGAGAGTACAGGGCCAACATATTCCAATAAAGACAAAGGGTGGGTCCAACAAATCCAGGGAACCCTGGATGTTGAGGGATATACAGGATTGGATAAAGAAAAAATGGGAGGCTTATAGCAGATACCAAGGGCTCAAAACAGCAGAAGCCCTAGAGGAGTATAGAATGTACAGGGGTGAAACTTAAAAAAGGAATTTGGAGAGCAAAAAGGTGGCATAAAAAAACATTGGCAGGTAAGATAAAGGAAAATCCAAAGTTATTTTATAAGTACATTAAGAGTAAGAGTATAACTCGGGAAAGAGTAGGGCCCATTAAGGACCATAGTGGTAATTTGTGTGTGGAGCCGGAAGACGTGGGCAGGGTTCTAAATGAATACTTTGTGTCAGTGTTTATAAGTGAGAGGGATGATGTGAGAATGGAAATCAGGCAGAAGGACTGTGATATAATTAAAGAAATTAGCATAGAAAGGGAGGAGGTTCTAAGTGGTCTGGCAGGCTTAAAAGTAGATAAATCTCCAGGCCCGGATGAAATGTATTCCAGGCTGTTGGGTGAGGCAAGGTAGGAGATAGCAGGGGTGCTGGCAATAATTTTAAATACCTGTCTGGCCACAGGAGAGGTACCAGAGGACTTGAGGACGGCCAATGTGGTACCGTTATTCAAGAAGGGAGGAAGGGATAAGCCAGGGAACTATGGGCCAGTCAGTCTAACCTCAGTGGTGGGAACCTATTGGAAGCAATTCTGAGGGACAGAATTAATCTACATTTGGAGAGGCAGGGATTAATGAAGGACAGTCAGCATGGTTTTGTTAAGGGGAGGTCATGTCTGACCAATTTGATTGAATTTTTCGAAGAGATGACCAGGTGTGTAGATGAGAGCAATGCATTTGATGTAGTCTACTTGGACTTCAGCAAGGCTTTTGATAAGGTCCCGCATGGGAGACTGATAACAAAGGTAAGATCCCATGGGATCCAAGGCAATTTGGCAAATTGGATCCAGAATTGGCTGAGTGGCAGGAAGCAGAGGGTGATGGTCGAGGGGTGTTTTTGTGACTGGATGCCTGTGTCCAGTGGGGTCCCACAGGGATCAGTGTTGGGTCCCTTGCTATTTGTGGTATATATAAATGATTTAGACTTGAATGTAGGAGGGTTGATCAGTAAGTTCAAGGATGGCATGAAAATTGGTGGGGTGGTAAATAGTGAGGAGGGTAGCCTTAGATTACAGGAGGATATAGACAGGCTGGTCAGATGGGCTGATCAGTGGAAAATGGAATTTAATCCAGATAAGTGTGAGGTGATGCACTTGGGCAGGACAAACAAGGCACGGGAATACACGATGAATGGTAGGACCCTGAGAAGTACCGAGGATCACAAAGACCTTGATGTGCATGTCCACAGGTCCCTTAAGGTAGCGGGACAGGTAGATAAGATGGTTAAGAAGACATATGGGATACTTGCCTTTATTATCCGAGGCATAGAATATAAGAGCAGGGAGGTTTTGCTGGAACTGTATAAAACGCTGATTAGGCCACAGATAGATTATTGCGTGCAGTTCTGGAATCCGCATTATAGGAAGGATGTGATTGCACTAGAGAGAGTGCAGAGGAGATTTACCAGGATGTTGCCTGGGCCGGAGAGTTTTAGTTATGAGGAGAGATTGGATAGACTGGGGTTATTTTCCCTGGAGCAGAGGAGATTGAGGGCGGCACATGATTGACATGTATAAAATTATGAGGGGCATAGATAGGGTAGACAGGGAGGAATTTTTCCCCTTGGTGGAGGGATCAATAACCAGGGGGCATCGATTTAAGGTAAGGGGCAGGAGGTTTAGAGGGGATGTGAGGAAGAAATTTTTCACCCAGAGGGTGGTGGGAATCTGGAACTCACTGCCTGAAAGGGTGGTAGAGGCAGAAACCCTCATAACATTTAAGAAGTATTTGGATGCGCACTTGCGATGCCATGGCATACAAGGCTATGGGCCTAGTGCTGGAAAATGAGATTAGAATAGTTAGGTACTTGTTTGACCGGTGCAGACTCGATGGGCCGAAGAGCCTTTTTCTTTGCTGTAGACCTCCATGACTCTATGACTCTATAACACGCTCATTCACTGACATGCTCACACACCAACATGCTCACACACCGACACACATACACACCGACACCGTCACTCACCCACATGCTCACGCACTGACACGCTCACACACCAATATGCTCCATCACGAGCATGCTCGCTCACGAATTCGCTCACTCATGGACATGCTCACATGCCGACACGCTCACCCACTGACACGCTCACTCACAGGCATGCTCACACACCCACACGCTCACTCATGGGCTCGCTCACTCATGGGTAGGCTCAATCACCACCATGCTTACACACTGACACGCTCACTCATGGGCATGCTCACACACCCACATGCTCACTCATGGGCTCGCTCACTCATGGGCTCGCTCAGTCATGGGCTCGCTCACTCATGGGTAGGCTCACTCACCACCATGCTTACACACTGACACGGTCACTCACTGACACACTCACTCATGGACATGCTCACTCACAGACTCGTTCACTCATGGACATGCTCACTCTTGGACTCGCTCACTCATGGACACACTCACTCACAGATATGCTTTCACACCGACATGCTCGCTCATCAACATATTCACACACAGAATTACCTGGAAACACTCAGCAGGTCTGGCAGCATCGACGGAGAAGAAAAGAGTTGACGTTTCGAGTCCTCATGACCCTTCGGCAGAACCGAAGGGCCATGAGGACTCGAAACGTCAACTCTTTTCTTCTCCGCCGATGCTGCCAGACCTGCTGAGTTTTTCCAGGTAATTCTGTTTTTGTTTTGGATTTCCAGCATCCGCAGTAGTTTTTGTTTTTATTCACACACAGACTCACTCACTCACTAACACACCCACTCGCAGACAAACTCACTCACTGACACGCCCACTCACAGACACACTCACACACCAACACACTCACACACTGACATGCTTACACACCGATATGCTCAGCCATTGACACGCTCACTCAAGGACATGCTTACACACCGACATGCTTACACACCAACATGCTTACACACTGACATGCTTACACACTGACACGGTCACTCACTGACACGCTCACACACACACTGCCTCGCTCACTCACCAACATGCTCACTTACGGAAATGCTCATGCACTGACATGTTCACACACCAACATGTTTACACACTAACATGCTCACTCACTGACATGCTCACTCACTCACTGATGCACTCACTCACTGACATGCTCACACACTGCCTCGCTCACTCACCAACATGCTCACCCAGGGGCATGCTCATGCACTGACATGTTCACACACCAACACATTTACACACTGGCATGCTCACTCACTGACACGTTCACTCACTGATGCACTTACTCACTGACACACATACTCACTGGCACACTCACTCACGAACATGCTCACTTATGGCCTCGCTCACTCATAGACATGCTTAATCACGGACACGCTTACTCACAGACACACTCACACACTGACACACACACACCAATATGCTCACACACGGACACACTTACACATCAACATACTCACCGACATGCTCACTCACCGACGCGCTCACACACAAACTTGCTCACACACTGGCACACACACACTGACATGCTCACACATTGACACGCTCACTCATGGACATGCTCGCACACCGCCATGCTCACTCACCGAGGTGCTCACTCACCGACACATACACACCAACACACTCACACATTGACACGCTTATTCACGAACACACTCACTCACAGACTCGCTTACTCATCGACATACTCACACTGATGCCTACACACTGACGGTCACACATCGACACGCTCACTTACTGACACTCTCACTCACAGATATGCTCACTCATGGGCTCGCTCTCTCACCGACACACTCACACACTAACACTCACACATCGACATGCTCATTCACCGACACCCCCACTCACCGACACACTCGCTCACTGACACCCTCACTCACCGACATGCTCACACACAGAGTCGCTCACATGCAGACCCACTGATAACAACTGAGGGAAGCCCAAGTCAATGAGTGCAGCATTAGGCCTGGTGGACCAGATTAGTGCTTCCAGATAGATATAGTTAATTTAATGGATGTATGGGGTTCAGACTGAGTGTCGGGGATTCAGACTAGGTTTGGGGGGTTCAGACCTGGTGTAGGGGATTCAAACTAGGTTTGGGGGATTCAGACTGAGTGTAGGGAGGTTCAAACTAGGTGTAGTGGGATCAGACTTGATGTAGGGGGGTCAGACTGGTTATAGCGGGGTTCTGACTGGGTGTAGGGGATTCAGACTGGATGTAGGGGGTTCAGACTTGGTGTAGGGGGTTTAGCCTGGGTGTACAGGGCTCAGGCTGGATGTAGGGGGTTCAGACTGGGCATAGGGGGTTCAGACTGAGCATAGGGGGTTCAGATTGAGCATAGGGGGTTCAGTCTGGGTATAGGGGGTTCAAACTGGGTGTAGGTGATTCAGATTGGGTTCAGGGGTTCAGGCTCGGTGTAAGGGGGTCAGACGTGGTGCAGGGGAGTTAAGCTTGGGTGCAGGGGGTTTGGGCTGTGAGTAGGGGGATTCAGACTGGGTGTAAAGGGTTCAAATTGGGTGTAAGGGGGTTCAGGCTGGGTGTAGGGGGTTTGGCCCAGGTGTAAGGGGTTGAAGTGGGTTCAGGGGGTTCAGACTGGGTTTGAGGGGTTCAGACTGGGTTTTGGGGGTTCAGACTGGATGTAGGGGGTTCAGACTGGGTTTAAGGGATTCAGACTGGGTGTAGGGGGTTTAGACTGGGTGTAGGAGTGGTTCAGACTGGATGTAGGGGTTTCAGATTGGCTGTAGGGGGTTCCAACTGGGCTTAGGGGGTTCAGACTGGGCTTATGGGGTTCAGACTGAGCATAGCGGGTCCAGACTGGGTTTAGGTGGCTCAGACTGGGTGTAGGGCATTCATACTGGATGTTGGGGGTTCAGACTGGGTGTAGGGGGTTTGGACTAAGCTTAGGTGGTTCAGACTGGGTTTAGGGGTTCGGGGCTGGGTGTTAGGGGTTTGGGCTGGATTTGTAAGGGCTGGCTCAATTACTCAAATATTACTTGTTTGAATCAATCCTCTACTACTTTTTTGAATGATTCATAAAGACTGAACAATCAACTGTATTTCAGCGATCTGAACCTCAATCATTGAAATGTGTGAACTAACTTCTTAACATTGTTTGCAGGAAGAGGGATTGAAGGCAGTGAGAGAAGGAGTGAAGGATCTTTAGAGGCAGCTGCAGTCAGCACTGAGCTCAAATCTAGTTTGTACCTTCAATGTCCATACAACTGTAATTTCACCCAGACACAGTTTGTACCTGTGAGGGATTACCGATCATTCACCTATAAATGGTTAACGTTGGATACTGGTACAATAAATCTATTCCAAAGGGAAATGTCTGTGTTTAATCAGATAGATACACGTTATAAAATCTCAAAAATTCGAATGGACTCAAATTGCATATCCACAGGAGCTACTAATTTCGAAGAATACCATTAACTACATAAGAAGTGTAGATTTAATTACTGTCAAACTGAATTAGTTCCAATGAAAGGTCTGTTCTGTACCTCCCTGTGTCAAGCTGAACATGATGGCAATTAATTCAACTCAATGGCATCTGTGTTTGATTATTTCAGTGGAGGCTAATTACAGCTCTATTTGAAAGCGTTATTACTTACAGTAATGAATAACATGACGTTCGCATTTCATTCCTCCCCATTACCTGCAAAGACCATTATTCCATTAAGTAACCAATTATAAACTTTACAAAGTACCAGTAAGTGTGTTGGATGGTTGGCCACTTATTGGTTGGACAATAAACACATTCTGAAAGGCAAACCAACTTTGCGAAGTGTATTGTAGGCATATTAATGCATTTATGTTTCTGGACAGCGGGAGAAATGCCACGTAACTAAAATACAGTTCAAGCCGGCTACTGTGACAATGATAATGATTTGTCCTTCATTGCCGATATGACAGTGAATCATCATCTCCCATTAATACAGGTTACAGGTTCTTGTGACTGAAGTCCAATTTCTCAAGGAGCGTTTCACCCCCCACGGGATATCTTTCCTTGATTTCCTTGAGGCTCTAAGGAAAGCTGGGCATGATATGCTTCCAACATCGCTGTGTCATCATGACTCACCCTTCAACACTTCTCCCTATCCCAAGCATCATGTCTCAGTTGATATGCCACTTTATTTTTTTGACTGGTCTTCAGGCACAGTGATGGTCTTCTGAACTGACCTCCACAGGCTTAGCAAGCCTCAGCTCGCAATACAACAGATATCAGACACTCCCACTAAGTGATCAGTGCATCTGGGGTTGTGTCTCTATTATCATTGACCCTACATTTGCTCTTCTGCGGACCCCATTGAATTTTCATGATCTTTCATGATGCTAAGAACTTCAACTTATTTATTCCTCTCACCCAAAGGAAGCAGATCACTGATGGTCAAATGTGAGGGTGACCAGTTTCCATGCCAATCTTTTGTCATTTGACAAGAATAATTGGGCTGTGATGAGAGCAGACTGTGCATGACAGTGTTGGGTTAATAGGACGCTGAGTGAATATGAAGTTGAATCTTTTTTCAAAAATTAATTATTGGGATGAGAGCGCCACTGGCAAGGCCAGCATTTATTGCCCATCCCTAATTGCCCTTGAGAAGGTGGTGGTAAGCCATCTGCAGTTGAGTGACTTGCTAGACCATTGCAGAGGGCAGTTAAGAGTCAGCCACATTGCTGTGGGTCTGGAGTCACATGTAAGCATGTCACATATAAATTGGATTGGGTAAGGATGGCAGATTTCCTCCCCTGACGGACATTAGTGAACCAGGTGGATTTTTATGCCAGTCTGTTAGTTTCATGATCATTATTAATGGGACTGTCATGTTGTGGCAGATTTATTAATTAATTGAATTTAAATTCCTCCAGCTGCCATGTGTCTTATTTACTGTACAAGACACAAGGTACCAATCACTCACAAGGGATTGAGTAACACACTCTGGGCTCAGTTATTAAGACTAGGCACATGAGACTAGTTATACATAGGTATAACGCTTGAAGGTATCAGATCTCTGTGTGTGTGTGTGCGTGCGTGTGTGCTCTGCTCAAAGCAAAAGTGAAACTAAGACTGGATCACATGACACATTTCCCTTCTAGTGATGTCATGCTGCTATCCCTTAAAGGCATATTACATCACACATCTTTCTTTTTAAAGACACTTCCCCACCCCCTTCCAAAGAAGTATAACTATTTACAATACATGTTCATGTTTAGTTTCCATTACATGAGTATATAGAACTGATTAATCTATGAGTCTCTAAAACATAGAGGTAATCTGCTGGTACACCAAGATCTTGGAATGGTAACCATGTCTGGAGGTTTCTTTAATGGCTCACAGTGACCTGTGGGATTGCCATTCTTGGATGTTGTTCCTGGTTACATTCAGGATCTTGTCCTAGATGCAATAGGACTGGACGGTGGTTGAGGAGCAGGAATCTGGATCTGATTTGTCCTCGGTTACGCCTCACCATTGTACCTTTGTGTGTAATGACTTCATAAGACCTTGGTTCTGAACAATTCCTTGTCAATATGGCTGGTTGCCACATACCTTCTGTGAGACCCTGAATGTGAACTTGTTGCCCCAACCTGTAAATTTGGCAATTCTGTACCTGCATTTTTATCATGCACATTGGTCATCTTCTCTTGCAGTTTTAAAAGTTGCCCTCTAGTTTCTGAGAGAGTAGAATGGGTAAGAGTAAGTAAATTGGTACTGTCTTTACAAAGGAAG
The DNA here is from genome assembly GCF_964194155.1 of Cetorhinus maximus. NCBI lineage: Eukaryota > Metazoa > Chordata > Chondrichthyes > Lamniformes > Cetorhinidae > Cetorhinus > Cetorhinus maximus. The sequence goes on from NC_135888.1 coordinate 128,199,318, forward strand.
AATTTGCTATCCAGGCCGAGGTGAGGGAGGCGGTAACTGGTACACTGGAAGACCTTACAATCAAGAGGAAGGAGGTGTTGGAAAGGCTATCTTTACTTAAAATAGATAAGGTACCAGGACCAGATGAGATGCATCCAAGGGTACTGAGGGAAGAAAGAGTGGAAATTGTGGAGGCACTAGTGATAATCTTCCAGTCTTCCTTAGACACAGGGGAGGTGCCAGAGGACTGGAGAATTGCGAATGTTACACCCTGATTCAAAATGGGGTGCAAAGATAAAACTGGCAACTACAGGCCAGTCAGTTTGATCTCAGTGGTAGGGAAACTTTTGGAAACTATAATCGTGGATAAAATCAATAATCACTTAGAAAAGTGCAGGATAATTTTGGAAAGCCAGCATGGATTCATCAAGGGAAAAATCACGTTTAACGAACTTGCTGGAGTTTTTTGAAGAGGTAACAGAGAAGGTTGATAAAGAAAACACTGTTGATGTGGTGTATATGGATTTTCAAAAGGCATTAGATGCAGTGCCACACAACAGAATTGTGAGCAAAATTCTAGGTCATGGAATAAAAGGGAAAGTAGGCACTTCTATAAGAAATTGGCTGAGTGACAAGAAACAGAGTAGTGATAAATGGTTGTTTTTCAGATTGGAGGAAGGTTTATAGTGGAGTTCCTCAGGGGTCAGAGCCAGAAAAAAATTTCACCCAGAGGTGGTTGGAGTCTGGAACAAACTTCCTGAAAGGGTGGTGGAGGCAGGTTCGATTGAGGTGTTCGCAAAGGAATTGGATTCCTATCTGAAAAGGGAGAATGTGCAGGGTTACAGGGATGGGGTGGGGGAGTGGGGCTGGGTGGAGAGCTCTTTCAGAGAGCCAGTGCAGACTCAATGGGCTGAATGGCCTCCTTCTGCACTGTAAAGATACTGTGATACTGGTCTGTAAAACATGAGCTCTGCCAGTGATGGAATAGTTGCACTTAAAGGTGTCACTTTCGGATGTAATGTTGCAATGTGTAGATCTTACTTAGTCTGTCTGTGTTTGACAATTAGTAGTGTGATTGATATTTTACTTCTCACACATATCCTCAAATGGCTTACCAATAAATTGCAGACAGTTAACTGTAATGACCTCTCTAGGCACACCAAATAAACGGAAAATAGCACTTAGAGTGTGCACAACAGTGGTGCTTGATGAATTGCTTAATTGTCGAATAATGGGGTAGTTGGTAAAGTCAACGATGATGATGAAATCAGTGCCATGGACATAAAAGAGGTTGGATGTGATTTTGGACCAAGGATGGGTAGGACCTTCATGTGGAATCAATGGTCCTTTGTGCTGAATTGGCATATGCTCTTGACATGCCTCACACTTCTTGACAATGACTTTTTACCCAGCCAATAGACTGTCTCTCTTGTGAGTCTTCTCACCCGATCTATGCCCGTGTGTGAGTGATGAAGTTTTGAAGAATATCATGTCATAAAGATTCTGGCATGATGACCTGCCTGTCTTTAAAAATGACTTCCCAGGAGATGCCTAGATCATCCCTATAAGGCAAAAATAGTCTTGCGTGTTTGTGGACATGCTCAATTGAATCAGGCCATCCTTCGATGATGATTTTCCACAGTTTCTGTAATGTAGAATCTTGCGGCATTTCTTCTTGCATTGGTGTTGCACAAAATGTACCAGGTCAATTTGGAGAACATCTTCAAGCTCTATGTCAATTAAGGAAACTTGTAGATCAAAGAAAATATTTTCTGTTTTCACTGGGCTAGGCAATCTGCTAAGTGTATCTGAAGTGACCATCATGTTATCTGTCTTGAACCAATCTCACAGTCGTAACCTTGAATCTTTAACAAGAGACTTTGCAATCTTGGCGGTGCACTGGTCAATAGATTTTGCCAAATCATTGCCAGTGACTTATGGTCAGTCTCTACCACAAATCTTCTGCCAAATAGATAGGTACGAAAACACATGATTCCAAACACTAAAGCTAATGTTTCTTGCTTGATGATGGGGTAGTTGGATTGTGTTATCGACAGAGATTTTGAAGCAAATTTAATTGGTTTGCCTTTTTGAAGTATGCACGCTCCCAGACCTTTCAGTGAGGCATCTATCTCCAGGGTAGTTGTCCCTAGGATTGTAAAATTGCAATGTCGGTGTTTCTGACAATGACAGTGCTTCGAAGAGGTATTGGTGTCTTCATGCCACAGGAAAGGCAGGTCCTTTCTCAACAATTCCCTAAGCGATGGAGATTTTTGAGCAAAGTTGGGAATGTTTGGAGACAGGAAATTAAAGGGCCCTAGACATCTTCGAAGATTGTCTTTATCTTGAAGAGCTGGCATAGCTTTCATGTCCTCTATTTCACTTGGATAGGGACATATGCCAGCGCTGGAATAAATAGAGCTGAAGAAATTGATCTGCTGTACGTTGATGTCACATTTCAGACTGTAAAACACCAGTCCTTTATTACATGCCACTTGCATCAGTAAATGCAGATTGTGGTCATGTTCTTGCTTTGTTTTTCCCACAATAGCTATATCATCCATGATACAGATGCATCCTGGTAGAGTACGTGTAATGCAATCTATGTGAGCTTGAAAGAGATCCTGGCTAACAGATCGTCCAAAAGGAAGTTGTTGAAAACATTATCATCTGAATGAGGGATGAAATGTAGTAAACTCTTGGGACTTCTCCACAAGATGTACTGACCAGTAACCAGGCTTGGCACTAGGGGTCAAGAAGAAATCTCAGATTTAACTATTCTATTGTGGGAATTTTGTAAGGACAAATTATCAAAGATGCATTTAAACATCAGGATTGAGGCATACTCTCAATGATCCATCCTTCTTTATGACACTGATTGAGCTACAGCAGTCTGTGTGCTCTTGCACTCTTCTAATGATGCCGTCTTTCTCCATTTTGTCTAGTTTGACCTTCAATTTTTCTTGTATGTACATGCTGCACTTATGTGTTGGATCAATTGAAGGACTTGCATTCTCCTACAAGTGTACTGTTGCAGCTGCCTTGAAACTACCAATTTTGAAAAAACCTTCTGCATATTTCAATGTTAGGTCATGAACTAAGGTGATTGGAGTAGTTTCTGAGGTTGATCTGCCTTGTGAGGTCTCACTGATTCCATGGATTGTCACTAGTGTGAGATCAAGACAAGCTGGTAGATGTGCAGTTGCTGGGCCTTTAGTTACCACAACATAGAATACCTGTGACACTCAGGAGGATTGATTATACTTGCACTCCAGGACTATGGATCTTGCACATGCAATTAGTCAGCCGTCGTATGTTGAAATTTTCTCAGCAGTAGGTTTTGCCATGGCCTTCCACATCTGTGGATACATGTCTTTTAGAATTCACAGAGGTAGTATGTTGGCACTTGCTGCTGTATCAGTCTTGGCCAATAACAAATTGTTACCAACTTTCTTAGGGTAGATAATTTGAATCTTGGAGTGATGTATCTATGTTTGCCACAAGATTGGCAGTGTGAAACATGCGTTCACCATTCTTCATCTCATCATGCACATCATCGTCATTTTATGGTTTGTCAATCACCTCATGTGTATGTTTCTGACAGGGTACTGGATGGTCATTCTTATTGTTTGAAGGTACCCGTTTTGTATGGTCTGTTTGGATCAGTGTACGGCTCTTTGTAACTGCATCAGGCTTTGCTCTAGTGCACTGCTGCTGTCAATGGCCTTTTCTGCCACAAGCCTTGCAGAATTGACGAAAAGCTGGGCATTTCCTTGCTGCATGCGGAAGTCCACACCTTCCACATATCCTGCTAGGTTTGGGTGTGCTAGTGAGTGCATCAACAGTTGGGTTTACTTAGGACCTGTAAGTTTTGTCAACCTGCGAAGATTACTTCATACTTATGTCCATCCTTGAGTAGCTCTTTGATGATATATGTTTTGAGCTTATCTAGCAGATCTTTCTGAAATGCTTCCATGAGAGTGGAGGTGATCACCAACTCAACAATTCTGTCTGCCAGCTCTGTATTTGAAAAATCATGGTATGTACTCTTTCCTCTGCATCTGCTGACAAAGTGGTCCATGGATTTTGCAGTCTGTTCTCGAAATGACATGAACTCTAGTCGATGAATACGGAAGTTGAACCTGATTCTGAACCAGTCTTCCAATGTAGTCCATATCTTTTGATGAACCTTTAGCTTTCCTGCTGTTAATCCTGATGTGTTCAGCCTGTGTAGACCTTCAATCCCAATTGTTGGGTGAATTTTATGACTTGCTTATCCAGTTCAGACTCACCTAAATCAAAAAAACCATAGCTCTGTACATTGTTTAAACATTTTGAATTCTGGTAGGAGGTCAGCTTCATCCTAATTCAAACTGGGGAATTTTATGGGCATTCAGACAATATCCATTTGACCTTCCTCCTTCTGTAGTATCTGGGATGAATGTTGCTGTAGCCGCTTTCGTGCGTTCTTCCGAAGCTCCGTGGATGAAGACGAATTGTGGCAGGAGCGCACCATGGAGTAATGGCATCCTTGCTTTTTATTCAGTTTATTGTTCAGCCACTCCTGGAATCATCTGCTATAATCACAAGCTTCCGTGGCTCGACTTTGATGACTTTATTTTTGTTTGACTCCCCCTTGTTTGCTATTGATCTGGCCCACGCCCTGGTCGCTCGCCTTTTCCGACTGAGATTACCCGTCGCTTGTCCTCTCAACACACTGTCCCACTCATGGAACTGACGGGCCATGCATTGCAATCTCAGCACGAGGGATCCGTCTGCTGACCAGCTCTTTATTTGTGCAATAGCTCAGCGCTCTGCCTCCAGAGCTTTCCTTCACAGTCAGCACGCTGCATTTTAACCTCTCCAACACTGTGACTTGCGGTCTAACCAAAATGTCAAGGGTCGACTCATGCCATGTAGCATGATCTAAGGCTGTCCACCATGTCATGCTTGTATTTAATTTTGCTGCCCCCATCTCACCACCGCTAATCACCCTATCATGTTATTATAATGGTATAATACTTCGGGCTTATTTACGGTATAAGACACAAGGCACCAATCAGTTATAAGGGATTGGGTGAACATGTTGTGGGTTCATTTATTAAGGCTAGGCACATGAGAACAGTTATCCATAGGTATAAAGCTTGAAGGCATCAGAGCTGTGTGTGTGTGTGTGTGTGTGTGTGTGCGCTGCTCAAAGAAAAAATGAAGCTAATACTGGATCAAATGACACACTTCCCTTCTAGTGATGTCATGCTGATATCCCTTAAAGGCATATTGCAACACAATGGTCGGGTTTGAGCTAACTTTGCAGCCTCTGGATTACAAATCCAATAAAATTGTCACTACCATCCCCCTAAATAGGAAATAGATTGTATAAAATACAAAGAGGTCAAAGTTAGATTTGGAGTGCATGTTTGCAAATACAAAGTGTGTGTAATAAGGTTGGTAAGCTACAGGCATCAGTATATGTGGAAATATGATTTTGGCGCAATGGTGGAAACCTGGCTCCAAGGAGTGGAGGATTGGATTTTTAATATTCCAGGGTACAAAATATTCAGGACGGATAAAGAAGGAAAAAAAATAGGAGCAGCAGCTTTGATTAAGGAAAGTATTAGTCATAGAGGTCCAAAGGATTCAAAGGGGTTCAAAGACAAAAACTATTTGTCTGGAGTTATGAAACCATATAGGAGCTATTATGTTACTTGGTGTATTTTATAGATCATCAAATAGTGAGAAGAAGATAGAAGAGAAGATTTACTATGAGGTGCAAGTATACAATAGTGATAATGAGAGACTTTAATTACTCCAATATTAAATGGGGAAGATTGTGCTAAAGACAGAGAAGGGGAGGAATTTCTGAAGTGTGTTCAGAAGGATTTTCTTGATTAGTATGTTTCCTGCCCAATAAGGAAGAAGTCATTGCTGAACCTAGTCCTGAGGAATCAATTGGATCACGTGTAGAATGGTACATTATGGAGAATCTTGAAAATATGGATCATAGCATTGTAAAGTTTAGATTAGTATGGAGAATAAGGAGCAAACTAGAATAGTTTCACTGAACTGAGGAGGGATCTGACCTGAGTAAATTAGAGTCAAAGGCTGGTTGACAGAAATTAATAGAATGAGGGTTAGCCTTTAAAGAGGAGATAGTTCAGATATAACCTAAGTACATTCTTAAAAGCGGGAAGAGGGGGTGTAAACAAAGCCACAGCTCCCTGGATAACATAATTAATCAGGGAAGACTGGGCTCAGTACTGATGAGCGCTCTCCACTAGCTGTTAATCTGTCACACACAGCATGTTTCCCAAATTTGTTTACATAAAGGACTTGTATTTCTATAGAGCCTTTCACAACCTCAGTACGTCACTGAGTGCAGAAGTCCTGAGACTCCGGATGTGTTTGAAGGGTAGGGCTGATGGGTAAGGCCCTTTTCATCACCAGTCAAGCTACGTGTTGGTGCTTGTTTGGAAGCTGTAATGATGAAGCATTCTGCTTTGTCAGTCTGCTCAAGAAACCATCCGACAGGATCTGCCATATCCTTTGTCCCCAGGGTCTCAAGGACATTAATGTGTGATCCACTGCCTGATGGACTTGTTGACAAAGGTGATTTTCTGCACAAGCTTTTCCATGAGACACAGTCCTTCTGAATGGAGGGTTCCACGACAGCAGGGCTAGACCAATTCTACACAACACCAGGGATAGGTAGAACCTCAGCATATAGTGACTCTTGGTATTGTGAATTGAGAGTCTACACACAGCTTAATGCAGCCACAAAGATGGCCACCAGGAGAAGAGTGGTGTTGAGTACACTCCCCCCCAACCCCACTCCCCTTTATCAAGAGATTTGTACTTTGTGTCCTGAGGTCACAGTCCATCTTTGATTTCCAGATAAACCAGAAGATGGCTCAGTGACCACCATGGCTCAGGAACCCAGTGTGGGCCAGACCTACGCCAGACAGAACAACACCAAGAGCACCTGCACCTGATGACCAGGTTCTTACTTGCGATGCAAAGGCAGCATCACTCCCATATGCCCAATTTCTAGTTCACTGTGACTATACACTGCTTCCAGTTTTTGGCACATGTCCCAGTCCCTCCAAACCATATCCTCAGTAACTTCAGGTACAGTAACCTGACAGTACCTGACAGTACCTTTACCTGACAGTAAAGGGGACAAAGGATCAATTGGCCCAGTTCCTGAAGAACATGGCCCTCAATCTCGACAGAATTTAATTTGGTCACAGATTCTCATCTGTGAACTGACAGCAGATCCAAGCAGAAGACAAGAGCCATGTTCTTTTGCCCCAGGACCTCAAGTGTGGACCACTGTCTGTTGACCATCTTCTACACACCATTGGGAAGCCACCTCTCCCACTCCAGCAGCTAAATTTGATTTATCTTTAGTTCTGGTGAGACTGAGGATTAGCTTTAAAACAGGGTATCTGCCTAATTGTTAGGAAAATTATTCCATTCTTTCACAGGATGTGACATAACTGGCAAGGCTAACATTTGTTACCCATCTGCATAGCTTGCTAGGCCATTACAGAGGGCAATTAAGAGTCAACCACATTGCTATGTGGTAGGCTAGACCAGGTAAGGACATCAGATTTCCTTCCCTAAAGCAACCCCCTTTTTACAACAACTGGTGGTAGTTTCATGATTAACTTTCAGGCTTTTAAATGCCACCAGCTATCATGGTGGGATTTGAACCCATGTCACCAGGGCATTAGCCTTAGCTGCTGGTTTACTAGACTAATGACATCACCACTACACTACCACCTCAGCTAATTCAACTCCGTGTTTCAGGTTGATGACCTTGCATCTGATCTCAGGTCTGTTCTCAATTGTACCTTGTGTTTTGAGTTCCTATCTATTCTGAAACTTGTTGGTCAGTTTTTCTTAGATCAGTTGTGTGACGTGTGACTGCAGAATTCCACATCTTGATGGGCCCAAAATAACTAACCCAGGAGGGCAGGGAGAGACTGATCGGTGATTAATCTGTTCACTGATTTCTTTCAAAGGCTAAACAAGCTTTAACTTACAGGTTCGGGTAGGGTGGAGCGAGTCTATAGGGAGTTGGTTGAAGACAGACTCTGTAAAGTGTTTTCACAATCATTACCTTCGGATATTTTACACTAATGGGATCCCTACATGTAGCAAGAGTTTGCAGGCTTTGAGCCACATGACCTGCTTGTTAAATTACACCTTTACTGACTGATTGTTGCTTTTGTTTGCTCACGAATTAACTTCTAGATTTGCAATGAGAAGAACCTGACAGTTTATCTTGGAGCCTGTCTCTCTCTGTAGTTCCTGTTTTTCTCAGCCCATGGCCCATTAACACTGATTGTTACTTTCCTCCAGGAGCAATATAGGAACATAGAAGCGGGAGTAGGCCATTCGGCCCCTCGAGCCTGCTCTGCCATTTAACTAGATTATAGCTGATCTTCTACCTCAACGCCATCTTCCCACACGATCCCCTTATCCCTCGACTTCATTGGTGTCTAGAAATCTATCGACCTCTGCTTTGAACGTATTCAATGACTGAGCCTCCACAGCTCTCTGGTGGAGAATTCCAAAGACTCACTACCCTCTGACTGAAGAAGTTCCTCCTCATTTCGTCTTAAATTGCCACCTCTTGTGCTGAGAGCTATGATCCTGGTTCTAGACCCACATGCAGGGGAAACATCCTTCCTTCATCCACCCTGTCAGGCCCTGTAAGAATTTTGTGCACTTCAATATGTTCTCTTTCATTTTAAGACTACTTCTCCAAGCACTTGTCTACAAATAATTGTCGTAATTTTACTTTGAGCTGCCTATGGTCTTTGATGACCTGCTTAATATATCCCACTTTTTATAAGAATCACATTGTCCTTTGTCTCTCGTACCCTTTTCCCATTTGTGTCATTTGTTTTGTCTCTCTCTGTCCCACTCCCGCTGCTGTCATAGTAATGGCGCAGATAAGTTGTCAGAAGCTTAGCTCAGGGCACCTCATATGGCAAGGTTGGGAATAGTCTGGTTCAGCCTCAGGCAGTTGCCAGGGAGGGGGATGAAGTCAGTAGCTGGAAAATGGAGTTTTCTGGCGGGCACCAAGCACTTGGGCTTCTGTCTTCCCAGTATTAAGTTGAGGAAATGGCAGCACATCCAGTACTGGGCGTCGGACAAGCAGTCTGACGGTTTAGCAACAGCGGGGGAGTCTGGAGAGGTGGTGGTGAGGTAGAGCTGGGTGTCATCTGTGTACATGTGGAAACTGAGGTATCAATGGGAGGAAATGACACTGAACCTAAAGCAGCCAAGGGTGCGCAAGCTGGTGTTCATGGATATTGCTCTCCATTCCATGCACAATGACTTCTTTAGACATTCTGTGGATTGTGAAAGGAAAGTAATGCGAGCAATGGCAGAGGCATTGTGATCCTAAAAGCTTCTCATTGGTGCTGTTGAAGGATTTAAATTAATTACTGACATCAATAAATCTGAAACATTTGGAGCTTTAAGATTCTTTGACAGACTTTGACTTCCTGTAAACCCAGCCAACATTTCCCTCTGTCAAAGTACATGACAGAATATTAGTGCAGTGTGTGGGAACATGACTTCACATTGTTAAATTATTTGACCTATTCACAGTTGCTGAAGATTAATATTTTTTGCTGCATGCTGTTGCAAGTGACAAGATATTTGTTTTGAAGTAACTCAAAGTGTTAATACCGGCAGGTTCCCCGATCTCTTGTTCGATGCACAGAGTGAGCACAGCATTCAGAAAACCTCACGTGAATGTGCGAGCAGTCAAAAGGCAGGAAGGTCGAACAGCATCTTTCAATGGGAGAGTGGGGAGGAGCTGAGGGCGAGGAATCACTTCACTGGTTGGTGCACTGGGCATGAAACCATTTAAAATAAGCAGTGCTGTTTCTCTGTCTATCTATGGGAGTTTGTGTCAGTGTCATCTCAGCATTAAAAGACGAACATGGCATCACTTCCAGCTTCAGGCATCTACCCCATGGGGCAGGGAGCTGGGAGTTCAAAGTGCAGGCTAACATCAGGACCATCTGCAGGTGCTGCTTCCGACATCTGACTGCAACAATGACAGGTTCCCTGCTCTGTCCGTCCTAGTGGGTATCCTTCTCCACTGTTCTCTCCTCTGCAGGGAGGGAAGATGTTTGGCTCAGGACCCAGTGCTGGGTGGTTCTCAGGACACAGTGCTGAGTGGCGCTCAGGACACAGTGCTGGGTGGTGCTCAGGACCCAGTGCTGGGTGGTGCTCAGGACCCAGTGCTGAGTGGTGCTCAGGACCCAATGCTGGGTGGTGCTCAGGACCCAGTGCTGGGTGGTGCTCAGGACCGAGTGCTGGGTTGTGCTCAGGATTCTTTTCGTTAGGTGAATGGATGTTTCTGATGGGGGTACCTGTGGAGGTACCTGGGGAGGTACAGGGGGAGCGTTGAGGGTGTCTGGGGGTTCGAGGAAGTGTGTGCACGTGTGTCTGGGATAAGAGCTGACAGGGAGAAGCTCGCACTGATCTCTCTAACGAACCAATAGCAGCCTTGCACAGTTCCAGTGTCCAGACACCCTGATATGCAGGAGGCACCTGATTGGAAAATGGAGAAAACTTCATTCAGATCATGTGGAAAGTCAGAAATTGGGGAAATCACCATTTGTTAACATCAGTCTGCGGCTGAAAAGGCTGGGGTCAAAGGTCCGGAAGTGGAGGGGTGGGGAGGGGCGGTCTCAGGCAAGGCTGGGAGTCAGGGTGTGTGGTTTGGATGCTGTTTGCTGGCCTGAATCAGGCCTGAGAGGTGATGAGGGAGATGGGGGAGCGAATGAAAAAGGATGAGAGGATGGGATGAGGGGGATGGGGATAAGGGGGGAGGGGGGCGATGAGGAGGTGGGGAGGGGGGGGTGGTGAAGGGAAAGGACAAGAGGACAATGGGAAGGGGCGAAGGGGAGGAGAAAAGAGTTGCCCATCTGTCCTGAGACCTCACATTGGCTCTGGTATCAGAATCCAGTCACGATCTCACTGGGCGACACTGGGCTATGGGGTCTTCCAGTCACTCATTTATAAGTGTCCTGAAAGACCCCATGGAGACTGTAATATAAAGAAATATACAGAGAACACGGATTAAAAAATACATTGACTGTTGAATATTACACCAAATAAATTGCACTCAATTACCTGAGGTTTTCTGAATAGCAACATTTTCTGATCACTCTCCCACTACTCATTTGCTGTTTTACCCACACACCTATATTGAAATGTCAATATACATTCCATCCCGTAATGAAACACGCCCGAAATCTGTTCGATATTAGAGTGCTCAGCAGCAGCAACTAGAAGCCAAAACAGACTTAGCTTGTGTCCAAAAGGTTCAGAATATCCTTAATGTTACAACGTGCCCCCTCCCTAACTATCTGTTATTTGCTTTTCATTCATAAAATGTGTACAGTTCTTGGCATTTTATTGAGGAGAAATATTAATGAATGTTATATAAACACAACCCAGGAACCCAGATTTATTCTGGCCAGGGAGCTTTTTCTTCAAATTGATGTCTAATGGAGCTAAACAAGGAGCTGGCTCTCCTGACACTGGGAGAACACAAGCAACATTCAAATTATGGAAATGAAACGGGTGTTTCATGCTGCTCCAGATTGGCCACATCTTCAGCCAATTAACATTCCTTCAAGGGTTTACAGCCCGCTGCTGGACCCTGACTTCAGCATCACCTCATAAAAAACACAAACATCAATTCAGGCAAACCATTACCGTCATTCTAATCGCATTAAAGCAACATGCCCATGAGTAACTGCATCACTCTAAGACAAAACAGATGAGAGGTGGAGGAATCGGACAGTCCTCATGCAACTCACTCCTGCTCCAAACGGACCTGATCGCATTGTTGTAAATGCTTGCTCAACAATTAAGCCGCCCGTTTATCTCTGGTCCTGCGCTGAAGCCTGGCCACGGAGACTGATAGTTGCCGTGTGCGAGGGTATCTCATACTTTCGCTCTTATCTAGGAGCTGCGGTCCTGCCACTGCTTAAAACAGAGGAAGGAAAGTCCTGTTATAACAGATTTAATAATGTGTGTGGGTCACAGGTCACAGCCTAATAGCTTACATCTTTCTTTTGTCAGTGGTTGTAAGCTATGCGGGAAAAGTAAAATGATTCTGGATATTGTAATATTGGTGCAAACAAACTTCAGCCGTATTCCTTGGCCCAGATTCCTCCCCCACCACCCAAACCCAACCCCTCTGCCCCTAATGGGGGTGTTTCCCTTTATATTTCAGGGTGAATTTTGCTCTTTTCACAGAGCCAATGAATTGTGTGACAGGGAATATAACACATGTCTGTTCAGAGGGAGCAACTTGTAAACAAAGAGCAAATCCTTCACTCCCTCCCCTCCTGTGACACTTCCCCATAAACCTGTGCCCAGCAATTGTCACCATGCTCAGTGATGTACCCCACATCCACTAATGTCCCTCATAACCAATGAGGTCCCCCCGGCCCAATGAAAACCTCCTTGCCCAGCGATGTCCCTCATAATCAGTAATGTCCCCCCTCCCCAGTAATAACACCCAGTGCATTGTCCAAATAAAATTGAAGGTTGCCATTTGAAGCATCTTCAGAAATTAAGTTCCTCAGGATGCATTGCTGGGCGGTGCTTAGGACCCAGTGCTGGGTGGTGCTCAGGACACAGTGCTGGGTGGTGCTCAGGACCCAGTGCTGGGTGGTGCTCAGGACACAGTGCTGGGTGGTGCTCAGGACCCAGTGCTGAGTGGCGCTCAGGACAAAGTGCTGGATGGTGCTCAGGACACAGTGCTGAGTGGCGCTCAGGACCCAATGCTGGGTGGTGCTCAGAACCCAGTGCTGGGTGGTGCTCAGGACCCAGTGCTGGGTTGTGCTCAGGACCCAGTGCTGGGTGGTGCTCAGGACCCAGTGCTGGGTGGTGCTCAGGACACAGTGCTGGATGGTGCTCAGGACCCAGTGCTGGGTGGTGCTCAAGACCCAGTGCTGGGTGGTGCTCAGGACCCAGTGCTGCGTGGTGCTCAGGACCCAGTGCTGGGTTGTGCTCAGGGCCTAGTGCTGGGTTGTGCTCAGGACCCAGTGCTGGGTTGTGCTCAGGGCCCAGTGCTGGGTTGTGCTCAGGACCCAGTGCTGGGTGGTGCTCAGGACCCAGTGCTGGGTGGTGCTCAGGACACAGTGCTGGGTGGTGCTCAGGACCCAGTGCTGAGTGGCGCTCAGGACAAAGTGCTGGATGGTGCTCAGGACACAGTGCTGAGTGGCGCTCAGGACCCAATGCTGGGTGGTGCTCAGGGCCTAGTGCTGGGTTGTACTCAGGACCCAGTGCTGGGTTGTGCTCAGGACCCAGTCCTGGGTTGTGCTCAGGACCCAGTGCTGGGTGGTGCTCAGGGCCTAGTGCTGGGTTGTGCTCAGGACCCAGTGCTGGGTTGTGCTCAGGACCCAGTGCTGGGTTGTGCTCAGGTCCCAGTGCTGGGTGGTGCTCAGGACCCAGTGCTGGGTTGTGCTCAGGACCCAATGCTGGGTTGTGCTCAGGACCCAGTGCTGGTTGGTGCTCAGGATCTGGTGCTGGGCGAGGCTCAGGACAAAGTGCTGGGTGGTGCTCAGGACACAGTGCTGGGTGGCGCTCAGGACCCAGTGCTGGGCAGGGCTCATTACCCAGTGCTGGGTTGTACTCAGGACCCAGTGCTGGGTGGTGCTCAGCACCCAGTGCTGGGTAGTTCTCAGGACCCAGTGCTGGGCTGTACTCAGGACCCAGTGCTGGATGGTGCTCAGGACCCAGTGCTGGGCTGTGCTCAGGACCCAGTGCTGGGCTGTGCTCAGGATCCAGTGCTGGGCTGTGCTCAGGACCCAGTGCTGGGTGGTGCTCAGGACCCAGTGCTGGGTGGTGCTCAGGACCCAGTGCTGGGTGGTGCTCAGGAACCAGTGCTGGGTTGTGCTCAGGACCCAGTGCTGGGCTGTGCTCAGGACCCAGAGCTGGGTTGTGCTCAGGACCCAGTGCTGGGCTGTGTTTAGGACTGTGCTGGGTGGTGCTCAGGACACAGTGCTGGGTGGTGCTCAGGACCCAGTGTTGGGTGGTGCTCAGGACCCAGTGCTGGGTGGTGCTCAGGACCCAGTGCTGGGTGGTGCTCAGGACCCAGTGCTGTGTGGTGCTTAGGACCGAGTGCTGGGAGGTGCTCAGGGCCCAGTGCTGGGTGGTGCTCAGGACCCAGTTCTGGGTGGTGCTCAGGACCCAGCCCTGCGTGGTGTTCTGGACCCAGTGCTGGGTCATGCTTAGGATCCAGTGCTGGGTGGTGCTCAGGACCCAGTGTTGCTTGGTGCTCAGGACCCAGTGCTGGGTGCTGCTCAGGACCCAGTGCTGGGCGGTGCTCAGGACCCAGTGCTGGGTGGTCCTCAGGACCCAGTGCTGGGTTGTGCTCAGGGCCCAGTGCTGGGTGGTGCTCAGGGCCCAGTGCTGGGTTGTGCTCAGGACCCAGTGCTGGGTGGTGCTCAGGGCTCAGTGCTGGGTGGTGCTCAGGACCCAGTGCTGGGCTGTGCTCAGGACCCAGTGCTGGGTGGTGCTCAGTACCCAGTACTGCGTGGCGCTCAGGACCCAATGCTGGATCGTGCTCAGGACCCAGTGCTGGGTGGTGCTCAGGACCCAGTGCTGTGTGGTGCTTAGGACCGAGTGCTGGGAGGTGCTCAGGGCCCAGTGCTGGGTGGTGCTCAGGACCCAGTTCTGGGTGGTGCTCAGGACCCAGCCCTGCGTGGTGTTCTGGACCCAGTGCTGGGTCATGCTTAGGATCCAGTGCTGGGTGGTGCTCAGGACCCAGTGTTGCTTGGTGCTCAGGACCCAGTGTTGCTTGGTGCTCAGGACCCAGTGCTGGGTGGTGCTCAGGACCCAGTGCTGGGTGCTGCTCAGGACCCAGTGCTGGGCGGTGCTCAGGACCCAGTGCTGGGTTGTGCTCAGGGCCCAGTGCTGGGTGGTGCTCAGGGCCCAGTGCTGGGTTGTGCTCAGGACCCAGTGCTGGGTGGTGCTCAGGGCTCAGTGCTGGGTGGTGCTCAGGACCCAGTGCTGGGTGGTGCTCATGGCCCAGTGCTGGGTGATGCTCAGTACCCAGTGCTGCGTGGCGCTCAGGACCCAGTGCTGGATGGTGCTCAGGACCCAGTGCTGGGTGGTGCTCAGGACCCAGTGCTGCGTTGTGCTCAGGACCCAGTGCTGGGCGGTGCTCAGGACCCAGTGCTGGGTGGTGCTCAGGGCCCAGTACTGTGTTGTGCTCAGGACCCAGTGCTGGGCGGTGCTCAGTACCCAGTGCTGGGTGGTGCTCAGGACCCAGTGCTGGGCGGTGCTCAGTACCCAGTGCTGGGTGGTGCTCAGGACTGTGCTGGGAGGTGCTCAGTGCCCAGTGCTGGGTGGTGCTCAGGACTGTGCTGGGAGGTGCTCAGTGCCCAGTGCTGGGTGGTGCTCAGGACTATGCTGGGAGGTGCTCAGGACCCAGAGATGGGTGGTGCTCAGGACTCAGTGCTGGGTTGTGCTCAGGGCCCAGTGCTGGATGGTGCTCAGGACCCAGTGCTGGGTTGTGCTCAGGGCCCAGTGCTGGATGGTGCTCAGGACCCAGTGCTGGGTTGTGCTCAGGGCCCAGTGCTGTGTTGTGCTCAGGACCCAGTGCTGGGCGGTGCTCAGTACCCAGTGCTAGGCGGTCCTCAGGACCCAGAGGTGGGTGGTGCTCAGGACCCAGTGCTAGGCGGCCCTCAGGACCCAGAGCTGGGTGGTGCTCAGGACTGTGCTGGGAGGTGCTCAGTGCCCAGTGCTGGGTGGTGCTCAGGACTATGCTGGGAGGTGCTCAGTGCCCAGTGCTGGGTGGTGCTCAGGACTATGCTGGGAGGTGCTCAGGACCCGGAGATGGGTGGTGCTCATGGCCCAGTGCTGGGCGGTGCTCAGGACCCAGAGATGGGTGGTGCTCAGGAACCTGTGCTGGGTGGTGCTCAGGACCCAGTGCTGGGTGGTGCTCAGGACCACTGCCTTGTAGTGCTCAGGACCCTGTGCTGGGTGGTGCTCAGGACCCAGTGCCATGTGATCAGTGTCAGTAACCTGGAGATCCCAATGGATTTGGCACCCCCTACTGGCGGTGAAGCAGAACTGCTCAGCCTTTATCATGGAATCATAAGCATGGAAATACAGCACATCGGTTCTGTGCCAATTCTTTTGGAAAGCGATCCAATTAATACCACACCTTCCTGATTCTTTTTCCTTCTTCAAGTATTTATCTAATTCCCTTTTGAAGGCTACTATTAATCCTGTTTCCATAACTCTATCAGGCAGTGCATTCCAAATAGTAGGGAGGGAGCAAGGAACTTAAAACAATCACAATCACTAGAGAAAACGTACTGGGAAAACTGATGGGACAAAAGGCTGTCAAGTTCCCTGGTCTTGATGGCCTGCATCCTAGCATCTTAAAAGAAGTGGCTGCAGAGATAGTGAATGCATTGATTGTAATCTTCCAAAATTCCCTAGTTTCTGGGAAGGTCCCAGCGGATTGGAAAACCGCAACTCTAACACCTTTATTCAAGAAACGAGGGAGACAGAAGACAGGAAACTAAAGTTAATCTAACATTTTGGAATATGCTAGAATCCATTATTAAGGAAGTAGTTGCAGGGCATTTAGAAAATCATAATACAATCAGACTGAGTCAACATGGTTTTGTGAAAGAGAAATGGTGTTACCATTTATTTATTATTGAGTCCTTTGAGGATGTAACAAGCAGGATGGATAATGGGGAACCAGTAGACGTAGTGTGTTTGGATCTCCAACAGGCATTTGACGAGGTACCACATAAAAGGTTGCTGCACAAGAGTTCATGGTGTTGGGGGTGATATATTAGCATGGATAGGGGATTGACTCACTAACAGGAAACATAGAGTCAGGATAAATGGATCATTTTCAGGTTGGCAAATTGTAGCTAGTGGAGCACTGCAGGGATCAGTGCTGGAGCCTCGGCTATTCACAATCTATATTAATGAATATATTGAACGGGGCCAACTGTATTGTTGATACATTTGCTGATGACACAGACGTTGGTAGGAAAGCAAGTTGTAAAGAGGATACAAAGAGTTTGCAAAGGGATACTGATCGGTTAAGTGGATGGGCAAAAATTTGGCAGGTGGAGCATAATGTGGGAAAATGTGAGGTTGTCCACTTTGCAGGAAGAACAGAAAAATTATTTCAATGTAGGGAGACTGCAGAATGCTGCGGTACAGGGGGATCTGGGTGTCCTTGAACATGAATCACAAAAATTGTAGCAGGTACAAGTAATTAGGAAGGCAAATGGAATGTTGGCCTTTATTGCAAGGGGGGGATGGAGTATAAAAATAGGGAAGACATGCTACAACTGTACAGGGCATTGGTGAGACTGCACCTGGAGTACTGTGTGCAATTTGGTCACAATACTTACCTTTCACCCCCCTGGTAATCAAGAATCTATCTAGCTGTGCATTAAAAATGTTCAAAGACTCTGTTTCCACTGGCAGGGAGTTCCAAAGGCTCATGTCCTTTTATAGAGAAAAAAATTCTCCTCATCTCTGTCTTAAATGAGCAACCCCTTGTTTTCAAACTATGATCCCGAGTCCTAGATTCTCCCACCAAGAGGGACCATCCTCCCCACATCTACTCTGTCAAGATCCCCAGGATCTGAAAGGTTTTGATCAAGGCACCTCTTACTCTTCTAAACTCCAGTGGATACAAACCTAACCTGTCCAACCTTTCTGCATAAGACAACCTACCCGATCCTGGTATTAGCCTAGTAAACCTTCTCTGAACTGCTTCTAAGGCATTTACATCTTTCCTTAAATAAGGAGACCAATACTGTACACAGTACTCCAGATGTGGTCTCACCAGTGCCCTGTACAACTGAAGCATAACCTTCCTTCTTTTGCATTCAATTCCCCTCACAATAAATGATAACATTCCATTAGTTTTCCTAGTTACTTGCTGTACTTGCAAACTAGCCTTTTGTGATTCATGCACTAGGACACCCAGATCCCTCTGAATCTCAGAGCTCTGCAATCTCTCACCATTTAGATAATATACTGCTTTTTATTCTTCCTACCAAAATGTACAATTTCACATTTGCAAATGAGATTGAAATAAGTTTGAAGATCCCAACTTCCGCTCCCCAATGAGATAAGTATGGTTTTCATAACAACTAATAGATTATGGTCCATGTAGATCACAATCTCTCAAGCATTTCCAGAAATGTATGTTTGAAACTGCTGAAGAGCCAAGCCAAGGCTTAATGCTTCCTCTTTGTTGGATCCTGCTCACTAGATTAGTTGGACTAACGGATCTGGGTTTCACACTTATATCGGGATGGCCAAATTGGTACCATAGACTGAGTAGATCAGCAGACAGTTCTTAAGTAGAATACATTCTATTTATTTACAAAGGAACTCAGCAGCTACACATGTGTGTTTACAACTCAAACCCCATCTCTACATTACAGACTCTAACTCTAGACTACTCACTACTGACTACTAAGGTAGCCTGCTATTGGATACTAAGATCATGTGATCTTCCATTATAACATTCTTCTTGAAGGTATATTACACATCAGATTACCACACTTTTCAACTGTGGAGTACTTACGTTGACAAGGATTAAGTTTTCTCAAAAAGTAACTGACTGGACACTCTGTTAGCCTCATCATCTTATAACAATATGGTTCCCATGCCCATATTACTGGCATCAATTGCTATCTTGAATGGTTTGTTAAAATCAGAGCAACCAACACAGGCTCATTGATTAAGGCAGCCTTGAATCTCTTGAAGACAGTCTGAGAAGATCTGTCCAGTCAGTTTTGACTTTCTTCTTCAATAAGCTGGTTAATAGAACGCCTACAGTGCTGAAATCTCGGACAAATGTCCCATGAAAGCCACACATCCTGAGAAACTGCAGCATCTCTTGTTTGGTCTTAGAAACAGTAAAGTACATAATTGCTTGAACTTTAGTTCCTCTGGGCAATGCACAACCTTGCCCCATGATATGTCCCAAATAAGTGACCTTGGCTTTGGCAAATTCACTTTTCGCCAAATGTATCACTGAGTCAACTTTTTGTTGTCTCTCGGATAATACACTGAGGTCTTTCACATGGTCTTCCCAAGTGTCACAGCAGACCAATAAATCATCGATATAATCAACACAGTTCAATAGTCCATTAATAACTTGATGTGCTCGTCTTTGAAAAGTGGCTGACACATTCTTCATTTCGAATGACATAACTTTACATTGTTATGGGATGTCTGAGGTTGCAAAAGCAGAGATTTTCCTGGCTTGATCTGTTAGTGGCATTTGCCATTACCATTCTAATAAGTCATTC
This sequence comes from Cetorhinus maximus, assembly GCF_964194155.1. NCBI lineage: Eukaryota > Metazoa > Chordata > Chondrichthyes > Lamniformes > Cetorhinidae > Cetorhinus > Cetorhinus maximus. The sequence continues at coordinate 128,218,655 of NC_135888.1, forward strand.
CTGTCAATAAACTCAGAGTTTCCAACTCTATTGATGCAATCTTCAATTTGTGGTATAGGATAAGAATAAGTTTTTGTTAAGTGATTCACTTTATTATAATCAACGCGATATCACTGAGTTCCATCAAGTTTTATGAAGTGGGGATGGTGGCATAGCAGTAATGTCACTGCACTAGTAATCCTGGGGGACATGGGTTCATATCCCACACATGGCAGCTGGTGAAATTTAAACTCAATTAATAAAATCTAAAATTGATAGCTAGTGCCAGTGATGGTAAAACAATGCAGTGCAGAAATGATGGGCTGAATGGCCTCCCTCTGTTACTCTTCTATGGTTCTGGGTTTTGGTACCAATACAACTGGTGAACTCCAACTGCTTTGCCTTAGTTCAATTATATCATTATCCAACATGAAGGTAAGTTCCTCTTTGACTTGTGCCAGTTTCTCAGGGTTCAGTCTAAAATGGTTTTGTTTAATAAGCAGAGTACTTTCCACATCCAAATTGTGCATAAAGAAGGTTGTCCTGACCTATCTCAACATTATGGCTCATGTTCTTTTAGAAATTTGACTATGTCACCCCGAGACTCTGCTGGAAGATGGTTTAATATTTTATCCAATTTTAAAATTTTTTTTTAACACCTCTGTATTGGCTAATCTTATTAATGGGGGTTTTCTTTCACAGCTTTCAATATTTGCCTCACCTTCTGAGCCCTCAAGTATTTCATTATTCTCTTCCTTCTTTAATATCTGAAGTTGACATGGTTGGTTATCCTCCCTGTCATAATACCATTTCAGCATATCTATGTGACACACTCATTGGGTTCTTCTTCTATTTGGCCAACAAATAACATAGAGATTACCTCACTAAGTTTCCTGTTATCCAAATAAGGTCCACTAAATCCAGCCTTCATTGGCTCACTCGGCGTAGATAACAGGACAAGTACAGTAAGTGCTTACTCAAGTTCTTTTATCTTTAGATCAAAATTTTTATCATTTCTCACTGAGCCATCATCCCCCCGCCCCCCTCCTCATTTGTTACTTTAAAGCCCTTTTTATTACCCTATTTAACCTTTCCACTAGGACACTGGTCCCAACCCAGTTCAGGTGCAGCGCATACTGCTCCCGCTACTGATGTCAGCAGCCCGGGAAATGGAATTACCCCTTCCCACAGCACTGCTTTAGCCTGGTGTTTACCTTCCCGATCTATTTGCCAATTAGTACGTGGCTCAGGTAATAATGACTGAGATTATTATCATTGATGCCCTGCATTTCAATTTAGTTCTTAACTCCTAATGTTCCTTCGCTGTTCTGCCCTATCTTACTGGTCCCACTATGAACCATGACAACCAAATCATCCCCCCTCCCCCCGACCCCCTGACCCACCGCCAACCTCCTTTCCAAGTTTCTCTCCAATTATGCCAAGATCTATTTTTTACCCTAGCACCAGGTAAGTAACATACCCTTTGGGGCTGCAGAGGACGCCCGCTATCCTCCTAATTATTGAATACCGCATGACAAGAAGATTTCTACTCTGCTCCTCCCTTTGGACAGCCTTCCGCTCCATGGTTCTTCAATTACCATGATGGCTGTCCTCCCCGCAGATGTCCTTCTTATCTTCACAGGTAGCAAGTATATTGTTTATGTTGGACAGTATCATTTTCTGCAGGACCACCTCCTCCATTTGCTGACTGACAGTCAAACTCCCCCCCTTCCTACAACTGCGCTTTCCTCTGAGGTATGGTTGTATCTTAGAGAAAATTATGCCGAAATTCCTCCCTCCCTCTCATGTGTCAAAATGTCTCTGACTCATAGTTCAACTTAAGGACTTGGAGGCAGAGCGACTCAAGGCAGAGGCATTTCCTGCAGATGTGTCAGCCTGGGACAGTCTCTCTGTCCACACACTCCCACATATCCAAAGGGCATCCTAAGCTATCATTTCCTGGGTGGCAGTGGAAAGAGAGGTTAAATTAAAACAGAAAAAGGAGGCTTGTGACAAAAGTCGGGTACAGAATATAGTCGAAAGCCAGGCAGAACACAAGGCGAGCTTGGAAAAATATATAAGGACAAAGAGAGAGAGTGAGAAAAGCACAGAAGGGAACACAAAAATCTTCTATAAACATAATAAAAAAGTACAAAGATAATGAAGGGAAAGGCGGGGATGATGATGGGCAGAAAAGGAAATGTTCTGGTGGAGGCAGAGGACATGGCTAAGATACTGCATGAGTATTTTGCATCTGTCTTCAAAAAAATTAGGATGAAGGTAAGGTTGGTGTAGAGAAGGAGAGAGTAGAGAAATTGGACAGGATCAAATGAGATAGAAGAGAGTTGGTAAATAGGTTGGCATCACTCAAAGTGAACAAGTCTCTGGTTCAGACGGGATGTGTCTGAGGGGACTCGAGTGGACATGGCAGAAACTCTAATCACAATATTTCAACCCTCCTCAGATGTGGGAATGGTGACAGATGTCTGCAGCATTGCAGATTTTACCCCCCCTGTTCAAAAAAACTGGAGAGGGACAAACTCCGTAACTACAAACCAATCAATTTAAAGTCTATGGTGGGTCAGCTACCGGGGCAGGGTTTTACGCCCCGTGGGCGGGCACACGCCTGACCCGATCAGACGCAGAGTAGAGCGCGATGATGTCAGGCGAGTGTCCCGACGTCATCGCGCACTCACGCGATATTTCGGTGGGTGGGCGCGCGCGAGAGTCAGCAGCGCGCGCCCACAGATAATTAAGAAGCCTATTAAGGCCCTTAATCAAATAATTGAAACCCGTTCTTCGCTGCCCATCCAACCTTATGGCTGGCGGGCAGGCGAATCGGCCAGACGGCTTTTGGATTTTTTATGAGACCTCATCCATGGGCAGGATGAGATTTCCAACAGTAAGTTTTTAAAAAAAATTTTGGACATCATTTTTAATATGTCCCTGTCCATTTGACTAAGTCACATGTGGGGACATTTTTCTCTCTTTATTTTTGAAATCTTTATTTTTGTTTCTACGATTCTCCAGCTCCCTGAGACAGCTCTTCAGGGAGCTTTCATTGCGCGCTGCCCCGCGCACGCACAGGCTTTAGCGCTCGCCCTCCTCCCGTCCCCGTCCCCGTCCCCATCCCCGCCCCAACGATGCTGAGCTTCTCAGCGCCGGCTCTCACGCTGGCTGCCCATAAATCGGCCCAGCCAACATGAAATCGCAGTCGGGGGGGGGGGGGGTGCCAATCGCGGGCGGCGGGCTGTTTCCCGGCCGCTCCCAGGCCTGCCTGCCCGACGACCGGGAAATCCTGCCCCTAGTGACCACTGTCAAAGACAAAATTAGTTCTCACTCGGGAAGCATGGGTTAATAAGGGCCAGCCAGCACAGATTTATTAAAGGCAAATTGTGGCTAACTAACCTGATTAAGTTATTTTATTAAGTAACAAAGAGGGCTGCTGAAGGCATAGGTGGGCTTTAAGAAGGCACTCGATTTTGTGTCTCAGACAGACTCATTGTGAAGGTCGAAGGACAAACTATTAAAAGGACGATAGTTATGGGCTTCAAACTGGTTAAGGGAGAGGAGGCAGAGAGTAGCGGTGAAGACATGTTTTTCAGACTGGAAAGAAGTATGCAGTTGATACTCTAGGGTTACTATTAGGACCATTGCTTCTCTTGCTTTATTTTTAACATGGGAGCACAATTTCAAAATTTGTGGATGATATGAAATTTGGCAACATAGTAAATAGTGAGCACGATAGTAACAGATTTCAGGAGGCCATAGACAGGCTGGTCGAATTGGTAGACATATGGCTTGTGTAATTTAGGTGGATAAGTGTGAAGTGAAGCACCAAGGGGAACTAAGTTTATTGGTGGTGGCAGTGACCACGGCGGCAGGCCAGAAAGCAGAGGGCAACCCACTCGCAGCCATTTCTGGGAGCCATGACATGATGCCATGCCCGTCGGGCAATTAACTGCCTGGCATTGGGGTTTCCATCCCTTAAAGGGCAAAAGATCCTGCGTCCAGGATTTACCGGCCAATTGGAGGACTGGCACCTCTTCAGTCCTGGCAGTGTCACCGGGAGCTGTGGCCACGACTGGAATGGCACCCAGCCAGGACCGGCGAGATGGACCAGTCTCCGGAACCCAGGTAAGTGGAGCTCAGGTTGGCAGAGGCCAGTCAGGCAGACCCCGGCAAGGTGGAATGGATCGTTGATGAGGGCAAGAGGGGTGTTTCAGTGGGGGTAGCCCTTGCTTCGTCCACAGGGGGCCACCAGGTGCCCGATTAGGAAGGCTCTCCCCAACCCACAGGAATGCCGCCAGCTTTTACTGGGCGGCCTCCTCATGTGGCAAAAGGGCCAATCAGTGGGTATTCTACCAGCGGCGGTGGGATGAAGTCCTTAAGTGGCCCTTAATTAGGCTCAAGGGCCTCAATTGTCCTCCAGGCGGGAAGGCTGTCCTCAAACTTCCATGCCCCTGATTGAATTGCAGGGAGTCGCAAAAGGTAGGCACTCCACCCCTTCCTTCCCTCCCAGTTGTACGTCCCTGGGATCCCAACCCCCAGCGCCCAGCTTACTTCTGGGAGCCAGATTAAATTCCACCCAGAGAAACAATGTTGGAGAGGCAATATAATCTAAACGGTGCTATTTTGGCGGGGTGCAAGAGCAGAGGGAGCTGTGGGTGCCATCGAGCCAAAAAGACGTTCCGCCTATCACCCAAATGAGTAATGTGGTATATGAATTTTAGTGCTAGTGTGATGCTAGGTATGGAGGCCATCTGTTGCAAAGACTAGCGGAGTGTATCAAACAGCACGTCTCAGCTGCTGTTCACAATAGGCAAGGTACAGATTGTACCCAACCAGCCTGCGCTTGCAAAACTTAAAACAGTGTTCAACATTAGATGTGATTCTGTGATTGGACAACATTTGCTGAATAATCCTGAGTGTGCTAAGGATTACGCTGACAACCATTTTAAGATTGTTAGTTGGGCTTTCAGTGTGGCGCATGTGTGCGTACTAGAAACTGCATATATGTACACACAGGGCCCTGTTCTTTGCAGACAGAAAGAACAGGTACACACATTGCGCCTGTTTCAGCTAAACAAAATAACTGACAGTCATTTGCTGACTCATTCCTCAATGCAATACCTTGACCAATCAAGGTCAAGCTGCCTGATTTAAATTTCAAACAATACTTAGCAGTTAGCTGTCAGACACCATCACTGGTGCATTCTTCATGGCAATGCCTCTATCAATCAGAATCCGCTTGACAACCAATCAGCACTCTCTTCTCATACAGGATAAATTGTTGTTTTCCCCTTATATTGGTATTCTTGTGAAGTGTCCTGATGAATGCAAGACAAAAAGCTTTGACATGTCGCTTTTTTCAGCAATGCTCAAGTTCTGTGCTACCAAATGACTATTTGTGGGAGAGTCCAAAACTATGAGCCACAAACGCAAGATATTAATAATAAATCCAATAGGGTAAAAAGCGGAAAATTCTCTAATAAGAGAGCGGACAAGATGTGTAACTCACTGCCAAGGAGGATAGGATTCAGGAAAATAGCTTAGATGCTTCAAAAAGGAGACTAGCCAAGCACACGGGAGAAAAGGGAATAGGAAAGATATGCTGAAAGGCTGCGACGAGGTAGACAGGGTAAAAATCACATGAAATATTTGCTGACTCTTCTGGCGTGAAGAGGCCTCAACTTAAGGGGCTAGGCCTAATGACTATATTTAAATTAGGGTCTGATGATGCATTGCAGACACTTACACTGTGTTGGGTGCTGCTTCCCTGATTCTCAACCCAAACCCCCATCTAGCTGTGGAGAGCCGTGGGAAATGCCCAGACCACAACTTGCTCAGCTGCTGAGATCTCCCAGTGCCCTGGCCAACATTTATACCTCACCCCATATCATTCATACACACCCTTGCTGCTATAAGCATCAGCAAAATGATAATATGTTGAAGTTTATTGACCAGTTTTGATTTATAACCAACACTTCAATATAAAAACAGCAAAAGCACCAACGCCAGCAATTAAAGGATAAACCATTTTATTTCTGACCGGAACTGAACTTTTCATTATCCTCGGTGGCTCATATTCATTAGGTCACTCGGTAGGTTTTCAAGTTTTTGGAAGAGCATCCAGAGGTTGGGCCTCATACTCAAACTTGCCATCTCCATACACCTTCAACGATGCTCCAGTCCTGCTCTGATCCATGACAACGTGCAAGAATCCCTCTGCAATCTGGGAGGTCCTAAAAAAAAAAGATGGGGATTCCTGAACATCTATCTAATTCGTTTTAAATGCCCTACAAACAGCAGAAATCATTCCAGCAGGTCAAAGCAGCTCAGCACTGTGGGTATTCCTGGGGTTGTTGGCACAGCTGCTCTCACATCATCGACAACACGAACCTGTACACTCGTCAAAACAAGTATCTAGATTCCGGGACGAATGCCAGAGAATGCAGCAATCATTCTGTGTCACCATAGTCACTTCAAGGACACGACCACAGATATGCCTGGTGGACATACGTCCACATACACACATTCCATGTAGACGTTTGAACTGTGGTCACCCTGACCAATCCCTCACCTCTTTCTGACTGTTGTTATACTCACGTCGCAATTCCAACCATCGCAACCATTGCCTGAACCTTCTCCTTCTGTCCTGAAAGCTTCGACGATTGCAGGCTTTCCAAAAGGACGGTTTCAGCAAAACCAGGACACAGCACATGTAATTTAACTCCATGCTTCTCAAAGCAGGTCAACTGAAAACAGAAATTCTGCCGTGTTACAAACTCTCCGATATTAGTCGGATTTTTCGACATTCCGACGAGAAGATCCCAGGTCCTAGTCTAAGCAGGGTTTGCTGTTCGGGGCCCAGCTACCATAGGAACATAGGATACAGGAGCAGGAGTAGGCCATTTGACCCCTTGAGCCTGCTCTGCCATTCAAGTAGATCATGGCTGATCTTCTAACACAATGCCATTTTCCTGCACTATCCCCATATCTCTTGATATCTTTACTACTCAGAAATCTGTCGATTCCTACCTCGAACATACTTAAAGATTGAGCCCCCACAGCCCTCTGGAGTAGAGAATTCCAAAGTTTCACCACCCTCTGAGTGAAGAGACTCCTCTTTTTCTTTTTCTTCTTCTCCTTCAGGCAGTGACTAGTGGGGTACCACAGGGATCGGTGCTGGGACCCCACTATTCACAATATATATTAATGATTTAGATGAGGGTACTAAATGTAATGTCTCCAAATTTGCAGATGACTGGGTGGAAGGGTGAGCTGTGAGGAGGATGCAGAGATGCTTCAGTGTGATTTGGACAAGCTGAGTGAGTGGGCAAATGCATGGTGGATGCAGTATAATGTGGATAAAAGTGAGGTTATCCACTTTGGTAGCAAAAACAGGAGGGCAGATTATTATCTGAATGGCTATAAATTGAGAGAGGGGAATGTGCAACGAGACCTGGGTGTCCTCGTACACCAGTCACTGAAGGTAAGCATGCAGGTGCAGCAGGTGATAAAGAAGGCAAATGGTATGTTGGCCTTCACAGCCAGAGGATTTGAGTACAGGAGCAGGGGTGTCTTGCTGCAATTGTACAGGGCCTTGGTGAGACCACACCTGGAATATTTTGTGCAGTTTTGGTCTCCTTTTCTGAGGAAGGATGTTCTTGCTATAGAGGGAGTGCAGCGAAGGTTTACCAGACTGATTCCTGGGATGGTGGGACTGACATATGAGGAGAGGTTGAGTTGGTTAGGATTATATTCGCTGGAATTCAGAAGAATGAGGGGGGATCTCATAGAAACCCCTATAAAATTCTAACAGGACTAGACAGGGTAGATGCTGGAAGGATGTTCCCGATGGTGGGGGAATCCAGAACCAGGGGTCACAGTCTGAGGATACGGGATAGACCATTTAGGACTGAGATGAGGAGAAATTTCTTCACCCAGAGAGTGGTGAGCCTGTGGAATTCGCTAACACGGAAAGTAGTTGAGACCAAAACATTGTATGTTTTCAAGAAGGAGTTAGATATAGCTCTTGGGGCGAAAGGGATCAAAGGATATGGGGAGAAAGCGGGAGCAGGCTATTGAGTTGGATGATCATTCATGATCATAATGAATGGCGGAGCAGGCTCGAAGGGCCAAGTGGCCTACTCCTGTTCTTATTTTCTATGTTTCTATGTTTCTCTTCTCAGTCCTAAATGGCATACCTCTTATTCTGAGACTGTGTCCCCTGGTTCTAGTCCCTCAGCCAGGGGAAACATCCTTCCTGCATTTATCCTGTCGAGCCCAGTAAGAATTTTGGATGCTTCAATAAGGTCACCTCTCATTCTTCCAAACTTAGACAGGCCCAGTCATCTCAATCTCTCCTCATAGGACAATTCCACATTCCAGAAATCAACCTGGTGAACCTTCACTGCCCTCCCTCAATGACAACTATATCCTTCCTTACGTAACGAGACCAAAACTGCACGAAATACTCCAGATGCAGGGCTCTATACAACTGCAGCAAGACATTTTTATTCCTGTACTCAAATCCTCTTGTAATAAAGGCCAACACACCATTTGCCTTCCTAATATTTTGCTGCAGCTGCATGCTAGCTTTCAGTGACATATGATCAAGGACACCCAAGTCCCTTTGGGCATCTATACTTCCCAAGCTCTCACCATTTAAGAAATATTCTGCATTTCTGTTTTTCCTACCAAAGTAGGTAGTTTTGCATTTTTTCATATTATATTCCATCCTTTTTTGAATTCATTCATGGGGTGTGAGCATCGCTGGCTAGGCCAGCATTTATTCCCCATTGCTAATTGCCCTTGGGAAGGTGATGGTGAGCTGCCTTCTTGAACCACTGCAGTCCATGTGGTCAGGTCCACTCACAGTGCTGTTAGGGAGGGAGTTCCAGGATTTTGACCCAGCAACAGTGAAGGAACAGTGTCGTATTTCCAAGTCAGGATGGTGAGTGGCTTGGAGTGGAACTTCCAGGTGGTGGTGTTCCCATGTGTCTGCTGCCCTTGACCTTCTAGATGGTAGCAGTCGTGAGTTTGGAAGGTGCTTTCTAAGGAGCCTTGCTGAGTTCCTGCAGTGCATCTTGTAGATGGTACACACTGCTGCTACTGTGTGTAGGTGGTGGAGGGAGTGAACATTTGTGAATCTGGTGCCAATCAAGCGGGCTGCTCTGCCCTGTATAGTGTTGAGCTTCTGCAGCGCTGTTGGAGCTGCACTCATCCAGGCAAGTGAAGAGTATTCCATCACACTCCTGACTTGTGCCTTTTAGATGCTGGACAGGCTTTGGGGAGTCAGCAGGTGAGTCACAGGGTTCCTTGCTTCAGACCTGCAGCCACAGTATTTATTTGGCTAGTCCAGTTCATTTTCTGGTCAATGGTAACCCCCAGGATGTTGCTAGTGGGAGATTTAGCAATAGTAATGCCATTGACTGTCAAGGGGCGAGGGTTAGATTCTCTCTTGTTGGAGATGGTCATTGCCTGGCACTTGTGTGGTGTGAATGTTACTTGCCATTTATCCAAGCCTGATATTGTCCAGGTCTTGCTGCATTTGGATTTGGACTGTTTCAGTATCTGAAGAGTCGCTATGGTGCTGAATAGTGTCAGTCATCAGCGAACATCCCCACTTCTGACATTGATGAAGCAGCTGAAGATGGTTGGGCCTGTGACACTACCCTGAGGAACTCCTGCAGTGATGTCCTGGAACTGAGATGACTGACCTCCAACAACCACAGCCATCTTCCTTTGTGCTAGGTATGACTCCAACCAGCGGAGAACTTTCCCCCTGATTCCCATTGGGCAAACGGAGTGCAGTTGAGGTAACTGAATGAAAGACTTGGAGTTTGGTGAGAGAGGGAGTTGTAAGCGTTAATTTTGTTCTCAAATTTTGCTTTTAAAATCTAATCTAGTCTGTAATTAGCAGTAACTGGAAATTACTGTGAAAGCAGGCTAAGTTCTTTCTTTCTTGCAGTTGAGACAGGGTAAACTCACTCTCAGCTGTAGGACCTGAGTAGTTAATTAGCTAACTGGTAGAATCTGGTTACTGTCGCCCCAGTTCAGTTTACTATAAATTCAGGTCTCTTTAGTGTAGGGAGGAGGAGGGGTTCTTGCTCTATGACAGGGGAAGGAGCTAGGTGGGTATCTGGTAAGTTCTATTCTCTCCCTAAGGTTTAAAATAGTACACAAATTGGTGGTAAAGTTAATAAAATATATAAAGTAGCAACATAAATAAGTGACTAACATATTTAAGTAATTGTTTAAAACACATTAAGGCTGGCAGGACAGGTGATGTGTCAAGGCTGCAGCATGTGGGTGCTCCTGGATAACATTGTGATCCAGGGCAAACACGTCTGCAGTAAATGTTTACGGCTTGAGGAACTTCGGCTCAGAGTCACTGAGGTGGATGCGGAGCTGCAGACTTTACAACACATCAGGGAGGGGAATCCAGTTACCTGGATTCTTTATACCAAGAGGCAGTCACACCACTTAGGATAGGGTCTTCTGATTTGGTCAGTGGTCAGGGACAGGAGGGTGTGACTGCGATTGAGAAAGGGAAGGGGAGCCAGAAGGCAGGAGTGTGAGCCTCTGCAATGGCAAATTAGGTTTGTGAGAATGGGGAGTTAATAGTAGATAATAAGGAAATTGCGGATGAAATGAACAAATATTTTGCTTCTGTCTTCACTATAGGGGATACAAAAAACATTCCAGTAATAGCTGTAAATCAGGATGTGGAGGGGAGAGAGAGAAGCTTGGTGAAATCACAATCACTAGGTAAGCGATACCGAGCAAACTGATGGAGCAGCGGGCTGACAAGTCTCCACGTCCAGATGGACTTCATCCGAGGGTCTTAAAAGAGGTGGCTAATGAGATGGTAGATGCGTTGGTGTTAATTTTCCAAAATTTGCTAGATTCTGGAAAGGCTCCATCAGACTAGAAAGTAGCAAATATAACCCCTCTATTCAAGAAGGGAGGGGGCCAGAAAACAGGAAGCTATAGGCCAGTTAGCTTGATGTCTGTCGTGGGGAAGGTGTTACAATCGATCATTAAGGAGGTTATAGCTGGGCACTTAGGAGAGCTCAAGGTGATGGGAAGAGTCAGCCTGGTTTTATGAAAGGGAAATCATGTTTAACTAATTTAATGGAGTTCTTTGAAGGAGTAGGATGTGCGGTGGATAGAGGGGAGCCTGTAGATGTACTGGCACTTGGATTTCCAGAAAGCATTTAATAAGATACCACATCAAAGGTTATTGTGGAAAATAAAAGCTCAGTGTAGGGGATAATATGTTAGCATGGATAGAAGATTGGCTGGCTGGCTGGCAGAAACAGAGTATTCATAAATGGGTCTTTTTTTGATTGGCAGGATGTGACGAGTGGAGTCCCGCAGGGGTCTGTGCTGGGATCTCAACTTTTTACAATGTACATCAATGACTTAGATGAGGGGAGTGAAGGCATGGTAGCTAAATTTGCAGATGACACAAAGATAGGTAGGAAAGTATGTTTTGAAGAAGACATAAGGAGTTTGCAGACAGATAAGTTGATAAGTTGAATGAGTGGGCAAAAATCATATAGAGTATAATGTGGGAAAATGTGAAGTTGTCCACTTTGGTAGGAAGAATAAAAAAGAGTATTACTTAAACAGAGAATGAATGCAGAATTCCGAGGTGCAGAGAGATCTAGGTGTTCTCGTGCCTGAGTCACAAAAAGTTGGTATGCAGGTAGGTACAGCAAGTAATCAAAAAGGCTAATGGAATGCTATCCTTTATTATGAGAGGAATTGAACATAAAAGTAAGGATGTTATGCTTCAATTATACAGGGCATTGATGAGACCGCATCTCGAATACTGTGCGCAGTTTTGGTCTCCTTTTTTAAGGAAGGATATAAATGCGTTGGAGGCAGCTCAGTGGATGTTTACTAGATGGATACCCGGAATGAGCGGGCTTGTCTTATGAAGATAGATTGGACAGACTGGGCTTGTTTCCACTGGAGTTTAGAAGAGCGAGGGATGATTTGATTGAACTATATAAGATATTGAATAGTCTTGACAAGGTGGACATTGAAAGGATGATTCCTTGTGTAGGTGAGCCCAGGTCTAGGGGACACTGTTTTAAAATTAGGGATCGCCCTTATAGGACAGACATGAGGAGAAATTTTTTTCTCACAGAGGATTGTGCAACTTCGAAACTCTGCCTCAGAGGGTGGTGGAGGTGGGGTCACTGAATTTTAAGGCAGAGGTAGTTAGATTCTTGTTAGTCAAGGGAATCTAAGGTAATCGGGGGTAGATGGGAATGTGGAACTCGAAACACAAACAAATCAGCCATGATCTTATCGAATGGGAGAGCAGGCATGAGGGACTGAATGGCCTACCTCTGCTCTTATTTTGTATGTATGTTCATATGACTCCAATTTTGCTAGGGCTCCTTGTTGCCACATTCGGTCAAATGCTACCTTGCAGTCACTCTCGCCTCACCTCCGGAATTCACCTCTTTTGTCTGCGGTAGAACCAAGGTTGTAATGAGGTCAGGAGCTGAGTGGCCCTGGCGGAATCCAAACTGAGGACAATGAGCTGGCTATTGCTAAGCAAGTGTTCTTGATAGCACTGTTGATGACCTCTTCCATCACTTTACTGATAATCAAGAGTTGACTGATGGGGCGTTAATTGGCTGAGTTGAATTTGTCCTGCTTTGTGTATGGGACATATCTGGGCAATTTTCCACATTGCCACATACTTGCCAGTGCTGTAACTGTGCTAGGGACATGGCAAGTTCTAGAGCACAAGTCTTCAGTACTATTGCCAGAATACTGTCAGGGCTCAGAGTCTTTGCAGTATCCAGTGCCATCAGCCATTTCTTGATATCACGTGGAGTGAATCGAATTGGCTGAAGACTGGCATCTGTGATGCTGGGGACCTCTAGAGGAGACTGAGATGGATCATCCACTAAGCACTTCTGGCTGAAGATTGTTGCAAATGCTTCAGCCTTATCTTTTGCACTGATGTGCTGGGCTCCCCCAACAGTTGGGATGGGGATATTTGTGGAGTCTCCTCCTCCAGTGAGTTGTTTAATTGTCCACCACCATTCACAACTGGATGTGGCAGGATTGCAGAGCTTAGATCTGATCCATCAGATATGGAATCACTTAGCTCTGTCTATCACCTGCTGCTTATGCTGTTTGGCATGCAAGTAGTCCTGTGTTGTAACTTCACCAGGTTGACACTTTATTTTTAAGTATGCCTGGTGCTGTGCCTGGCATGCTCTCCTGTACTCTTCATTGAACCAGGGTCGATCCCCTGGCTTGAAGGTAATGGTACAGTAGGAATATGCCAGGCCATGAGGTTATAGATTGTGGTTGAGTACAATTCTGCTTCTGCTGCTGGCCCACAGCACCTCATGGTTGCCCAGTCTTGAGTTGCTGGATCTATTTGAAATCTTTCCCATTTAGCACAGTGGTAGTGCCACACAACACGATGGAGTAACATACTAACATGGACTGAGAATTGGTTAATGGGCAGAAAACAGAATAGGAATAATTAGGTCATTCTGAGGTTGGCAGGCGGTGACAAGTGAGGTATTGCAAGGATCAGAACTTGGGCCACAGCCATTCACAATCTATGCGAAGATAGGACATAGTCTCCACAAGGACTGCGGTAGTCACTCACACCAATACTGTCATGGACAGATGCATCTGTGCAGGCAGGTTGGTGAGGATGAGGTCATGTATGTTTTTCCCTCTTGTTGGTTCCCTCACCAGCTGCCGCAGACCCAGTCTAGCAGCTATGTCCTTCAGGACTTGGCCAGCTCGGTCAGTTGTGGTGCTACCGAGCCTCTCTTGGTGACGGGTATTGAAGTCCCCCACCCAGAGTACCTCTGCTATGTCCTTGCGCACTCACTTAGCCTTTCTAAATCCTCTTGAAGTCGCTTTACATGCTCCTCACAATTCACATGGCTACCTAGTTTTGTGTCATAAGCCAGCTTGGAAATATTACATTTGGTCTCCATATCCAAATTGTTGATATAGATTGTGAATGGCTGTGGCCCAATTTCTGATCCTTGCAATACCTCACTTGTCACCGCCTGCCAACCTCAGAATGACCTAATTATTCCTATTCTGTTTTCTGCCCATTAACCAATTCTCAGTCCATGTTAGTATGTTACCCACAATCGCATGTGCTCTAATTTTGTTTACTAATCTCTTATGCAAGGCCATGTCGAAAGCTTTCTGAAAATCCAAAAATACCACATCCACTTGTTTCTGCTTATCTATTCTGCAAGCTACATCCTCAAAAAGCTCTAACAGATTGGTCAAACATGATTTCCCTTTCATAAATCCACGTTGACTCTGCTCAATCCTACCGTTATTTTCTAAGTGTTCAGTCATCTCATCCTTCATAATGGATTCTAGCATTTTCCCTACTGCTGATGCCAGGTCTGTAGTTCCCCATATTCTCTTTCCCTCCTTTCTTGATCAGCGGGGTTACATTTGCTACCTTCCAATCTGCAGGACCCATTCCAGGATCCGTAGAATTTTGGAAGATGACCACCAATAAATCCACTATTTTTATAGCCAGCTCTTGCAACATTCTGGGATGTAGGTCATCAGGGCCAGGGGATTTATCAACTTTCAGTCCCACTAATTTCTACTTTTTTATTAATACTAATTTTGTTCAGTTCCTTATTCCCACTAGTCCCTTGGTGCTGGATAGATTTTTGTATCTTCCTCCTTGAAAACAGACAGGAAGTATTTGTTTAGTCTCTCTGCCATTTCCTTATTCCCCATTATAAATTCTCCTGTCTCTGTCTACAATGAGGCTACATTTGTCTTTGCAAACCTTTTCCTTTTTAGATACCTACAGAAGTTTTTACGGTCTGTTTTTGTGTTTCTCACTGGTTTACTCTCATTTTCTAATTTCTCTTTCTTTATCAGTTTTTTGGTCCTCCTCCTTTGCTAAATTCTAAAAATCTCCCAATCCTCAGGTTTACTATGTTTTTGGCACCCTTATAAGTCTCTTCCTTTGATCTAATATAATCTTTAACTTCTCTTGTTATGTACAGTTGAATTACTTTTCCTGTTGGATTTTTGTACCTCAGAGGAATGTAAGGGTAGGGGGGTGGCAGAGGGGGGGAGGTATTTTTATGCCACGTTTTTTCAGCTATTCTCTGCTATTTGCTTGTTACAGTTTTGCTGAAGTTCAGTTTGTGGTTTAACTGTTTTGTCAAATTGCGAAGCATGCTTGTTATGGATGTGAATGGGGAACTTGATGATTTCATGTGCAGAATTTGCAAAGGATGATAGAAGATGACAGACTGAAAATGCTGCTAAGCGTGATGGGAAAAAATTGACAATATTGTAAAAGTGAACTGGTTGTGAAAAAGGTTAATGGGTGACCTTTGGCTGCACAACCTTGTTGCGCAAGGACTGTAGAAGTGATAAATTGATTATTGAACAGTTCAGCAGAATGTGGTAAGGAAGGGTCCTTTGACAGGAGAAGGGGAAGGTGATAAACTTTAATTGATTCGAGTAGTTGAATTCGAGGAGAACAATCACCAGAAGTTTGACCTTTGGCTCGAAACACAATTTCGTCCAAGGCGATGTCAAGATAAAGGTGTGGAGCAACCACAGCGGAGTCACAAAATAGTGTTAACTATGTCAGCTAAAGTAATGACATCTTGAAGACACATGCTAGCTGACGAGGTCTACAGTCAGACTGTATAAAAGAGTGGGCATGAAGATAACGGACACTGCAGTCAGGAAGAGGGTGACCTTGTCAGGCTTGGGGGAGGCAGTGGCATAGGGGTATTGTCACTGGACTAGTAATCCAGAGACCCAGGGTAATGCTCTGGGGACCTGGGTTTGAATTCCCATCACATCAGAAGATGGAATTTGAATTCAATAAAAATCTGGAATTAAAAGTCTAACGATGACCTTGAAACCATTGCCAATTGTAGTAAAAGCCCATCTGGTTCACTAACGCCCTTTAGAGAAGCAAGGTAACCAAACAGACCTCGAAGTCCTGAGCAAAGTGAATCTCGCCAGGTGCACGTCGCTTATGTACAATTGTGAAACACGTTGGCGTGATATCCGAATGATCTAGAGTGGGGGGGCGGGGGGATGGTTCTCAGGAGTAGGCCTTATAAAGAGATGCTAAAGTATTGAAATTAGGTTCCGGACGTGCGGCAGCAGGAAATGCAGCCCACAGGTGAAGCGGACGATCGCTAACTGGTTTCACAACGCGTAAAACCAACTTTTGGCCTTCTCACCATATGGTCCACTCACACCGCCAAACATGCCCGCTGCCAACGAGAGAGGAAAATTCAGCACTAGTTATACAGGAAGCCATTAATCTTTGCAATATGATAGAACACTTACAGCCAGTGATTTAGTGAATCCCACCACGCCATGCTTCGAGGCTGAATAAACTGGTGCAATGCTAAAGGGAATCAGACCTGTTCACCACAAGGCAGCAAAGAAAAAACATTAAACACTCCATCAAATAGAACAAGTGACTATGTGAAAATGCATAGAAGTTACAGCATGGAAACAGGTCATTCGGCCTATGTAGTCCATGTCAACATTTACTCTCCACACAAACAAATAGTTCTAATTACATTTACCTGTGCTGTTCTCAAATTTCTTCAACCCCTTATCCTCGACCTCTCCAATCTAAGCTTTAATATTGCAAGTTTCTGCCCCATCCACTAACTCTGGAAGATAATGCTATAGCCACACGTCTGGAGGTTGCTCCTGCCCTCTTCTAAATCTCGTGTTTAATCTTGTATCAATGATCCCTCAAATTATCGGAAACACAGTCTGTTTCTGTATACCCTGGCCCATCCTTCCATAATATCAAAAATTTCTATCACATTGCCCAACATGTGCACCGTTTTAATTAAAATGTCTCATTTCCCAATCTTTCTTTATATTTGTATTTTGTTAAACCAGGCAGATTTCCAGTGAATCTGGGCGGTTCACCCTGTAAATCTTTAACATCCTTCCTATAGTGCGGAGCTTAACACTGCACACAGTATCTAACTCAGGTTATATTCAGGTCTCTAAAGGCTCATCGTTACCTCTTGATTTTTAAAGTACAATTTCTTACTCACAATGAATTCCATCTATTATCTTTAAACCTATTGCCCAACCTTAACAACATTTCCTTTAGTCTGTTACAGCCAGGGGAGATATGTGAGATAGTTCCCCTTTTCTCCACCTCTCGACTAACCGCAACAAGATGTGTTTTAAAGAAGTAAAAATAGAAAATGCTAAAAAAAAACTCGGCAGTTCTGGCAGCATCCATGGAGAAATAGGACTAATATGCCGAGCCCTTATGATGCTTCTCCAGAGCTGAAGAGAGGTAAAAATATGATGGGTTTTATACTGTTGAAGAGAGGGGGTGGAGCAAAAGAGGCCAGGGATAGGCAGGAGCTCAGGTGAGCTTTGACAAGGATGTCATGGACGCAAGACAAATGGAGTGGTAATAATATTGTTAAAGACTAAGGCAGGTGCCATTCGTTGCATAAAGGGTTAGGTAGCAGAATGTGTCGATTGCAGAACAAAGGGCAGCACTCTCTGAAAGTAAAACACGAGAACGAGTTAAAGGCTGGCCCTGTGGGGGTAGGGGTTGGGGGAAAATAATATCAAAATGGAGGACAGCGTTCATGGTGTGAAGTTTTGAACTCATTGTTAAGTCTAGAAGGCTGTTAAGTGCCTAATCGGAAGATGAGGTGCTTTTCCTCCAGTTTGCATTGGGCTTCACTGGAATATTTTAAGCAGGCCAAGGACAGAAACGTGGGCATGAAAGCAAGATGGAGAATTGAAATGGCAAGGGGCAGGAAGGTCGGGGTCAGGCTTATGGACTGAGCGAAGGTGTTCCACAAAGCAGTCACTCAGCTTAAGTTTCGTCTCCCCAATGTAGATGTGACCACATTGTGAGCAGCGAATGCAGTAGACTAAATTGAAAGAAGTGTAAGTGAATTGCTGCTTCACTGGAAGGAGTGTTTGTGGCCTTGAATGGTGAGGAGGGAGGCGATAAAGGACCGGTGTTACACATCCTGCAATTGATGAGAAGGTACCGTAGGAAGGGGGTGAGGTGATGGAGGAGTGGACCAGGGTGTCACAGAGGGAATGGTCCCTACAGAATGCTAACAGTGGAGGTGAGGGGAAGATGTGTTTGGTGGTGGCATCATGCTGGAATTGGTGAAAATGGCAGAGGATGATCCTTTGAATGCAGAGGCTGGTGAAAGTGAGGACAAGAGGAACCTTATCATGGTTCTGGGGAGGGGAAGTGGTGTGGGCAGAAGTGGGTTGCACACGGTTGAGGGCCCTTTCAACCACAGTGTGGGGGGAAACCTCAGCTCAGGAAAAAGGAAGACGTGTCAGAAACACCACTTTGGAAGGTAGTATCATCAAGACAGAGGCAGAGGAACTGGGAGAATGGAATGGAGTCCTTACAGGAAGCGGGGTATGAGGAGGTTCAAGAAGGCAGATCATGGGCAATGAACGCTGGCCTAGCCAGCGAAGCCCACATCCTGTACAACGAATAAAAAAAATGGTGTGGTCGAGGTAACTGTGGGAGTCAGTGGACTTGAAATAACAGTCTATCACCAGAAATGGAGGCAGAGAAGTCAAGGAAGGGAAGGGAAGTGTCGGTGATGGACCATGTGAAGGTGAGGGAGAGGTGGAAATTGGAAGCAAAATCGATCAATTTTTCCAGGTCCAGGTGAGAGCATGAAGCGGCACCAAAACAGTCATCAATGTACATAAAACAGAGTCGTGGGAGGAGGTCTGGGACAAGGAATGATGCACATACCCCACAAAAAGACAGGCACAACTGGGGCCCATGTGGGCACCCATATCTACACCTTTTATTTGGAAGAACTGAGACATGTTAAAGGAAAAATTGTTCAATGAGAGAACAAGTTCAGCCAGGCAGAGGAGGGTGGTGGTGGTGGATGGGGATTGTTTGGGCCTCCATTCAAGGAAGAAGAGAAGAGCCCTCAGACCATCCTGGTGGGGGATGGAAGGGGATAGAGGGATTGAACATACATAGTGAAGAGGAGACAGTTAGGGCCAAGAAACTGGAAATTGTTAAAATGCTTTGGGCATCAGAGGAATCATAAATGTAGGTGGGAACAGACCAGACAAAGGGAGATAGAATAGAGTCAAGATAGGAAGAAATGAGTTCTGTAGGGCAGGAACAGGTTAAAATGATGGGTCTACCAAGACAGTCCTGTTTGTGGATGTTGGGAAGGAGGTAGAAGCAGGCTATGTGGGGTTGCAGGACTATGAGGTCAGAATCTGTGGAAGGAAGATCTCCAGAGGAGATGAGGTCAGTGACAGTCCTGGAAACAATGGCTTGATGTTCAGTGGTGGGATCATGGTCCAGGGGGAGGTAGGAAGAAGTGTCTAAGAGTTGGTGCTCAGCCTCTGCAAGGTAGAGGTCAGTACGCCAGACAACAACAGCACCACCCTTGTCGGCAGGTTTGATAACAAAGTCAGGGTTGCACCTGAGAGAACAGAGTGCAGCAAGTTCAGAAAGAGACAGGTTAGAGTAGGTGAGAGCAATTAAGACAGCTGATGTCATGCCTACAGTTCTCAATGAAAAGATCAAGAGCAGGTAAGAGGCCAGAGGGAGGGGTCCAGGTAGAGGGAGAATACTGGAGGTGGGAGACAGGATCTGTCAAACAGGGCGAGATTTCCTGCCCAAAGTGAGCACAGAGACAATGGCTATGGAAAAATAAGAGTTCAGCATCGTGCGCAGCCCGAAATGCATTGAGATGAAGGCATAAGGGGATAAAATTGAGTCCTTTGTGGAGCATTTTAAAGAAATGATTTAACTCCTTGCATGCTGTCACTTTTAAGAACAGACACAAAACATGCTTTCCCGTACGTTTAAGTTAAAAGAATAAACGTTTATTTTCTCAACACCCGAAATATAAATGCAACAACATTCACACAAGACACACATACAAGAGAGAAGATGATTACATGAGATGTTGCATTCACTTAGATTTCTTACAGGATCAAAAATTTCACTTCTTTTATCAATCGTCAAGATGGTAGTTGGGATCTCTCCCTTTTGTTGTGGGCAATCTTCTCCTCCATCAAGACAGATGAAGAGACTGTGAACAGGATGGATACCAAGGCAGATGATAACAATGCCTGCCTTCTGTGCGTGCTAAGTGGGCCCATGTAAGGGCTGAGGATGCCAGCTGCACAGTATGTGAGATGAAGATGTCAAAGTATGTGGGAGAGTCAGTGTGCTGGTAGTGTGTGAGATGATCCAAAGAGGTCATGGGCGAGGTGGATGAATCACAGCCTGCCCTGCCATGAGATCCGACATGCTTCCTGTTCATGCATATCTAATGAGCTGAAAAGCAGACAATCTGGCGTGAAAACCCGCCATTGCAGCCGGTGGGAAATGGGCCGCTTTGCCTGCCTGCCACCACACTTAGTCAGAGTGGAAATTCCCACCCTTAGTGTCTGCAAATTGAATTACACAGAGATGGGTGTGAAGGAAACCACTTTATCACAAGAAGTTACAAATGGCCAACATTCATCCCCATTGCGTGACAATTGCTCAATCCATCAAACTATTTTTGTGAACATCGATACTGTGGTCACACAACAGAAACTGGCTCATGATAGGAAATACCTTATTAATTCACAAGGATAGCTCAGAGCAAGCAATCTAGGAGAAGGACCACAGAGAGAAGCCATCTCACCCAACAAAAGTAAGAACAACTAGAAACTCACCCATGGGGTAATTCACTTTAGTGGGACTAATTCGCTTTACCTATGGAATTAATCTCCACTACGGGGGCTCAACCACAACTTTGAATGGAAAAGCCAGAAATCGGCTTTTAAACCTGCTTGGACTGAGCCACAGTAAGCTCATTGCCAGAAGCTTCCAACCTTCATTGTCTTCAGGGACAAAACAAACGTCAGACCTGCAATATTTCCAGGACATAGGGCCTGATGTGTACCAGGATTTGCAATCCATCGCTATATGCAGAAATGGGATCCATCAGTGGCTAAGCGAGAGGGGGACGGGGCACCTCAACCTCACTCCAGATGCACCTTCTCCTCAAGGAGTCAGCCAGGGGCTCTCAGGCAACCATAGGGGTGAGGGCCAGTAGCTCAACACCCCTGGGACATCCACCCAGGTGACTCAGAGTGTCCAGCTGATCCCAATCCCCTCTGCCTGTGACCCCGTCAGCTACAGCTCCACCTGCCCCACAACAGGAGACCCAAAGCAAGCCGGGGCCCTCCAGTCTCGGTCTTATCAGAGGATGCCCGCCAAGGTCATCACAGACAACAGGGCAGAGCAGTCAGCAAGCTGCCTCCACTTCAGCTGTGAATGTCGGGGATGCACCAAGACATAGTGGTAGGATTAGAAAAATTAATACTCGGAGTACAAAGGTTGCATGTGTGTTCATAACCTGCATGGTGTTTGCACAAATGTAAATAGATTTCCACTCGTTCCACTTCTCACGTTGTGTATGCCTCTTCTATCTGTTGATATTCCTCATGGTCATTCAAGTGTCACAGATTCCTTTCCCCTCACCCTTGCAGATGTCCCATCATGTGCATCAGCTCTATGGTGTGTAGAACCATCTCATAACAGTCTCTGTCCATTCTGTGATCAGTATCAACATGAGGGAAGCGTCAGCCTCAAGGAACTTTGTGGTTGGCCAAGGCATCTCTGAGACCTGCACCAGAGGTTCATCTGATGTTGAGTCATGAGTGTGGAACCTGGAGGCTGCTTTAGTCCCCCGATGCTTTTGCACTGTAGAGTGCTCAATGTGGATCCTAGATGATAAAATGTGGATGCGCACATTTCATTGTCCTGCATGTACTTTCCATCAGTCTTAAGTGTGCTTTACCTCCAATCTCAATCTCTGAGCTCTTATGCGCTCCTGTCTGCCTACAGTGTTATCTCATGCCCATGCGTACATCTGTACATCACCCCCAAGATTAGTGCCCACCTTCCCACCTCCATGTTTTTTATGCTTTCGAACTCGCTGACACATGTTGGTCCTTGCGTTTCCTGCTGGGTGGTTAAAAGTGTGCGACCAAGGAGTTGTGTGCAGAGGCCCCCTATGGCTGACGTGAACATGGGAGGATGCAATGCTGGGTCATAAGGTCTGGCTAGCGTCTCCTGCCATTAACCCTCTGCCAGCTCTCAGATGGCCAATCGAAATGCTTATTTGCAATTAACAATGACATCGGTGTGCCCAGTTTCTGTGCGCATATATCAGACTGTTGGGATGAAAATGTATACCCCTGAAATGCGGTCAGAGCGAGGCTGCAATTCACCTGATGTTTGCTCTTTATTATTAACGATCTGGGTCCGTAAGGGCTAGATGGACTGTCAGCATTTTTGGGAGCACAAATGCCAAGGCTAGGCATCAGGAGAAACTGGGAGACTCCAAACGGAGGCATATTCGTGAGATTTCAGATTTCAGATTAAGGTACTCATGAAGTTTGAGGTCCATTGAAAGATGAGTTGAACAGCAGCCTTGCATCCTTCAGTGAGAGTTACAGATGCCTGTGCCATGAGGATGTATGTGACACTGAGGACTGAGTATGATGAAGAGGCATCAACACTTGTCTTGCATGAACGACTGGCTGTGTGGAAAAACTGCAGCGCGGAATCAGAATTGACCTCCCACATGAAGGCAATACCCACTGTGAAGATTGACCTCCGTCAGACACCTTGTCACAATCCAGGCATACTGCCACGAGTGCACTGAGGATTGCAGTGTTGCTCCAGCCTCTTGTAGGCTGCCATAGGCAGTGGAATGTTGGCACGATGCTTGAAGTGGCTGCACCATCTCAACTGTGCTCATGAAACACCCTGTTGCCATTATTATCGCATTACAGAAAGGCCACATTATACAAAGACACCATACATCAATAAAATACACGTTTGCTTATCTGATTCAAAATTCTATGAAACTCTATTTAGCAATCCAAATGGAACACTCATAAGGGAAGACAGTGGTGTCGTGGCAATGTCATTGGACTAGTATTCCAGAGGATCAGGCTAATGCTCTGGGGTGCAAGGGTTCAAATCCCACCATGGCAGCAGGTGGAATTTACATTTAATTAATAAATGAATATAAAGCTGGTCTCAGTGGCAACCACAATGCTGCCATGGATTTTGTAAAAACCCATCTGGTTCACTAATGTCCTTTACAGAAGGAAATCTGCCACCCTTACCTGGGCTCTGGCCGATGTGTGGCTCCAGACCCACAGCTATGTGGTTGACCCTTAGCTGACCCCTGAAATGGCCGAGCAGGCCATTCAATCCAAGGGCAATTAGAGATGGGCAACAAACGCTCGCATGAAAGAAAAAGAATTTCGCAGATCAGCAGCAGTCAGAGCAGACCCATGCAGAGAAGGAGTTCACATAGGAATGCATCTCCACACTTTCTCTTGCAGAAAGAAATGATTGCATTTACATAACGCCTTTCATGACCCAGGACGTCACAAAGCACTTTACAGCCAATGAAATACTTTTATGATGTGTCACTGTTGTAACTTAGAAAGCAAGGCAGCCAATTTGTACACAGCAAGATCCCAAATATAGCAATGTGATAATAACCAGATACTATGAATTTTCTGTGTTGTTGATTAAGGGATAAATATTGGTTAGGACACTGAGGATAACTCCCCTGCCTTTCTTTGAAATAGTGCCATGGGAACTTTTGTGTCCACCTGAGAGGGCTGACGGGACCCCAGGTTAATGTCTCATCTGAAAGATGGCATGTCCAACAGTGCAGCGTACTCTTAGTACTACAATGGGAGTGTCAGCCTAAATTTTTGTGATCAAGTCTTAGGCTGGGGCCCTTATCTCTAGGAAAGAGAAGACTGAGGAATTAACTTGATCGATGAAGAGGTTATGATATGGGAGGCTTGAAAAAAACTGTTTCCACTTCTGTTAGAGTCCAAAACTAGGGGCCAATTATTAGTCAGGCACTAATAAATCCAATAAGCAACTCAGGAAAAGCTTCTTTACTTATAGTGGTTCAAATGTGAACTTGCTACCACACAGAATGGCTAAGGCTAAAAATAATTAAAGAGTAGCTAGATAAACTGGATGACAGTGTGAGATGTAGCAGGTGAGTGGAGGCTCATATCGAGCATAAATGCCTGTTTCCTTGCTGTAAATCCTATGTAAAACTTATTTTGTTAAAAACTTAATTTGTCCCAAGTGGATGTTTTCCTGTATCCACATGAAACACTTACAACAAAGCCCATTGATAAACAATTGTTCTTTTATTGATTACCTGCCATGGAGGCGATATTAACAATCACTCCTCCTGCACCTCCAGTCTCTTTACTCATGTGCTCTATGCCCAGGTGGGTTCCTTTGATCACACTGACCTGCAATACAAGCAGTTAAGTACAGGAATCACCAAAGAACAGGCAAATTCAGATAACAGAACAAAAATGCACAGGTTGAGGTAAAGTACAATGTTATGATGTGGTAGATGATGATGTGCCAGCTGGACCAAATCCACAAGGGAAACTTGGCCATACTATCACAATGGTTTTGCAATTTGTATTTATTGTGAGAAGATTTGTGCACTGAATTCAGAAGTAATGAGTCCACTAACACCTTTAGAGATTTTAAAAATTAAATTAAAACACTTATTAACAAAAGAATTCAAATACAGACATGAGATTACAGTTACTTGATATTATAGCAAATTCCAAAATTCCTAATTAACCTGACTCCCACCTCCATAGCCACTTTAAGGCAACAGTCCAAAATAGATTTTAAATTTAAATAGGTAATCCAGCAAGGTTACCACACGCACCCACTCGACAGTGGAATTCCAAAGGCTTTTTAACACAACTTTAGTCACTGGACCCAGCAGACTTCTGCAAAAGTGGCTAGAGGTTTTTCCCCAAGGCTGCTTTACATGGTGTACCTTTCAAGATGTAACATGGTCACACCCACAGAACCTTCCATCCTTCTTTATATATGTTTCTCTCTCTTTAAGGTATAAATTCCCATTGTTCTACATGTCTTTGGAAATTTACTTTTCCCATAATATAAAAATCTTCCATGTTGTCAATCTGGCCCTTTTCTCCTTTTGGGAAAAATAAACATAATAACCTTGCCCTCATTACCTTGTTAGTTATCCACTTAGCTACTGTCCCTTATACTCTAGTTTATCAATCTCCATTTCAAAAGTCTGCTTTATACCTAACTCTTTTGATATTTCCAATCTTGTAGTCTAAGCATCTCTATTCTAATTAAATCAGTCACACAGCAAGAACCATCCACACCCATAAGCTTACAACATTATGAAAAAATGATAGTTTTGTAACAACAGAGATATACATGTAACTACATGCAAGTTCTACCAGCAAGTGTACATTCAAGCAGTAGCAGAGCAGAGATATATTCAGGCAATAGCAGAGGTATAAACTGTAAAATGCTGTGGGAGGGTGCAGCTAGATTAGTGAAATGTGCATTCTGATAAATGGGATGGACAAACTGGTTACTCGGGTGGGCAGGCTTGTCAGTGGAATGAACAGACTGTTCAGGGGAATGGACAAACTGATTAGTATGATGGGCAGACTGGCTAGTGGTTGGATTAACAGGTCAATAGAATGGGACAGACTGTTGAGTTTGATGGACAGATTGGTTAATGGGATGGACAGACTGGTTAGTTGGATAGATCCGCAGGTTAGTAGAATCAGACGGAATGGTTAGTGGGATGGACTTACTGGTGCAGACCTAAGTTAATGTGTTGAGGTTTGGAGTAATACATTTAGGAGGAAATTGGAAGAATGGGAGTTTACCCTCAATGGAAAGATGCTGAAGAGGGTGATGGACAGACAGACCCCTGGATTGACATAATTTCCTGATAATGTGCAGGCAAATAAAAAGTTAACAAAGGTCAACAACATTTAAAAATAGGAACCTAAAGGAAAATGGCAAAATGCTGATGATAAGTAGGTATAAGGCAATAGTTGTCTGGAATCAATCTGGAATTGGTGGTAGCTCATTGACATGCACAGGCGATTGATTAGGAGGCAGGAGACAGACAGTAGGAATAAATTATTGGCAGGATGTGACCAGTGGTGTTTCCAAGAGATTTGTTCGGGGGCCCCAATTTTCACCATATTTATCAATGACGGATTTTTAAAAATTCGTCCTTGGAAAGTGGACATCATTGGCAAGGCCAGCATTTATTGCTCATCCCTCATTGCCTTTGAGTAGGTGGTGATGAGCTGCCTTCTTGAACCATTGCAATCTATTTGGTGAAAGTACTGTTAGGTACAGAGTTCCAGACTTTTGACCAAACGAACTATGAAGGAGCCTCAAAAGTCAAGATGGTATGTGACTTGGAGGGGAACTTTCAGATTGCGGTGTTCCCATGTGCCTGCTATCTTTTGTTCTTGTAGGTGGTAGAGGTCACAGGTTTGGAAGGTGCTCTCGAAGGAGGCTTGGCAAGTTTTCGTTCTTTCATGCAATGTGACCATCGCTGGCTAGGTCAACATTCATTACCCATCTCTAATCGCCCTTGACAAGGTGGTGGTGAGCCACCTTCTTGAACTGCTGCAGTCCAAGTGCTGTAGGTACTGTTAGGAATGGAGTTCCAGGATTTTGACCCACTGACAGTGAAGGAATGGTGATATAGATCCACATCAGGATGATGTGTGACTTGGAGGGAAACTTCCAGGTGGTGGTGTTCCCATGCATCTGCTGCCCTTGTCCTTCTTGGTGGTAGAAGTTGCGGGTTTGGAAGGTGCTGTCGAAGGAGCCTTGGTGAGTTGCTGCAGTGCATCTTGTACATAGTACACACTGCTGCCACTGCGCATCAGTGGTGGAGGAAGTGAATGTAGAAGGTGGTGGATGGGATGCCAATCAAGCGGGCTGCTTTGCCTTGCATAGTGTCGAGCTTTGAGTGTTATGGGAGCTGCACTCATCCAGGCAAGTGGAGAGTATTCCATCACACTCGTGACTTGTGCCTTGTAGTTGGTGGACAGGCTTTGGGAGTCAGGAAGTGAGTTACTCCCTGCAGAATTCCCAACCTCTAATCTGCTCTTGTAGCCACAGCATCTATATGGCTGGTCCAGTTCAGTTTCTGGTCAATGGTAACCACCCCCAGGATATTGACAAAAGGGACTTCAGTGAAAGTAATGCCATCAAGGGGCGATGGTTAGATTCTCTCTTGTTGGAGATGGCCATTGCCTAGCACTTGCGTGGTGCAAATTTTTATTTGCCACTTATCAGCCCAAGTGATTGTTGTCCAAGTCTTGTTGCATGCGGGTATAAACTGTTTCAGTATCTGAGGAGCTACAAATGATACACAATACTGTGCAATCAGTGAACATTCCCACCTTGACCTTATGATAAAGGAGAGGTCCCTTACAAAGCAGCTGAAGATTGTTGGGCTCAAGACCCTAACCTGAGGAACTCCTGCAGCAATATTCTGGGGGTGAGAGGATTGGCCTCCAACAACCACAAGAATCGTCCTTTGTGTTAGGTTTGACTCCAGCTAATGGAAAGTTTTCCCTCCAATTCCCATTTACTTCAAATTTGCTAGGGCCCTTGACGCCACACTGCTGCCATGATCTCATGACAGTCGCTCTCACCTGACCTCTGGAGTTCAGCTCTTTTGTCCATGTTTAGACCAAGGCTGTAATGAGGTTTGGAGCCAAGTGGCCCTGGCAGAACCCAAGCTGAATATCGGTGAGCAGGTTATTCTGAGTAAGTGTCACTTGATAGCACTGTTGATTACACCTTCCATCACTTTGCTGATGATTGAAAGTAGACGAATGGGCTGATTGGCCAGATTGGATTTGTCCTGCTTTTTGTGGAGTGAACATATCTGGGTAATTTTCCACATTGTTACATTGATGCCAATGTTGTAGTTCTACTGGAACAGCTTTTCTCAGGGCTCAGCTATTGCTGAAGCACAAATCTCCAATGCTCCCTGTTGGGATGCTATGAGGGCCCATAGCCTTTGTCTTATCCAGTACACTCTGCAAAGGACAGAGCCCTGCAAATGAACATATGTAGCTTCTTGCAAGCGTAAGTGAGCTGTATTGTGAGCCGCGATTGGACAACACTTGCTGAACAATCCAGAGTATGCTAAGTGTCTGTTTCTTGCAATCACGTGGAGAGGATTAAATTTGCTAAAGACTGACATCTCTGACGCTGGTGACCTCAGGAGGAGGTTGAGATTGATCATCTACTCCATACTCCTGGCTGAAGATGGCTGCAAATACTTCAGCCTTGCCTTTTGCAGTGATGAGCTGGGCACCCCCAATCATTGGGAATGAGGATGTTTGCGGAGCCTTCTCCACTTTAGATGTATAATTGTCTATCACCATTCATGACTGGATGTGGCAGAACTGCAGAGCCTTGGTCTGATCCATTGCTTGTTGGTCTATAACATGCTGCTTCCATTGTTTAGTATGCATGTAGTCCTCTGATTTTGCTTCACCAAGTTGGTATGCCTGGTGCTGCACCTGGCATGCTCTCCTCATTGAAGCAGAGTTGGTCTCCAGCTGTGGCGAATATCTGATTTCATAGTTTATATGTTTTACAAAATAAATTTTAGTTTAGGAATTGAATTGTAAACGGCAGATAAATGGAGACACTTGGTTGTGAAACTGGTATAAAGACCTGGGGTAACTACAGTTCAAAGGGTAACCTGTGTTTATTTAATAAGGTCAGGCTTAATGTAAGAAAACTTAAACAGGCTCTTTCTGCTTGCAAAGGACAGAGCCCTGTGTATAAATATATGTAGTTTCTAGCTAACATAAGTGAGCTATATTGTCAGTCCAACGGATAATCTTAAATTGGTTGTTAGTGTAATTCTTAGCATACTCTGGATTGTTCAGCAAGTGTTGTCCAATCGCGGCTCACAATGCAGCTCACTTACGCTTGCAAGAAGCTACATATGTTCATTTGCAGGGCTCTGTCCTTTGCAAACAGAAAACAGTTGTGAGGTTTTGAAGGAAAGTTGGAAGGTCACTGAGTCAAAAGCTAATAGAAGGATCCTCATGAAATCTCATACCTCAGAATATAAATGAAATACTGAGCAGAAATTGGGAGAGCTGTGGTAAACTTGTTTTGGTTCCAAAAGGAGAAGTAAATGAACCCTCAAGACCTTGTAATGTATAAGGGAACTCTTGGGTGGAATTCAGAAGTAAAAGGGGAACTGGGTTTATACTCTGAGTCTTGACAAACTATAATATTAAGTTAGTGGTGCTTGATTTGTTTAATTTTTTTATATAAAGATTGTTTTACAAATAGTCACTTAGTAGTACTGCAGAAAAAGGAGACGTGCTGCTTGAGCTTTTCGTCTTACGCTTATCAGGACAGACACAAGAATGCCAAATTTCAAAGGGAGCAACAATTTATACTGCATGAGAAAAGGGGGTAGGCTGTAATTGGTCCATGTGTTGCCATGGAGAATGCACCAGGGTACTATTGGATAGGAAGTTAAACCTATTATAGGAACACAGGACTTTGGGGGAGTAAGCCATTCAGCCTTTCAAGACTGCTCCTCCACTCAATAAGATCATAGCTGAACTGGGTGTGTCTCCGCTCCACTTTCCTGTCTGTTCTCACAACCCTCGACTCCCCTGTCTATCAAAAATCTGTCTAACTCTGCCTTGAATAAGTTCAATGACCCAGCCTCCACTGCTTTCTGGAAGTGAATTCCAAATACTAACGACCCTTTGAGAGGAAAAAAATTCTCCTCATCTCTGTCTTAACTGGTAGACGTCTGATTCTTAAACTGTGTTCCATGGTTCTAGTCTCTCCCACAAGTTGAAACATCCTTCTGGCATCTACCCTATCAAATCCTCTCAGGATCTTAGATGTTTCAATAAGATCACCTCTCATTCTTCTAAACTACAATGGGTATAGGTCCAACATGTTCAACCTTTATTCATAAGTCCCTCATCCCAGGAATGAATTGAGTAAACCTTCTCTGAACTGCTTCTACCACAACTATATCCTTACTCAAATAAGGAGACCAAAACTGTACACAGTATTCCAGATGTGGTCTCAGCAAGGCCCTGTACAGCTGCATTAAAACTTCCTTACTTTTATATTCCATTCCCCTTGCAATAAATGCCAACATTCCATTTGCCTTCTTAATCTTGCCTTACCTGCATAATGATAACTTTTATGATTCATGCACCAGGACACCCAGATCCCTCTGTCCCTTAGAGTTCTGAAATCTCTCTCCATTTAAATAGTGTGCTGCTTTTCTATTCCTCCTGTCAAAGTGGACAAGTTCACATTTTCCTACATTATACACCATCTGACAAATTTTTGCTCATTCTCTTGACCTGTTTCTGTCCCTTTGCAGACTCTCTACCTCCTTTTAACAATTTACTTTCCTACCTATCTCGGCTTCATTGGCAAATTTAGTTACCATACATTCGGTCCCTTCATCCAAGTCATTGATGTAGATGGTAAATAGTTGAGGTCCCAGCACTGAACCCTGTGGCACTCCACTTGTTACAGCTTACCAACCTGAAAAAGGCTCACTTATCCCTACTCTCTGCTCCCTGTTAGCTAACCAATCCTTTGTCCATGGTAATATGTTACCTCCTACACCATGAGCTCTTATTTTGTGTAGTAACCTATGTTCTGGCACCTTATCAAATGCCTTCTGGAAATCCAAGAACAGCACATTCATAGGTTCCCCTTTATCCATCTTGCTTGTTGCTTCCTCAAAAAGCTCTAATAAATTAGTTAAACATGATTTCCATTTCACAAACCCATGTTGACTCTGCCTGATCAAATTATGATTTTCTAATTATTCTGCAATAACCTCCTCAATAATAATAGCAATTTCCCTATGGAAGATGTTAAGCTAACTGGCCTGTAGTTTCCTGCCTTCAGTCTCCCTCCTTTCTTGATTAAAGGTGTTACATTAGCTATTTTCCAATCCACTTGGACCCTTCCAGAATCTAAGGAATTTTGGAAGATTATAACCAATACATCTATTATCTCTGCAGCCCACTTGTTTAAGAGCCTAGGACCTATTAAGATTCCTATCAAGGTTAAATTGACCAGGAGGGTGCCGGGGGATTTATAATAACTGAATCGTAACTATAAGTCAACATGCCAGAATGCCCCATCACCATTCATGGGCATTTCCTGTCCCACTGGCAGAACAGATCTCTACACATGGTAAGTGAGCATCAGACTAGGCCTCAACATTCATTGCATGTTGCATGAAGCGTCATAAGAACATAAGAAATAGCAGGAGTAAGCCATGGGCTCATCAAGCCTATTCTGCCACTCAATAAGATCGCAGTTAATCTTCTACACCAGTGTCACACTGTCAGATCAACGAGATCAGGGGAAATTCTTGCAGGTCACTCCATAGATCTTCCATCCCTCCATTTTCCACAAGCATCCTCCGCAACCTCAGATCAGAATATCTCCATGTTGAAGATCACTTGGTCTGAGGAAAGCTAGAGCACAGAACATACTCTGTGTGAGGATCTCAATGTCCATCAGCAGTGGTTAGGCCCATGAGTTGTGGTACGGGACTGCTCAGCATCACCATCACGGCTGAGCTGACTGAGTCCTGAAGGACATAGCTGTCAGATCAAGGTACATCAGGTGGTGAGGGAATAAGTAAATAGCCTACTTCCCCTGAACCTCAGCAACCTACACAGGAATATATACTTTTCTAATCCAGAGAACCAGTAGGTCAAGGATATTACTGGAGCCAATCTTTACTTGGTCCGACATTTATTTACAGAGTGAAACATTACAAATCACTCACCTCCAAACTCAACCACACCACAGTCTCAATAAAAGTCTCTTTATATGTGCTCAAGTGAAATGCCAATTAATGCCTATTACCTACATATAATTAAGCTTAATTGATATACAATTCACACGTACCAGATTTATACTGAGGCATTTCTCCCAATTTCCCTCATCAACGATCCCTGCATTGTTACAAACCACATCCAATCTCTGAAATTTTTCAAGAGTCTTGCTGAAAGAACCTGGAAAAGATAGTGAATGGAGCTTATTTGCAAATTCTGTGTCCCAACACCAACCACTTTACTCAGAGGAACTCACAATGTCAGTAACGTCAATCTCAAGGCCGCTCTATACATGTGAATAATTGAGTGAATTCCCCTGATCATTTCCCTAAAAAATGTGGTTGCCCAGGACCCATGTGGAACCATGCCAACAAATCCCCTTGTTCGCTGACCCCGAATTTTGGAGTTTCCTCACAGGTGACACTTGGAAACAGGAACAGCATCCTCCCCTCCCTCACAGGTAAACCTGGGTGGTCAGAGGGAATTCAACACCAAGCCATTAAGGAAACCCAAGTCATTGCCCTGTTCTTCTGCCCTAGGAAAGAGGCCTGAGACTTACGCCAAAAAATGAAGAGACTCTGAGACCCTCAACCAGGAGTGCCGACACCCCGAGACCCTCAACCAGGAGCGCCGACACCCCGAGACCCTAAACCAGGAGCGCCGACACCCCGAGACCCTCAACCAGGAGCGCCGACACCCCGAGACCCTCAACCAGGAGCGCCGACACCCCGAGACCCTCAACCAGGAGCGCCGACACCCCGAGACCCTCAACCAGGAGCGCCGACACCATGAGACCCTCAACCAGGAGCGCCGACACCCCGAGACCCTCAACCAGGAGCGCCGACACCCCGAGACCCTCAACCAGGAGCGCCGACACCCCGAGACCCTCAACCAGGAGCGCCGACACCCCGAGACCCTCAACCAGGAGCGCCGACACCCCGAGACCCTCAACCAGAAGCGCCGACACCCCGAGACCCTCAACCAGGAGCGCCGACACCCCGAGACCCTAAACCAGGAGCGCCGACACCCCGAGACCCTCAACCAGGAGTGCCGACACCCCGAGACCCTCAACCAGGAGCGCCGACACCCCGAGACCCTCAACCAGGAGCGCCGACACCCCGAGACCCTCAACCAGGAGCGCCGACACCATGAGACCCTCAACCAGGAGCGCCGACACCCCGAGACCCTTAACCAGGAGCGCCGACACCCCGAGACTCTCAACCAGGAGCGCCGACACCCCGAGACCCTCAACCAGGAGCGCCGACACCCCGAGACCCTCAACCAGGAGCGCCGACACCCCAAGACCCTCAACCAGGAGCGCCGACACCCCGAGACCCTCAACCAGGAGCGCCAACACCCCGAGACCCTCAACCAGATGCGCCGACACCCCGAGACCCTCAACCAGGAGCGCCGACACCCCAAGACCCTCAACCAGGAGCGCCGACACCCCGAGACCCTCAACCACGAGTGCTGACACCCCGAGACCTTAGGTCAGGAGCAACAACACCCTGGGACCTTAAACCAGCGACACCAACCTCCCGATACCCTAAACCAGGAGCAATGGCACCCTTAGACCCTAACCAGGAGCGCCAGCACCCTGAGACCCCGAGACCCTAACCCTGGAGGACCGAGACCCCAAACAAGGAAGACCGGGACCCTGAGACCCTAAACCAGGAGCGCCAACATCCTGAGACCCTAAGACCTTAAACCAGGAGCACTGAGACCCTAAACCAGGAAGAGCAAGACTCAAAGACCCTGAAGCAGAAGGACCGAGAAAAGCTTCTGCAGCATCAACTGGTGCCTGATCACAGACTGGGGGTGGAATGCTGAAATCTCACTCCCAATTAATTGATCCACACCAGGTTGTACATTCACTCCTGCTCTCACTGACTGGTTACAAAACACAATTTCTTCCTTATTCTCCCATCTGACTAATAAGCCAGTGGCGGCGTGATAATATGCTCTTTGTTGATAATATTTAAGGATATTCTATATAGGACTGTATTTCCCAATGCCAACTGCTCACCAATACCAGGTGATTGTAACACCCTTGATAAACAAGAGTGTGTGTTTAGAAACCAGTCAGGTTCAACGATTCCGGGTAATATTGTTAAAATAAAAGTTTGGATCTGTACCTTTCAATTGACTTTCAGTCATCACATCACACGGAAGAAACAAAATGTTCTCAGCTCCATAGGTCTGTTCAAAGGCAGCTTTAGTTGCTTCACCAACTTGTACGTTGATATCTAACAGACTTACCTAAAGGAGGTCAAAACAAGGTTTCAATCCAAAGGACTCAAAAACAAAATCTGGATTTGCTGGAAATCTGAAACGAGTGAAGAGGAAAATCTCAGTTCAACTGTGGCCGGGGGCAGCTCGGGCCGGCCGACCGTGGCCAGGGGGGCAGCTCGGGCCGGCCGACCGTGGCCAGGGGGGCAGCTCGGGCCGGACGACCGTGGCTGGGGGACCGCTTGGGCCGGCCGACTGTGGCCGGTGGGGGGCAGCTCGGGCCGGACGACCGTGGCCGGGGGGCCACTCGGGCCGGCCGACTGTGGCCGGGGGGGCAGCTCGGGCCAGTCAATATGCTAGGACTGAGTGCGTGTAGTTGTTCGGTAAGAAAGTCTAAATTTTGATTTCGTACAAACCTAATTTGGTTTGTAGTTGGCATTAAACTGAAATCTACAGTTTAAATTCTATAGTTGCCAGCCTTAAGCAGGGTTTTCTCAAGGGTTCCAATGAAAGAGCAGCTTAATTACAAACATAGCCAAAACACGAGCCTCATTAAGTGATTCAACTAGACCTTTTGTGTTAAGAGCATATATAAGTTGCCAACTCAGTGCGGCTTAGCACTTGAGTGCAACTTATAATAGAATGCTGGAGTTGCACGCTGAGTGGACTGGGGAAGGAGTTTAGCAGAAAAGACAGCTGATGAACAATGGCAGATATTTAAGAAAATAGTTCATGACTCACGACAAAGATATATCCCAGTGAAGAAGAAGGATTCTATAAAGGGGATAAACCAACCATGGTTAACCAAGGAAGTTAAGGATATTATCAAATTGAAAGAAAAAACATACAATGTGGCAAAGATTAGTGGTGAGCCAGAGGATTGGGAAGGTTTTAAAGACCAACAAAAGATGACCAAAAAAAATAAAGAGGGAGAAAGTAAACTTTGAGGATGAACTGGCAAGTAATATAAAAATAGTCAGTAAGAGCTTCTTTAAATATATGAAAAGGAAGAGAAAGGCCAAAGTGAACATAGGCCCCTTAGAGAATGAGGCTGGGGAAATAATAATGGGGAACCAAGAAATGGCAGAGGAGGTCAATAGATACTTTGCATCAGTCTTCACAGTAGAAGACACTAATAGCATTCCAAAATACCAAATAATCAAGGGGCAAAAGGGGGTGGGGTGGGGGGGGTTTGCGGGAGTTGGAAATAAATACAAGTAACTATCACTAGGGAAAAAGTACTAGGGAAACTAATGGGGCTAAAGGCCGAAAAGTCCCTGGACCTGATAGGTTGCATCCTAGGACATTAAAAGGAGTAGTTACAGAGATAATGGATACACTGGTAGCTATCTTCTAAGAATCCTTAAATTCTGAAAAAGTCCCAGAGGACTGGAAAACTGCCAAAGTAACACCCTTATTCAAAAAGAGAGGGAGACAAAAGAAAACAGATAACTATAGGCCAGTTAGCTTAAAATCTGTCATTGAGAAAATGTTAGTCTATTATAAAGGACGTAATAGCAGAGCATTTAGAAATGCATAATATAATCAAGCAAAGTCAGCATAGCTTCATGAAGGGGAAATCATGCCTGACCAAATTTATTAGAATTCTTTGAGGAGTTAACAAGCAGGATAGATAAAGGGGAATGAGTAGATGTAATAAATTTAGATTTCCAAAAGGTGTTCAAAAAGCTACCGCACACAAGGCCACTGAATAAGAGGATTGGCTAACTAATAGAAGACAGAGAGTTGGGATAAGGGGAGCACTTTCAGGATGGCAACCTGTAAATACTGAAGTGCCACAGAGATCAGTGCTAGGGCCACAATTATTTACAATATATATTTATGACTTGGATGAGGGAAGTGAATGCACTATCGTCAAGTGTTGACACAAAAATAGGTGGGGAGGCAAGTGGTGAGGATGACGCAAAAAGTCTACAGGAGGATATAGATAGGTTAAGTGAGTGGGCAAAAACGTGGCAGATGGAATATAATGTGGGAAAATGTGAGGTTATGCACTTTGGCAGGAATAGAGGAGCTGAATATTATTTAAATGGAGAAAGACTGCAGAAAGCTGCACACAGAGGGGTTTGGGGGGTCCTCGTGCATAAATCACAAAAAGCTAGCATACAAGTTCAACAGGTAATAGGGAAGGCAAATGAAATGTTGGCCTTTATTTCAAAGGGAATGGAGTATAAAAATAGGGAAATCTTGCTAAAACCATAAAAGGCACTAGTTAGACCACACCTAGAATACTGTGAACAATTTTGGTCCCTTTATCTAAGGAAAGATCTACTGGTATTGGAGACAGTCCAGAGAAGGTTCACTTGGGTGATCCCAGGTATGGAGGGATTTTCTTATGAGGAGAGGTTGAGTAGGTTGGGGCTGTACTCATTGGGGTTTAGAAGAATGAGAGGTGACATTATTGAAACATATAGGATTCTTAGGGAGCTTGACAGGGTAAGTGCTGAGAGGTTGTTTCCCCTTGCAGGAGAGTCTAGGACCAGAGGGCATAATCTTAGACTAAGGGTTCGCCCATTTAAAACAGAGATGAGGAGGGATTTCTTCTCTCAGAGGATAGTCAATCTATGGAATTCTTTACCGCAGAGGGCTATAGAGGCTGGGTCGTTAAGTTTATGCAAAGCTGAGATAGACAGACTTTTAATCAGTAAGGGAATCAAGGGTTATGGGGAAAAGACAGGAAAGTGGAATTGATGATTATCAGATCAGCCATGATCTCATTGAATGGCAGAGTAGACATGATGGGCCAAATGGCCTACCTCTGCTCCCACGTCTAATGGTGGCCGACGGGAGCTCAGCTCAGTCAACCTGGCCGAGGGGAGCTCGGGTCAGTTCATGTGGCCGAAAGGAACTCAGGTCAGTCAGGAGGGGCGAGGCCATAGAGGGTTTCAAAAACAAGGATGAGGATTTTAAAATCAAAACCCGAAGTCAATGCAGGTCAATGAGCTCAGGGTTGATAGGGGAACAGAACTTGCTGCGAGTTAAGACACAGATAGCAGAGTTTTGGATGACCTCAAGTTTATGGAGGGTAGAACATGGGAGACCACAGGAGTGTGTTGGAATAGTCAAGTCTGGAGGTAACGAAGGCATGGATGAGGGCTTCAGCAGCAGAAAAGCTGAGGTGGGGGCAAAGTCAAATGATGTTGCAGACATGGTAATGGACGGTTTTAGAGATGGCACAAATATGAGACCTTCTCAGAAGCAAATGGGACAAAGTGGGCAAACTAGGGTCACCAACCCTCCTGGAATGGCCGGGGGTCCCCCAGACTGGCCTTAATCTCGCAGTCTCAGGTACCGCCTGGAACCTACCCATGGAAGGTGGGTATTACTATTACCTGTTATTATGAATATATCTCAGATTTTAGTTTACAGAAAAATTCAGAACCCTTTAGAGTTACTATCAATTGTTTTCAGTTTAAACTTTATCCCTTAGGTCGATTAAATGATTGAACACTGATTTAAATGTACAATAAATTATCAAACTGGTTTTAGTTTTTTTATTCTAATTAATTAATTTTGTCTTACTTTATAGTTAACTGATTAAAATTAAAAGTTTACCACTATAAGCCAGCCAGTGTCTAGTGGCATACCACAGGGATCTGTGCTGGGTCCCCTATTATTCGTCATTTATATGAACGACATAGGTGACTATTTGGGGGTAGGATTAGTAAGTTTGCGGATGACACAAAGATTGCCAGGTGGTTAGCAGTGAGGTTGAGTGTCTTGGACTACAGGAAGATATAGACGAGATGGTCAAATGGGCAGATAAGTGGCAGATGGAATTTAATCCTGAAAAGTGTGAGGTGATACACTTTGGAAGGAGTAATTTGACAAGGAAGTATTCAATGAACGGCATGACACTAGGAAGTTCTGAGGAACAATGGGGCCTTGGCATGTGTGTCCATAGATCTCTGAAGGCGGAGAGGCATGTTAGTGGGGTGGTGAAAAAGGCATATGGGACACTTGCCTTTATCAATCGAGGCATAGATTGCAAAAGGAGGGAGGTCATGTTGGAGTTGTATAGAACCTTGGTGAGGCCACAGCTGGAGTTCTGTGTGCAGTTCTGGTCACCACATTATAGGAAGGATGTGATTGCACTGGAGGGGGTGCAGAGGAGATTCACCAGGATATTGCCTGGGATGAAACATTTAAGTTTTGAAGAGAGGTTGGATAGACTTGGGTTGTTTTCATTGGCGCAGAGAAGACTGAGGGGGGCGACCTGATCGAGGTGTACAAGATTATGAGGGGCATGGACAGGGCGGATAGGGAGCAGCTGTTCCCCTTAGTTGAAGGGTCAGTCATGAGGGGACACATCAAGTTGAGGGGCAGGAGGTTTAGGGGGGATGTGAGGAAAAACGTTTTTACCCAGAGGGCGGTGACGGTCTGGAATACACTCCCTGGTTAAAAAGTAACTAGATGAGCACTTGGCGCGTCACAACATTCAAGGCTATGGGCCAAGTGCTGGTAAATGGGATTGGGTAGGTAGGTCAGGTGTCGATGCAGACTGGACGGGCCACTTCTGCATTCTCCGATTCTGTGATAGGAGCTCCACATGATTATAAAAACAAAAAGCTAAAAGCTACTGCGGATGCTGGAAATCCAAAACAAAAACAGAATTACCTGGAAAAACTCAGCAGGTCTGGCAGCATCGGTGGAGAAGAAATCAGTTAACGTTTCGAGCCTTCACGACCCTAAGGGTACACACTCGAAAGGTTCACTGTGTTCCTCTCCGCTGTTTTGGATTTCCAGCATCCGCAGTGTTTTTTTTGGGTTTTTTTTTTGCTTTTATCTTCGGAAAACTAAAGAGTTACCTTCGCCCCGTTCTTCAGCAATATTTCAGCGATCGCTTTCCCAATCCCTTGGGCAGCGCCAGTCACCAATGCAACTTTCCCTTTCAGGTCCATTCTGGAACAGGAGCAGCAATGGAATTTGTGACCAAGTGCAGCGTCTAGAAGAGTTCTAAGTAATGACTAATACCAGCCGGACGTGCTTATCTCAATCTCAAGAGAGAGATATATATATATATATATAAAGACCGCACCCCCTTGTTCTAATGAATCCGCGATTTGCAGCCTTCCAATCTTGTGCACCCGATCTCCAATTGCACTTATATTTCCTGTACGTTTCTTTGGTGGCGGGCAGAAACTGGGCCGAACCTGAAGTGCAATTTCTGCCTTCAAACATTAACAGATTGGTGAAGGGGTGTCCAATGTCATTGCTTGCACTGCTGGGTTCCTCCCCCAGGAGACGTGAGTGGCCAGCCCAGGGAGCTGAATATTGATTTCGATCAGCAGATGGGATTTAGATTCAGAGAACAAAAACCAAAATATCTGGAAAAACTCTTGGTCTTGTTTTAGCCCATTTCAATCCCTCTCCCCCACCCCCCCCACCCCCAACTAGGGCTATCTGCCACTTGCTTGTCCTGCTTTCTACCCTTAATGTCCCCATTAGCACATCCTTTAGATAATTTCACCACAGTCAACACCCTTTTGTCTATGACGTCTTTGGCAGTCTCTTCTTGGCCTCCACCTATCACTGGCCCCCTATCCAGCTCTACCTATCCCACCCACTTCCACCAGCTTATATTTCATCTCATTTCTATATGTCTTAGTTCTGATGGAGGGTCATACGGACTCGAAACGTCAACTGTATCCCTCTCCGCAGATGCTGTCAGGCCTGCTGAGTTTTTTCCAGGTGTTTTTGTTCTAGATTTCCAGCACCTGCAGTGTTTTGCTTTTATCTTAGATTTAGAGAGATTGGTAAAAAGATTAAAAGGGGAGATGAGGGGTAATTTTCTTCTCATCTTGAGGATGCTGGGGGTCTGGAACTCACTGAAAGGACGGTAGAGCCAGAAACCCTCATCCTGTTTAAACACTGGGATATGGATATGCTTGACTTGGATTAACACTTGACGTGTTGGAACCTAGGGGCCTACAGGCCAAGAGTTGGAAAGTGGGAGTACACGGTAGCTCTTGATTGCACAGTTTGGACTTCCTCGGAGTAGCGATCAGAGTCGGATTGCCGCTCCATCCCTACTTTCTTACCCGAAATTTTTTTCGATGCTGTCTCACCCAATCTTCCGACTCAGGCAGGGCAAGATCCAGGGAGCGCAGCATGTCCCCGAGTCCCAGCATCGAGGGCAACTGTTGAAGGGACAAAGACCAGGCCCTCTTTTTTGTGGAACTAGCTGCTGTGAGCCAGAAAAGTTACAATCCAGCCTGGGGAGAGGGGTGAGAGTCAGGCCTGTAAGTGGGGATGGAGATGAGAGTCAGGCCAGGTGGGGTGGTGGGGTGGGGGGGGGGTGGCGGGGGTGGGAGTCAGGCCTGGGGATGGTGGGAGTGAGAGTCAGGCCTGTGGGGGTTGGTGATGGTTAGAGTCAGGCCTGTGGGCGGGGGTGGTGGGGGTGAGAGTCCATATGTGGCGGGGGTTGGGACGGACTGGGGCGGTTGGGGTTGTTAGTTGAGCATTGTCATTTGGGGGGCTGTTGTGTTTTCGCCGGGGGATTTTGGGGGGGGTGGGGGGGCGGTCAGGTGGGGCCTGGGGATGGGGGAATCGGATCGGGCTTGGGTGGGGCGCTTGGTACGCGCCTTGGGGGAGGGAGAGGTTTTGGGTTGGGCCATGAAGGGGGTGGTTGAGGTCATTTGGGGGTGAGGGGGGTGTTGAGCTGGGCCTTGGGGCGGAGAGGGTCAGCTTGGGGTGGGGGTGAGAGTCAGGCCTGGAGGGGTGTGTAGGGGTGAGAGCTGGGCCTTTGGGCAGGGGTTGGGTCTGGTCAGGTTGGGCCTGTTGGGGAGTTGTTAGTTTTCATGCCACACCTGCTAGGAAAACCAGGGAACTGGTTGAACTAGGTTAAAACAAAGCAGCTCCCCAGCATGATTTTGCACACAGCTGCAGAAATAGCTTGTGTGGTTGTGCACCAGCTGCACATTTAATGAGTGGGAGACTTTGTAGTTGACAAATACTCCTGATTCATGGGGGGTGGGTGGTAGTGCCAGCATTGCTGTGTTTGTGCAGTCGAAGACACCCTGCACTTGTGGAAATCCAACGAAAGATACAAACCTGAGCAGCTACCCATTCTGACTGGTGTCATTGTAGGCGAAGTTTACATAATTGCCAACCCTGGCAAACAATTTGTTAATCACCAGTCTTATGGATTTGTGGGCCACTGACAGGGAGATCCTAGAATAAGTCTCCAACAGAGCCCTCAAAGGGTCTGGAGGCAAAAATGATGATGGCAGTGGTCGCCTTGACAGTCACTGGTAATGGCTCAGCACCAGGCCCAGGGAGGAGTCGGTCTTCTTCATAAGAGGCTGCAGTTGTCTGCCATCTCCTGATGTGCCAACCCTGAGTCTCCTGAGACATAATTGTTCCAACATGTCAAGGAAATTCAGTGTATCAACTGTAGTGCCGTGGTAGCATCCTGAGTTGGAGAGTTTGTGGATTCAAATCCCACTCCAGGATTTGAGCACAATAATCTAAGCTGCCACTCCAAGGGCAGTACTGAAGGAGCAGTGCAATGTTGGAGGTACTGTCTTTTGACTGAGGTGTTTAACCGAGGTGCTGTCTGCCCTCTCAGGTGGATGTAAAAGATTCCATGGCGCTATTTTGAAAAAGAGCAAGGGAGTTATCCCTGGTGTCCTAGCTAATATTTTCTTGCAATCAATGTTACAAAAAACAGGTCCGGCCATTATCACATTGCTGTTTGTGAGAGTTTGATGTGCACAAATTAGCAGCTGCTTTTATTACATTACCACAGTGACTACACGTCAAAAGTATTTAATTGACTGTAAAGCACTTTGGGTTGTCTGGTGGTTGTGAAAGGCGCTTTATAAATGCAGGTCTTTTAAGTTCAGCCTCTGCCTGTATACCATCATGGATAGTGTCCCCTGCGGGCTCCTTTGCTCTGATGCTACACTCTGCTGCTGCCCTCTCTACTCCTCTGCTCCCTGCACCTCCCCTCTCTGATGTGGTTGCATTTCCTGCCAATGCTGTGCATTGCTCCGAGCATATGCAGTTTGAGCATAAACAGGAAATGCTGGAAAAACTCAACAGGCCTAACAGCATCTGTGGAGGAAGAAACAGAGTTAACATT
This sequence comes from Cetorhinus maximus, assembly GCF_964194155.1. NCBI lineage: Eukaryota > Metazoa > Chordata > Chondrichthyes > Lamniformes > Cetorhinidae > Cetorhinus > Cetorhinus maximus. The sequence continues at coordinate 128,260,809 of NC_135888.1, forward strand.
TCGAGTCCATATGACTTCTTCAGAGCTGTTTGAGCATGTTGCTCTGTGATGTCATTTGGAGCGTCCAAGTAAGCAGCTGCCAAGTGAATAAGTGAACGAGTTGTTTGGATTTCAAAGGGATGTTAGGATGTTTACAACTCGCCAGATAAGCAAGACCAAGCAGTGTGTTTATTTTTCCCAAAGGTTACTGACAATATTGGCAACATAGAAGTTTTTATATTATGGGAAAAGTACATTTCCAAAGACATATGGAACAATGGAATTTACAGATTAAATAGAGAGAAACATTTATAAAAGAGAATGAAAGGCTATGTTGGTGGTCATGTAAGATCTAACAGGAGTGTGTGAAACAGCCTTCGGGAAACCTCCAGCCATTTGTGCATTGTCTGCTTGTCCAGTAACTAAAGTTGGAGAAAAGCCTTTGGGAATTCCACTGTCAAGTGGGTACCATGGTAACTTGCTGGTTTGCTTTTAAAATTTAAACCTATTTTGGACTGTTGCCTTAAAGGGGGTTGTGTAATTGGGAGTCAGATTAATTAGGATTTTTAGGATTTGTTACAACATTAAGTGATTGTAGTCTTATATATGTGCTTAAAATCTTTTCTTTTGTTAATAAATATTTAAATTTAATTTTTTTAAATCTCTTAAGGTCTTAGTGGACTCATTACTTCTGAATTCAGTGCACACACCTTATAATAAGTACAAATTGCAAAACTGTTGTGACAGCATTGCCAAGTTTCACTTGTGGATTTGGTCTGCCTGGTGCACATCATCTGCCACGCCATAACACAATCCACACATAGACTAGTAAAATCAGATGGGAAAAGGTAGCATAGATGAGGAATTCAAAGAATGTTTTCAGGATAGTTTCTTAGATCAGCATGTTCCTGGAACCAACCAGAGAGCGGGCTATACTAGACCATGTATTGCCCAATGAGTTAGGATTAATTAATGACCTCATAGTGAAGGTGCCCCTGGGTAGCAGTGATGATAATATGATTGAATTTTACATTGTTTGAGGGAGAGAAGAGTAAGTTTAAGATTAATACTTTAAACTTAAATAAGGGCAATTATGAGGGCATGAAAGCAGAGCCAACGATAGTGAACTGGCAATTTAGGTTAAGGGATAGATCAATAGAGATGCAGTCGTGGACATTTAAGGAGACATTTCAGAATAGACAGAATAGATACATTCCAACAAGAAAGAAAAAATTCAAGGGGAGGATCCACCATCAGTGGTTGACTAAAAAAAGTAACGAACTTAAAGAAAAAGCATATAATTGCGCAAAGATGGGTGGCAGGTCAGAAGGCTGGACAAAATACAAAAACAGCAAAAAATGACTAAAAGATTACTAAAAGGGAAAAATTAGAGTACAAGAGAAAGTTAACTAGATATATAAAGACAGATAAGAGTTTCTACAGATATTTTAACAAGATAAGAATTAATAAAGTGAGTGTTGGTCCTATAGAAAGTGAGTCTGGGGGGGTTAATAATGGAAAATAAGGAGATGGCAGATGAATGTTCATGTATATTCGTGTATGCATTGGTCTTCACTATAGAAGATACAAGTAACATTCCCAGAAATAACTGTATATTAAGAATTGGAAGGGAGGGAGGAACTCAAGAAAATTACAATCACCAGGGAAGTAGTACTTAGTAAATTGTTGGAACTGCGGGTTGACAAGTCCCTGGGTCCTGATGGACTTCATCCTAGGGCCTTAAAAGAAGTGGTGAGGGAGATAGTTGATGCATTGGTTTTAATTTTCTAAAATTCACTAGATTCGGAAAAGTTCCATTATAGTGAGAAATAGCTTTTATAACTCTTTTCTTCAAAAAAGGAGGGAAACAGAAAGCAAGAAATTATAGGCTAGTTAGCTTAACATCTGTCATAGAAACAATGTTAGAAGCTATTATTAAAGCGTTACAACAGCAGTTAGACAAATTTAAGGTAATCAGGTAGAGTCAACATGGTTCTATGAAAGGGAAATCATGTTTAACCAATTGGAGTTCTTTGAAGAAGTAACATGTGTATAAAGGGGAACCAGTGGATGTACTGTGCTTGGATTTTCAGAAGGCATTTGATAAAGTGCCACATCAAAGGTTATTGCAGAAAATAAAAGCTTATAGTGCAGGGGTAACATATTGGCATGGGCAGAAGATTGGCTAGTTAACAGGAACAGAGAGCAGGTATAAATGAGTCACTTTCTGGTTGGCAAGATGTATTGAGCAGTGTGCCATAGGAACCAGTGCTGGGGTCTCAACTCTTCACATTTGAGGCAAATGTAAAGGAGCTGCAAAGGGAAGTAGGCTGGTGAAGTTATTGGGTAACTGGGTGACTGATGAAGCATAATATGAGGAAGTGTGAAATTAACCACATTGGAAAAGCAGAATACATCTTAAAAGGTGAGAGTTTTTGTAATTTATTATTTTATGCAATGTGGGCATCACTCACAAGGCCAGCTTTGGCTGCCCATCCCTAATTACCCTTAAACTAAGTGGCTTGCTAGGCCATTTCAAAGGGCAGTTAAGTGTCAACCACATTACGGCGGGTCTGGGGTCAAATGTAGGCCAGGCCAGATAAGGACAGCAGATTTCTTTGAACCTGCTGGGCTTTTTACAACAATTGCTTCATGATTACTGTTCCTGAGACTAGCTTTCACTTCCAGATATTATTTCTATTATTCGAATTCAAATGCCACCAGTTGCTGTAGTGGGAATTTGAACCCATGTCCCCAGAGGATTAGCCTGGGCCTCTAGATTACTAGCCCAGTACCATTACCACTAAACTATTGTCTCCTCCAAAACATTGAAAAATGCTGATATGCAGAGGGACTTTGTGTTCTTGTTCACTATTCACTGTAAGATAACATGAAGGTAAGGAAGCAATTAGGAAGACAAATGTTATATCGGGCTGAATTTTCTCAGAATTGCACTAAGTGCGGCAGTGGACGTCCGGCCTGGAGTCCTATTGGCTGATGAAAATGGCGGGTTTAAATGTCGTATCTTTCCAAGCCAACCTCATTATACATTCACTCCCACAAAACATGCCGTTTCCCTGGTGGGTGGGCTGTCATTCGCCCGCTCACCATCCATCGCCCCGCTGTTGCATCGCGCTTGCTGCCATCTTTAAAAGGCAGCCACCAGCAAAGCGCACATCGCCACCGGCCCACCACCGCTGCCCGGGAGACATGGCCAGTGGGGAAAAAAGACTGCAGCCCCCCCGCTTCAACGACGGGTCCCTCGAGCGACTGCTGGATGCCGTGGAGGCCCGCCAGATGTGCTGTACCCCGGCTCTGACCGGAGGATGGGAAGCAATGTCACCAACCCTGCTTGGGAGATGGTGGCAGCGGTGGTCAGCACGAACGCCCTGCAGAGGAGGACAGCCACCCAGTGCCACAAAAGGATGAATGATCTCCTCCGTTCCGCCAGGTTAAGTCACTCTTTTCATCACTCCCAACTCACACACTCACAAACCCATCACACATCCACAGGGCCCTCACTCACTGCCAGTGTAAGGGACATCACCATTCACTCTCTCACACTCACCGTCATTGTCCTCATCCCGTCCATGGGACCACTCACCACCCACACAGGGCAGGCATACTTATCATCTGGCCCGGCAGGCGTCCGGATACACTCCCCCCATCTCTATCCGTGCAGGACAAACTGGCTCACAACAGGAGGGAAAGGTCGCAGACAAGTGGAGGGATGCCAGAATTCAATGTTCTCACAGAATTTGAAAACAGAGCCATCCAGCTGGCCAGCGATGACCGGGACCGGTCCTGTGCTGATGGTGAGGTCGCCGCTGCTCTACCAAGTGAGGATCCAGCAGAGCAACATCCATCAGATAACCATTCTGTGAGTGATGTGTCCTCTTTCACAGGCCACTGCCATGCACTAATTATCTCCCCTTGCTTTTACCGGCACATCTGGGAAGTAGCCAACGGAGTCCATGATCCAGAGCCTCCAAGAAAGCTACAAAGAAGCCTCTGAAGAGGAATCTGAAGGCGCCCTCCCTGAAGTCCCGTCACAGCGCTCACCCACACCTTTCACCAGCGCAGAGACTCACACCTCAGTGGGACCTAGCTTTAGAGTAGCCTTGGGATCATAATTTGGTGAGCACATCGCACGTTCTGATCCACAGCAGTTGGAGCAGGGACTTCCCAGGTCCCCGGCACTCAGAGGACTGCTGGAGGCCAGAACATTGCTGAGTCCGAGTCAGATGACGAGCCTCTGGACCCGGTCATGCCACAGTTGCTGGTGCTGCAAAGGCAAGCACAGGAACATCAGGAAGAGATGTACGCTGCACTCCTCAGATTGCAAGGCACGATGGAGGAGTCTGTCTTCAGGCTGAGGTGATATTGCCGGCATTGCAATGCACCGAGGTCAACACTGGCTCGATGGTGGTGACCATGGAGACCTTGGTCCAGGACATCACTCCTGCACTGCTGCGCGGGCTGAACTCCATCGCTGATGCCATAGTTGACCTCCAACAATGTGTACGCGAGAGGGGTGTTGGTCAGCTCGATCTCACTCCAGCCACCTGTTCCACTCACGGAGTCAGCCTGGGGCTCCCGGGCACCCATAAGGAGAGGAATCAGCATGTGCACTCTCCGGTGCCATCCACCCAGGTGACTCTAGGTGTGACCAGCCCACCTGACTCCCCTCTTCCTGTGACCTCCACAGATACAGCTTCACAGGACAAGGAGGATGGCACTGCCACACAGTGGGACCCCGAAAGCAGGCCAGAGCCCTCCAAGTCTCAGCCCTTTGAGGATGGCACAGTCAGCAGGTTGCCTCTACCTCCGCTGTGGATGTCTTGGGGGCCACCAAGACGTAGTGGCAGGGTTAGGAGAGTTAAGGAGAATTAGTTACACAGCCTGGGCGCGGGTGTTAATCACTTGTACATAATGTTCACTATTGTCAATAAACTCCCAAAGATGTCTCCCTGCCTATGGCTCCTTGTTCTGATGAGCAGTGTTCTTATCACTCAGATGTGAAACCTTTGTGCACAAGATAAAATGCAGGTGTCTCAGTCCAGGGCCTCTTCCCTGTGCCCTGTGTGGCCTTCAGACCACAGTGATGGTCCAGCCTCACACTCCCTGGAAACATTACTGATGCCTGCACCTCGGCAGTGCTGGTCATTGCTGCCAGAATGTAGTGGGCAGGCGCCACAGAGTTCCCTCATTCTCTCTGTGTGCTCTCAGCACTTTTAAGGTGGGGCTGGCCCCCATCACACCAGCATCTGCGACCAGTGATGCTGTGCACCAGCTCCTGAAGGGCTGAGATGCTGAACGCGGACACAGCATCAGATGCATCTAAAGTTTCATGGGTGCGACTCTGAGATGGCCCTGATCATGGAGCACAAGCAAGCTGCCCTCGGCCAGACAGGAGTCAGACATTCTCAGAGTCTACGTGAAGATCTATGGAGTGTCCTCACTGCACGTTGTCATCATCGAGCGACTATTAGAGCCTCCACTGCATCTCCATGACGGGAGCATTCTCTCAGATGGTATTGACACTGCAATAAGCCAGACTGGAGTCGAACGTTCACAACTGTGATGTGAGGATCTACATGGACACCTCACTGCATGTCGTCATCATCCTCCATAAATCTGGCAGCTATCAGGGCCTCTCAAGTGCGCCTGCCTCATCTAGCCAGTGCGAGAGCCTCATCCTCGTTGTCGTCACCACCGAGGACCCCCTCACCCTCATCCCCATCAGCGTCCTCCTCATCGGAGGAGACATGCAGGTTCTCCATCTCCTCCTCAGCCAGCTACACACCCAATTGGATTACCAGGTTGTAAAGGACACAGCAGATGACGATGATGCATGATACCCTCTGTGGACTGTATTGCAGGTCTCCATCAGACCGGTCCAGGCACTGGAGCCGTGCCTTCAGCATCCCGATGGTCTACTCCACCAAGTTGCGAGCTGCTGCAGGAGCCTCATTATAGCGTCTCCCTGCTGCAGTCTGAGGCCGCCGCACAGGTGTCATCGGCCATGGCCTCTGCGGGTAGCCCTTGTCCCCAAGGAGCCAACTCTGCAGCTTCTATGGACCCTGGAAGTCTGCAGGGACCTGCGAGTGACTCAGGATGTAGGCATCATGCACACTCCCTGGAAACTGTGCCCACACCTGCAGGATGCGTTTCTGGTGGTCACATACCAGCTGCACGTTCAGTGAGTGGAAGCCCTTGCAGTTGATGAAGTCCACTGAGTGTAGCGATGGAGACCTGAGCGCCACATGAGGGCAGTCAATTACATCCTGCATCTGTGGGAATTCCGAGATCAGGGCGAATTCAATGGCCCTTGCATCCTGGCTGTCCCTGTCCCGGGCGAAATGCACAAAGTTGTGTACCATGGAGATGGCATCCGTGACCTCATGGATGCCTTTGTGGGTGGCGGATTGTGAAATCCCACAGAGGTCACCTGTAGAGCCCTGAGAGGAGCCACTGGCATAGAAATTGAGCATCGCAGTCACTTTCACAGCCACTGGCAGTGGATGCCTTCCATCTCCACTTGGCACCAAGTCCCCCAAGTAAGTGGCAGATGTGAGCCACCAGGCCCCTAGACATGCACAGTCGTCGGTGACACTGGCTCTCAGTCTCTGCAGGAATGGCAGGCGGTGTCTATAGATCCTGGGTGTCACTAGGCGCCGACCAGCCACAGCTCGCTGTCGCTCCTGGACAGCATGTGCGGGAGCCCCTGCTGCCCCTTCTTCGTGAGGTTGCTGCTCCTGCCTTTGCACGGCCAGGTGTCTCAGTCACTCTCTCCTCCAACTTCTACAGTCTATGTAGGCCATCAGGCATACAGCTAAGTCACCAGGATCCATGATCCTGATGTGGTCCTCCTACAGCATGAAAAAGAGAGAGAGACTTGGTTATCGTGGCTGTACTTAGCACCTTTCCTGGCCCTGTGTGACTAACCCTTAATGCTTCCCGGAGAGTGCTGGTCACCCCTTGGATGGCCAGAGATGAGTGCGCTGCATGGCTGTCCTGTCAACCTGCGACATGGGGGACACTGGTCCAAACCAGGATGCTGAGATTGCAAGGGGCTGTGAGCGCTTCCAGCAGTGACTGCTACATGGCCAGTGTTGACGAGGAGATTGTACAACATGTGCAGCCCAACTGCTCTGCCATCCAATAGTGGTGGCGGACTCGAAGTCTGTGCCAGAGGTGTGGGGGGTATGAGGGTGGGTAAGGTGTGGAGCGCTTGGTGGGCCGTTGGTGCCTCCGCTTTGCTTGCATGGGTGGGAAGGCTAGGAGCCTGACCCCAATCACATCACTGTGGCTGCGCCTGACCTGTCCCAGTTGCAGAGGCATGGTCAGTTTATACAGGTGTCCCTAATGCGTGGCCACTTCCCTCGCTTACCCTGCCCCCCACCTGTGCGCGGGATGCAGCGCCAGGGCAGCACTTGCCCCCCCACCCCCCCCCCTCAGCTTTCACCTCCAAGGCTGGCCAGCACTTGCCCCCGGACACCCTCACACATCAGCAGTCACCTCCGAGGCCAGGCGTCAGTTTCCCTCAGGCGCCCCTGAGGCCTGTAAACCGCAGGCAAGCCGTGGAGAACGCTGCTGCTCCCTCACCTCGATTCCCCCAAAGTGAAGGCCACCAAGTGCATATGCCACCTGCGCGCTGTTGTGAAACACGTCGGCGGGAAAGCACGCCGACATGGACGGACGATACGGCAGGGTTCCGAGAGCCTGGCGGGATGGCCTTTTAATTATATGCTGATGTATTACAATTAGCTCCCCTGCTGACCGATGGTGGGAAATGCGGCCCGCCGTCGGCTGGCTGAGCGGGAGATGGCGACCTGCCTCCACACCGTCGTGAAGGAGTGGGTCCCGCCATATTTTCCACCAGCAGGTTCCAAAATTCCGCCCATTGTCTTTCATTGCGAGAGAGTTACAGTAAAAAGGTAAGGAAGTCCTTCTGTAGTTATATCGCTGTAACTTCCGGCCACCAACCTGAAAGGCATCAGGAATGGTTGACCAGCACCGCAGCTGCCGACACATGCACAACTCACCCCCTCTATTCAGCCTCCTCGGTCGGTCACGACAAAAGTTTTTACATTTATTTTCCCCGTGGATGCCTTTTTCAAATCCAAATGTATATTTTTTTGGATTCTCTGCAGTGAACAATAAGGAGCCAATGAACCAACCAATGAGGTTTTCTTGAGTCAAAGAAAGAACAAGTTTATTATCCACTATACCCGAGAAGAAAGACATGATGTCACACCCCCACAGGTATGAGAAGTAAGAAAAGTTAGGAGTCCAAATAAAAGCTAAAAGAATATATGGTTCGAAATCCTTTTGCTTGTCTTGGAGGTGTAGATTGTTAAACGTTGTGGCCGTTTTAAATTAGCTGGTTCCTTTCGAATCCCAGAGTTGAACTGAAGTCCGTGTAGTTGCACTCGCTGGAGACAATTTTCTTTTTGAATCAGTAAGCCGTCTTTTCCAGAAATCAAAGAGTTGCTCCTGAGGTTCTTTCCAATGAAAATACACTACCTCTGTGAATTATTTTTAGACTGTTAAGAGATGGGGCTTTGCTTAACTTAAGCAAGAGAACAGGATTCCTTACTGCTCCATTAGCAACTTCTCCAGGTTTCTCTGACTCTGCTTGACAAACCCAGTTCTTAAAGTCCTGTATGCTGTATTCGATGACCATGTCTACTATAGTCATTGTTGTAGAAAAAGTTATCACATTTCGATGTTTCATCTCAGAAACTTTTGACACATTTCGAGATGGTAGAAACCAACAGGAGTTGGGGTTCTTTCATCCTCCACAGGGGGTTTGAGTGTCTGTTGGTTGTATATCTTGGCTGGCTAACAGTTCCCCGTTGGCTTGATGGTTCTTTTTGAAGTGGGCTTTGACGCCCCCAGGTGTAATTATTCCATGAGCAATCATGTCAGGGCGTGTCTGCCGTGTAACCATATAGTAACTTAGTGGTCAACTTACATTTCTAGATATCAGGTGATTTGTGACAGCCATCTTTAGTCAGTGCTTTTTTTTTCTTCAAAAAAAAAGTTCCTTTTTAAACAGTTCGGTATGTTTTTGGTTAGCTGGTGGAATTATCGATTGATATCACTTAAGCACAATTTCCTGTCATTGTGACAGAGTGTATGTCATTTTCTGTAACTGAGACTGTATCTTCATATGTGCAGGAAGTGCAACGCCTAATGTTGTTGCACAAATAAGTGCAGCCTATTCGTGAGACTACATTTGGAGTATTGTGTAGAGTTTTGGTGATATACACCCCGGGCACAGTCCATCCTCTCCCAAGACAGATGGATGCCGAGCAGGTCTCGTTATTTAAGGAAGAATGTACTTACTCGGAGAGGGTGCAACCAAGGTTTATTAGATTGGTTTCTGGCAATGAGAACGCTGTTACATGAAGAGATCTAGTAGAATAGGCCGATATTCTATGCATTTAGAAGAATGAGAGCTAATCTCATTGAAACCTATAAAATTCTGAAGAGGGTTTGACAGGGGAGGTGCTGAGAGGTTGTTTCCCGAGCTGGAGAGTCTCGAACTAGAGATCTCAGGTTAAAGGGTTGGTCACTGGGAGAAATTTTCAACCCTAGAGGGCTGTGGATGGATGCTCGGTCATTAAGTATATTCAAGACTATGACTGATAGATTTTTGGGCACTAAGGCAATCAGGGATATGGGGATAGGATGAGAAAGGGGAGTTGATGTTAATAGTCAGCTGTGATCTTATTGAGGAGTTGCATGGCCTACACATGCTCCAATTACTTACGATTAACATATGTTAATAGGCCCTGCGCCTTTCCCAGGAATGTCATGTGCATGCAGCCGAACACTTTGGAGGGAAGGGCAGAAGTCAGAGGGTTAGAACCTGCTTCTGGACACACTCGCATTTAATCCTCCACTTACTTTCAAACCCATGAGCTCCTCCAGGTTAGAATTCCCCACATGATTCCAGGTCACTGAACTTTTGTCAGGAACTAGGAAAGTCGGAGATGTTAACAGGCTTTACACAAGTCGAAAGGAGAAGAAATAAGCGAAGGCATGTGATTGGGTGAAAAGCAGGAGAGCTTATAGTGACAAAGGGATGTTAGGATAAAGCAGGAGGGGTGGTAAAGGGACAGGTGAAGAAACATATGAAGGTCTAGAAGAGGTGTGAATATGAATAAGAGAATCAGTCCACCAGCTATGAATTATGATATATTTTAATGAGGGCTAGTGGGCCTCAGTCCTGGATTCCCCTCTTTTATGTTTGCGTATCAGGAGAGAGGCTGAGGAGCATCTGATACTGATGAAGGAGTGAGGCCCATCTGAAACTGGAGGAAGTGAGGGGTGTCTGAGACTGGGAGGTAATGAGGGCCGTGTAAAACCGGGGCAAGTTGGGAAGCCCTCTCCATTAGGTACTGCAGGGACCCTCTCGTGTTAAGGTACTGCAGGGTCCCTCTAGTTGCTTCAGCAACTCAATCGTCTGCTTGATGTTATTCCATGTGACAACATGGCTCTCACTGTATGAGTGTTGACCACATGTGGTTGGTTTGCAGTGGGGAGTCATCAGCCTGGTGGAGTGGATAGTCTTTGTTGCAAAGCAGCTGCCCTCTGGTGGCTGAATGAACTGGTGCATGATGAATGCATCATACTGCTGCTAGAATAGCGGGCATTTGCCAGCATGATGCATTGGGTATGGTCACACACCAGTGCATACAGAGTGAATGGTAACCATTGTAGTTTCAGTACCTCTCACCATTAAGACGCAGCGCCCTAACAGCCATCTATGTGTAGTCGATGTCACCCTGCATGATGGGGAAGCCAGTTATCCTGGCAAAGCCATGCACATGTTTCTTTTGGCCTCTCTATTTAGAGAGAAGACAATAAAGTCAGACCTCCTGGCACATCTGTAACCTCGTGGATGCGCGTTGAATGGTGAACTGTGAGATGTTAGCTACATTGCCGGTTCAGGCTTGTGAAAAACAATCAAGGCCACAGTCACCTTCATAGCCAGTGACTGCACCACGCTTACCCTGCTCTGAGGGTGCAAGTCTGGTTCCCACAGTTCTGTGACCACATCCTTAGTGAATTGTGGCCACTGACCAGACTGCTTCCGGTTTAGGTGGAGGTAGAAGTGCCCACTGAAGACCAGAGGTGGATAAGGACTCTTGGCTGCAAGCCCATCTCCCACTCCTCCTGCTCCCCCTGCAAACAGCTTGTCTTCTTTGCCACCTCTGCCCCATCTCTTCCTGATGCTGCAGCCCAAAGGGGACAGTGACAGTAGAACCCATGGCCGTGAGCAAGTTGTTTGCTTACAGCCCTTGCAGCAGAGGATTTCCCATATTGCCGCTTTACCAACTGTTACAAACACTCATGGTGGAACCATCCGGTCCTGCTGGTGTCGGGCGTCATGGCGGGCGTGAGCGGACAATATGGCGAGAGGGCCAAAAATCTGTTTCGCACCGCCGTGAAACCAGTTTGCAATCATCCGCTCCACCCGTCAATGGCAGGCCGCGTTTCTCACCGCCACATGTTGGGAACCTAATTTTAACACGTTAGCATCTCATTATAAGCCCTGCTCGCAGGAATCATCTCCCCACACGTAAAATCTATCACCCACGTTGGCGTGACTTGAGAACAGCGCGCTTTGCGACTGCCCTTGAAAGGGGGGCACCTGGCGGAGACTGAACTTCGAGGGGAACTCGACCTCAGGCAGCTCTCGCATGCATCACCTGTAGGACATCGAGGAAGAGGCACCGCGCACTTGGGGGAGGCACAGGATAGTCACTTTGTCCCAGTTGGATTTCAGTGTGGTGCCGGGACAAGGGCTCCAGAGCGAGTGAGGCCGGGTGGGGGAAGCAAGGCAGCACGGACGGAAGGGAGTACACAAGCACATGCCTAGGGTTGCAGGGAGGTTGGAGTGAGGGAAACGGCCACGCACTTGGAAAAGCTTGTCAAAAGTCAGCATTCTTCTGAGGCTGAGACCGTTCAGCAGCAGCTGCATTGACACACTTGGAGTCGGGCCTCTGAAGCTTTCCTGCCTACTCAAGCAATGCAAAGGCACAAACGTGCCACCAAACGCTTCAGAACTTTTCACCCCTCAAGCGCAGACTGCAAATTAATGTGCGTTTTAGGGGCCAGCAGAACAACCAGCCGACTGGGCAAGTTGTACAATCCCCTTGCGAAAGGTGGCCATGGCGCAGTCACTGGTGGAGGCGCTCACAGCCCCTTGCAATGTCTTTATTAAGATTTGGGCCAGCATCCCTCATGATTCATGCTAAAAGTGCAGCCTTGCAGTGCAGGTTAGGGAAATGCCTACACCAGTTCTGAGAGCACAGCTTGCAGCCCAGTGGCTGAAGCTGCTGCCAGTCGGTCAAGTAGAGTGGGGCGGAGGTGGGTGGGGTTTTGGACAGCCATGAGGCACACTATGTTGGATGGCCAGCACTCTCCTGAACGCATGAAGGAGCCTTCTGACTTAACCAAGAGAGGTTCTTGGGACACATATGCTAACCCACACGTCTCTTTGATACTGCAGGAGGAGAACATCAGGATCATGGAGCCTGGTGGTTTAGCCATATTCCTCTTGGCTTATAGGAAGCTGAGAAGAAGAAGAGGTGAGCAGCAGAGGTGCCTGTCTTGGCAAAGGGAGGACACCTCCCTCGAGATGAAGGGGCCTGCTGCACACGAAGCTGAAGATCCACAGAGAGGCATCACTCGTCGGTGCTTCGCCAGACCCAGGGTCATTCCTGCAGATAACTAAGAACCTGTGTCACCAAAGATTGCGCATGTCTAGAGAACTGGTCATATGCCACCTGCTGTAGGAGTTGGCGCCACGGAGATATAGAGGGCGTCCACTGCCAGAGGCCACGAAAGTGAGCGCAGCACTCAATTTTTACGCCATTGGCTTCTTCCAGGGATCCACAGGTGACCTGTGTAGGATCTTGCAAGCATACGTGCACAAGTGTATCAAGGAGGTCACGGGCGCCATTCTCACGAAGGCACAGAATTTTGTGCATTTCACCCGGGATCCGGAAAGCTAGGAAACAAGAGCTGGGATTTGCACATATCTCAGGTTTTCCACAGGTGCAGGGTGCTATCGACTACACTCATGTGGCGCTTAGATCTCCGTGGCAAAAAGCAGTCAACTACGTCAACCGCAAGGGCTTCCACTCGCTGAATGTTCAGCTGGTGCGCGACCACTACAAATGCATCCTACAGGTCTGCACATGATTCCCAGGGAGCATCCACAACTCTTACATCCTCAGCAAGTCTCAGATCCCTGACACCTTCCAGGGTCCACAGAGACTGCAGAGTGTGTTCCTCAGGGAAAAGGGCTACCTACAGTGGACGTGGCTAGTTACACCCATGCAGCGGCCTCAAACTGCAGGAGAGCGAAGGTATAACGAGACTCATGCTGCAACCCGGACTTCAGTGCAGCAGACAATAGAAATCTTGAAAATGAGGTTCTGGTGCCTCGACAGGTCCAGTGGAGCACTACACTACAGTCCACTGAGGGTGACGCGCATCCTCGTAGCTTGTTGCGCACTACATAACCTGACGCCGCAATGGGGGAGGACCTGACTGAGGAGGAGATGGAAGAGCTGCACATCTCCTCCATTGAGCAGGACATCGAAGGGGATGATGGTGATGAGGTCCTCAAAGGCAAGGATGCCGGTGATGAGGCCATTGCACTGGCCAGACGAGGCAGGCACGATCAGAAGGCCCTCATAGCCACAAGATTCATGGAGGATGATGACAAGATGCAGTGAGGACAGTCCTGACATCCTCACCTTGCATCTGTGAACATTTGACTCCTGTGTGGCTGATGGCAGTGCACATACCCTCCGTGCTCAGGCTCATGTCGTGGAAACACAATGGAGGCCCCAGTAGTCACAAGATTCCAGGAGGATGATGACTATATGCAGTGAGGACACTTCATAGATCTTCACACAGCCTCTGTGAATGTCTGACTCCTGTCTGGCTGAGGGCAGCTCAATTGCGCTCTGTGATCAGCATCATATCATGGAGACGCAGCCATGAAACTTTAAATGCACCTCATTCATTGTCAGCCTTCAGCACTTGATCCCTTCTGGAGCACAGCATCACTGGACACAGACACTGAAGAGATGGGGGGCCAGCCTCACCTTGAAGGTGCTGAGAGCACACAGAGAGAATGACATAATTCTGTGACACCTACCCACAAAGTTCTGGCAGCAATGACAAGCACCATTGAGGTGCAGGCATCACTATTGTATCCAGTGAGTGTGAAGCCGGGCCATCATTTTGGCCTGAAGATTACGCACTGAAAGGGAAGAGGCCCTGGACTGAGATGCCCACCTTTATCTTGTGCAGGAACCAAGGTTTCACATCAGAGTGACATGAACACTGCTCATCATAACAAGGAGCCATTGGCAAGGAGACATTCTTGGGAGGTTATTTACAACAGTGAATATTTAATACAAGTGATTAACACCTGTGCCCACGCTGTGCAGCTACATTTTCTTAACCTTCCTAACCCTGCCGCTACATCTTGGAGCTCCCTCAACATCCACAGCAGAGGTGGAGGCAGCCTACTGACTGTGATGACTTCGGCATGTGTCCTCTGGAGGGCCGAGACCTGGAGGGCTCCGGCCTGCTTTGGATGTCCTGCTGTGGGCCAGCTGCACCCTCCTCGGCCTGTGGAGCTGGAGCTGTGGGGGTCACAGGAAGAGGGGATTTGAATCGGCCGGACATTCCTATAGTCACTTGGGCGGATGGGCCTGTGGTGTCGAGCTGCTGGTCCTCCTTGCTATGGGTGCACAAGGGCCCCTGGCTCACTCCTTGAGGAGAAGGGGAAGCTGGAGTGAGATTGAGCTGCCCCGCACCCCTCTCACACTGACACTGTTGGAGGCCAACAATGGAGTTCAGCCCGCGCAGCAGTGCAGGACATATGACATGGACCAAGATCACCATGGCAGCTGCCATCCTGCCAGTGTTGACCTTGGTGCGTTGGCATACCGGCACTATCACTTCGTACTGAAGGCAGACTGACTCCTCCATCATCCCTTGCAATCTGTGGAGTGCACCAGACATCCCTTCCTGGTGTTTCTGTGATTGTCTTTGCAGCTCCAATAACCAATTGAGCACTGAGTCCAGGGCTCATGATCTGACTCAGACTCAGCTGATTCCTTGCCTCCAGCAGTCCTCCAAGCATCGGCGTCCAAGGATGGCCCTACCTCCGCCTGCTGTGCAACAGATTGCGTGGTGTGCTCACCAGATTGCGATCCTGAGACTGCTCTACAGGTGGGTGTCACTGCGCTAGTGGAGGGTGTGGTTGATTAATACAATCTTCAATGGTGCTGCCTTCAGGGTCCATCATCAAAGGTACTCCCAGGGGTATGTCACTGAATTGGGGAGGGAGGGTGCACTCTTCTTGGCTTTCAGGGCCAAGTCTTCACCGGAGCAGTCCTAGGCTGCAAGCGTTGAGAAGTGTGCACGGGGCTGCACTTTAAATATGGGGCCCGACGTGAGGAAGCGGCGAGGTAATGGTGTGGCAGGCCAATTGGAGACCTGCCACCAGCGATCTGACGTGTTTCCCATCGCTGCCTAATTTATGAAGTGGGACGGGGACGATATGACGTGAAAACCCGCCATTGCGGCCGGTGGGTAACGTGTCTTTTTTTCATGCCTGCCACCTCACATAGTGCAAATCTGGGACCATTCTGCCCTCAGTACTTCCACAATAAGAACCAATAGAAAGTTACAAGCAACTGATCTGCAAGTTGATGATGATCTATTTAAATAGAGATGGTGGAGGGATGGTGGAGGGGGTGGGAGTCCATCTTGCTGCTGAATGCATGCTGAGCAGTTCCTGTTTTAAGAAAGAGCATTGACTAAAGCAGCGAGGGTGATAGTAGCAGGTCAGGTATCTAAACAGCGTTGGACACTAACTGACGTCATGGTCTGCTGATTCTCCATGTTTCCACCACGCACACGTAAAGCACATGCTAACATCCTTACCAAGGTGGCATCAGGCATGTGCCATGCTAGAAGTGACGCAGATGCCATTTTTCTACCAAACCGGCACCTGCAGGTCCAAAACTACCAGCTCCACGGAGCCAATTTTTGCGGCCAATAATTAAAGCTTAACCTGTGCTCTGAAGAAGAGTCACACGGACTCGAAACATTGACTCTGTTTCTCTCTCCACAGATACTGTCAGACCCGCTGAGCTTTTCCAGCATTTTCTGTTCTTATGTCATATTTCCAGCATCTGCAGTATTTTGCTTCCACACTAAAGCCTAAGCCTTGGTCAGAACTGAAAAATAAGCAAACGTTTATTCAGGATCACAACAAAAGGGAGCGGCAGAAAACAACACTTGAGGGATGAAGTATAAAGAGCTGATACATTAAACAATAGGAATAAACAGCATCATGAGACAGAAGGTGTTTGAACGTTTATATACAGCAGGACCCAGGTCAGGCATGCAATGGATAGGATGCTGCTGAAGCCTGAAATGGAAAGAGACTGACTGCCCAAAGATATGAATATTGGTGACAATGAGAGCCACTGACGACACTGGCAGCTCATCCCAAGCACCAGCCCTCTGGGGAGCATGAGTGCTGTGATGTGCCGTGGGCCAAACAGCAACCCTCTGTGCTGTAATTTCTCATTCTCCACCCAATAACTAACTAAGAAGCCCCTTGCTGTGTGTTGTTCCCATTTTAGAAAACAAAGTAATTGCTTGGCACTCCCGGTGTTGAACCTCCCTATGTTGCGGCTCTTGGTGTCAGGGCTTCCAGGGTTGAGGCCCTGGGTGTCGGGAGGCTGCAGATATTCTGGGCCACAGGTGGCTCTGGGGGTATCTCTGGTAGTCAATTCCATTACTTGTTACTGTCATAATGTGGCCGTTCTTCGACTCATCGGTAACAAGTTGCAAGAATCCCTCAGCGACCAGCGATGGGCTGCAAAAAAAAAGAAAGAGGTTTCTTCCGTTTGAGAGAAACAAGAGTATTTTTGTAGTTCATTAAATCACAGGTTAGGAACATAAGACCAGGTGTAGGCCATTCAGCCCTGCCATTTAACTAGATCATGGCTGATCTTCCAACTCAACACCATCTTCCCACACTATCCCCGTATCCCTTAATGTCATTGGTATCTAGAAATCTATCGACCTCTGCTTTGAATATACTCAATGACTGAGCCTCCGCAGCCCCCAGGGGTGGAGAATTCCAAATAGGAATTATTCCAAATAGCTTGGAATAAGTTCTGGAATTGCAGAATCTTTCAGCACAGAAGGAGGCCATTCAGCCCCTTGTGCCCGTGCCGACTCTTTGAAGGAGCTATCCAATTAGTCCCAGTCCACTGGACTTCTCTCTCCTCCTTTCAAATATTCCTCAGAACCAACCTCTTAGGCCAAACTTTAGATCAGCTCCCCTAATATCTCCTTAAGCACTTTGGGATGTTTTACTACAGTAAAGATGCTATATAAATTGAGGTTATTGTTGTTTCCACATAGCTCTGCAAAGCTTTTCCTCCTCAAAGAGATTTACCCAATTCCCTTCCGAAAATTGCTGTTGATTCTGCTTCCATCACCCTTTCAGGCAGCGTATTCTAAATCGCAAAAACTCGCCACATAAAAAAACAAACTCTCCTCATCTGCCTCTCTGGTCATTGCTAATATTTATCATTTAACAGAAAATGTCAACACTCAGGCAGAAAAATTTTCTAACCACTAGAAAAATGTGCGTCAGTTGATAAACGTCTAATTTGTGATCGTTGGCTCAGGGAGAGCGTTCCTAGTTAAGTTGGAGGGTCTGGAATTAATCTCAAGCCCCACACATTTCAGGGAGAGGAGAGGCGGGCGAGAGGAGAGGCGGGCGAGAGGCGAGGCGGGCGAGAGGAGAGGCGGGCGAGAGGCGAGGCGGGCGAGAGGAGAGGCGGGCGAGAGAAGAGGCGGGCGAGAGGAGAGGCGGGCGAGAGGAGAGGCAGGCGAGAGGAGAGGCAGGCGAGAGGAGACCCGGGCGAGAGGAGACCCGGGCGAGAGGAGAGGCAGGCGAGGGGAGAGGCAAGCGAGAGGAGACCCGGGCGAGAGGAGACCCAGGCGAGAGGAGACCCGGGCGAGAGGAGACCCGGGCGAGAGGAGAGGCGGGCGAGAGGAGAGGCGGGCGAGAGGAGACCCAGGCGAGAGGAGAGGCAGGCGAGAGGAGAGGCGGGCGAGAGGAGAGGCGGGCGAGAGGAGAGGCGGGCGAGAGGAGAGGCAGGCGAGAGGAGAGGCAGGCGAGAGGAGAGGCGGGCGAGAGGAGAGGCGGGCGAGAGGAGAGGCAGGCGAGAGGAGAGGCGGGCGAGAGGAGAGGCGGGCGAGAGGAGAGGCGGGCGAGAGGAGACCCAGGCGAGAGGAGAGGCAGGCGAGAGGAGAGGCGGGCGAGAGGAGACCCGGGCGAGAGGAGAGGCGGGCGAGAGGAGAGGCGGGCGAGAGGAGAGGCGGGCGAGAGGAGAGGCGGGCGAGAGGAGACCCGGGCGAGAGGAGGGGCGGGCGAGAGGAGACCCGGGCAAGAGGAGAGGCAGGGGCCCTGGAGACTGAGGTGGGAGGCCTCGGGGATAGAAGGACTGGAAGTGGAAGGACCCAGAGAGAGTGGACTGGAAATTGTAGCACCCAAAGCGGTAATGCCCCAAGAGAGAGGATCTGGAGAGGAAGGACTGGAATCAGGAGGATCAGGATTGGGTGGACCAGGAGTTCGAGGCCCTGAATAGGGACGCCTGTGGGCAGAAGGACTAGATTCAGAAGGACCTGGAGCGGAATAAATAATTAAGAATTGAATACATAAATAAACAAAGAGTAGAAATGGAGAAAAGGCATTGTGTCAATACAAAGTATATGAGAACTTGGAGACTGCTAAAATGTCCCAGATTGCCTCATCTGCAGGAAATGCCTCTGCCTTGAGTCACTCTGGCTCAGAGTTCTGGAGCTGGAGTGTGAGTTAGAGACAGTCTGACATATAACAGAGAGGAAGAAATTTTGAGATAGTTTTCTCCAGAGTACAGTCACACCTCAGGGAATTGGATTTGGAGTAAACCTCCCCCTACACTGTCCCTATCAAACTCTCCCAGGGCAGATGCAGGACAGGTTATATACAGAGTAAACTTCCCTCTACACTGTCCCCATCAAATACTCCCAGGGCAGTTATCTGATGAAACCAATGTTCAATTAATGCCAGTAGTTAGCAAGAATTGGAAGATTCAAATTCGAACTTTCATTCTCACTCTATAATGCCAACTGCTGCCACAGTTTTTATTGCAATCTTCTCCAGCCCTGCAAATTGCCCCAATATTTCTCATGATGAAATAGTCTCCATGATTGGGGTGTCAGTGAACGATGGACAGAGGGCATTGATCCGAACTCCGAGTTTCTCTGCCATGGAGGCTCCCTGAACACAGGAAACAAAGGAAGGCTTAGATTGGAGATCAAAGAAAGCACGGCGCTGTAGATCAAACAGTGGTCACATTGCATAACCCACCAGAGTACTCTTTTTAATTTATTCTTTCACAGGATGTGGAAGCTTCTGGCAAGGCCAGCATTTATTGCCTGTTCCTATACAAGTGAATTACTTGCTAGGTTATTTCAGGGGGCAATTAAGAGCCAGTATATTGCTGTGGGTCTGGTGTCACATGTGGGCCAGTCTGGTAAGAATTGCAGGTTTCTTCCCCTGAAAGACACCAGTGAACCTGTTGAATTTTTAAGACAATCCAGTAGTTTCATGGTTACTATACTGATGCTAGCTTTTTAATTCCAGATTTATTTAATTAATTGAATTTTTGCTTCTGCTTTGGTTGTGGTCAGTATCACATTCTAACATCCTTAATCCATCAACGTTTATGTGGTCAGTGCCAGCTAATTTAAATTCCTCAGCTGGAGTGATGTGATTTTAAACAAATCTCTGACCATTAGCTCAGGCCGCTGGATTGAAGTCCAGTGACATTACCGCTATGCTCATAGCGTCACACACCACTTCCACCATGGAACTCCTCACCCACCCCGTGTCACAGAGCACGCCCACGATGGAATTCTTTATAACCCCAGTATAACATGGCATCTCCACTGTGGAGTTCTTTGCCGGCCAGGATTCCTGGTTTCTGCCTTCCTGGGGTTTTAAGCTTCAGTCATGGAGCCCAAAATCTAACATGATAACCAGTCCAGTACCAGGGCAGTTACGAGGATCCCCTCTCGGAGCAGGTGTGAGGTTCCTACCTTGCGGTAGTTATGACCTTCTTCTCTAGGGCAGTTACGAAGCTCCCTCTCGGCCAAGTTACAAAGCTCTCCTCTGGAAACAGTTGCAAAGTTCCCCTCTCTGGGCAGTTACGTAGGATTACATAGGACATACAGCACAGAAACAGGCCATTTGGCCCACCCAATCCATGCCGGTGTTTCTCCTCCCCTCAAGCCTCCTCCCATCTTTTCTCATCTAAATCTAGCATTGTTATCATTGTCATGTCCAGTAAAAGCATGTCATTCAAAGCTTTTAAATATGAACTGTATTCAGCGTGGAATCTTCTGGAACTGGCTTTTCTTGTAAAATTAGACAATGATGGGCTGCAAAAGATGGCCGCCAAGGGTTATTTGACTTGGTCTATGAATTCCAAACTGCCACACTGCCTTAAGGACAAAAGGACACATTCCAGACCCAGAAGTGTCATTCACCATCTCCTGAAACCATGGCAAAAGATGTTTCATGACTTGAATGGATCTCTCTGAAACAAAGATGATGATTGACTCAAACCCGTAAGGGAAATGAGTTCAAACAAAAATCCAGGATGTGGCTAATATGCCTAAGCCCAACACCATATTTGGAAGGGAAGTGTGAGAAGTCACATGGTAAGGCAGCCATGTCAGTCTCCTTTTTTACTCTTTAAGTTCTGTCTGCCGAAAGACAGAACAGCGGCAGCAGCAGAGAGAATTGCAACATCTACCTCTACCTTAAAACTGGAGGCTTTAACATCATAAGGTCTCCAAGCCTGTTCCTTTTCAAGTCCGCCAATACAGCAAACTGATCTCCTGGTAATAAGACTACAAGTAACCAATTTTGTGACCTGCGGAAAGTCCATCTCTTCGAGAGAATCCTGCAACAACTCTGGCATGCAACTTGGGCTAGTGAATTCACCCGGCTACACTTCAGAGTGAAGATGTCTTCATCAGGCCTGCAACATGTGTTTTCCAAGATGAGCCAATCATGTCAACTATTCCTTTCGTTTACAACTTGTAAATGTTCATTATTTTCCTTAACTGTACTTTCCGTGTGTGTGTGTGTGTTCGTGTGCGTGAGTGAGTGTGTGTGAGTGTGTGTGAGTGAGTGCCATA
This sequence comes from Cetorhinus maximus, assembly GCF_964194155.1. Taxonomy (NCBI): domain Eukaryota; kingdom Metazoa; phylum Chordata; class Chondrichthyes; order Lamniformes; family Cetorhinidae; genus Cetorhinus; species Cetorhinus maximus. The sequence goes on from NC_135888.1 coordinate 128,282,115, forward strand.
GCATTAGATTTTCAGGGTCAGCATCTTCAGCCAGAAGGGCCGAGTGGATGATTTATATCAGCCTCCTTCTGAGGCCCCCAGCATCACAGATGCCAGTCTTCAGCCAATTCGATTCACTCAATGTGATATCAAGAAACAGCTGAAGACACTGGGTCCCGCAAAGACAGCGGGCACGTGAATATTCCGGCAATAGTACTGAACACTTATGCTCCAGAGCTAGCTGCGCATCAAGCCAAACTTTTCCAGTGCAGCTACAACACTGGCATCTACCCGGCTATGTGGAAAATTGCCCAGATATGTCCTGTCCACAAAAAGCAGGACAAATCCAACCTGGCCAATTACAGCCCCATCAGTCTACTCTAGATCATCATCAAAGTGATGGAAGGTGTCGTTGACCGTGCTATCAAGTGCACTTATTCAGCACTAACCTGCTCAACGATGCTCAATGCGGGTTCTGCCAGGGTCTCTCAGCTCCTGACTTCATTACAGCCTTGGTCTAAACATGGATTAAAGAGCAGACTCAAGGGCGAGGTAAGTGTCACTGCCATTGACATCAAGGCAGAATTTAACGAAGTGTGGCATCAAGGAGCCCTGGCAAAACTGGAGTCAATGGGATTCAGGGGGTAAACTCTCCAATGGGTGGAGTCATATCTCACACAAAGGAAGATGGTTGTGGTTATTGGAGCTCAATAATCTCAGTCCCAGGACATCACTGCAGGAGTTCCTCAGGGTAGTGTCCTAGGCTCAGCCATCTTCAACTGCTTCATCGATGACTTTCCTTCCATCATAAAGTCAGAAGTCGGGATGTTCACTGATGATTTCACAAAGTTCAGTACCATTTGCGACTCCTCTGATACCCAGTCTGTGTCCAAGATGGAATCTAATTAAGTCCCCTTGAAATTCAATGGCATTACCATTGCTGAATCTCCCACTATCAACATCCTGGGGGTTCCCATTGCCCAGAAACTAAACTGGACTAGCCATTAAAATACTGTGGCTACAAGAGCCGGTCGGAGGCTGGGAATTCTCTGGCAAATAACTCACCTCCTGACTCTCCAAAGCCTGTCTGCCATCTACAAGGCACAAGTCAGGATGCTTGATTGGCACTCCATCCACCACCTTAAACATTCACTCTATCCACCACCAACACACAGTGGCAGCAGTATGTATCATCTACAAGATGCACTGCAGCAACTCATCAAGGCTCCTTTGTCAGCACCTTCCAAACACGTGACCTCTACCACCTAAAAGGACAAGGGCATCAGGCGCATGGGAACACCATCACCTGCAAGTTCCCCTCAAAGCCCCTCACCATCCTGACTTGGAAATATATTGCCGTTCTTTCACTGTTGCTGGGTTAAAACCCTGGAACTCTCTTCCTAACAGCACTGTGGGTGTACCTGCACTGTATGGACTGTAGCAGCTAAAGAAGGTGGCTCACCACCACCTTCTCGGGGGAAATTAGGGATTGGCAATAAATGCTGTCCTCGCCAGCGACGTCCACATCCCATAAAAAGAATACATTAAAAATAATCCTCTTTATTTAAACCCATAAAAAGCTTGCTGGTAATTATTCAAATTGTCCACACACCTGGGTTAAGAAGCACACACATCTTCCTTTTCAAAAGCATAATGGACAATCAGGAAGGAAACAGAGGTTTCAGTATTTCTCTGCCACCCCACTGCACCACTCACCACCCCCCCATCCATCCGTAACACCATCTATTCCTTTCCCTTTCAAATGCTTGTCTAGCTTCCCCTTGAATACATCTGTGGTGGCGAGTTCCACATTCTCACCACTCTTTCGATAAAGAAGTTTCAAAGCTCCCATTTCGGGGCAGTTACAAAACTCCCCAAGAATGGGGATTCTCATTGGACCAAGATATGATTGGGGGATTCGGAAGGGAATATGCTGGTCCACATGTGACTCCAGACCCACAGCAATGTGGTTGAGTCTTAACTACCCGCTGAAATGGTGTGGCAAGCCACTCAGTTCAAGGGTAATTAGGGATGGGTAACATATGTTGCCTTGCCAAAGACACTCGCATCCCATGAAAGAATCAATGTTAAAAAAAATTATCGGAGATCCAGCGAGTTGGACCCTGAATCTATCAGAGATCCAATGAGCTGGGCACTGAATCTATCAGAGACAGATTCCATTAGAATCCATTGGAATCGGTTTTGAATCTATTAGAATCCAATGAGATGTGCCATGATATTACTGGAGAATAACTGAGGGGGATCGTAGAACCTAGCCACTTGTGACAAACACTTACTGCTATTGCCCGGGAGAACCCCACCACTCCGTGCTTAGATGCTGATTAGGCAGGCCCAAATATTATAGGATTGATTCCTGTAGAGGGTTGACAAAAGAGACAAAGAAGGAGCAGAATTACTAGCATAGGGAGGGCAGTCTATATTGAAAGGTAAAAGATTTCACCAGTCCCAGTAAGCCTAGGTCAAAGATCAAGGTCCATATGGCTGGGGTGGATGATCGATCCCCAATATCTCCCCGAGGACTGCAAGTATAGATAATATCAGAGATTGAATGGTTGTGATTTTCTGGGTGCTCTGGGCGATGGGGAATTTGAGACAGAGAATGTGATGGACACTTGGATTCACAGGCTCTGAGTCAGAGAAATGCTTCAAACAACCAGTTGGGAGAGGAATAATAACTCCTCCCCACTGGACGTTAATTTAGCTCACCACCCATTGTAATCAGCTTGCTCAATTCCAAGCTCTGGGCAGGCGGACAGTTCAAGAGTCAGTCAGAAGTTTTGGACAGTAGATATTTGTTCTGTTCTGCCCTGTTTTCCCCTTTTTATGGCATTATCACTCGGGTTTCCAGCAGTGGAATGGCACTGCCTGTAGGAACAGGAGCAGCAGGAGGATCAATGAAGGGGTATGAGGTTGTTCAGTAGGGTCAGGTGTGCATGGTGTTCAACTGCTCGTACCTGATACCCTCACATACCCAGACATAGATGAGCACAAGTTGCTTTGGCTGCTGGTTTGTGCAGAGTGTTGAATAGCCCATATCTCAAATACCAAAGGTCTGCTTGGCATTGGACAATGCCTCAGAATCACCAAATCATAGCGTGCCACAGAATAATAGATTCTTACAGCTCAGGAAGAGATCATTTGGCCCATTGTGCCTGTTCTGGCTCTTCGAAAGGGCAATCCAATTAGTCCCAGTCCCCTGCTCTTTATCCATATGTACCAATTCTTCCGCATCAATGATTTATCCAAACTGTGTACATAAGGTTTGAATCATAAAAGTAAGCAGTTGATCTGTACCATCTGTTGTAAACACATCTTCTACTAATGTGCAGCATAGAACATAATGAGTAAACCCTGGTACACAGAATCACAGAGTTTTTACAGCACAGTAGGAGGTCATTCGGCCCATCATGTCTGCACCTGCTCTCTGAATAAGCATTTCACCTAGTGCTATTCTCCTGCCTTCTCCCCATAACCCTGCACATTCTTCCTTTTCATTTAACAGTCTAATTCCCTTTTGAATGCTTCAGTTGAATCTGCTTCCACCATACACTCAGGCAGTGCATTCCAGACCCTAACCACTCACTGTGTGAAAAAGATTTTTCTCATATCATTTTCCCCTCTTTTACCAACTACCTTAAACCTGTGCCCTCTGGTTCTTGATCCTTCTGCCAATGGGAACAGATTCTCCTTATCTACCCTGTCCAGGTCCCTCATGATTTTGAACACTTCTATCAAATCTCCTCTCAGCCTTCTTTTCTCCAAGGAAAACGATCCCAACTTCTCCAATCTATCTTCATAACAGATATTTCCCACCCGTGGAATCATTCTCGTAAATCTCTTCTGCACTCTCTTCAATGCCTTTGCATCCTTCTTAAAATGCAGTGCCCAGAGCTGTACGCAGTACTCCAGCTGAGGTCCAACCAGTGTCTCATACAAGCCAGGGACTCTACCCCAGATATGCAAGCAGTGAGACTACCCTGGGTACAGTCAGTGAGTATACTCTGGATACAGTCAGTCCATCAACCCTAGCTACACAGTCAGCAAGTCTACCTCAAGTACACAGTCAGTGAGTATACTCTGGATACAGTCAGTCCATCAACCCTAGCTACACAGTCAGCAAGTCTACCTCAAGTACACAGTCAGTGAGTATACTCTGGGTACACAGTAAGTGAGTCTGCCCCGGGTACACAGTCAGTGAGTCTACTTCTAATATACAGGCACGAGTTTACCCTGGAGGCACATTCAGTGAGTGTACTCCAAGTACATAGTCAGGGTGTCTAACCCAGGTACACAGTCAGTGAGTATAACCCAGGTGCACAGCATTTATCCTTGTAAAGATTCTCCTTTCTACTTTTCAATGTACCTTTTATTTTCACTTACATGCAAATATCTCTCCCTAGTGAAAAGGCACACTGTACACCAGCCAGGTTCTTTACCTGGATATGCAAATAATTCTTGTTATTTATCTAAATATCCATCAATACATTAATTCTCAGCTGACTTTAACTATTTACATGAAGTGTTTTGTACCTGCCATGGAGGAAATGTTGATTATAACTCCTCCTGCACCACCAGTCTTTTTACTCATGTAATTAAGTCCCAGGTAGGTTCCTCTGATCATACTGACCTGCAATACAAGCAACATAATGTGAGCAAATACGGGTAGCAGAACAGTATAGGTACCTACAGTCATGGAGTACAATCGGAATTCAGGTTACAGGCACAGACTTCAGGCATGAGTGGAGTCACAAAGTACAGGCACAAGAGTAAATTCATAGTGTACTTGGCTAAGCTTGTAGGCACAAGAGTACAAATGCTCATACTTACCAAGTTTATATCCACACATCTCTCCCAGTTTTTCTCATCACCTATCCCAGCATTGTTGCAAACAATGTCCAACTGCAGGAAATTTTCAACTGTTTTCTTGAATGCATCTACAAGAAAAAAGGCAACTTAATATCCAAACGTATCAGAGCCCAGACTTTTCGACGGGCCTGTCTTGGTGTCATGGTCTTTGGGTCTGTGGCCTTGGGGAGGTTGTGGGAGGAAGGGAAGAATTCAACTTGTGAGGAAGTGTCAGGAAGATATAATAATTTCCATAATGTTATTGGAATTTATTGCAAAGTAGAGTAATAGTGGGATCTGTGTGTGTGTCTGTGTGTCTGTGTGACTTAATTGAATTAAAGGCAGCTGGTCTGAAGGCTGTGATGTATCAGATGATAAGCTAAGTTTGAAATGTTAAATAGGTAAACACGGGGGATGTTTTAGAGTGTAAGAGGTAACGGGAACATTTGCATTTTAAATACACCAGACTAGCTTGAATTCAAAGGAGGGGTGAAATGTTTCACCTAGCCAGGAGAGGTTAAGAAACAGTGTGTTTATTTTTCCCAAAGATTGCTGGTAAAATTATGCTATGAGGGATTTTTATCATTAGAGGTAAAGTCCAAAGATATAGTGAAATAATGGGAATTTGCATTCAAAGGGGATAATATGTATAAAAGAGAGAAGCTGTGTGTAAGGGTAGACATTGTAAGATCTAAAACAGGTGTGAAAAGCCTCAAGCTGTCTACGAGAACTGAAGTTAAGAAAACTCACTTTGAATTGGATTGCCCAGGGTATCGTGTTCTTTGCCTGGGTCTTTTAAAATCCATGTGTCTTACTGTTGCCTTAATGAAAGTGTAACTGGGAATTAGATTAACTAGGGGATTTAGAAGTTATCACAGTAGTAATTTGTAGATCTATGTGAGTGCTTAAAATCATTTCATCTATTAATAAAGATTTAATTTAGTTTTGTAAGAAACCTATAAGACTCGGTGGTCTTATTACTACTGAATTCAAGGCACGCATCTCAAAATTCCTACAAATTGCAAAACAGTTGTGGCAGTTGTTTCAAGTTTCCCTTTCGAATTTGAGCAGCTCAACATTTACCATCGGCTGTGCCATAACAAAGTTGGGGGCTCTTTGCAGGGTATATTTGAGATTCCTTGATTGGTTTAGAGTTGGTGAACCTTAAGATTATGAGTATGAGAAGCACTTTGAATTCACGAGTTGCTGTGGGGGATTTTTAAGCGGTGAGACTGCAATATGGCTTTGGCAGTTGAAGTTATAACTTTGGCTGGTTTACAAAAGGTAACTGAAGTTAAGTTAATGGATTTGGCAGAGAAGTTACAATTGGGATTAGTTGCAGTGGTAAGGAAAACAGATATAATCAAAGGTACAGCACAGCATTTAAAGTTGGAAGTGATACCTGACACTGGTGAGTCACAGCTGGAGGTAGTGTGACTTCAGTTAGAAATGAAGAAGCTTGAACTTGAACAAGAAAAGAAAATTTTAAAAAACTTGAGCTAGAGGCAGCAGAAAAAGAAAGGGCGGAGAAAGAAAAAGAAAAGGAAAGAGAAAGGGCAATTCAAAGGGAGCAAGCAGAAAGGCAGGAGAAAGAAAAGAAGCTGGAACCGGAACTCCAGACAAGAGAAAAGGATAAAGAAAGAGAGGCAAAGGAAAAAGAGGAGGAATGAGAAAGGGAATACCAGCTTAAAAGGCCGGCAGTTAAAAAAGAGATCTCAGATTCTGAGGAAAGTTCTGATGATGACAAAACCTTTAACCTAAAACCCAGTGGGGAGATGTTTAAATTTCTACAAGCTCTTCCAAATTTTGAGGAAAGAGATGTTGAAGCATTCTTTATCTCATTTGAGAAGATAGCTAAACAGATGAAATGGCCACAGGAAAACCGGACATCGTTGTTACAATCTAGGTTGGCGGGTAGAGTGCATGAGGTATATGCTTCACTGTCAGAAGAAATGTCAATGAACTACGATGTGGTAAAAAAGGCAATTTTGAGTGCATATGAGTTGGTTCCTGAGGCATACAGGCAGAAATTTAGAAATATGAGAAAACAGCCTTGGCAAACATATACTGAGTTTGAAAGAGTAAAACAAAGCAATTTTGACCGGTGGGGGCTCTTAGAATAAAGTTAACATAAGGGAAGTAGAGTTAAGACATGGCGGGGCAGCTCAATCAAGTGAAATGCATGTCTTGTAATATGTGCGAAGTCATGGACGCTACCAGTGTCCTAGCTGACTACATGTGCGGGAAGTGCTGTCAGCTGCAGAAACTTAAGCTCCGGGTTTCAGATCTCGAGTGGCAGCTGGAGCCGCTGTGGCGCATCCGCGAAGCTGAGCGCTTCGTGGATGGCACGTTCAGAGAGGTAGTCACACCGCACCTTGGAGACAGAGAGGGAATGGGTGACCACCAGGCAGTCCAAGAGAAGTAGGCAGGTAGTGCAAGAGTCCCCTGGGGTCCCACTCACCAATCAGTTTTCCATTTTGGAAGCTGGTGAGGGCGCTGGTTCCGCAGAGGAGCGCCCAAGTTTGTAGCATCATGAGCGGCTCGGCTGTACAGGGGGGCAAGGAAGAAGAAAGGATGAGCTATAGTGACAGGGGGTTCATTGGCTAGGGGAACAGACAGGCGTTTCTGTGACCATAGACGCGACTCTAAGATGATATGTTGCCTCCCTGGTGCCAGGGTCAAGGATGTCACAGAGCAGGTGCAGGTCATTCTTCTGGAGGAGGGTGATCAGCCAGAGGTCATGGTCCACATTGGTACCAATGACTTAGGTAGGAAGGGGGATGTGGTCCTGCAATCAGAATTTAGGGAGTTAGGAAGAAAATTAGCAAGCAGGACCTCGAACGTAGTAATCTCCGGATTTCTCCCAGTGCCGCATGCCATTGAGTACAGAAATAGGAGGATAAGGCAGATGAATGTGTGGCTGGAAGGATGGTGCAGGAGGAAGAGATTTAGATTCTTGGGACATTGGGACTGGCTCTGGGAGAGATGGCACCTGTACAAGCCAGACGGGTTGCACCTGAACAGAGCTGGGACTGAGTTCCTTGCTAGTTGCTGTTGGGAGGGCTCTAAACTAACTCAGCAGGGGTGTGGGAACCAAGAAAAAATATTAGAGAGGAATACTAGGGTGCACAAAATACTGGGAGGGACAGATAGCACTAATATAGAGAATAGTAAGTTAATAGGTAATGTCAGGGTAAGGGAGAAAGTAGCAAAATCGAAATCAGGAGAAATTACTATGCATGAATGTGAATGCATGGAGTACAGTAAATAGGATTGGGGAGTTACAGGCGCAGATTGCCATGTGGAAATATGATGTTGTGGCGATAACAGAGACCTGGCTCAAGGAAGGGCAGAATTGGGTTTAAATATTCCTGGGTACAGGATGTTCAGAAGAGATAGGAAAGGAAGGAAAGGAGGAAAGGTGGCAGTATTGGTTAAGGAGAGTGTTGCAGTTCTGGAGAAAGAGGATGTCCCAGAGGGTTCAAGGGCAGTATCAAGTTGGCTAGAGCTAAGGAACAAAAAGGGTGCAATTACATTGCTCAGTGCAGTGTATAGGCCGCCAAATAGTAAGAAGGATATAGAAAAACAAATCTGCAGGGAAATTACAGATAGATGCAGGCATTATAGAGTAGTTATAATGGGGGACTTTAATTACCCGAATGTAGACTGGGACAGTGGTGGTGTAAAGGATGGAGAAGGGCAAAAGTTCCTAGATTGTGTTCAGGTGAATTTTCTACAGCAGTATATGTGTCCAATCCAACAAGAAAAGATGCACTGTTGGACCAGGTTCTTGGAAATGAGGTGGGCCAAGTAGATCAAGTGTCAGTGGGGGGACACTTAGGAGACAGTGATCATTGTATTGTACATTTTAGGATGATGATAGAAAAGGACTATAGGCAAACCAGAGTAAGAATAATTAACTGGACAAGAGCTGACTTCGATGGGGCAAGAACGGAGCTGGGCCAGATAGACTGGAACGAAAGATTGGCAGGAAAAACTGTAGCTGAACAATGGGCTACCTTCAAAAAAGAATAGGTTCGGGCACAATCAAGGCGTATTCCATCGAAAGGAAAAGATAGGACAAACAAATCTAGAGCTCCCTGGATGGAAAAGGAGATTGGAGAAAAAGAAATTAAGATAAAGAAGAAAAAGTGCGCTTATGACAGGTGTCAGGTAGAAAATACAATTGAGAACCAAGAGGAATACAGAAGGTTCAGAGGGAGGTAAAAAAACTATATTAGAGAAGTGAAGAGGGATTATGAGAAAAGACTGTCAACCATCACCAAAGTCTTCTATAGGCATATAAATAGTAAAAGGGTGATAAAATGAGTAGGGCTGATTAGGGACCTAGAAGTGAATTTACACATGGACGAAGGAGCCATGGCTGAGGTAGTAAATGAATACTTTGCATCCATCTTTAACAAGGAGGTAGATGCTACCCAGGCCATGGTGACAGACGAGGAAACTCTGTCACTAGAAGGGTTCAAAATTGATAAGGAGGAAGTGTTGAATAGACTGTTGGTACTTAAAGTTGACAAGGCGCTGGGACCGGATGAGATGCATCCAAGGCTGTTCAAGGAAGTGAGAATAGAAATTGCAGGGGCACTGGCCACAATCTTTCAGTCTTCCCTAAACTCAGAGGAGGTGCCAGAGGACTGGAGAATTGCAAACATTACACTCTTGTTCAAAAAAGGTTGTAAGGATAAGCCCAGCAATTAAGAACCAGTCAGTTTAACTTCAGTGGTGGGCAAGATTCTAGAAACAATTATTCTGGATAGAATTAGTAGTCACATGGAAAAATATGGGTTGATAAGAAAGAGCCAGCATGGATTTCTGAAGGAGAAATCATGTTTAACCAACTTGCTGGAGTTTTTTGAAGAGGTAACAGAAAAGGTCAATGAGGGTAATGCCGTTGATGTGGTGTACATGGACTTTGAAAAGGCATTTGGCACAGTGCCACACAACCAACTTGTGAGAAAAGTTATTTCTCATGGAATAAAAGGGACAGTAGCAACACGGATGCAAAATTGGCTGAAAAACAGGAAGCAGAGAGTAATGGTCAATGGATATTTTTCGGGCTCGAGGAAGGTTTGTAATGGAATTCCCCTGGGTTCGGTATTGGGACCCTTGCTTTTCTAGATATATATTAATGATCTAGATCTTGGTGTGCAGAAGACAATTTCAAAGTTTGCAGATGATACAAAGCTGAAGAGTGTTATGAACTGTGAGGAGGACGGTGTGGAACTTCAAGAGGACATCGACAAGTTGGTGGAGTGGGCAGATAGGTGGCAGATGAAGTTCAATGCAGAGAAGTGTGAGGTAATGCATTTTGCTAGGAAGAACATGGACAGGCAATATTAAATAAGGGGTGAAATTTTGAAGTGGGTGCAGGAGCAGAACGACTTTGGTGTATATGTGCATAGATCATTGAAGGTGGCAGGACAAATGGAGAGAGCAGTTAATAAAGCATATAGGGGAGAGTTTTTCCTATGGCAGACGGGCTGGGCGGGAGCGGGCGGGAGCAGGCGCAGAGCCGATCGCCGCCCGCAATCAGGTGCGCACCACCATTTTACGCGGATGGGCCAATTAAGATTCCTCAGCGCTACCTGTGCGGGCGCGGGGAGGAGGGAGAGTTGGGGCATGCGCTCTTTCGCGAGCGCTGCAATCTCCCTGAAGCACGGAGCTGCCTCAGGGAGATTGAATGAATTATAAAAGTTTTTAAAAAATCAAGTAAAAGCTTATTTAAACATGTCCCCTCATGTGACAGTATTACATGAGCTGGGACACGTTTGTGAAGTTTGGGAAAATTATTTAATTATTTTGTAAAACCTTCAGGAAACCTCATCCCGCCCGTGGATGAGGTTTCCTGAAAAACGCAAAGGCCGCTTGGGCTCTTCGCCTGCCCCCCCCACCTCCGCCAACCTTAAGGTTGGACGGGCAGCATTCTTAACAAGTTTAATTACTTCTTTAATGGCCTTAATAGGCCGTTGACAGTTCAGCAGGCGCACAGCCACCTCCACGTGCACCCACCAAACACAATATCAAAATGACAAGTGGCGACATTGGGATGCACGCCCGACATCATCGCACATCATTTTATGCATCAGTGTGTCGGGCCCGCCCCCGCACACCGACGGCAATATTCTGCCCGTAGTATCCTGGGCATTATTAATAGGGGCATAGAGTACAAGAGCAGGGAGGTTATGCTGAATTTATATAAGACACTTATTAGACCTCAGCTGGAATATTGTGTACAGTTCTGGGCACCATATATAGTAGGAAGGATGTGAACACATTGGAGATAGTGCAGAAGAGGTTTACAAGAATGGTCCCAGGGATACAAACTTGAGCTACGAGGATAGATTGGAGAGGTTGGGACTGTTCTCCTTGGAGAGAAGAAGGCTGAGAGGAGATTTGATAGAGATGTTCAAAGTCATGAGGCAGAGTAGATAGGGAGAAGATGTTCCCACTCGTAAAAGGATCAAGAACGAGAGGGCACAGATTTAAAGTGATTTTCAAAAGTAGCAAATGCGACGTGAGAAAAAATGTTTTCACACAATGAGTGGTTTGGGACTGGAATGCGCTGCCTGGAAGTGTGGTGGAGGCAGGTTCAATCGGGGCATTCCACAGGACATTTGATGATTATTTGAATAGAAACAATGTGCAAGGGTATGGGGGAAAAGGCAGGGCAATGGCACTAGGTCATAATGCTCATTTGGAGAGCCGATGCAGACACGATGGGCCGAATGGCCTCCTTCTGCGCCGTTAAGATTCTGTGATTCTGTGGTTCTGGATACGGGCATTAAAGGTATAGGCGACATATGCAGCTCTTAGGGAAGTAATTCTTTTGGAAGAATTTAAAGATTCAATTCTTTCGGTAGTGAGAACTCATGTGGAGGAACAGAGGGTTCTAACAGTAAGACAAGCAGCAGAGATAGCTGATGATTATGAGTTAGTTCATAGAGCTAAACCTTTTTGGTCACTCTTAAATCAGAAAAGGGTAGAAAGTGGGAAGGTGAAAGGAAGATGGGTAGTCAGGGAAGAAAAGAAGTAGGTGGAAATTCACTGCAAGTTTTTTCTCAGAATAAAAAGGATGGTGCTGAGGGTAGAAGTGACAGTCAAAAATTGAGGTGTTTTTATTGTAATAAAGTTGGACACATGAAGTCAGTGTGTCGGAAATAGCAGGAAAAATCTGTTGGGATTATTAGGGTGCAAAAAAGTTCTGGAAGTAAAAGTACTGTGGGTTCTGAGGTTCAGGCACAGGAAAAGCCAGTGGTGTGTGTGTACAGATAAAACAGGAAGAATCGGTGAAAAGTAAAGAAGTGGGAATGTGTTCACAATTTACCCAAGAGAATCCTGAGGAGCAGATTGCAGAAATGCTTAAAGATTTTCTGTATGAAAGGAAAGTCTTTCCATGTGTACCGGGTAGATTAGGTAAAGATGGTAAAATTTTAAGAGACACAGGGGCTAGTCAATCCTTAATGTTGTGGGATAGTGACATTTGTTGTTCACAGGGGGTATTGCAGGAGCAGATGATAATAAGTGGGGTTCATGGAGATGCTAAACCTATTCCATTGTGGAAGGTAAATTTAAACAGTAAGTGGAAAACAGGTGAGGTGATTGTTGGAGTAGAGGAAAAATTGCCCATTGCAGGGGTTCAATTTATCGTGGGTACTAATATAGCTGGATCACATGATGTGAGTGTTGCCTATGGTCATTGGAGAAGTGTTTTCAACAGAAGTGTTGCAGAGAGGGCATCCTGGATTGTTTCTAGATTGTGTGATAATGAGATCACAGGCTTTTAGGTTGAAACAAGAAGAACAGGAAGTTCAAAGGCAGAGAGAAGGTGTGGAAGTCCAATTAGCTGGCAGTGTGTTTGATAAGGTTGTTCAGGAAGGAAGACTGGAAGACAATGCAACTAAGGTGTTTAACTGAAGACATTTAGTGGAGTTACAGAAAAAGGATTCGCAAATAAAACAGCTTACTCAGAAACAGAGGCAAAATGTATTCCAGAATGTTATTACCTTAAGGGTAATGTTTTAATGGGAAAATGGAGGCCTTATCATACTTCAGCAAATGAAAGCTGGAGGGAGGTGCATCAGATTGTAATGCCATTTGGATATGGAAATGAGATTCTAAGGATCGCTCATGAAATTCCAAGGAGGGGGACATTTAGGAATTAGAAAAACACAGGCGAAAATACAAAAACATTTTATTGGCCCGGATTGCATAGTGATGTAGTCAAATTCTGTAGAACATGTCATACATGTCAGGTGATAGGGAAACCACAGGCAGTGATTAAGCCGGCACCTTTAATTCCCATTCCAGCATTTGAGGAACCTTTTACTAGGGTCATGATTGAATGTGTAGGAACCTTCCCAAGACAAAAAGTGGAAATCAGTACTTACTGACAATAATGGATGAGTCTCCCAAGTTTCCTGAAGCAATACCTTTGCAAAATATTACAACAAAGAAAATTGTGGAAGAGTTAACTAAATTTTTTACAAGCTATGGTTTACCTAAGGAAATACAATCAGATCTGGGTTCAATTTTCATGTCACAGTTGTTTAAGGAAGAAATGAACAGTTTGGGGATAAAACAATTTAAGTCAACAGCTTATCATCCTGAGTTACAAGGGGCTTTGGAAAGATGGCATCAAACTCTTAAAACTATGATGAGAGCGTATAGTCAGGACTATCCACAGTATTGGAATAGGGGCATTCCATTCTTGTCATTTGCTATTAGAGACTCTCCTAATGCATCGACTGGTCTTAGTACTTTTGAACTAGTTTATGGTCATGAGGTAAGGGGACCACTGAAATTGATTCATGAGAAATTGGTGGGACAAAATTCAGAAACTACTCTCCTGGATTATGTATCAAATTTCAGAAAAAGATTGGATAGAGCATGTGAGTTGGCTAGGGAACAGTTAAAGGTATCACAGCAAGTGATGAAAGTGAAGGCAGACAGAAAAGCTATAGCTCATAGTTTTGCTGCTGGAGAGAAAGTGTTAGTCCTGTTACCAGTACTGGGTGACTCGTTAAAGGCAAGGTTTAGTGGGCCTTAGTGAAAAGAAGCTGAATGAAGTGAACTATTTAATAAATACTCCAGATAGAAGAAAGAAGCAGAGGGTGTGTCATGTAAATATGCTTAAAAAGTACTTTGACAGGGAAGAGGATCAAAAGGACGTGTTAGTGGCGGTAGATAATGAGAAAGAAGTAGAAATGCAGGATTCTGAAAATGATTTTCCTCTAATCAAATTGGACAAAGAGGGAGTATTTGAAAATTTAAATGTAATATTGAATTACCTTCCAGACAAGTGTCAAAGTGATTTGGAGAGGCTATTGCGGTCACACAAAGACCACTTTGGATTTCATGGGAACAATCCGGCTTAATGATGAATCCTGCCCATACCTTTCATTTGGTCATCAGATGTCACATCACAAGGGGTGAACATGGTTTGCTGAGCACCATACACAGAAATGTAGGCTTTGACTCAAGGTCAGCTGCAATGTTAATGTCTAAAAGGCTGACCTGAAAGAGGCAATCAAAATCCTGTTAACTCTTACGTCAGAGAGAGAATTGGTCAATGCTGTTGTGGAGTTAGTTAATACCCAGTTAATGGTTCTCCAGGGTCAGTTAATGGTTAGTCAGCGGTGTTACAGAGTTAGTTAATGGCTAATCAATGTGTGAGGGTGTTAGCTACATAGTGTTACATTAGTTTACAGCACAGAAACAGGGTGTTTGACGAACAGACCCATGTTAGTGATAATGAAGCACATGAGCCTCCTCCCACCCATTTTCATCTCACCCCAATCAACATATCCTTTTCTTTTGCTGTAGAAAGAGGCATACCGTTGAAGCTTTTCATCTTTCGCTCTGATTGGCCGAGGCATTGCCAATCAGAGTCCACTTGTCAACCAATCGGCACCCTCTCCTCATGCAGTATAAATTGCTGTTCCCTTTGAAATTTGGTATTCTTGCAAATCTGTCCTGATGAGTGGAAGATGAAAAGCTTCAAAAGTATCTCTCTTTTTTGAGCAATACTCAGGTTCTATATTACCAAGCGACTATTCATATCCTTATCCTTTCTCTCTCATGTGCTTATCTAGCTTCCCCTTAAATGTGTCCATAATATTCCCCTCAACCACTCCATGTAGTGGCAAGATTCAAATTCTCACCACTCTCTTGGTAAAGGCTTTCCCTGAAGTCCCTATTAGATTTGTTAAAGTCTTTCGTACATTTAGGACCCCTAGTTCTGGTCTCCTTCACAAGTGAAAAAAGTTTCTCCACAACTATCTCAGGAATCAAGTGATACGGAGAGTGGGCAAGAAAATGGAGTTGGGGCAGAAAAGCAACCATGGTTGTACTGAATGGGGGAGCAGGCTCAAGGGGCCATATTGTCTATTCCTTCTTTTTAATGTTCTTATGAACCTTTGCATAATCTAAAAGGCCCCTAGCAGGAACCCTTCAGCTTTCTCTTTTCTAGAGAGAAGAGCTCCAGCTGTTTTAATCCATCCTGATTGTGATAACCTTTTGGTGTCATTTTTGTGAATCTTTTTCGCACCTTCTCCAGTGCCTCTGTATCCTTCTTATAAAATGGAGACCAGAACTGTTTGCGGTACCCCACGCGGGATCTATACAAGTTTAACATAACTTCTCTGCTTTTCAATTCTTTCCCTCTGGAAATGAATCCTAGTGGATTATTTGCTTTTATGTGGCCTTATTAATCAGGGTGGCTACTTTTAGTGATTTGTCTATCAGTACCCCAGATCACTTTGCTCCTCTACACCCCGGTCAGACTTATTATCCAAATTAATGGTCAATCAATGATGTTACAGAGCCAGTTTTTTTTTATTCGTTCATGGGATGTGGGCGTCGCTGAGTAGGCCAGCATTTATTGCCCATCCCTAAATGGCCTTGAGAAGGTGGTGGTGAGCTGCCTTCATGAGCCGCTGCAGTCCGCGTGGTGTAGGTACATCCACAGTACTGTTAGAGAAAGAGTTCCAGGAATTTGACCCAGTGACAGTGAAGGAATGGCAATATATTTCCATGTTAGGATGGGAGTGGCTTGGAGGGGAACTTCCAGGTGGTGGTGTTTCCATGTGTCTGCTGCCCTTGTCCTTCTAGATGGTTGTGATCGTGGGTTTGGAAGGTGCTGTATAAGGAGGCTTGGTGAGTTCCTGCAGTGCATCTTGTAGATGGTACACACTGCTACCACTGTACCTTGGTGGTGGATGGAGTGAACGTTTGTAGAGGGGGTGGAGGGGGTGCCAATCAAGTGGGCTGCTTTGTCCTGGATGGTGCCAAGCTTCTTGAGTTTTGTTGGAGCTGTACTCATCCAGGCAAGTGGAGCGGATTCCATCACACTCCTGATTTTGCCTTGTAGCTGGCGGACAGGCTTTGGGGAGTCAAGATGTGAGCTACTTGCCTCAGAATTCCTAGCCTCCGATCTGGTCTTGTAGCCACAGTATTTATATGGCTAGCCCAGTTCAGTTTCTGGTCAATGGTAACCCCCCAGGATGTTGAGCAATAGTAATGCCATTGAATGTCAAGGGGTGATAGTTAGATTCTCTCTTGTTGGAGATGGTCATTGCCTGGCACTTGTGTGGTGCGAACCATACTTGCCACTTGTCAGCCCAAACCTGGACATTGTCCAGGTCTTGCTGCATTAGGATACAGACTGCTACAGCATCTGAGGAGTCGCGAATGGTGCTGAACATTGTGAAATCATCAGCGAACACCCCCACTTCTGACTTTTTGATGGAAGGAAGATCATTGATGAAGCAGCTGAAGATGGTTGGGCTTGGGACACTACCCTGAGGAACTCCTGCAGTGATGTCCTGGAACTGAGATGATTGACCGCCAACAACCCCAACCATCTTCCTTTGCGCTAGGTTTGACTCCAAGCAGTGGAGAATTTTCCGCCGATTCCCATTGACTCCAATTTTGCTAGAGCTCCTTGATGCCACACTCGGTCAAATGCTGCCTTGGTGTCAAGGCCAGACACTCTCAGCTCATCGTCTTCAACACCACAGCCCAAACCCTTGATCTCTAATGCCAAAAAAGACAAGATGTATGGGAAAACCACCACCTACAAGATCCCCTCCAAGTCATACACAATCCTAACTTAGAACTATATTGCCGTTCCTTCATTAACTCCCTTCCTAACAGCACTGTTGGTGTACCTGCACCAGGCAGACTGCAAAGATTCAAGATGTCTCACCAACATCTTCTCACGAGCAATTAAGAATGGGCAATAAATGCTGCCCTTGGCAACAATGCCCTCATCCCATGAATGAATTTTAAAAAAAATCTGTTCCCTCAAACTTTCCCTCAAGTAGGAGGGAGTCGGAAAGAATAATCAAACATGACTCTGAATGTGAAAGCTTTGCTGTCTATGTGGTGATTCTCCCTCAGGATGTCTTTAATTGTCTTTATTTGATGCCCTTGCTGTCCAGCTCATTCAAGAGCGAAGAACTGTGAGGGGACATAGACAGCATTGATGCGTCATACCTCGCAAATGCAGCAATTCAGAAGGGAGGGGAAATTGAGCAAAGGAGTTAGTCACCTGAATGTTTGATACTCATGAATCAAGTGTGATCATTTAAATTGTGCATGAGGTGTAGTTACCCAATGCTAACAGCAGAGGGCAGTCCCACCCACAGACAACAGTCACATACAGGTTGTCATACAAAGGCTGTCACTTAGTAACCATGGGGTGTTTAATAAAGAGGGAAAAAAGCCTCGGGTTACCTTAGCACCATTTTTCAGCAGTATTTCTGCAAAAGCTTTACTGAGCCCTTGAGCTGCTCCAGTTATTAAGGCAACTTTTCCTGCTAGTGACATTGCAAAGCTTACGGTAGAACCATAGAATCATAGAACACTACAGCACAGAAAACAGGCCATTCGGCCCTTCTAGTCTGTGCCGAAATATTATTCCGCTAGTCGCACTGACCTGCACCTAGTCCATAACCCTCCAGACCTCTCCCATCCATGTATCTATCTAATTTATTCTTAAAACTTAAGAGTGAGCCCGCATTTACCACGTCAGATGGTAGCTCGTTCCACACTCTCACCACTCTCTGAGTGAAGAAATTCCCCCTAATGTTCCCCCTAAACCTTTCCCCTTTCACCCTAAAGCCATGTCCTCTCGTGTTTATTTCTCCTAATCTAAGTGGAAAGAGCCTACTCGCATTTACTCTGTCTATACCCCTCACAATTTTGTGAACAAAATTTACGGTATTCAGTTCTATGGAATACTTCTCATCGTCTTATCAAAACCAATCTAGGAAAAGTCCAAAAGACAGTAAACAGTCACAAATGGCTTTAATTGGTTCTTATGTCCGTGCAGATCCTTCTCTCAGAAACAGCTAGAATACAGGACAGTCAGTAATGGCTCAGGGTGTACATAACACAGCTTGGCCCAGTGGTAACAGCATTACCTATGTGCCTATCCAAATCCCACTCCAGAACTTAAACATGTTTTATGCAGTACTGAGGGAACGCTTCACTGAAGCAGGGGCAGTTCTGAGGAATCGGTGCACTGTCAGGAAGGCAGTACTGAAGGAATGCTGTATCCTTACGGGTGTCATCCTTTAGAAGAAACCTGTCTGGCTCGGAGTAATTACAACAACAAGCAGCAAACTGGATCGGCACCCCATCCATCACCTTAAACATTCACTCCCTACACCAGTGGCACATAGTGTCTGCAGCATGTAACATCTTCAAGATGTACTGCAGAAACCCACCAAGGACTCTTCCACAGCACTTCTCAAACCCGTGGCCTTCACCACAATAAAGGACAGTAACAACGAACACATGGGAACACCACAGCCTCCAAGTTCTCCTCCAACCAGCACTAAATGTACTATATGAGAACTTTGCGTCTGTCTTTACCAAGGAAGAAGACGCCAGTTGAGCTACTGGATGGGCTAATAATTAATAAAACCCGACTGTCCTTAAAGTTGATAAGTCACTGGGGCCGGATACAATGCAAGGGAAGTAAGGGAAGAAATTGCAGGCGTCCTGGCTATAATCTTCCAATCCTCCTGAGATATAGGGGCGATGGCATATGACTGGAAAATTGAAATTGTTACACGCTTGTTCAAACAAGGGTGTAAGGATAAACCCAGCAACGACAGACAGTTAATTTAACCTGGGTGATGGGAAAGCTGATAGAAACAATAATCCGATACAAAATTAACAGTCACTCGGACAGCTAAGAAATGAATTAAGAAAAGCCAGTAAAGATTTGTTAAAGGCGAATTGTGTTTAACTACTTGATTGAGGTTTTTGATGAGGTAATAGAGAGGCTTGATGAGAGTAATGCAGTTGATGTGGGAGATATGGACTTCCAAAGGAATCTAATAGAGAGTCGGGAAAGCTGAAGCCCATGGAATAAAAAGGACGGGGGCAGCAATGGGCACAAAGTTGGCTGAGTGACAGGAAACGGAGGGTAGTGGTGAACAGTGGTTTTTGGATTGGAGGAAGGTACCAGGTTCCCCAAGGGTCAGTGTGAGGACCATTGCTTCCCTTGATATATATTAATGACCTAGACTTGGATGCACAAGGCACAATTTCAAAATTTGCAGATGACACAAAACTTGATGCATTGTAAACAGTGAGGCCGATAGTGGGAGGGCATCAATAGACTGGCGGAATAAGCGGACACTCGGCAGATGAAACTCAATGTATAGCAGTGCGAAGTGATACATTTTGGTAGGAAGAATTAGGAGAGGTAATATTAAATAAAGGCTACAATTCTAAAGGGGTTGCAGGACAGAGGGACCTGGGAGTGTATGTCACAAATTGTTGAAGGTGGCTAGTCAGGTTGAGAAAGTGGTTAAAAAGTCATACGGGATCCTAGACTTTATAAATAGAGGCATAGAGTACAAAAGCAAGAAAGTTATATAATGAATCTAAAACACTGGTTTGGCCTTAACCGAAGTATTGTGTCCAATTCTGGTCACCACACTTTAGGGAGGATGTGAAGGCTTTAGAGAGGGTGCAGAAAATATTTACGAGAATGGTTCCGGGGATGAGGAACTTCAGTTGCGTGGATAAATTGGAGAAGTCAGGATTGTCCTCTTTAGAGGAACTAGGATGAGGGGAGATTTAACTGGTGATTAAAATCATGAGGGATCTAAGAGAAACAGCCCCCATTGGCGGAAAGGTCAAAAACCAAAAGACGGCTATTTAAGGTAATTAGCAAAAGGACAAAAGGCAACATGAGGAAGAACCTTTTTACTCAGCGAGTAGTTATGATCTCAAACTGCCTGAGGGTGTGGTGGAAGCTGATTCAATCATGGCATTCAAAAGGGAACTAGATAAGAACGTGAGGGGAAAATATTTGCAGGGCTAAAGCAAGAGGGCAGGGGAGTGGGACTAGCTGAGTTGCTTTTGCAGAGAGCCGGCATCAACAGGACAAGCTGAATAGCCTTCTTCTGTGCTGTAACCATTCTATGTTTCTACCCGGGCTGACTTGGGCATATGCCAGTCATTCCTTCTGCTTCAAAGTCCTGGGCTCCCTCCCTAACAACGCTGTGCAAGTACCCTCGCCAAACAGACTGCACTGGTTCAGGAAGAAGGCCCATCACCACCTTCCCAAGGATAACTAGGGATGGGTATTAAATGCCAACCTTGCCCGTGACACTGACATCCCGAGGGTAATAAAATAATACATTATTCCTAGATCGTTCCTGCCGCATCAACCAGGTGTTAAACATTCATGGCAATATTCAAAGTGAGATTCCTCGTACCATGGCCTAAGTCCCTGGCTCAAACAATAATTGTTACGCTTCTCGAAACTCATTGCATGTGAGGGGCTATGAGGTGTCTGAGGGCTGTGATAATTATATTTCATAGAATTTTTCAGTGCAGAAACAGGCCATTCAGCCCTAGTGGTCTATGCTGGTACGCACCACACAAGTCTGCTCCCATCTGCTCTTTTTCTTACCGTCTCAGCATATCCTTCAATTCCTTTCTCTCTTATGTGGTTACCTAGCTTCCTCTTAAAGGTATCTATCCAACCCACCACAGCTCCACCCGGTGGTAGCAAGTTCCACATTCTCACTGCTCTCCAGGTAGAGATGTTTCTCCTGAATTCCCCATTGGATCACTAATGACTGTCTTATATTTACGACCCTTTTGTTATGGACTCTCCCACAAGTGGAAAAATCTTCCCTAAGTCCAATTTATCAATCCCTTTTATAATCTTAAAGACATCTGCCATCCCCTCAGCTCCCTCTAAATCAACCACTCGTCATCCTCTCTGATCTAATAATACTCCATTCTTCCTAACCCAACTATTATGCTCCCCCTAACCCAGATATTCCCACACCTATAATCCAGCTATGCTCAGCTCCCTCTAAGGCAGCGATCTGTGGGATGGAGTCCAGCGTCATTAACTGTTTCCTTTCTGTGGCAGCTTCTCTCTGTTGCCAGTGTTGTAACATCGGAAACTCACTTTTCCTCACCATTCACTCAGTTGTGAAAGAATGTTCAGTTAGAAGTGAAGTAAGGCCTGATGTTGACATTAGTCTATAAGAGCTAGTGAGGCAAGGTGACCAGCTCCAACCTCTGTGACACATTATGCCTCTCTTTGTCTCCCTCAGGTCCTTCATTAAAGATCTATTGGATGTCAGGCTGCAATATGGGCTTTGCACATTGAGCTGTCAGTTGCCAATCCTCCTAATGCCAATCCAATTCTAACTTTCTTGCTCAATCTCAGCAACTCACCGAGGCTCATTCAACAGAACCTACCAAACCCGCAACCACTACCATCTAGAAGGACAAGGGCAGCAGATAGGTGGGAACACCACCGCCTGGAAATTCCCCTTCAAGCCACTCACCATCCTGACTTGGAAATATATCGTCGTTCCTTCACTGTCACTGGAACAAAATCGTGGAACTCCCTTCCTAACAGCACTGTGGGTGTACCTGCACCACATGGACTGCAGCGGTTTAAGAAGGCAGCTCACCACCAGCTTCTCAAGGGGCAATTAGGGATGGGCAATAAATGCTGGGTTAGCCAGTGACGTCCACACCCATGAAAGAATAAAATAAAAAGACTTGTGGTCTCACCTGTGGTTTAATTAGATTCGCCAGGCCTGAAGTTAACTCCCTGCTGGTAGTTATTTCTCATCTGCTGTTGGGCATAATTTTTTACACACTAAAGGCTTACTGGTCTTTGAATTGGCTCCATTCATATCTTTTGAATCTGCTGCTTATTTAATTTTAGCCAGTTATTGCTCTGGCCTTCACTTTATTTCCCTGCATATTTGCCCTTCCAATGAGATCTTTGGGCCCCTTCTATTGAAATACTCTGGTTTGCTCCCAGTCTCTCCCAGTGAGGTATCCCTGCACCCTCCCAAACCCTCTGGAGAGATGTCCTGCTCCCTCCCATTGTGGTACTCCCAGTCCCTCCCAGTGAGATATTTCTGGTCTCTCCCATAGACGTACTCCCAGTCCCTCCAAGTGAGGTACTCCCAGTCCCTCCCGCTCTCTCCCAGTGAGATACTCCTGATCCCTCCCAATGAGGGACTGCTGTTCCCTCCCCTACCTTCCAGTGAGATACTCCCAATCCCTCCCATGAAATACTCCTGGTCCCTCCCAGTGAGACATTCCTGCTCTCTCCCTGTCCCTCCTAGTGAGATAGTTCCGATCACTCCCAATGAGATACGGCTGATCCCTCCCACTGAGATACTCCCAATCCCCTCAATGGGATAATCCCTGTCCCTCCTAGTGAGATAATCCTGTTCCCTCCCTGTCCGCCCCAGTGGGGTACTCCAGGCCCATCCCAGTGAGATATTCCCAGTATCTCCCAGTGGGATACTCCAGGCCCATCCCAGTGAAATACTCCCAGTACCTCCCAGTGAGATATGCCTGCTCCCTCACTGTCCCTCCTAGTGAGATGCTACTGATCCCTCCCAATACAGTTCAGATGGGAACTGAGATCAGGGGGGCTTGGTGTTGGGGGCTGGGGATGGAGTCAGGTCCTGGGATCAGGCGTTGGAGGTCAGGGCTGGGGCTTGGGTTGTATGAGGGGTTAGCTCTGATCCTTAGTTACAGCCAGTGTGAGCTGAGCACCACATCTCTCTGCCACTGCTTCTGTCAACACTGGGCTCCACATTTTGGGCACTTAATCAAAGCAAAGAAAGCACCTGCTGTTTCCTTTTTGAGCTAACCTGTAAATTATCAAAGCTTCTGCCCAACTTGACTGAGAAAGTTTCTTGGTCACAGGGGCAGTTAAACTGTCTTTGGACAGGCAGGGTCGCTCCCTCAGAGTTGCATTAATCCCACAGACTGATTCCTCCTGTAACTCCAGCCAGCTGACCCAGGGTGGCAGGTTCCAGGCCTAGCCCTTAGTTTGAAAACAAGGTTTAAAATGAGCAGATGCGAAACTTTTACTAACATTTCTCTGAATTTCTTAAAGCACAACAATCCTAAATTATGTAAGAAATTAATACCACAGCAAAAGGTTACTTACAGTCAGTGTGTGCTTAATCTTCCTGCACTGATGAGCAAATCTATGACACTCCAACACTGGCCGCTCCCTTCAGCACAAACCAACTTCCTGATTACCGCCCACTTCAATACTTCCTTTGTGATATTAGAGGTATTCTCCCTCATTGGTGCTGTTCAACTGAGAAAACAGGTACTTTAGACTAATGGGGGATCAGACTGGGGAACAGATCCAGAATCACAGAATTGTTACGGTGTAGAAGGAGGCCATTCAGTCCATCATGTCTGCACTGGCTCTCTGAGCATTTTAACTTAGTGCCAATCTCCTGCCTTTTCCCTTTAACCCTGCAACATCATCCAATGCCCTCCTGAATGCCTCAATTGAACCTGCTTCCACCACACTTCCAGGCAGTGCATTCCAGACCCTAACTACTCGCTGTGTGAAAATGTTTTTTCTCACTTTGCATTTGCTTCTTTTGTAAAACACTTTAAAACTGTGCCCTCTGGTTCTCGATCTGTTTACAAGCGGGAACAGCTTCTCCCTATCTAATCTGTCCAGACTCCTCATGATTTCGAAAACTTCAATCAAGTCTCCTCTCAACCTTCTCTCCAAGGAAAACAGACCCAACTTCTCCAATCTTTCGTCATAACTGAAGTGAATCATCCCTGGAACCATTCTCGTAAGCCTCTTCTGCACTGTCTCCAATGCGTTCACATCTTTCCTATAGTGTGGTGCCCAGAATTGTACACAATACTCCAACTGAGGTCCAACCAGTGTCCTACATAAGTTCATCATAACCTCCCTGTTCTTGTACTCTATGTCCCTATTAATGAAGCCTAGAATACTGTATGCTTTAGAAACAGCTCTCTCTACCTGTCCTGCCACCTTTAATGACTTATGTACATATACACCCAGATCTCTGCTCCTGCACACCTTTTAGAATAGTATATTTTATTTTATACTGTCCCTCCACGTTCTTTGTACCAAAGTGTATCACCTCACATTTCTCTGCATTGAACTTCATCTACCACCTATCTGCCCACACCATCAATGTGTAAATGTCCTTTTGAAGTTCTACGATGTTCTCCTCACAGTTTAGTATTCTCCCAAGTTTCGTGTCATCTGCAAACTTTGAAATTTCCCCTTAACACCAAGATCTAGATCATTTATATATATCAGGAAAAGCAAGTGTCCCTATACCGACCCCTGGGGAACTCCACTAGAAACCTTCTTCCAGCCCAAAAAATACCCATTAACCATTACTCTCTGTTTCCTATCCCTTAGCCAATTTTGTATCCACGTTGATACTGTCCCTTTTATTCCATGACCTATAATTTTCCTCACAAGTCTGTTGTGTGGCACTGTATCGAATGCCTTTTGGAAGTCCATATACACCACATCAACGGCCTTGCCCTCATCAACCATCCCTGTTACCTCTTCAAAAAACTCCAGCAAGTTAGTTAGACACAATTTTCCTTTAACAAATCCATGCTGGCTCTTCCGAATCAATCTACATTTTCCATGTGACGATTAATTCTATCCTGAATAATTGTTTCTAGGAGTTTCCCCATCACCGAAGTGAAACTGACTTGTCTGTAATTGCTGGGCAGATCTTTACAACCTTTTTTGAACAAGGGCATAATGTTTGCAATTCTCCAGTCCCCCGGCACCTCCCCCGAATCCAGGGAACATTGAAAGATTATTGCAAGTGCCTCTGCAATTTCCACTCTTACTTCCTTCAATATTCTTGGATGCATCTCATCGGTGCCTTATCAACTTTAAGGTGCTAACAGCTTATCCAATACCTCCTCTTAATCAATTTTAAACCCTTCTAGTGTCTGAGTTTCCTCCTCTGTCACTATGGCCTGGGCAGCATCTGCCTCATAGGTGAAGACAGATGCAAAGTATTCATTTAACACCTCAGCCATGCCTCTTGCCCCTATGTGTAAATCCCTTTTTTGGTCCCTAATTGGCCCTGCTCCTCCTTTTACTGTTGATGTGCTTGTAGAATGCTTTGGGATTTCCTTTTATGTTAGCTGCCAGTCTTTTTTCACAATCCCTCTTCGCTTCTTGTATTTGTTTTTTCACATCCCTTCGGAAAATTCTGTATTCAGATCCCTCAGAGTAACAGTAACCAGGAGCGGGGCAGGTATTGAAAACACTCTTCTGTTTGCACTACCTTTATCTAGTGACCTTGCTGCGCAGCCACGGTGCTGAGACAAAAAACATTCAACCTCAGGGGAATGCAAACCCACTCTACGCACTTGTGCTCATAATTTAACTCTTTTGGCTCCAGTATCATCTAGTGAATATGCATGGCACTCTCTCCAAGGCTAATATATTCTTCCCAAAGAGTGATGACCAGAATTGCAGTTACTCCAGGTTGGGTATAAACCAGGCTCTGTACACTGAAGCATAATTTCTTCCCTTTTGTATTCCAGCTCCCTTGAGAAAAAGGACAATGTTTCATATTTAATTTTGCTTATTATTTGCACCTGGCTTTTTTGTGATTTTTGCTCATGTATGCTTGAATCTCTTTGTTCCTTACTGTTCCTAGTATCTCACTACTAAGGAATTATTCCAATTTATTTTCTTAGATCCAACGTAGACATCACACTTTCCAACAGTGCACTCCATCTGCCACAGTTTTGCTGACTCACTTTGTCTGTCAACGTCCCATGATAAACTCCTGCTCCCATCTACACAACTTACTGTGTTTCCTAACTTGGTGTCATCTGCAAACTTGGATATACAACTCCCTAATGCTTCATCCAAATCATTGATAAATATAGTGAAAAGCTGAGATCCAGTACAGATCCCAGCAAACACCACTTTTCATTTCGTTACAGTAGCATAACAGTAACAGTTACTGAACTAGTAATCAAAAGGCCTGAACTAATGATCCACAGATATGAGTTGAAATACTACCATGACAGCTGGGAAATTCAATAAATTAAATCGATTTGGAATAAAAAGCTAATGTTAATAATCGTGACAATGAAGCTAGCAAATTGTTGAAAGAACTCACCTGGCTCACAAACGTCCTTTAGTGAAGGAAATCTGCCTCCCTTACAATGAATTAAAAAGCCCAAAAGGGGTAATTCTGGATTTAGTTTTAGGAAATGAAGTTGGGTAGGGGGTAGGGATATCAATGGGAGCACCATGGTGGTAGTGATCACAATTCAGTTAGATTTACAGCAATTATGGAAAAAGACAACAACTGGACTAAGCAAAAGTTTCAAACAGCTACTTGAAGGTGAATCAGTGTCAGAGCAGTAGAAGGTATTCAGAGAGGCGACAGAGAGGATTCAGAACAAATATGTTCTCAGAAAGAAAAAGGGTGGGGCTCCCAAATCAAGATCCTTCTGAATATCAAAGAGCATACAGAGTAGGATAAATCAAAAAAGGGAAGCTTATGTCAGACACCAAGAGCTCAATGCTACAGAAAGCCTAGAGGCAGATGGATTTTAACATAGAGAAGTGTGAGGTCATACATTTAGGGAGGTCAAACAGTTACAGGGATTACAAAATAAATGGAAATATACTAAGAGGGGTAGATGAAGTGAGAGACCTTGGCGAACAAGTACACAGGTCCCTGAAGGCAACAGTTCAAGTAGACAAGGTTGTAAAGAAGGCATATGGAATGCACTCCTTCATTGGCAGAGGTATAGAATATAAAAGTAAGGATATAACTTTGGAATTGTATAAAACACTGGTGAGGCCACAACTGGAGTATTGTGTGCAGTTCTGGCCGCCACATTACAGGAAGGACATAATAGCTCTGGAGAGAGTGCAGAGGAGGTTTACAAGAATGTTGCCAAGGTTAGAAAAATGTAGCTACGAGGAGAGATTGGATAGGTTGGGGTTATTTTCCTTAGAACAAAGAAGGCTGAGAGGTGACTTGGTTGAGGTGTACAAAATTATGAGGGGAATAGATAGAGTGGACAGGATAAAATTGTTTCCCTTGGTGGAGAATTCTAGAACCAGGGGACATAGATTCAAGATAAGTGGCAGAAGGTGTAGTGGGGACATGAGGAAGAACTTTTTTATGCAGAGGGTACTGGGTGTCTGGAATTCACTGCCCAAGTTGGTGATAGAGGCAGAAACTTTAAACTCTTTTAAAGAGTAACTGGATCTGCACCTTAAGTGCTGTAAGCTGCAGGGCTATGGGCCGGGTGCAGGAAGGTGCGATTAGAAAGGGCACCTGGGTGTCCTTGGGCTGGCATGGACAAGATGGGCCAAAAGGCCTCCTTCTGTGCTGTAACTTTTCTATGGTTCTATGAGTAAAGAAAGCATGGGGGTGAAATTAGGCAGCAAATTAGAAAAGCAAAAAGGGGGCATGAAAAAATATTGACAAGTGAAATCAAGGATTTCCTGAAAATGCTTTTTAAGTACATAAAGACTAAGAGGATAAAGAAAGAGGGTAAGGAAAGGGTAGGATCGATTAGAGACAAAAAGGTAACCTGTGTGTGGAAAATGAAGACATAGACATGGTTCTTAATGTATACTTTGCTTCTGTCTTCACAAGAGAAGGGGGCTATGCAAGCATTGTAGTTAAGAAATTTTGGATGGTGTACAAGTAGTGAAAGAGAACCTATTAATGGGTTTAGCATCTTTAAAAGTGGACAAACCATTAGGCCCGGATGAAATGTATCCCAGGCTGCTAAAAGAAGCAAGGGAAGAAATAGCTGAGGCTCTGAGCATCATTTTCCAATCCTCTCTGGCTACAGGCACGGTGCCGAAGAGCTGGGCAACTACAAAAGTTTACCGTTGTTTAAAACAGAAAGAAAGGATAGATCAAGTAATTACAGGCCAGTGTGTCTTACCTCATTGGTGGGAAAATTGTTGGAAAACATTTGAAGGAACGGTCTAAATTGTCATTTTGAATGGGACATAGTAACAAAGGACAGTCCGCATGGATTTGTTAAGGGAACTTTGTGTCTAACCAACTTGATTGAATTTTTTGAAAAGATAACAAGGTAGGTCAGTGAGACTTGTGCCTTTGATATGGCCTGCATGGATTTTAGCAAGGCTTTTGAAAAGGTCCCAAGTGGTGCATTGGTCAGAAAAGTAAGAGCCCATGAGATCCAAGGGCAAGTTGGATCCAAAATAGGCTCAGAGAAATGAAGCAAAGAGTAATAGCTGACGGATGTTTTTGCGACTGCAAGGCTGTTTCCACTGTGGTTCCGCAAGGATCGACACTAGGTCCCCTGCTTTTTGTGGTATGTATCAATGACTTAGACTTAAATGTAGGGGGCATGATTAAGAAGTTTGCAGATGACACAAAATTGGTTTGTGATAGTGAGGAAGAAATCTGTAGACTTCAAGAAGGTATCAATAGACTGGTCAGATGCGCAGAAAAGTAGCAAACTGAATAGAGTGTGCAGAAATGTGAGGTGATGCATTTGTGGAGGTGGGAGAGGGGGACAACCAAGGCAGGGGAGTACACAATAAATGGTAGGAGATTTTCTTTACTTGTTCATGACTTTTTAATGACCCATGTACCTGCGCCACTCGGTCTCTTTGGACGTCCCCATTTTTTAGCATTTCACTGTTTTTAAAAATTCTTTCACAGGATGTGGTTGTCGCTGGCTGGGCCAGCATTTATTGCCCATCCGTAATTGCCCCTTGAGAAGGTGGTGGTGAGCCGCCTTCTTGAACCGCTGCAGTCCTTTTGGTGTAGGTAAACCCACAGTGCTGTTAGGGAGGGAGTTCCAGGATTTTGATCCAGTGACAGTGAAGGAACGGCAATGCAGTCACAAGTCAGGATGGTGAGTGCCTTGGAGGGAACTTGGAGGTGGTGGAGTTCCCATGCATCTGCTGCCCTTGTCCTTCTAGGTGGTAGAAGTCAGGGGTTTAGAAAAAGCTGTCAAAGGGGCATTGGTGAGTTGCTGCAGTGCATCTTGAAGATGGTACACATTGTGCATCAGTGGTGGAGGGAGTGAATGTTGAAGGTGATGGATGGGGTGCCAATCAAGCAAGCTGCTTTGTCCTGGATGGTGTTGAGTTTCTTGAGTGTTGTTGGAGATGTACTCATCCAGGCACATGGAAAGTATTCCATTGCACTCCAGACTAGTACCTTGTAGATGGTGGACAGACTTTGCGAAGTCAGGAGGTGAGTTACTCATCACATAATTCCTGCCTCTGACCTGCTCTTGTCATCACAGTATTTATATGGCTGATCCAGTTCAGTTTCTGGTCAATGGTAACCCCCAGACTGTTGGTAGTGGTGGATTCAGTGATAATAATTCCATTGAGTGTCAGGGGGAGATGGTTGGTTTTTCTCTCTTTGGAGATGCTCATTGCCTGGCACATGTGTGGCACAAATGTTACTTGCCACTTATCAGCTCAAGCCTCAATGTTGTCCAGGTCTTGCTGCACATGGGCACGGACTGCTTCGGTATCTGAGGAGTCACAAATGGTGCTGAACATTGTGCAATCATCAGCAAATATCCCCGCTTCTGACCTTATGATGGAAGGAAGGTCATTGATGAAGCAGCCGAAGATGGTTGGGCTCAGGACACTATCCTGAGGGCCTCCTGCAGTAATGTCCTGGGACTGAGATGATTGACCTCCAACAACCACAACCACCTTCCTTTGTGCTAGGTATGACTCCAGTCAATGGAGACCTTTCCCCCTGATTCCCACTGACTCCAGTTTTGCTAGATGCCACACTCGGTTAAATGCTGCTTTGATGTCAAGGACCATCACCTCACCATTTAGAAAGTGCCTTGTTCTATTCATTCTTCAGTTCAGAGAAGGTGATCTCAGATTTGTCTACATTGAAATCCATTTACCACAGTTCACAGAATCACAGAATTTTAATGGCACAGGAGGCCATTTGGCCCATCGTATCTGCACCAGTTCTCCAAATGAGTATTTTGACCTAGGGCCATTGGCCTGCTTTTTCCCCATACTCTTGCACATTGTTTCTATTCAAATAATCATCAAATGTCATCGAGTGCCTCAATTGAACCTGCCTCCACCACACTTCCAGGCAGTATTCTAGACCTGAACCACTCATTGTGTGAAAAAGTTTTTTTCTCACATCACATTTGCTTCTTTTGCAAATCATTTTAAATCCATGCCCTCTCGTTTTACCAATTCACTTGATCCATCAATAACTCTGTGACTATTCATTTTCATCTACACTACTTATGATACCGTCCACCTATGTGTCATCTTCAACCTTGCTATCTCATATTGATGCCAAAAATGAAAGCATGACTTAACTGTTTTCAGGAACAGTGGATATAATCAACATGTTGTGGGTTTCCCCTGTGATTTTCAACAATGACAACAACAACAACTTGAAATTATATAGTGCCTTTAAAATAATAATGCACCTGAGGCACTTTACAAGAGTATTATAGAGCAACGTTTGTCACTGAGTCACTTAAGGCGATATTGGGGTAGAAGGCCAAAAGTTTGGTCAAAGAGGTAGGTTTGAAGGAGTTTCTTCAATGAGGAAAGTGATGTATGTAGATGGAGAGGTTTAGGGAGGGTATTCCAGAGCTCAGAGCCTAGGTAATTTTGAAAGCACAACCACCAATAGTCCAGCGATTAAAATCGGGAGTGCTCAAGAGGCCAGAATTAGATGAGCACAGATATTGCAGAGGGTTATGGAGCTGGAGGAGATTACAAAGGTAGGCAGAGGTGGGGCCACAGGTATTTGAAACAAGGATGAGAATTTTAATATCGAGCGTTGCTTAACTGGGAGCCAATGTAGGTTAGTGAGCACAAGGATGAGTGAATCCCCCCACCCCACCCCCACTAGGGCTATCTGTACCTTGCTCGTCCTGCTTTCTACCCTTAATGTCACCTATTAGCACATTTCTTAGCTAATATCACCACCTTCAACACCTCTTTGTCCTTTTGTCTATGACATCTTTTGGCAATCTCCACCTATCACTGGCCCTCTATCCAGCTCTACCTGTCCCCCCCCACCCCTTAAACCAGCTTATATTTCATCTCTCTTCTAATTTTCCTTAGTTTCTGTTGAAGAGTCATACGGACTCGAAACGTTAACTGTGTTCCTCTCCGCAGATGTTGTCAGACCTGCTGAGTTTTTCCAGGTATTTTTATTTTTGTTTCTGTTTTGGATTTCCAGCATCTGCAGTTTTTTGCTTTTATATTATAATGAGTGAATGGGACTTGGCTCAAGTAAGGACATAGGTAACAGAGTTTTCAACAATGTCAAACTTATGAAGGGTAGATTGTGGGACGCTGGCTGTGATTGTATTGGAATAGCCAAGTCTAGAGATAACGAAAGCATGAATGTTTCAGCAGCAGATGAGCTGAGACAGGGTAATGATGTTATAGAGGTGGAAATAGTTGGCTTTAGTAATGGCGCAAATATGTTGTCAGAATCTCATCTTGGGGTCATATATGATGCCAATGTTACAAGTCGTTTGGTTGAGTCTCAGAAAGTTACCAGGGAGAGAGATGGAGTTGGTAGCTAAGGAATAGAGATTGTAGCTGGGACCAAGGATAATGGCTTCCATCTTTCCTATGTTTAATTGGAAGAAAATTTCTGCTCATCCAGTATTGAATGTTGGACAAGTAGTCTGATAATTTAGCAACAGTGGAGAAGTCAAGAGAGGCAGTGGTGAGGTAGAGCTGGTGTCAGCAGCACAAATCTGAAAGATAACGCTATGTTTTCCGATGATGTCGTCAAGAGGTCAAAATGTGGAGGAGAAATAGGAGGAGGCTAAAGATAAACCCTTGGGGAACACCAGAGCTAATGGTGCAGGAGAGTTGTTCAGATCCCTGCATTGTGATACAAAGCTAGGGATGTCCTGAAAGCATCCCTGAAGAGATCAAACATGGGAGACCTGGCTGTGACACGTTAAAATGGAGGTTAATTTAGGAAGGTACCAAACACATTGAGATACTTTGTTGGGAGTACACAGAGGCAAAGTCGAGGCATCGGAGGAAGTGCATAAACCCAACACTTCAAGCACCACCTGCCCTGTATGTGGCAGTCGGCAGATCGCATATTGGCCTTATCAGCCATCTCTGAGCCCATCAAACCGGAGTGGGGCCAAGTCATCCTGAGGAACTGCATGAAAAGACACAAACCTGTCATATTGTGATTTAGTTGAGCTCTTTAACATCCTTTTTTTGAGGGTGCTCCATGCGTCTGTATATAGAGAGAGCTATGGGAGCTGGCAATAATTGATAGAGGCAGAATTCTCTGCTTGGTGGGTATCACTGTTGGTGCTGAACATTGCTGTATAAGGCTCAATTCCTTCCTGTGACGTCCTGACCTCTGCAGACTCAAGCCATTTAACAGGAGATTAGGAAACTATAGCCTGGGACGGAGTGCTGGATAATGTTACTTGCATCCAAAATATCAACGAGGGGCAGAGGAGGGGTTTTGGAGAAGGAGGGAGGGTGAGGGCGGTGAGGAGGGAAAACAGGTTAGGTGTGGGGGATTGGGGTTGGGCAGTGGGAAGTAGGGGGAGGACGGGGTGCCTTGGTGTTTGACAGGATGGTGAGAGTGGGAAGAGGAATAGAGTGTGGGAGAGATTGGGGTAGGTTGGGAGCGCGGGGAATGGATAAAGGTAGTGGGGCAGGAGGAGTCGATTGTTGCTGCGAGAGGTGGAGGAGGGACCTCATGATGGGGTTTGGGGTGATGGGACGGGGTTGGTGGTGATGGGGGCAGGGTTTGGGGTGATGGGACTGGGTTGGGGTGATGGGGGTTTGGGGTGATGAGACGGGGTTGGTGGTGATGGGGGCAGGGTTTGGGGTGATGGGACTGGGTTGGGGTGATGGGGGTTTGGGGTGATGGGACTAGGTTGGGGTGATGGGGGTTTGGGGTGATGGGACTGGGTTGGGGTGATGGGGGTTTGGGGTGATGGGACTGGGTTGGGGTGATGGGGGTTTGGGGTGATGGGACTGGGTTGGGGTGATGGGGGTTTGGGGTGATGGGACTGGATTGGGGTGATGGGGGTTTGGGGTGATGGGACTGGGTTGGGGTGATGGGTGTTTGGGGTGATGGGGGTTTGGGGTGTTGGGGGTTGGGGTGATGGGACTGGGTTGGGGAGATGGGGGTTGAGGTGATGGGACTGGGTTGGGGTGATGGGGGTTGAGGTGATGGGACTGGGTTGGGGAGATGGGGGTTTGGGGTGATGGGACGGGGTTGGGGTGATGGGGGTTTGGGGTGATGGGGGTTTGGGGTGATGGGGGTTTGGGGTGATGGGGGTTGAGGTGATGGGACGGGGTTGGGGTGATGGGGGTTTGGGGTGATGGGACGGGGTTGGGATGATGGGACTGGATTGGGGTGATGGGGGTTTGGGGAGATGGGGGTTGAGGTGATGGGACTGGGTTGGGGTGATGGGGGTTTGGGGTGATGGGGGTTTGGGGTGGGGTTGGGGTGATGGGACGGGGTTGGGGTGGGGTTGGGGTGACGGGGGCGGGGTTTGGGGTGGGGTTGGGGTGACGGGGGCGGGGTTTGGGGTGGGGTTGGGGTGACGGGGGCGGGGTTTGGGGTGGGGTTGGGGTGACGGGGGCGGGGTTTGGGGTGGGGTTGGGGTGACGGGGGCGGGGTTTGGGGTGGGGTTGGGGTGACGGGGGCGGGGTTTGGGGTGACGGGGGCGGGGTTTGGGGTGATGGGGCGGGGTTGGGGTGACGGGGGCGGGGTTTGGGGTGATGGGGCGGGGTTGGGGTGACGGGGGCGGGGTTTGGGGGGGGGTGATGGAGAGGGGCGGTACAGAGCAGGGCTCCGCCTCCCTCTTGCTCTCCAGTTACTCAGCAGCCTGAGGCCGGCGCCGTGCGTGCGCGCTCCCGGGCTAGCGTCAGGTCGGCGCCGTGCGTGCGCGCCCCCCGGTGCTGCCACACGGAGCCCGAGCGCGAGCTCAGCCGCCGCCATGGCCACGCAGGTGCAGAGTCTGCCGCCCAACCCGTTGCCGCCGCCTCACGGGGCCCAGGCCCCGGAGCAACCGCGCCCGGAGCCGGCCCAGGGCTCGGGACACACCCAGGCTCAGGCCCCGGCCACGGGCCAGGCCGCGGGGCCCGAGCAGGCAGCCACGCAGGCCGGGGCCGGCACCAGGCCCGAGGCCAAGCGCCTCATGGCAGCCCCGCCGCCCAAGGTGAACCCGTGGAGTAAAGCGGCCTGTGCCGGTGAGACCGGCACTCTCAGCCCGGCGCCGCCCGCAGAGCCTGGACCTGGGGCCGCGCCCGGGAACGGGTCCGAACCCCCGGGACAGGCCGGAGACAGCGCCGAAGAAGCGAGAGCCGGCAGCGGC
Source organism: Cetorhinus maximus (assembly GCF_964194155.1). NCBI lineage: Eukaryota > Metazoa > Chordata > Chondrichthyes > Lamniformes > Cetorhinidae > Cetorhinus > Cetorhinus maximus. Next base: position 128,316,675 of record NC_135888.1, read on the forward strand.
CGCAGGAAGGAGTTCATCGAGGCGCCGCCACCCAGGGTCAACCCCTGGACCAGGAGAGTGAGCGGGAGCGGCGTGGACACCGAGCCAGGTTAGTGCGGGGCCCTGGTGGAAGGGGAGAGAAATCTGCAACTGAGCCCAGGCCGGGGACAGGTGCCGGGGGTTAAAGGGGGAGAGGAGGAGGGAAGGGCGCTGCCCGGAGCCCATTTCAAATCCCAGAGCTCCCACACTGCAAACCATTAACCCCCCCTCCCCCCCCCCCCAGCACCCCCCGGGTAGAGGAGTTGACCCCCCCCTCCCCCCATACCACATATCCTCGCCCCCCCTCCCCCTATACCACATATCCTCGCCCCCCTCCCCCTATACCACATATCCTCGCCCCCCCTCCCCCTATACCACATATCCTCGCCCCCCCTCCCCCTATACCACATATCCTCGCCCCCCCTCCCCCTATACCACATATCCTCGCCCCCCCTCCCCCTATACCACATATCCTCGCCCCCCCTCCCCCTATACCACATATCCTCGCCCCCCCTCCCCCTATACCACATATCC